>NW_028258315.1:79835000-80460000 GCF_053883595.1 Heterocephalus glaber | reverse complement strand
ACTAATGGGGTAAACTCACCAGACTTGCAGAAGGCTACTAACTGCATTATCTTCTAATCCTTTTTCTCCAACTTAGGCCCCAAGGAAATATTTTTGGAACCATCTCCATCAGTCAGCCAATAACGATATTCAAATATTGATAATATCAACAACAAAATCAAAGACTTCCTGTAAAATCTAACTATGACAGCTGGTAGTTATTTCCAAATCTGGCATTGCAGTTATTTAAGACAACAGAATTTGAAGTAAATCAGCTTTATATCCACTGTAGCTGGAAATTTTGAGATAATGATTTTAATGGACTCAACCAGGTTGGGACGTGGAAGCTAGGAGAGTATAACAAGAGGTAGCCCAGAAAAAAACAGGTAAAGTTGGCTATGCTATTCTTTCACAAAATAAAAAAAAGGTAGATAACTATGTTCATAGATAAACAAGATAACTATGAAGTCTAGGAATAAGGTAGATAATATCTTTCACTGAAAGAGAAAAGAACAAACCTAATAGAAAAAAATAAAATAACATATTTGGAGTAAACACTGTCAGAATGAAAATTAGAAACTGGATCTCCTCTTGCCTATGTAGGATAGGTACTCTTTTTATATCTAAAATGAGACAATGTTTAAAATATGCCAAAAATTCCTAAATTATTTCAACTTCTCCTAGAGTTCATCTGGAAAAAAAATGTATGCACAGCAAATTTTAAATATATCAAAACCTAGGAAAACTTTTTTTTTTAATATAATGATGGTTCCTTTACAAGTCATTTGGGACAAATGTTTCATGAATCTTGTCTCCAGTAATACCTCATATACATTCAGTCCAAAGAATGACTAAGGGGTTCTTGGTGTTATTGATGACATAAATTAGACATCTTGAATAAACACTTAAGGCTTGTTATGGCTCCCAAACTTATGATATCAAATCCTAACTATATCTGAATATCCTGAGATTTGGAGACTCATTTCTTCATTAGATGTGGTCACAGAAAACTTCTTATCAGTAGACCTCAGGCCAAAAGATGAAGCAAATGATTGACCACTCCAGCAATGGCATTTGACCCTGAAAGCAGTGAGAGCTGGAAAGGCTAAACACAGATGTAACAACTAGCCTCTTGTATCACTACTCAGACTGATGAAAATTGCCTCCTTCAATAAAATCACACTTAATTTTCTTAGCTCTGTCTTTACTAGGGGAAAGACGCATCTATGCTACTTTCCTGACACTCTCCGTTACTTCTCTGCAATAAGGCATTCACTTCATGACTTGGAACAAAAACTGAAGCTCTCTCATCATCTAGTGTACTTACAGCAATTTCATTCAGAGAAAATGATGTCCTGCTTTTCATGGGGGCCAGTCACTACTCTGTCTATGTGGCTGTCAGTTTTAGTCTCCCAGACCAGGAGAACATGGACAATATTCAGTAGTCCCTGCCAAGTGGAGAGCACAATGTGAGCATTTGTTTTTGTGCAGCTTCAACATTAACATCTCTAGCCTGGGAACTGAGAGAAATGACCTGCCACCTGGAGGAAATTGAAGGACAGAGAATTTAAGGACATTTTTAAGTGAGAAGACTGAGTCTTGCAGAGAATTAAGAAGTTCACTCAAAGTTATTAACTGACTCAAGACAAATAAGTTTCTAATTCAGGGTACTTTTTATCTAGACTTTGATCGGTTTAATTGTCACACTGCAGGTAGATATCAATTTAATTTGGGTCTCTTTCTCCAAACTGTGTTTACCTTATCAGCCTCTCCAGATTTGCTGTTCCTGTGACTCTAGGCAGGTTACTTAAACTCTCTGAAATTGTTTCGTTATAAATAAAAACATGCATCATAATGTATATGACTAGTACAACTCTATTCTCTTCAGGATTTTTTAGAAAATTAAATTATGTGACATTTTTAGAAAATATGGTCTGCCACTTATATAGTAATTATTTGATAAATGCTAATTCTCCCCTATTATTTTTTGAGTGAAAGATAAAATGTACTGAAATACTGAAAATGTAGGTTATGGTATGCTTCATCAAAGGATAATGGAATGGTGGAGCAGGAATTTAACTTAACATGGTCACCTCAGATCTTGGACAATTAGGCTTACATTAAAATTCGTTATGCATTTATAATTGCATCTAGACTTGGTGATGAACACATGACTTTAAACTATTTACACCTTGAGTGCATTTCCTATTAATAGCTCTGACCTTCACCCTGCAGTTTTTGCTAGAACTTTATGTTCATTATCCTCCCTCCTTCTCTCTCTCTCTCTCCCTCCCTCATTTCAAGATTATCATAGAAAGAATACAATGCTTCTTTAATGAATTATATTTAGTAACTCATTGATTTTCTGATTGTAAAAAAAAAAAAAAAAGGTATCCTGAAACAACCTAAAAAACAAAAGATCTTGTTAGGTAATGAATGAGCCATTAACTCAAAATAAGGTTTTATGGGTAAAGAGTTGAGTTTGGCCAGAGTGCTTAATAAATAATATGAAAAATAAACCTCTCCCAGAGAGTATCAAATGAAAACTAGTGACAGAGTAGACTGCAAGAGACCTTCCATTAAAATTGTACAATCAGGAAAAGGAAATACTGTACCATCTTCTCCCAGGAAGATAGATCATACTGTGTATTACCATTTGGAAAACATTTCCAAAGAAACCTAACTTTTTGTTGACTGTCTACTTAAAACACAAATCCAGACAATCACTGCAAACACCAATGGCACCCTACCAATATTAGTTTGATGTAAAGCATTGATCCTTTTAAAAGACCATTCTGCCTGACTTCATTCAGAACCAGCCATTTCTCCAGCCTTATTTCCACAATGTCAGGCTCCTTCTACGGCTTTTCTGGATGCGAGAGGAGAGTCATTACAGAAGCGTAAACACACTAGCTAGAAGATGCTCTTTACAAAACATAAGTTAATAAAATAATAATAAAATAAAATAAAGTAGCAGCCCAAGGAAAAGCCAACTGATCTTTTTCCCTATGAATGTGGGACATTTATTTGAATAAGAAAACATCAAAAGCCTATAATATAGCTAGGGCAAGTTAAGTCTTTCCTAAAATATCTTGATCGACGCCCACTTCCATGACAAGACTAAAAATACACAATGTAAGCAAGTTCTTCCAGAAAAAAGTTATGGCAGACTTTTTTTCTCTTCCTTTTTCTATCCTTCCTCATATAATGCAGTGTAGTGTTATCAGCAATGCCAGACTAATTCAGCAGGCAGTGAGGTTCTCTCCCACACATGCTTATCAGTCTCCTGTAAGAAGTTTGTCATTTTGTGCACTATGGGTATTAGGACTGAGTTACTAGGAGAAAATACTGCCAAGAATAAAACTTTTAAAATAAGCCAGTGAATAAGAAGAATGTTATTATAGCCTCAAAACCATATGTTTAAAAGAAATCTATAATTGGCCATAGGGTAGATATTTTTAAAAAATGGAGCATGTCTCTTCTTAGCTAACCCTCAGTGAGAACTGCTTATTCACTTACCCAGTCTTTTGATGTTACTTTTACAGATACCAGAACAATCATGGTAACCATTTTGGTGACACTTCAAGTTTGTAAGGTTAATAGCACCTGTCCTCTGAACATCTTAAATATAGCTATTAACGTACAGATTTTAGATAAATGGAAGCTACGAAGAAATTTCAAGAAGTCTATTTTTAAGAACTACGTAAATGTACAGACATACATATTTATAAAAAGAGAGTCACAGCATGGACTACAGAATACTGAGAGAATTCACTCAGAAAAAAAATTTAGGGGGCACCAAACTTCTCTGTTATTAACAAGAACAGGATTTAAATAAATTGCATTAATTAATTGCATGGTATATAATAAATGTATATAACACCTGCCCTGAATATATAGTATTTTAACACTAATTTTTAAAAAAATCAAAATTAATCCAAAGAAACCTAACAGAAAGAAAATATAAAAATTTTAAAGAAGGACAGATCGATCTTACTGATTTCTCTTCTTGTCTTAGGATCTTCAGTCATTGATTGTGATTTTTAACCTAAGACTTTGATGTTTTATGGCTTTTTAAATTTTTAAATTTTATTTTTATTGATATATAGTAATTTTATCTATTTATGAGGTACATTTCAATATATATGGGTTGTGACATACCAACACATATGTATGATACTTGTAATGATTAAAATTCTACAGCATAGCAGTACAACTGTGGTTGGCAACAACTGAATATTTCAAAATAGCCAGTAGAGAGGATTCTGAATGTTCTCAGCACAAAGAAATGATAAATGTATGATGTAATAGGTATGCATTGTATTTTTAAAAAATTAAAATACAAGTACTATTTATCTCAATTACTGAGGCTTTTGGTCATCTCTTGAATGTTGTGACCAGTGCCTGCTGCTCACCCTAATCTATCCTTGACAGCAATGCAGGGAAAAGCTCCATGTCAAGTGCTTCATACATAACATCCCACTTGGTTTTCCACTTGACAAAAGCAGGTTAGAGTTGTGGAAACTGAGCATTATGGTGCTTCAAAACTCGCCCAAATTACTGAACTACTAAGAAGACAGCTAGAATAGGATGTCTGCTTTATATCATTCTTTTCTTCCATTTCCCCCCTAGCTTTACTGAGGAATAATTAACCGTTGTAAATTGTTTTATATTTAAGATATATAGCTTGATGGTTTGGGATACATGTACCCTGTTAAATCATCACCACAATAACGGTTGATAAGATATCACTACTTCCCATAGTTATTATCCATGTAAATTTTCTCACCAAGCATTTCCCATCTTAGCAAGTTTCTAGTACAATACACAATGCAGTACTGATAACTATAGTCACAGTGTTATTTATTAAATTTCCAGAAAGTCTCACAGGTAAAACTCTGTACCTTTTAACCATACCCTCCACATTTTGCCCTCTCCTTGGACCCTGGAAACAACCATTCTACTCAGTGTTTTGTGCATTTGACTATTAGACTCCATGCGTCATATGAGATCTTTCATTATTTTAGCCACAGTTGTATATTATCTCTCCTTTCTGTTCATGGTTACCACACTACAACACAAATTCAATTCAGCAAACACTTATTAAGTACCTACTTCATTCATCGTGGCACTTTGCTAGAAAATTTGAAAGTAAATATTACATTTTTGCTTCAGCCTGTTCATGACCTACTGAAACACACATAAACATACTTGACTAACTGCACTAAAGTGGCAATTGTCTTTCCCCTCTATTTAGCCTCCACTTAAACATACTCAATAGTTTGTTTCCAAAAGCTGCACTGAACTAAACGTCAAAACCTTGATATGTGAAACGGAGGAAGAAAACTAAGAAATATTGAGCATGCATTCTATTTTAAGCTGTTTCTTCATGATTTTTTTACATTGACTTCAATGGACTTTCACACAACCCATGTTTGGTATTGGTGTTTTTATAAATATGAAGAAGATGTTCTCATAGGTTCATCACCTACTCAAAATCCAAATAAAAATGATGGAGCTGAAACTCAAAATCTGTTCTCTTATCTCTTTTTCCAGGACTCCTCACAAAGAACTTTGCAAAATGCTTCAAATGCTAAGTGTTATCCCACTGACTCTACTGGTAAAGGACAGAGCATTGTGTTCTGGGCGTAACATTCCAGTAAATATACTGACCAGAAATTTCTTTTTATGCTCTTCATCAGAAAGGACTGTAAGCACAGTATTTCTCTGGGAAATCAGCTTTTTTTTTTTTAATCTTCATTGTTTGCTTTGGCATGTTTCAGATTTTAAACATACACAATTCACAGTAAATGGAATATAGTGCCTCCAGCAAGAATTATTCAAAAGACTTTAATCAGAAATTTTGTTCTCATTCTCAGTGCCCTGAATCCACATATCTTCTCTTAGTACATTATCTCTAAGTCAGTCTATACTGGGCTATCAGTGAGAAAAATAACTTCGAAATATCTCCCATTGTGCAAAAACTATGATCTGGAACAGTACAGCATTAGTGGTGACAGAATAATAAGGCCATTTATACTTTTCTGTTTGGTAATTCACAAAACCAAGTTGCATCTAAATAATTTTTTTAGCATTAAGCTCTGCCATATCTGTAGACATATGCAAATGAACAAAATCGATTTTTTTGTATAAACAAATCTTATCTTTTAAACCAGAAACAAATTCCCAAGCTAAGTCTCTAAATATATTTTTCTAACCTCATATGATTTAGATCATTGCATTATTTTAGGAATTATACTACCAAAAAGAAGGGAAAAAAGAAAAAGTTACATTTATTTAAACCTAAGAAAAATGTAGTGAATTAAACACATGTGTTTATCTCCATTCTTGCCTCAAACTGGAGTTAAATCACAGCCAGGGATTAAAAATTACTAATTCACATGGACAACAAAATGGAGAAAACAACACTATGTAAGTGATGGCTACTCACATTTTGAAGAAGAATGGAGGAAAGATACCTGAGCAAGCAAAGTAGTTGAAGCTACAAATACCCAGCAGGTTACTGATCAGCAAGAGGTTTATGAACACAGATTCTGATGGCTCAGGAGTAGAGTTGTGAGGTGCACAGAGCTCTCTACCCCTACCCTGTAAAGGAAAGGAGGTCCAATGGAGAAAATGGATTTCAGAGATTAAATGGGGACAGGAGGCACAGGGGAGGGAATAGATGAAAAATAAAAAGCTAAAATAAAAATGAGTATTTAACAGAAGTCTGAAAGCTGCATGGGATACACATGTGTAACAACTCTGGTCCTGCTTATTGTCCAGGCTTTAATTCCCAGCACAGTGCCGAGCTGCCTGCCTAGTGGTGAGCAGAAGCTCCTCCTCAGGACAAGCAGAAAGGCCCAGGGAAATACCATGCAGACCCCTGAATTTTACGTGCTGCCAATAAAAAGCCAGCTTTCTACCTCATCACACTTTAGTGAAAGTCGACAACCTATAAATTGTCACTCAATTTTTAACATCTCATTTTTAAACTTGAAGGGAGAGAAAGATTACCCTATATATGAGGAAAGGTTTCTTCAGGCAAAGCAGAGACCAAGGCAGCTGAGGATGATGCTCAGTGAGGGGCAGTATGAGGGGCAGAAGAGATCTTTTTAAAAGAACAATAATTAACGACTTAAAAGAACCAGAAGCTAAAATTGTGCCCATTTAAACAAAACTAATGAAATGCAAATTAGCTAGAAAGAGATCTAGGAAATTAAAACTATGGTATGAATATCCAATATTCAATAGAAGTATTGGAAGGCAAAGTTAAGAATATGTGCCGAAGAGTAGAAATAAAAAGAGAAGGAAAGAAATTATAACAGAATCAGAAAATGAGTGTACATGATTTGATACCTACTTAAAGAGATCTAGAGAAAATAAAGAGCAAAAAGTAAAACAGACAACCAAAAAAAAAAAAAAGGCCTAAATGAAAAGACACAGGACACATATCCAGATATATAGGGCCCAAGGAAAATAAATGAAAAAGGGGAAATGGGACTCTCAAAGAACACCATGTAAGTGTAAGGCTGGAGTTCTGAGATACTGTATTTTTCAAAGAACAAACTTCCCCTTACTGTTTGTCCTCACCACCAAGAGGGGGATCATCCAAAGGGGGCAAGAGTTATGCTAGAGACAACATGGATGCAAGACCTGCTGATCTCGGCACTCATTGCCTGGTAAAGGTTAGTGCAGAAGGTTGTAGGTAGGCAAGCAGGAAGGAGTTCTCAAGAAGAGAATGGGTTAAGTGAAATTTCTGATAGACTAGATCATAATATTCTGTCAAAAAGTCTGAAAAAATTAAAACAATGTTTAACTCATAGAAAAAAACAAAATGTAATTGTGCAATAAAGTAAAAATAATTATAGCTCATTATTTGGCTCTCTCAAGAGCAGTAGGTTCAATGGAATAATAAAGAAGACCCAAAAGATTGGTTTAATTAAATCCATACTATAATTATCTTTGGAGTATGAGCAAGGATGTGTGGGATTAAATTCAGGAATTTAAGATATACTGCCTAAAATTATAAAGTAACCAAGACCAAAAGCAATATATTCCTGTTATTAGTAAAAAATCATGAAACTCAGAATAAGTATATAGGAAATTAAAAACTGGCAGCTTCTGGTGAGCAGGACTTAGGGATAGGGAGATTTACAGGAGAACATTGGTTTTGTTTGATGTTACCTAAAGCAGTATTTGACTTTCAAACAATGGGCTGTGTTTGTTTGTTAAATGCATAAATTAAGAAAGAGTAAAAAGCTTAATGGATACTTTTTAACTGCAAAACTACAAATAAATCTCCCTGAAGAATAAAAGTAGATAGCACTGATGTAAAAGGTCAGAAAAAAGCTTTATTTCCTTGTCCTTAGGAAGTTGTTGATTTACAATTGCACAGAAAAGATATGATACTTATTCAGCATAACTGTTACACTTTTATTGCATTTTTTTCACATATAGGATGATGTATTTTTGGCCATAATCAATGAACACTGTATTCTCTGGTCTTCATGTATGTGACTCCTTCGCTTCTTTTAACTTGTTAAGGTTGTCAGAATATGGTAAGAGTATTGGGTAAGGAGACCTAGGAGTTCTTTAATAAAAACGGTTAAGAATGGTCAGAACTTTTAGTCATTTGTAGGAAAATGGATGCAACTTGAGACCATATAAAACCATAAACAAGCATAAATATCGCATAGTCTCTCTTATATCAAAGACTTAATACATAAAGTATGAAATAATAGACAGACAAAAAGAAAAAAGAGAAAGGAAAAAAGTTATTGTAATACAGCAGAGACAATATATCTAAAAAAATATCTTGACAGTACAGTTGCCCTACCTGTTTTGTTTTATGGCCTATTAGTTTTGTTTTTTAATCTGTATATATGACAATTAAATTTATAAAGTCTTATAAAATAAATAATCTGATGGTGGCAAAATAAAAGAGAGAGGAGAGAAGGGGAAAAACAAAGTGCAATGTGTTATGTACATGTACCAATTCCCTACAATGAATGTAATCACTACATACTGTAAACATTTACTAATAAAAGAAAAAAAACAATAATCAGAACTTAAAATGAAACATTTTAAAGCTGTTACTTGGCTAAGATAGGTCCCCATACATAGATCTTCAGTAAATTTTAAAGAAAAGGACCAAGGATAGTGAACAGCATATATTCTGTGATTGCTTTTGTAAACATATACAAGCATATATACTGATATCTATGCTCATAATGAACAGATTCATTTTGGGAAGACATATATTAAAATGCTGACAGTTTGAGCCTGTCAGGGGGAAGTCTCAGGGGAAAAATGCAGATTGCATTCAAACTCTTTAATACCTTGACTTTTAAGAAATATATGTGTATGTGGCTTTTCTTCAAAAATAAGTGGTTGATAAAGATATGTTAAATGCTAATTCTTCTCACACTTAAAGTGTATGACTTTGAAGAATAGAAAGATTGATCAAGTTATACAAAGGGGAAAAGGCTTTATGATCTGACTTATGCAAAACTATCAGCCAGGTGTGGTGGTACACACCTGTAATCCCCGCACTGGGGAGGCTGAGGCAGGAGGACTGCAGTGAGTTCAAGGTCAACCTGGGCTACACAGTGAGTTCAAGGCTATAGGGAGACCCTGCCCTCACACAAAACAAACTGTCAGAATTTGTTAACAATGAGATTTGGGGTGCTTGCTGTTTCTTTCTAGTGATTTAAAATTGTGCAAGTTTTCTGCAAGTAAATATTATTTTTAAATGAAAATAATCTTATTTAAAAAAGCAGAAAGATTCATTTTACTCATTTTAATCCTTATTTACACTTTCAGTTTCTCACACTAGAGAAACTATTTGGTATTTACACTTGTGTGTCCTATTTATTTCACTTAAGAGTATGGCCTCAATTTGCATCCATTTAGCTATGAATGTCTCTAGTTTTTCATTCTTTATGGCTGAGTAGCACTCCATTTTATTAAAAAATCACATCTTCTTTATCCAGTCTCCAGTTGATGGGCACTTGGGCTGTTTCCAAGCTTTGGCTGTTACAAACTGTGCCACTATAAACATGGGTGTACATTGATAATTTGAGATAGGAAAAGGTCCAAAGGTGTAGGGGTGGTGGGAGGAGAAGGGGAAAGGAAAGAAGGGAAAGGAAAAATTATGAGAAAAGAAAAAAATGGAAATGAAATCTATGTAAATAGGGAAGGGTGGAGGGGGTGAAGGGTGCACAGGTAATGGGGAAAAAATAAGAACCAAGATACATCATGTACAGATACAAGCACCCAATGATAAATGTAAATGTATTGTATACCTAAAATGTACCAATAAAAGATTTTAAAAAAAAAAAAAAGCAGAAAGAGAGGAAATGCAATCTTATCAGTTTTCTGGGGGCACAGAGGAGGTGAAGTCAGATGCAGCCTTCTAGAAAAGGAGGAGAGAGTCTGGGAATTAAATTTAAAGATGGACTTCATCCTAAGCAGATGGGGATTTTTCTAAGGAAAACTGCTATACATGCACATATTGCTGTTTAAACCTTGGCAGACTATGCCTCTTTATGCTTCACTTGTCTCTCTCTACTATGTGAATTTGGCATACATTCAGATTTTCTTAAGGAATTTTTCCATTATCAAAGTGAATTTTTTATAAGGACTAAATTATACCATGTGAAATCTGATAGCTTGGAATTTTTGTGTTTTAGTCCAATTTCTTTGTGCTTCCTAAGTTGCTAGAATGTTAAAACAAGGGGAAAAACAAAGCAGTACGAATGGATAGAAAGATAATATACAGAACTAGTGGCACTTGAGCCAAGCAGGCATAGCACCATTTCAGAATAACAAGCAACTTCATTTTCAATTTACCAGAGGTTATAGTTCTAAAAATCACAAGTACTTTTCATGGGAAATAAATGCCTTTACAAAGGTCAATGCAGAAAATGTAAGCTTTATTGCACGTTTCTGTCCTTTTCTTAGGTATATAAAGGGAGCACAATAAAAGTTTTTCTCTTTATGCCATTTCTGCAACATAACTAGATAGAACAATTGCTTCGCTTTCAATTGAGTAAGTAGTTTTGATCTCATGTGAGTCAAATTTCAACAACAACAACAACAAAAAATTCTTATAATGGTTCAAACTAAGAAACAGAAGTAAGGAGTGTAGTGGTATATGAAACAGGAGAGAATGAAAAACATTTCCCTATAAACAACAGTAACAAGTAGAAGATATCACAAAACTGTCTTCACTACAGATAACTGGCCTTCTAAATTTAGCGCTTCATCGGGAAGTTTTCAGGGCAACTCCCTTCCCTAAAGAAGAAATCTGGCTCTTTCAATGTCCAGTCCTGCTCTGGGGACAAGTCTGGAACTATGCCAATGCTTAGAGACTAGAGACCCCCAGGGGATAGTTTTAGGAAACATTAGCAGGTCTAATGGTTTTCATTAATGGTTTTTAGCATTATGCATCTGAATGAAAGCTTAAAGTATAAAAAGTTTAAGTATTTACAACTCATAGTATGCATTTTAGGCCTGGATTTAATATATATCATTTTCTCTTTGGTCTTTTCTGCAAAAGATGTAGTAAGCCTTTTACGAACATTTAACAGATTCAAACAGAGCTTACATTAGGAACATTCCCAGATGAGAACAGATCAAGGAAGTAGCTCATGTGTCTTCTGGAAATTGTCACAGTTGTGCTATGTGCTTATTGTGCAGTGCAACATTGTACAATAGTACAGTACACTCAGGGACTTACTGTATTTTTTGTGTTTGGGGTTTGTTTTATGCTTTACATTGTATATTTGTGTCAAAGATGGGTAAGACTCATTTTGTCAGACTTAGGAAAGAATCTAACTTACAAATGTTTTTCTGAAAGAACTCGTTCCTAAGTCAGGGACTCACTGTATTTGATAATAAAAACACAGGAGCCCAATATTTTGGAATCTTTTAGCAGTTGTTTTGAGCAATTAGCTTTTCTGGTTCTTAAAATTCATATCTATAAAATGAAGTAATATGCAGATACACTTCAATGTCTCTCCTGAGTTTAATATTCAATGACAGACATGTTGTTCCCTATCTGTATAACACTTTGCCCCTTGCCCCCTCCGTTAAAATAAGGATATAGGGATTTATAGAGCATCTGGCCAAGCTCTCTGCCTCTAGAGACTAAATTCTGTCTAAAGAAGCTTCTCCACCTTCCCCACTACAGCCCTGTGATGACTACCTTTTGCCAGTTACTTGATTTTTGTAAGCAATCTTTAATTAGAATGTAGACATAACTATTTGTTTGCTTATGGTCATGGTGGCTTTCAGCCTATGGTGACACAAATGACTAGTTGGACTGGAGATCATAGATCATGCAAAGCATAATGTGTATACTAGCAGCTGGCCCTTAACAGGAAGAGTCCATCCCAATAATCTTTGAAAAGGTAAGGACCTGCTTGTCCCCTGGGAGGGGTCAGAACCACAAGGAGATGTGCAGGGTGAAAAGCAGGAGACTTGCATACACAGCCAAAGGCAGGACCCTGCTCCCCTTTCAGTCATGTTTATTCCTGCTCAATTCTCTAAGGTGGACCAATTGAGTAAAACCTCCAGATTCCAAAGATAAAAAGAAAAGTTTTCATCTAGAACATTTACCTATTTTATGCCAAATGAAATATTTTGTCTTTTAAAAATATCTTTAATTCTCATCGAATCATTTAATAAATATTAACTAATCTCTGAACTAGTACTCAAAATTTTGGATTGAACGTTTTGAAACTTTGATTAAAGCTATAAACACTCTTCACAAAATGTGTCTACACAATGCAAACAACCTTTTGTACCCAACTTTTGGGGTATGCAGGAAATGGTTAATTTTAGTTTAAGATTTTAGAACACAGCCACCATAGTTTTTCAGTGAAATGATTTGTGGAATAATCTCAATATAAAGGTCAATATTACCCTATAGAATTGAATGCCTATGTAACTTTGGAGAAAGAACATTGGATGAGTAGCCAAAAAACCCTAGTCTCTGCCATTAATTAGCCATTTCTGTGGTTATGCTTGAGGTTCTTCATTTATTAAATAGTAAAAGAAGAAATGCAGTGTCTAATCCCCTGCACTCAGGAGACAGAAGCAAAAGGCTCCCTTAAGCTCAGGAATTCAAGATTAGTCTGGGAACACAGTGAGAACCTGCATCTCAAAAATATAAGTAAATAAATACATGTCATGTCTATGCTATAGGCCATCACAAGAATCAAATGAGGTATTGTTTAAGAGAACATTTTATAAACTTTGTGTTTGCTCATTTGAGTAGTAAGTGGTGGACGGAAAATATAATCAGTTATTTTATCTCTTTTTGCTTCATTTGTTTTGTATTCAGAATGTGATTCTGGAGCACTAGCAGGGAGGGCTACCTGTATGCTTACCAGAAATGTGGATTCTCAGGCACTGAGCTAGAGCTAGGGAATCAGAATCTTCATTTTAACAAGATTTCCAGGTGATTAGTGCATATGCTAAATTTTGTTTTGTTTTGTTTTTTGGTACCAGAGATCAAACTCAGGATCTTGTGCTTACAAGGCAGCCACAGTGCCACAGAGCTAAATCCCTCAGCCCAACACGCTAAATTTTTAGGGAACATTTTCATAGAAGTTTCTCTATGCAAAATACTAACTACTTTATAAGGCTGACCTCATTTAGATAAAGAAATGGAGGCCCATGAAGACTATAGACTTTAGTTATTATAAGTCAAGTTGCAAAATGATGGGAGCACAATAGATGTTAGATTTTAAAAATGTCTTTGAAATGGTTCTGTGCTCAGGATACTCACTGCCTAGCGAATGACAGGCACATCATTAAATAAGCACAAGATGCTGTGGGGAAGCTTAAAAACAGCTTGACCAGGTCGCTGAAATCCACAAAGATTTGCCATCTATTATTATGAGGTCATGGAACCACGGGCAAGACATGTCACTGATTTCTAGACCTTTTCAACCAAAAAAAATGTGGAATAGGGAGTTGTACATCTATTTTCCTAAAATATTTTATTGAAATCAAGTCAAATCAGTTAGGCTTTATTGGCTATTCTCCTTGGCAAACATCACTTCTGCAAAGTCCTAGACAAAAACAAGACCAAGCATATAACATGGAAGAATAAATGGAAAGAGGGAAAAATAATAACTAAGTATCTAAAAAGCTTCACTTAACAATATAATCAAGAAAAAATGTGGGAGCACTGTTTCTCTTGGTGACAGAGGAAGGCCCCCATCTCTGCATTCCCATTCTCTGACACTACCTGCAATTTACCATGGTGGAGAACAGGAGCACAAGGATAGAAGGATGTATCACAGGCCATTAGAGAAATGCCAATTAAATCAACACTGAGATTCCATCTCATCCCAGGAAGAATGACTATCATCAAGAAATGAAATAATAACAAATGCCGGTGAAGCTACAGGGGGAAAAGGAACCTTCTACATTGTTAGTGAGAATGAACACTAATACAACTACTATGGGAATCAGTAGGGAGATTTCTCAAAAAACTGAAACTAGAAATTCTATTTGATCCTTTCTAGTTGTCTTCCCAAAACAGTTAAACACATCATATTACAACAATACATGCATATCCATGTTTATAACAACACAATTCATAGTAGCTAATTTAGTCTTTGGAAGTGGCTGATATATCCATCAACAGATGAATAGATACAAAAAATACAGTGTTTATACACAATGGAGTACTATTCTGCCATAAAGAAAGATAAACTTGAGTCATATGTAGGAAATTGATACACCTTGAGACCATAATGTTAAGTGAAATAAATAAGACACACAAGCTTAAATATTTCTCATGTAAGAGAAACCAAAATCATAAATAAAAAATATTATGTATCATAATAAAATATATATAATAGGAAGTAAAAAGATAGATGTCATGCCTGGTGACATGATATAATCTGGCAACTATCCTCCAGTTGGGCAACTGTCAGGTTTGGTGGGTGAGACCACAGCAGGGCACCATGTCACACCACCCTGGGTTCTAGGAAGTCCAAGCACAGGTACACAGCCCTCAATCCCAGGAAACGTCTATACTAGCCACTTGGTCCCAGGAGCACCGCCACCCTATCTCTGCCCCAGATCTCTCAAGGCAGCAACACCTGGAAACAACACCTAGAAACCACTACTCTTTAAGTCTTTGCTCTCCTCACTCTCTCTACTCTGAATCCTCTTTCAGATTCAGCCCTCTTGCCACCCACCCAAGCATAATAAACAGTCTCGCTGACCACACAAATCCTGCCATGGGTGGTCTCTCTGCCCCGCTTGCCCCATATACAACAGATATTTCTCAAAATGAGAAGCAGATCAAGAGATGGAGGAAGGAGGAAGGAAGTGGAGGGAAAGGAGATGAAACAAGGAACTGAGATGCGTTATGTACATTTACCAACTCCACACAAGGCAGTAAACAATATGTACTCCAAACGTGCACTCATACAAAAACAAGTAAGGGAGAAAGTAAATGAGAAACTTTAAACCAAAGACAGTGTAAATTGAAAGGAAAAACTAGGTAGGGTTCTGATCATGGAAACTTCTGTTTCAATAAGGTTATTACTGAGGATTTCTAGGCTCTGAAGAACCTTCTGAAAACTGGAGATGTGAGACAGATGTGAGAGGGCTACTTGGAGTACAGAAAACAGGGGATTGAATGGTAATTTAGTTTATTTGAGCTGTGACAACAAAATATCAAGGAGCAGGCATCTTATAAGCATCTTACATTTCTGGAGACTGGTTGTCCAAGACCAAGGTGGTGGTACATTTGGTTATCAGGTCAAGGTCCATTTCCTGGCTCATAGATGGCATCTTGGTTTGTCTTCACATGGTAGAAGGTGCTCGTTACCTTGAGATATCTTTTATAAGAGTAAAAATGCCAGTAATTAACCCTGAGCCTGAGAGATACTGGTAGAAAGAAGAGTAACCCAAAATGTCATGACATTTAAAAAAAAGTAATCTTTGAAGCTACTACTACTCACACTAGGGTATAACAGAAGGGAAAAGAAACCTTGAGACCATAATGTTAAGGGAAGTAACTCACACACACAAGCTTAAATATCTCATGGTTTGTCTTCTATGAAAAACTAAGTATACAAAGTATGAAATAAAAGACAGATAATAGGTAAAAAAAGGTATTGTAATCCAGTGCAGACAATGTATCTAAAAAGTGTACCTTGACTTAGTATAACTGTCTTGCATGTTTTATATGTTCTTTGGCCTATTAGTCTGGTTTTCAATCTGTATATATAATAAACTGTATAAGATCTTATAAGATAAATAAATGAATCTGATGCTGGGAAAAAAAGGAGGGATGGCGAAGGGGAGGGAATTGAAGTGTGTTACGTACATATATGAACCAATCCCCTACAGTGAATGGATCATTATGTACTGCAGACTTGTACTAAGAAAAGTCCAAAAAAAGGGGGTCCTGGATTTAAACCTTAGTCTGTAACTTGTCACTAGGATCACTTGTCCAAGAGTTAACATCTCTTAACTTCATCTGAAGCCTGAAAATATTATCACATATCACACAATCTTATAATGAGAAGTGAAAGAATGATTAAGTATTGACAAATAGTCTACCTTTTTTACTAACTCAATTTGTATAGTCAATATACACTGTGTTGAGTTATATTAGCTAGTCATGATTGATCTTTAATTAAAATAAAATGTAAAAGCTAAAAAAATAATGTAATGCTCAAGTTTGAGTGCCCCACCCCTGGCTGTCCTCAATTCACTCTTCAGGTTTAGTTATCTAACCACAGTATTCACCTGCCCTAAGATCATCCAGTGTAAATGGAAAAGCCATCAAAGTCTTTTTCATATAATTATGTACACAGTTGCTGTTGGCCCTGGGGGCCCCATTGGATCTCTAATAACAGAAGCACCTGGAAAGTCTATGGCTCCCCAAATTATAGCAGTGACAGGCTGCAGACTCACCTTGATAACAGATGGTTTTATTAGTGGCCACTGCCAGACATTTGGCTGAGGATGGAGCTCATGGCCATTAATGTCTGTTGCACTTTGATGGAGTGGTGCCTTTGTGTACAAGGAAAGCTGGATCTGAAAATACTATCAATGAGGGAATACATGCACTTTTGGTATCACTCAGAGAGAAAACAGGCTAAAATGAAATAAAAAATCCTTTCCTTTGGCTCTTGAATCAGGAAAGATAAGCTCAATAGTTGTTTTACTTCCATCCAAAGGGAAGGTTAAGATGTCTCCTAATAGGACAAAAATAAAGCAGGGAACAAGATGTTCACAGGTGTCTGATACTTGGTGAACTTCTGGAAAGAATTCTGACCCTGGAAATTTGAAAAACATATTAAAAAATAAATATAAAGTTTTACCCTCCCCCATTGTCCCTTGAGATTATAGGCACTCAAAGTGAAAGGAACCAGTATCAAACAGCATGCAAAAGACATTCTCCATCTTCAATGGCAAACAGAAAATATGCTTTTCACCAAAATTAAAGAATACTAATTCCAGGCCTAAAATGCAAAAGCTGTAGTTAGCTACAATATGTAAATGTATTTAAGGAATACCCTGGGGAGACCGAGACTAAGTGGCCCACTCACATAGAAATGTGGCCCACTCACATAGAAATCCATACACAGGAATATCACTGTAGCAAAGCCCGGATAGCTCTCAGTTTGTTCTTACAGTTGGTATTTGAAGATATGCATAAACACTGTAAACAGCTGCTTTAAAAAAATCAAGTTCTGGTAAAAATTTCCTTATTGTTTGGAGCTACCCCAGAGTTAAGAGTGTACTAAAGAATCTCCCTTTTGGAGTATCTATCAGTCTTAGATTTCTATTACTGTGTAATAAATCACAATAAATTGACCAGCTTAAATAACATAGATTTCATAACCCAATTTATGAAACCAGAATTACTCTAATACCAAAACCATATACAGACATTTAAGAAAAGGAAATAATATAATATCTTTCATGAACCTAGATGCAAAACTCTTCAACAAAATACTAACATATTTAGTCCAAATATATCTAAAAATAAATATACAGTACTACTAATTGGTACTTATCCCTCATAGGCAGGATGGGTACAGCACTTGAAAAATTGAAATAATGTAGCCACTATATCAGTACATTAAAAAAGAAAACAATCATGATCATATCCTAAAGAATATTTTTTAAAAGATAGCTAACGTATTTCCTATGGAAAACTGAAAACTTTTCCACTAGGATCAGGAACACAGCAATGTTTCCCCTTTCAACATTCTACTTCAGTATTGTACTAGAAATCTTAGCCAATGCAATGAGATAAGAAAGGAAAATTAAAGATACTGTACACAGACTGGGATAAAAAGAGATAAAACAATCTTTGTTTGCTGATGACATGATCACTTGTGTAGAAAAATAAGAAAGAACAAATGATAAAACTCCTGGAACTAATAAGTGATTATAACAAGGTTGTAAGATACAATGCTAATATACAAAATTCTATTGCTTTTCTACATCCCACCAATGAACATGTAAAAATCTGAAATTAAAACATAGTACAATTTATATTTGCACCTTCAAAAATAAAATACTTAAGTGTATATATATATATATAATAAAACATGTGCAAGATCTATATAAAAATGATGACCATGATGAAAGAAGTAAAGAAGAAATAAAGAAATGGAGTAGAGATATAGTCCATATCCACAGGTAGGAAGACACAATGCTTTCAAAATATCAGTTCTTCCTAACTTGAACTACAGATTCAAAGTCTTATATGAAATTCAGCAAATTATTTTGTTGATACTGACAAAATATTCACAAAGTATACATGATTATAAGGTTTCTATGGAGAAGCCAAAAATCAACATGGCCAACACAATACTGAAGAAAACAAAGTTGGAGATCTGATGTTTATAAAGATACAATGATCAAGAAAATATAATCTTAATAAAAGAAAAGAGAAATAGATCATTGAAACAAGATAGCCCCAAAACAAAACCATACAATCATGCTCAACTGATCTTTGACACAGAAGAAAAAGCATGGAGAAAGATAGTCTTTTATTAAAAAAAAAAAGTACTGTAAAAACTAGACATCCACAACAAAATATGAATCTGGACATAGAACTTGTACTCTTTACAAAAATTAACTCAAAATCAACTATATCCCTAAATATAAAACACAAAAGCATAGAACTCTTATATAAAATCACAGGAGAAAATCTTGAAACTGAGAGTCGTAAAAAAAAATTGCTTTATAAATCATCTATAAGAATCAATGTCTTCTAAACATTAAAAAATGGTAGCATTCCACAAAGGGGAAAGAATATAGTTATTAGCTTTTATGGGAGACTGGACAGATTTCCTAAACTACATATTACACAAGGATGTAACATATTGCAGAAATGTCTATACATTTCCTTAAAGATAAGAAAATTTTATATAAAATCTGATTTGTGGCTAATGTAAATAATGTGCATTAGCTAATTTATATTGTAACCCCCAAAATTTTCAGGAGTTTATTCTTATGAAAGATCTTTTAATATCATTTCCAAAAAAGAGTAGGAAATAAGAAAAGCATGACTTTTAATCATGGAGACGGAGTAATTTATTTAAAAATACAATTATCAATGTATTAAATATTACCCTTTTGGAAAGGATTTCTTATTGTTGTTTCTAAAAAATATCTTTTTTTCTTCTTTTACCTCAGGTAAAAACCCTGAAGCAGAAGGCTGAGCTCCTTCAACAGAAGAGTAAAGCAACATCTATGTAATAGACATCTCCAAAGAAATAATATAAAGTGTTTGAGCCGTACCTTATCTTGCAGAAAAGGAATTTTACTTTTAGAATGGATCATTTTGATCTATAAAGTATAGTAGGTAGTACATAAAGTATATATGCATGAATGATAGGCAATACAGTTTATACAGGGCAATAATATCAGATGATGATTTTCCTACTCTGGAAGGAACAGACTATATAGAAATTGTCCACAGAGTTGCATGTCATTATTTGTGTAAACTGGCACATCACTTACTCTTTGTTATTTCCTTCTAGTACTCTGAGGGTTTGAGGCAGGAAGATCATGAGGTCAGGCTCAGCCTGCATAACTTAGTGACTTAGCAAGACGCTGCCAAAAAAAGAAAAAAAGAAAAAGAAAAAACATAGTCCACCTGCCCACCTATCCACTTAGGCAGGTTAATAACAGCATTTGTGATATTCTGTGCAAAGCACCAGGCTTAAGTAAAGGTTAAGTGTTCAAGAATGAGTGCAAGTAATTACAGAACTGTTTTCAGATGAAATGAGGAAGGATTTTGGAAAGCAGGACAGTGAAAGGGGAGAAGAAGAGAGGACTGGGAATTTACATAAGTTTTCAGTCTCAGGTTAATCCTGCAAGAAGTTTTGGGTATTTTATTTATATCAGACCTGGTCTAGCTCTGAGTAGGCTGGCTGCAATTCATTGATAAGATGCCCCTGCTCTAGCAGGAGGGGACACCCCCCGCCAAGCAGGCACTTCCAGCCTTCCCTGCCACTGAGTAGAACCAGTCCAGGATCCTAAAGGAAATCCTCTATGGAGTGCAGGTACAGTTGGCACCTTAGAATCAAAGGGAAGGAGGGAGAATGGGTACACCCAAAAGGATGACCCTGGTCAGATAGCATCTGGGTAAAGCACTAAAACTGTTCATTTAAACCACCTTCCTAAATTTTTAAGTTTCTTCCCAGATTTTTAGTTTTTAACGCTTTCTAGAAAATTATCTAGATACTGATTATCTAGATACATTTTTTTCTATGTAAGAGAAGAGGCATTGCTATTTAAATACCAGATGCTTTAATAACTACACACGAATTACGATTCCAGAATTTAACAGAAAGCCTTAACAAAAAATCTGTTCAAAACATTTCAATCTTAACTTTAATCTTACAATGAAGAAAATATAGTCTTTAAAAAACTATGTGGGATAAAAGTGAAAACAATCAGAAAAAAATACCCATATTTGTTCTAAGACACAAAACCTTGTCCCAATTTAAAATGACATGTAACTTCCTAAGGTAGAACATCAGGAAACAAATGGTTTTTTCTCAGTCAGCACCATTTTTTAGGCTTCCTAAAATTGGACAAATCCAACTATTGTACTTGTTGGATATCTCCACATGAGATATGGTTTGCACTAACCCATTTGTTGCAAATGTCTTAAAAAGCAAACTGGCAGATGATTAATCACTGCTCATTTTGTAACTACCCTGGTTTGTGACACTGTCATTTGTGAACTAGAGATTCAGTATTCTTCAGCTTCAATAGGAACATTATTACATTCTGTAGTTCCATTTCACATTGAGACAATGAGGAAATCTTTGCTTCAAAGGTTATCCCAAACCAATATAAAATGATTTTATAAAGATGTAAATCATTTCAGTTGAGAAATTAGCCATGTCACAGGGCAAAATAAAACCTATGTATACTTTTTCCTAGAACAAATCTATTTGGATATAATTATGGCTAAATTAAAACATGTTTGATGTACTTGATTTAGTAAACAGAATAGCATTTATTTATACCACATGCCTTTTGTTCACAATTATCGCCCTCTATGAAGTTTTAATTTGTTTTTAAGTGATAGAATGTAACTTCCATCTAGAATTTAAAAGGCTAAAAGATGTCTCTATTTGAAAGCTATAATTAAAATGAATACACACATGTGGAGATGGCAGTTAGCAGTAGAGAGTAAGGTTTTCAAGAAATCAATCAGATGAAAAATTAAGTAAAGATCAGAAGGAAGTGCTTTGACTTCTTTAGGAGATGCAGGATTTCTATGTAGAAGAGGTGCTTCAGAAATAGAGGGAGTAATGTTACCTTTCCATTTTCAAGTCTTGCCCAGAGGGTAGCCTCTTCCACCAAAGTGTGTGGAAAGTGCATTTACATAACCTGAAGAAATGAATTAAATCCCTCTTCCCCTTAAAAGCTGGTCATCCCTGGGCAATTCATCTCTTGTCCTCATAATCTTAATTATTTACTTTATTTAAATAGCTGTTAATTTTAATCTACATTATTAACTTAGTTTTACAGATGAGAAAACTGAACACCAGCAAAGTTAAGTAATTTTTTCTAAGATCACAGGTGGTAAAAGTGAGTCTAGCCTAGTTCAAGGGTATTCTATTTTTATTGTTTCGGCTGTCTCATGCTATTTGTGTCTATCAATTTTATTAGTAAGAATCTTGCTTGGAAAATAAAGTTTAAGAATGAAAATTTAATAGTAATTGTTATTTTTTATGCCTGGGGGCATCCAAATATTGTTTGACAGAAGGAAGTTTGATTTCTATTGAACCCTACAAGTAGAGTGCAAAAAATTCAAACTGATAATGGTTAGGGGTGGCTTACATCTCTAAGAGCATTTTCATTTTCAAGCCATTAAATGAAGAGACTAATTGTCAGTCTTTTGCTCCATTGACCACCTCCTCCCATTTACAGGAATGATATGGGGAAGCAGTACCAGATACAGTTAACTGATTTAAGAGCAGGTTGTTGTTTAGGAATACTGAACATTCTACCTGAATCAGGTCAATTTGAATTAAGGTAGTACATGTGTATGTGGAGTGTGTGAAAAGAAGGGAGGAGAATGCATGTTTAATGCATATAATGATTCCTGTAAATTTATTGTAAATGTTGGTGATTTAGTATGGAAACAGATTAGAAATGTGGGTGTTTAGGTACAAAAACAGGTCACTGGCAGTTTACACTGTGTGGACCCAAATATAAATTGGGCTCTGAAAATGAATGCTGTTTATCTTCAATGAGTTATGATCCTAAGTACCAAATGAATATTGTCTAAAATCTAATTCAAATCAAATGGACTCCTTGTGACTAGAAGGAGAAAAAAGACCACTCTCATTATTCAGAGTTTTGGCTCTGACTACATGGCCTTGATGTATGGTTTCCCTGGAGGCCAATTTGGCCATTTATAAATTTGCCAACCACAGCAATCTTTAACCACCCCATCTCTGACATTCAACTCACTCTTCTCCCGTCCCAAGTTTCTTCAGGGTTACCAGGAGTATTGTTACACTGACAAGAGTGAATTTCACTTTTTCCTCTCCTGTCAAATGGAGATGCTAATAAGTAATGAAATGGCCACAGTGAGGCCCTGGAAAAAGAATAGGCAGCCTCCTGGAACTTGTTTTAGGACCTCATAGAAAATGAACCAGTATTGCCACAGATAATTAACATTTGGCTGAAGTGACTGCTACATGTCTCTCCTACTTACCTCCAATAGACCACAAGATGGGAATCTGGGAGAGATCACTTTTAGAGTGCTTTGGATACCATAAAATACAATGTCTATAAATGGATGGTATTTGAATACACAGTCTTGCACATAGCCTTGGGTCTCTTCTGCCCCAGGCAATTGATATGTTAGCCAAAGAGCAAAGTTGGCTCAAGAGATGCTTTCTTTCCTTCTTCACTCCTTCATTCCCTCCCTTCCTTATACCAATAAAAATGCCTCCCATATTTAATACTGAAAAAAGAACCTTGTAAAACAAAGATAAATGAACACTCCAACATGGCTTCATCAGGACTCCTGCTCAACCCCATGTGACAATATTACCAATATTATCATGTGACAATATTACCAGGCACAGGCACCTAACCTCCATCACAGCAATTCCTACTTACTAAAAGCTTTATAGCATCCATTTTGTTTCTTAAACTCACTTCTTGTGTTAAATATAAAACTACCATTTTATACCAGTTTACTAAAACCAGAAGCAATTGTATGGACTACAGGAAAGCAATATAGTAGTATGTCATTCTCAAACTTTTTTCTCAAAACTACACATACCAAATTTTTGTAGGATCTGTTACCAACATAGGGAGGCATATGCTATATAATAATGAGATTACATTTTCTAGTTAACTCATAAAAAGCTGTGTTTGTATCCCCTTCTATTAGTGGTCTCTAAATTTTCCTTGTCATGGTTCTTAATTAGGGCTCTTGCAAAACATGCAAATAATTGAAGCTTCTCCTTGACCAGAAGAATCTCAAGGACTCAGAATCTGATTTCTTTTAAACATCAGCGGTAATTTTAATCCTAGCCACATTTGGAGAAAATTTCTTTATCTCCAAACAGGAATATCATTGGACACTTTGACATTTGGCTGATCATTGGATGATCTGAAGTCAGTGCCAACAGCTCTTTTATTTTTCTGATGTGACTCCAGTCCATTTCATCTTCCACACTATGATGGGAAGTCAAGAAAAAGAAAAAAGGAGGAAATAGTTTCAAGCAGCACAACTCAATACAATTCTAATGGCAATCATGTATACAATTTTCAATTTTCTAGAAGCTGCATTGAAAAGAGTACATTTCAGTAATATATACTTTATTAATTGAACATATAAAATGTAGTATCTTTTCAATATGTAAATCATACAAAAATATTGAGGTCTTACAATTCTTTTTTATGAATAAAATCCAATTTATACTTACAACATATCTCTATTATGACTTGCTATTTTTAAAGTGTCTAGTAGCTACTATGTCCGGTGTAAATTTAGAAAATATTGGTTTATTGGGCTGGGGATTTAGCTCAGCAGCATAGCACCTGCCTCGTAAGCATGAAGTCCTGAGTTTGATCCTCAAAACCACAAAAGAAAATATTGGCTTATGACACTAACATGGTAAATGGTAACTTTAATTTGTCTAACAAATTTATCTTAGAAAAATTTGCAATAATTTGTCAGTGCCTAGCTTTGGGGTTTCTCGTGGATATTATTTAATTTTCACCTTATGAAAAAAAATGGTACTAAGATAAGTATTACAATGAACCATGTATTGTAATTATCATTCATAGGATAAAGTATTGCTTCCTAATATGCCAACCACATATTATATTTAAAATATATCTAAATAATTAATTTTGGTATTAATAGAATATAATCAAGGAGAAAATATTCCTTAAAGCCCTTTACATTCTTTTTTGTATTTTAACAAAATAAAAATACTATTTGTATTATTTCTTGGGCTTTTCAGAACACTGACCTTAGTTTTTCAATGGCGTCTTCAGAGTGAGTTTTGAGAAGGTCCCAGTTCTGAGGAATATTTGAGGAAAGTTTTTGAGATGTTACCTCATGTCTTACAAAAGGTGTTTACTAAACCTCAGTCTTTGTATGTAATTCCTACAAATGAAGCCCAGATAATGTTTCTGTAGTTATATTTACTTTTATGTGTGTATGTATGTATGTATGTACGTACGTATGTATGTATGTATGTATGTATTGAGACAGGTTCCCTCTCTACAGTTTAGTCTGGCCTAGAACTCAACACTTATCCCATGGCAATTTTCCTACCTCAGCCTCCCAAGTGCTAGGATCACAGGTGAGTGCCACCACACCTGGCTCTGTAGGTATATTTATGAAAGTAAAGTAAGAATATGGACTAAGTCAAATATCAGGATAAAGACTCCAAAGTCAAACAACTTGCTCGATTTTACATGGAGAAAAGGTGTTCTTTAAATTACAAGAAATATTTTTGTGTTACAGTTAGCTAGTTGCTTACTCCAAATTCAAAGCCTTCATCACTGTTGTTAGAAGAATAATATTTCCTGGATATTTGCATTGTTCCAGTAATTCAAATCTTAAATATTAGTTCAGATCTCATGGGTAGCCAAATGTGTTTGAAAGCAGAATTGTTAAGTAGTCTAGGTTTTCTTTATAACATTTATCTCTTAATCTGTAATGGATTGATAAGAGACAGAAAGGCACAGAAATGGAGTGGGGAGGAAAAAATATAATTTGTTATCCAAAAATTGTATGCATACTGAACACTGGTAATATTTTCCTTTTGTGATTATTACTGAATATATGCATTACATACTTTTTCACACATGTACAAACATTCTAATTTTAAAAAATACCAGTCTTGTGAAGTCCTAATATGAGAGAAATTCAAATATATCATATTGAATACAGTTGCACATAACAGCTAACTTTCTTCTCTCTGTTCTCCCAGACTCTCTTCCAAATAGAACCCCAATTAAGTAGGCATTTCAATTATTTCCAAGCCTGTCTTGCATTTAGGACTCTCTGTGTGACCGAGAAACAGCCAATTAAACATAGAAGTTTCTGGTTGGGACATTTAGTTAAATGGGTTGTCTCTTTTTAAAAAAAATTCACTCTTCATATTTCCTCTTCTAGCTTAGACTGGACAGTGGACATCAGAAGACAGATCAGGCCTTTCATCTCAAGATTGAAGGACATGAAGATGGTGATTCACAGAAAGGATGGAGAAGAACAAAATCATAATAATCTAGGATGCCTAATAATATCATGGATTACTCTTCCTGCATCACCCTTAAATCATCCATGTTCAGAGTTCTTATGAGTTGAAAAAATAAATTGTAATAACTAGCTTTTAAAGTTTCTGACAATCAAATGAGTGCAAAAGTCACAGACTTCTCCCATAGAGGGAAATTATTAAGTATTGAACAGAACTCTGTAGATTACAGGGAATAATATTCTCTGACTTCTTTTACCTGAAGCTGAGTTTAGTCCACATACGAACATTTTCTGAAAATATGCAGAAAGTTTTTAGAAATTTAGAATTTTCTGAATGTATTTGCAACATAGCAATATTTCAGAAAGAGGCAGTCTATTGATAATAATATTCTCTCCTTTTCATGACCTCATACAGTAAAGACATTAAAAAAGGTCATTTAATTTCCCATTTGTGTTAGAAAAATCTGTCACTGGCATAATTTTACTGATAGATGTTGGTCTGCATTTTATTAACACACAGCATAGTAAAATTAGGGATCAAAATCAATTATAAGAAAAAAGAAGTTCTGAAAGATTTGCCCATGGGGAATAAACATATTAATAGGGTCATCTTGACTTTGCTAAGGAACTGAGTTGAGAAAACCAGAAAGCAGTTCACTTTGACTCAAAATGTCTCCAAATGCTGTCAGAAACTTTCTACAGTGTCCACAAACAGGAGCTGCATTGTGCTGATAAGAAAGAGAAAGTAATTTTTATATATAATATATAAACTCTTTAAATTGATTTTTAAATCTGCTCTTTCTAAATTGTCTATTCCAGAGCTCATCCTGATATTCTCATTTCCTAGAAAGCCAATTGTGACAGCTACTGCATGCCAAGCACATAGTTCTCTTCCCTTGACTTATAAGACAACAAGATTGTCCATCTGCTTCAGATGCAAAAGCTTTATCAGATGTTGGACTCCACAAGGAAGATGAGAGATAGCATCAGTCAACAACAATTTTAATATTCAAGTTCTGAAGATGTCTTCGCTGCAACTTACTAGACTTTTTCCAAAATAAACAACTCATACTATATATAGTTTTTAGGGATGAGGAAAAATATTTGGAGAAAACTAATAGTTGTAGAAATAAAAGCAAGCCCATATTAAAGAAAATGAGGTTAACACACTGTGAAAAATGTGAAACATAAAATTTATTAAAATATCAAATTCATTTATATGAGTTTATTATAACTCATGTTAGACAAAATATGGCATATGCAAAATTCATAAAATTTATAAAAACTTGAACATAGAAAAGGGCAAAAATAACATAGTAATGTACACTTTTAATGCATTTGTTGTAATGTGATTGGATTACATATGTGAACTATGTAAAATGTCCTATATACAACATATGTAATCAGAAGCATAAACCCTTAAAAGTGTATAGCAAAGTAATATGATAAGTCCCATGAAAACCATGAGACTATTTCTCGTAGAGTTTAAATGATAAAAACAAGAACTCAGTATTAATTTTAGTAAAGAGTTTAAGTCTTTAAAAAGACAAAATTTTCATCTACTTATGTTTGTATGTGGCAATGTTTATGTCCCTCCAAAATCCATGCCTTTGAACCCCATCCTTCATGTGATAAAATTAGGTGAGTCCTTTGGAGGTAATGAGACCATAAGGATGTAACCCTGATGATGTGATTGTTGCTCTTGGTCACAGGCAAGTTATTTTTTTTTCTCCAGGACTCTGAAAAAATGTTGCAGTATTTCTAATCCACCAAGTCTATGATGTTTTGGTTATAGCAACTTGAACTGACCATGTCACATATAAAGGTGACAATATAAGAAAATGAGTACTGAGATCCTTCAAACATTTGAAAAAAATCTGACTCTGCACAAAGGTTTGAATTAAATAAATAATATGTGCAAACATTGAAATATATCCCCCACCTTAGTTACTTTTCCCATTGCTGAGACAAAATACCTGATGCCTAAAGTTAAAAGAAGAAAGTTTATTTTGGTTCACAATTTGTAGAGGTTTCAGAGGTCAGCTGGCTTGAAGGCAGCATGGCATGGCAGAGGGACATCGCAGAGGATAAACAGTTCACCACTGGCAGAAGGCAACAAAGCAGCAAAGAAGCAGCAGCAGCAAGCCACAGCAGCCCTCTTTCTATCCCTTCTATTCTGTCCAGGGTAACACACTTAGGGCAGGTAGCACTCACACCCAGGGAGAGCCTTCCCATTATCTGCTCCCAGAATGATGGCAAATTAATCAGTGGCCTAATTCAGTAATTGCACACCCTTTATCCCAGCATCACACACTTAGTCCCATCATCTCACACACTCTACATCCAATCACCCCACAAAAGCCCCACCTATGAGCACATGAGGCTTTGGGGGAACACACACCAGCCAAAACAACCTCAAATCATATTTTCCTCACAGAGGAACTGGTAGAATAAATTCCTTCTGTATATACCTACCTCACATCAGAAAAACACTAGACCATAGGACTCCTGCATCCCCTGCTCTGTGATATGAACACAGAGACTGGGAAAGAGCTCTGCTGATTATCCCTGATGTATGCCAAGAGAATTCAATCAGAGATGGCACCCATACCACTAACCATGGGGCATGGCTGGGGCACTGTCTGTGGAAAATGAACTTTGTTGACTATCTCCATCCATCCTGCACTAATGTAAGGGCCCATGCTTATTCCCTGCCATGTGCCAGTGAATGGCGAATTGTCAACTATTCCTCTCCTGCCCTAAGCTAACAAAATAAAAGAGACAAAATGCCTCATTCTCTCAACTAGGAACTGGGGAAGGGTTCAGAAAAGAAGTGAACTGAATAAAGCAATTCTTTTAATGGGTGTATAAACTGCTAGGGGACAACCCAGAGCAGCCATTGCATGTAACTAACCAGAATCAACACAGCAAAGCTTGGAGAACTAAAGCATGGCATGGAGTATTGGTCAGGTTTCACATTGGCCTCTGGTTAGCACAAGCATGGGACAGACAAGATCAGTACAGCAAAGAATGAAAACTAAGTTGACATGTCAATCATAGCCCACAAAAGATAACCAGTAAGGATATGGATTCTAAACATCAATGGGTTGCTTGCATACTATAACAGATTTGAATAGAAAGCCTGTGTATCATAAGATTACAAGATAAAATGCAGTTTTGTATCAAAACTAGAATAGAAAAATCTAAAGAAGAAGAGAGATAATTGAAAGCACCAAGTGCAAATATGACACACGTTAGAATTACCTAACATGGATTTTAATATATTGATCATAAGTGTTCAAGCAAACAATTACTAACAGTCTTGAAAATAAAATGGAGGCATAGAAGTCTCAATAAAGAAAAATAAATAGAAATTTAGGAAATTTCAGAAATGAAAAAAGAGCAATAAAAAAAGGAAATGTCTGCATAAACATACACTTCTTTCTCTGTTGAGTTTTAAAAACTATTTTTGATGATTGAAAGCAAAAACTATGACACTGTGTGATGGGTTTTCCATATATGCTGAGAAAGTATTTAACTGTAGTAAAAGGAAGAAGAGGAAAATGCTAAAATGCTAAAATCTGATAGTTTTAGCATTGCACTTGAAATCATAAAACAAACAAGTACTCTAGTACTTTAAGTATATAAATCCTAGAACAACCACCAAGATTACAATACAAATATAATCAGAAACACTACAGATAAATTAAATTTGTGTATTAAATGAAAGCACAAGACTAGAAAGAAGAAAAGAGACACAGAAAACAGAATGAATAAATGGAAAGCCAATATATAATCTGAAAGAGCTATTACTAAAACAGAAAAATAAACTTATGGTTCAAACCAAAATAAAATGAAAACAGAATTCCATTTTGCTGGAGGAAAAGAAACCCTACAGAAACTGGAGAAATTCTATTTGTTTCACGGGAGATCAACATTTTTTTTTTGTTGAACTGGAGAATCCTTCCAAGCATTTCAGAAGAAATAATACCAATTCTATACAGGACAAAGGAACATTTTCCAATCAATTTTATGAGTCCAGTATTATAAGAATACCAAAATTAGACAAAATAAAAAGTTACAGGCCTACATCCCTCATGGACACTGACACAGCAACCCTCAGTGAAATATTAGAGAATAAAATCCAATGCATAAAAAGAAAACTACACCCTGATTAAAGGGGGCTTATTCTAAGAATACAAGATTAGTGCAATATTTAAAATTAATCGATGAAATTACAGAAAATGCATGAGCATATAAATTGATGTGGAAAAATATTTACCCTTCATAATACAAAGGAGGTTCCTTGTTTTATTTTTAAAAAGCAATGAATATGTGTATATTCATGTGTGTGTATATATATATATATTCATATATGTATTTACACATTTAAAGAATAAAACACAAATCAAAACTAAGGTAATTGGTTACATATGGGGAAGGAATAGAAGGAGAAAATAATGGAAATTAAAGCTGTATTCTCCAAATGTACTTTTTTCAAAGTCTGATTTTATTTCATATAAATGTTTTATATAATTATTAAACAAAATGAGTCAAATGAACTTAGCTACATATCAGTTTGGGGATGTTTCCACAAAGGTAAGGATTATTTTGAATCAATTTAAATTCAGACATTTGAGTACACATCCCTGATAGACACATCCCAAGGAAAAATAAATTATAAAGATAATTAAAATGGTACCATAATCATATTGCTATATATATTCATTTTAAATTAGTAAATGTGTCAATGTCATTAACAACCAGATTCATGCAAGAAAAAAAGAAATAGACAGAAATGTAAAAATCCAAAAAGTTAATGAAAATAATTTGAAATCTTAAATTTGAATTGATAATACCAATAGTAATTCACTTTTTCTATTTACACTCATAAATTCTATTTTTTAGTACGTACTGTAAAAATTCCTAGAAGCAAGACAAATATAACAGCAATGAATACCATAATTACTGAAAATGTGACATTTGGATAATAATTTCTAACTGGAAAAATGAAGACTTCTTGGGAAAATTTCAGTCTCATGGCTGTGAGAAAACATACTGGAGACCAGAAGTATTTTCATATTTGAAAGAAAGCAAGCTAAGACCATTATGTTCTTGACAAAGGACCAAAAGTTAGTAATGTTCCCATTTGTCAAAAGGGGGCAGTTTTAATAACCACAGGAGAATACTAAATGTAATTGATCAAATATGTAAAAAGTGAGGTCTCCCAATAGCAGCAAAAATGACACAAAACAAAACACAACACTGATATATTTGGAGGCTCCTAATATATTGGAACACTTAATTCTTCCAAAACTCATAAAGAAAACCATCTAACCATTATTCAGCCTTTACTGTATAAATTTTACCTCAAGAAATCAAATGATTGAAGAAGAAAATCACCTCTCTATAAAACATTAATTCCAGCTAATTTATCTCTTTTCAACAGAAGGAAAGATGGATCATCTCCATTTTGCAAATCCTAATGGAATTATACACATAGAAAAAATAGAGAGATGAAACTCTTATAAGTTAAAAGAGCCTCTAAATGATATTCAGTAAAACTATTGACTAAATATCATATTTCAACTATGGTTGACACTTAACTGTAAAAATGTATTAGTGGGACAACTTGGGAAAATTTGAGCACCACATGGATATGAGATGGTATTAAGGAGTGCTTTTTTTCTTTATATTTGGCATGACCATAATAGTGCATTAATTTTAAATAGAGTCCTTACTTCCTAAATACTAATTTCCTAATACTAATACTAATTTCCTAAATACTAATAGATGAAAAAATATAATAGAGTTTGTTTGAAATTACTCATTAGGGTACAGTACTAATGAGAAAATAGTGGAAAGGTAATACTTAAATATCATACATGATTTTATAGGCCTTATATTAATAAGTTTAGGAAGAGGGTGATGTATATTCATTACACAAATCTATTCTTTTTGGGGTTTTTTTTGGTACCTGGGATCGAACTCAGGACCTTGCACTTGCAAGGCAGGCACCAGAACCACTGAGCTAAATCCCCGGCCCCTCTTTTTGTATATATTTAAATCTGTTTTATATTAGTAGAAAAAAGAATTCCATTTGAAAAAATGCCAAAAGGAAAGAGGAATATTATCATAAAATAATAAAGAAACTGAGAAACACATGGATAAATTTAAACTGATATTGTGTGAATAAATAAGCCTATTTAATTTGGCATATTGAAAATAAAACATAATAAAACTAAAGTTATAGAAGTAGCATATAAGATGTTAGAAGACTAACATTAATGACTAACATTTACAACATCTGTTTTGAAATGGGAAAATATTAAAATTTATACTTGGTTATAATAAATCTGTTATTTGTAATTATTACTGTATGATTAAATACATTCATCATGGGAAATTGTACAGATCTTTCCCATCTCCCCTCATCCCCAGATCTCCTCATTCTCATCTCTACAGCTATTCTAGATGTTTTAGAGTAATCAATGAAAAGTAGTAATAAGATAGTAGAAAGAAATATTAAGAGCCAAAAAGGAAAACAGTAAACATACCAAAAATGTTATGAGTAAAAACCACACAGTAAGATGTTGAAAATGATTTTAATATATCAGGCATACAATTAATATAAATAGCCTATGCTCTATAATTAAAACACAAAGACTATCAGGAAAGATTCAAAAAACAACACAAAAAGTCTGAAAGAAAACAACTTGAAAATATATACCACAAAATACTGACTGTAATAATCTCCAAATATCTGTGGTATTGTTTTCTGTGGTTTAAGGTAACTAGAGTCAACCATGACTGGATATATTAAATGGAATATTCTAGTATATAGAGTATAGAATATTCTAATATAGTGTTCAAATTATTCTTGGTTTTTAGTAGCCTGATGAAATCTCACAGCATTCTGCTCTGTAGCACCTGAGACATGAGTCATCCCTTCTAAATAATCTATGAATTAAAGAATAAATCAATAAAAATTTAAAATACTTGAAATCACGAGAGAATTGCATTGCAAAGTTTAAGGGACATCACAAATTCTGATCATGAAAGGAAATTTATTATCTAATTGCTTATATTTTTAAAATCAAAAGATAAATTATATAAATATTCAATTGAATTTCTGAACAGAGAAATATAGCAAATCAAACTATTCCAAACCAGACATAATAAACAATAATATAGTAAAATAAAGCTTGGTTCTTTGAAAAAATACAACATTTTAAAAAGCTTCTTGGAAGAAAACTAGAAGGACAGTACAAATGAGGATCAAGAATGAATGAAAAAGAAAAATACAAGTATAGCTCTAATTTGCTTTAAAGGAATTCAGAATAAATCAGTATACAAATGTGAAAACTACTAAAAGGAAAAAAATCCTACAAAAATATTAATTACAAAACTGACTCCACAAAACATTAAAAACCTCAATAATCCCACAAGAATGAACAACATTGAATTGATAATCAAAAATTTTCAACAGTCACACAGTTTTTCTTAGAGGTCTTTTATTAAACTTCAAGGAATAAATAACTGAATATAAATTCCATTCTTAAAATCTTACAGGAAAACTGTCAAGTAAATTTATGTGACAAGGATAAATGTTTAAGTAATTTTATAGACAAGGATAGTAGAAGGTAATTCAATTACAGGACAGCTTCATTCATAAGTTTAGATAAAAATATGTTCAACAAGGGATGAATAAATCAAATTCAATAGGATAAGCAATTATAAGATGATTTTCTGTGAATAGTACAAGGCTGTTTCCAGTGGTAAACTTGTGATTATTGTAACACTAGAAAATAATTTCAGCATTTGCAAATTTTTTAGACATTATTGAAAGGTTCAAAACTAATAAAAGTATATAGAAACACTTTTTTTTTTACCAATAAATGCTATTTAGAATTTTTAAAAATATATAGCAAGCATATTTAACAATACAATATGAACTTACTCATTTTAAAATCAGAAATAAGGGTAGCTAATGAGCTGCATGGAAAAAATTGACAAAACACTTGATAGCATCTCATCATACTTATGGAAAAATGTACAACTTCAATGGCAATCAGGAAATGTAAATTAAAGTCTCAAGGGGATGCTATTGAAGATTCACTAGATTGCCAAAAATTTAAAAGTTGGCTAAATCTAAATCTGAGTGTTCACAATCCAATAGTTACTCACACTTTGCAGGCAGGCATGTGACTTTACTATTTTGTATATAAAACAGTTAAAAATATATATATATACACACACACATATATATCTTTACCTTTATATACATATACCTTTATCTATATCTATATCTATATCTATATATATGGGATCTGCAAAAAAAGATATGCACACCTCAGTAGTTCACCATACTAAGAAATGTCTGGAAGCTAATGGCCACTGCTTTGAGTACCTCTTGTAATTGTAAAGGCCAAAGGTAACTTGTACTAATCTCATGATGTCTCAATAAATTTAGAATTTATATATTTATATAAGTTCCTCCTCTCTTGATATATACATATTTTGGCCTCTCTCTGTCTCTCTCTCTCTCTCTCATATATATATATACTCAATAAATACTTGCAAAAAGTAGATGACATGTAAAAGAAAGATGACAGAGGCATTAAGGGCCTTCACACTGAGCTACATCCTTAGCCCTTTATAGATTCTTTAAAAAGTTTGAGACAGGCTCTTGCTAAGTTGCTAACTTGTCCAGGCTGGCCTTGAACTTGTGATCTTCCTGACTCAGCTTCCCAGAGTGCTGGAATTACAGGCATGTACCTACACAGTTGGCTAGACAGTGGCATTATTAACAGATCTAATTCTTAAATTGGACAATTGTGTAACAACAGTGGAATGGCTGTAATAGTTGTGATATACTTATAGTCTGAACAGAATAGGAAAAGGAATGAATTATGGTGACATGCATCAACCTGGCTAAATCTCATAAACAATGTTGGTTAAAAACAAAGAAGCAAAAAATTCGACATATATGAACTCGCATTCATGTAAAGATCAAAAGCAAGTAACCAAAACTGCATAAAATATTTAGACATGTGTACATATATTACAAAACTATTAACAAAAAAAAGAGAAAACAGATTACTCAAAATTCATGAAGATAGGAAGAGAGTATGAGGTTGCAACCCAAAGGGTAACAAATGAGACTTCAGAGATATTATAATCTTTTATTTATTAAACTACAGAGTAGATACACAGGTGTTCTTTTATTGCTATATATTATGTAGGTAACACACATTTAGTGATATTAATAAGATGCTGCATCAAAACCTTCAAAGACTGTGTAGTTAGAAACCAGGTAGAAATTTCAACATCAAGCTTTATATAATTGCATATTCATCATACTAAATTTGATAAGTTGTACAAACTAGTAGCACACCATTTGAGGAAACTTTAAGCTTAAATCAGTGCAGCCAGATCATCACGATGATAACTTTTTACGTCTTGGCAATTACTATTTGTATTTTAAGCATTGATTTACTGGATTTTATATTCATTACATGTGTAATGAATGTGTGCATCCTTTCCACATGGCCCCCACTATGTGTATATATTATTAAACACATTTTCTTTTAATTCACTTCTCTTTTCATCAGACATTACAGGCTCTCTCTGGGGATGAAGCCAAGCACTGCTATGTTCAGATGAATTTTCTGGCCCAAGGAGATAATTTTGCACACGGTCAATAGCAATATCCCAGAAGTGAACCAGAAAACCAACCAGTGAAACAAAATTCAATAGCAATATCAGAGCAGAAAACTTCTTAACCACAGAGGGTATGTTTTCCATAGAACACACTAGTAAATGCAAATGGGGCACATAATACCTACATATGATGAAAGCAGATTGTGCTATGTTGTTAGATAAAGTTCCAGCAGAAAAAATAATAACTTGCCTTTGCAACCCTCAAGAGGTCCCCATTGCTTAGATTTATTGAAAGTCAGTTTATTTTAATGGATTGTGGAGCTCTACATCAAAGCTCAGGTAAAGTTGTCACTTTATTGAGAAATCATGCAATTATTACACTATTTAATGATGCATGAAAATAAAATGCAATTGTAAAGAAAGCATTTTGGATTATGGACTATGCACTTTATTAATGTAAAATAGTGCATTTCTGTCAGTTCCCAAAACACAGCATGGTCATCTGTGCAAATCTTAAACTAAAAAGAAATGACAAAAGGTGACTAATTAAAAACACGACTTCTTTCAAAATACATTATATCACAGTGCACTGCACCACCGGAGGCCTTGAGACTTCTGACCAAGACAATGAAGGCTTATTTTTTCACACTGTTTAAATTATCTTCAAAACAACATGTTTATGCTTTTGAGAATTTGTATTTAAAAGACTTCATAGAAATAATGCTTTTATAAAAACTGCTATTGGAGTGCAGATCCTGTCCATGTACATGAATACAACACTATAAGAATACACATGCCTGTGGAAATCATTGGTATGCAAAATCAATAACAAGAAAATTTTCTTAAAATAAAATATATATCTTTTTTTGGTCTGGTACATATACTAATACCCATATGTCTGTGTGTGTGTGTGTGTATATATATATATATATATATATGTATTTATGCATACATAAATACATATATATATGCCTGTACTGTATACACATCACATTATATCTTGGTCATGTACATAAAACTAGGTATATAGTTCCATTTATATAAATATATATGTGGTTATGTATTTATTTCCATAGCCTAGATTTCAAGAACACATAAGAGTATACACAGAATGCTGGTGAGAAAAAAGAAAATAAAAACAGAATAGTGTTAAAACTGAGTAGAAATTAAATAAAAATGAACATGATTATAATTAGTATCATGGTCAATGTGGAAGTTCTAGTATGTGAAAAATACTAGCTATGAATTAAAAGAATTTAATATTATGAGAAATATTTTAAAGTGTTTAAGGAAAGATAAGAAATGGGCCTCAAATTCCCAGTTGGGAAGACATGATGGCCGCTTTTTTTAACATAATAAAACAGTGAGGAAATATCAAATAATTCCTTTTGTTCTGTAATTTTGTTTGTAACTTTAATATGATAATGCGGCAATGGCATTTCAAAAAGTTACTTTTGTATAAAGTGTCATGCGGGAAATCTTTTTATGAAAGTCATATATTTTAACTTGGAAACAGAGACTAATAGTTTTTCAAAGTTCATGAGTATCAGCAACACATAGGTCATTTATAAAGAACAATTATCTTTTAATGTCTACATCCCTTTTTGTCTGAAAATATTTTACATGTGTGTGAATACAGACATCAGTGCAAACCAGAAAAGTACATGAATTTTTTCTCAAACATATTCTAAAAGAACAAACACTTCCAACTGGAAGGTCATAAGGATTTACAGTTTACAGTGAGGCCCTAGTTGTTACACGAAGCTTTTATCTACCATAATCCACGTCTCTGTCTCCTCCCCCCTCCCCTCCCCCCCCTCCTCCCCCCTTTCCGCCTCCCTCCCTCCCTCCCTCTCTCTCTCTCTCTCTCTCTCTCTCTCTCTCTCTCTCTGTGCTGGGGATCAAATCCAGGACATTCACATGGAGCCATGATGACTTCTCTCTCTCTTTTTTTTTTTTGAGACAGGGTCTCACTAAGTCCATAAATGGCCCAGGCTAGCCTAAAATTCCTGATCATCCTACTTTAGGCTACAAAAGTAGGATTGCTGGGATTACAAGTGCATACCACTATACCTGGCATCACTTCTTTTCTTATCTACAGCATTTATTACCATAACTATTTTGCCACTTGATTATATACTATTTTGTATTCTTTTCAAATTACTTCTGATGCCTGTGCTTTGTGTCTCTATATCACATTTTTTCAATTCAAAAGACAGACTATGAAATTCAAAATGGGCTTAAGGTCTTCTCTTGGAGATTATGAAAGGTATGTAACTAGGTAGTTACAGGGTTCATTAGCTGATAAGCCTGAAAGACCTGGGTTTTTTATTTTCACTCTTAGTTCCTCAGTTCACTAGCATTGTCTTTCCTTGGTGACAAAAGAACCAAAACAATTTAAATGGCAAGTCTCAGGGCAATATTTAAAAGCAGGACAAAAAAATAATAAAAAATAAAAGCAGGAAAGAAAGGAAGAACAATGAGAAAAACAAAAATGAGATCATCTGGCCCCCCAACTTGTCAAATTGTACAGACTAATTTTCCCTACAAATACTCCAGACAACTTTGCCTTATGTCCTTTTGACCAGAAGTTGGTTACATGATCAATTTCAGGAGCAAAAGAAGGTGGGAAAATGTACATCTCATCATGGAGGTCTTTATCCTGAAAAGCTAGCTAAATATAAGGTAACTGGGGTGGGGCATTGATAAAGAATCACAAAAACGAAAGAAATGCCTGGGAAGAGACCAAGAACTGTGAGTTATGAACTGTGAGTTATGAAGGATCTGGGCTGGGTCTCTCTGGTTTGTCTTCCCAGTAGAATGCCACTGCTTAGTGCTGACAGCTTAACTGTCCATATGCCACTGGTGCAATTCTCAAGACTGCACTAGATAGAAAAACTCTGTTAAGACAACACAGAAGGCAACATACTTACTAGTATTTTAACAGTGACAAAGGTGGGGAAAGGCTGCAAGTAGGAGTCCATCTGCAAGCTTATCTCTTCTTCAGAAACTTCTGCTATTGTTCATACAAAAAAAGAAGTAAGATTGGGGTCATAGACATCAGCTATTTCACAGAACATGCACTACAGTGGGGGGCGCATTATATAACCCACTATTTTTCAAACACATGGAGCCTTTATATAAGGGTGGATCTCAAACATCTGCAGAGAGCTAGAGACTTCACTGCAATTAACACATAGAGAGATGAAATTAGAGGGTGAAAAATCAAGAAAGTAAAAGAAAACTCTCCTACACAACAAAAATGTAGGTGGTCACAGAGTATTCTGTGGGTTTCTGCATAGAGGAGTGGAGCTTCAAGGTCACAAGGCCTGAGCCCAGAGCTTGGCACTGCCATGCACTCTTCTGTGTAGCTCTCATCAACTAACTTTGCCAGTCTGCGCTGTTTCTACACTCACACAGTGGAGAGTCTAATAATATCAATTTTCCATACTTGTGAGTATGAAACTAGTGTAACACATGCTATTGTTACTACCACTGATACTCTAAGCCACACCTGCCTAAGGATTGCACGGACCTCCATGAAAGAGACTTCAAATAAATTCCATAACCTCCCAGATTATTATCTATTTCATATCAGTTTAGTTTTAAATTGACTGCTAAGCAAAGTGTAAAAATGCATATATACACATATGCACACATATACATATGTATGGTTAACTGGATTATTTTACAGTTTTCACAAAGTTGTGACTTACAAAGACTCCTTCAAATACTTTCCAAGAGATCAGTTGACACTTGTGGACAAGCAGCACTTCCTCTAAGTGCATGCCTGGTTTAAGCTTACTCATGTGTCAAGGTCCCACATGCTATACTAGATCAATAAAATTATTTGTTGAAATACTGGATAGTTTATGTCTCATTCAAATTTCATGAGGGAAGACTGTAATTACACCAATATCCTCTTACATGAGCACAGTGGAGTGCCTCTATTTGAAACAACCCAAGTACTCTTGGAATGCTGAAGGATGACAAATTACAAAAAGAATGATTCTCCCATGAGTTACAACTCTAAAAATGAATTTGCAAAATGTGCATGACATTTAGCTCTTTGTTCAAATGCAAGGCCTGATCCTTCTGAAGTTTGCATTTCACTAGTTACATATATAGTTCAGGAAAAATCTGTTGAAATTATAGCACATGTTTCTTTCTTCATTCAGAAAGCATAGGTAGAACACTCAACATATTAAGCACCATTAGTCTCAGCTAATTTACCTGGATACAAGCCATTATGACTCAGTTGTATTGAATATTTATGAAAACTTGACATAGAATTTATGCATTTTCTTCTGGTTACCTTTTATTTTCCTCTTTCTCACTCATTATAATTAAATTGGTTAAGAATATTGTATCAAAATAATCATGACTATAAACCAAGAATGAATGCTATATATTTTACAGTGAAAACAAATCCATGCCTACCAGGATTGATTATAATATCTAAAAACCAGAAGATATTTCCCACACTAAATTCTCTTTAAGCCAATACACTCACTGGTGTGGAGAAGGTTGTGGTCTTACAGTCACAAGCCCACATCCTGGACATGCAATCTTTGAATACCAATTACAAGTATTCATAGGCAACTTTCAGAAAATGCTGAATTTGGCATGCCATATTTTAAATATTATCTGAATGATACATTCAACATATATTTTACCATGTTTTGTTGACCATTAGAAAAATAAGCAAAAGGAAAGTGAGGACTTTTGGTGATTTTAAAGTAAGTAGGACTTAAAACTGTAGTTTTACTCATGTGTAGTTTAAATCCCTTTGGCATTCATATCTTCCCATAAGGAGGTTTGGGCAGTTCATTTACTTTCTGTTTGCTCTACAAGCATGTACTGACAACCTAGACATATAGAGATAGGATTATTTCAGAATAAGCCATCTTTATTAGTTGCCTGTTATTGTCCTAATAAGGTACCACACACTTAGTGGCTTAAACAACACAGATTTATTTTCTTACAGTTCTGGAAGTTACGTGTCTGAAATTAGTTTCAATGGACCAATTCAAAGTATTGTCAGGGTTGGATTCTTCTGAAAGCTCTAGAGAAAAATCGATGTCTTTGCCTTTTCCAGTTTCTAGAAGCTACCTACATTCCTTGGCTTATTTCCATCTCTTTATACACATTGCTTCAAATTCTGCTTCTAGTCTCATATTTCCTTTTATTGATTTTGTGCCTTTCTACCTTTTTATAAGGACCCATATGATAATACTGGACCTACTTGAGTAAACAAATTAATCTTTCCACCTCAAAGTCCTTGACCCAACACATTGTCAAAGCCCCTTCTGCCATATAAAATAATACATTCAGAATTTCCAAGGATTAGGATCTCAGCATCATTGGTTCAGTGTTTAATAGCGAATAAAAGGTAATTATAGACATTTAGAGAAAGAGTGGCAGGAGACATGATCAGACTTACCTGTTCCGTGTATCATGGGAAGAAGCTTGAATTTTGCCAACTTACAAGAGAAAGGAAAAGATAGATTTATACAATGGTATATTTATTTATGATATGGCTTGTGCTTTGAGAAGATAACTCTGGCTATTGTTAACAGTGGGACTGCAAAGGGTTTCAGTGGTGGGGGGGCAGGTTGGAAGAAGTTCAGGTAGTGGGCAGTGGGTTACAAATTAAGTCTTTCAGAGAAGAGATGCTACGGAGTTATTGCAATGTGGTCTAGAGATAATTCCAAAATTACTTGAACTTAAGGCTCTAGTTGCCCTAGCAGAAATACATGTTTGTATTTGTCAAATAGACACTGTGCCTACTATGTACACACATAACAGGCTTGAGTATTCTGGGACAGTTTTCTAGTTAATTTGGTCAAGCAGTTGATTCTTATTATATTTGTTTAAATGAATTGACCAGCTGTTTAGTTGAATTGATTAAATTGACCTGTTATTGCAGCAGTGTTGACACAGCTATAACCATCTCTAGGGTATGGTATGCCCTGTGCTTATAGTCCTCTTGTTAAAAAATGACTTGGCAATTATCTTAGTTGCTACTCTGTTGGCTATTCTGGGAAAAGCTTCTACAAATAATCTGTACTGAAGGTTGTTTGATGCTGTCTTGATTCTGTAGCCAAAATCATATTTACTTAGACATTCTTACTCAGTGTTTGTTTGCTTTTCCTTCTTTACTCCCCTAACCCTCTGTCTCCACAATGGTACTGAACTCTGGCCAACATTTTACTCATAGCATCTTTATTAGTTGAGTTGTGGAATGTGCTTGTCAAATTTTAAGTAGGTACTCCTTGTTATGATTTATTTTCCTTAGCCAATGTTTGTGTCTGGAAATTTTACTTGCAGTATGCAAAGAAACCTTGTACTCCCTGGAAAAAAAAATAAGCACGTCCACATTTGCCAATGCCTTAAGACAGATTCCCTGGAATGTACCTGAAGGAAAATATGCATGCCTTTTCTGCACTTTATTCACCCAAGTTCATTGAAGGATGCCATGGAACAAGTTGACTTTAAAAGCTGTTGAATAAAATATTCTGCTAAAAACTAGTATTTGGGTTTTAAGAGTAAAGTAACAAAAACTAAATGAATCAGATTCTAAGACTTCAGAATTTACATACACAATAAGACTGGAAACTGAATCTAAGCATGAAAGGAAATGTTTTCTTGACATTTCTTTTAAAAACAAATCAACAGTAGAGATTGTCTTCAGACGCACAACTCAATATCTTTATAAAAACATTTTACTTTAAAAAATTCTTCCCTTTTGTTACCTGGAATGTCCTTTCTCTTACGTTCTATCATTTCCTTCAAAATTCAACTTTTCCAGTACTCTGCTTGTACTAACCTTGCTTGTATGCAAGAGGCAGAGAAATCGCATTACTTTAGGGAATACTATGACATAAAAGAAAATATTTAAAGTACCGTGACAGGAACACAGCAGGCACTCAGAAGTATCATTTTCTTCTACATTCTTTCCAACCTGTTAGTAGTAAATTGAGTCACTTAAAGAGATCTTTGTATTCAACTAATTGATGAATGAGCGCCTGGACTGGGAATAAGAAAAGTTCAGCTTTGTGCCTAGCTACTAGTGGTCGGACTTAAACTCAGACTTTTCTACATTTGATTAAAGTTTATCCATTTCACATAGCTACTCATTAATTCAGTAAATATTTACTGAGCTTCAGCCTGGTTTTAATTGGCTCATTCTACCTCTGAACTCACTATGGGTAACAGATAAGTGAAACACTCCTATTATTCTCATCACTGGGGAAATTACATGTCTTCAGGCATAATGTGCATGCTTCATAATACAAAGTCCTAAAACTTGAGTCAGCACTTGAATCTAAACAATTCTGAATTTTTTTATGGTAGAGTTTACTGTATAGGATTGCAACCATTTTATCTTTAAAATTACACAATTTTGTATTCATACCAAAATCACCTTATAAGAAGTTCACACACACATTTATGCTAAAATGTCTTAGGAGAAAGAAGTAACAAATGTGATTTTAAAATAAAAAATTTTACAATAAATGCACTATCCTAAGTCTGTGGGTGTAGATCAGTGGCAGAGGACTTGCCTAACATGTACAAAGCACTGAGTTCAATAATCAGCACCCAAAATAAAAGATCATTACTTTAGCATGGATATCATCATTCCAGATTTATGTATAAAAATGTTAAAAATCAACCTAATTAATTTTTCAGAGATGTAGTAAATTCATCTTCTGTATGCTTTTATCTTTTCCTCTCCTTCAGGCACATATTTTTAAATGTTTTTTTAATAAATTTTACAATAGTGATCATGTGAATAAATCATATCTTTTTTCCCCCTTTCTTCACATCTTTCACTAAAAAATACTCAATAAAAAATAAAGAATGATTATAGCATTTTTTGCAAATATAAGAAACCTTCCAGGAAATCAATTCACCACAAAAATGCTGTCTTTCCTTTAGCATTTTATATGTTGGACTCATTCATATTGTGTTAGGATATTATACTAAATAATAAAAAAGTTTTTAGTAAATAATTTAAAAATCACTGGGGCTTAGTCATACTTACAGTACAAATTGCTTTCTAATTTAATAAGATGTCATACATATTCACAGAATAGAAAAGTACTCACTTCTCCTGATATTTGTGGGAGTTGCTGTCTCTTTGCTGACAGTCTCACCCAAAATTCAAAAGTCAAACTTCTTCAAAATTTGCTAATTGTTTGGAATAAAATATTTCAAAGTAAATACAATCTTCTGGATTTCCACAGTATCTGTTGTAATTTCACCTTCTCTTTGCACTGATGTGAGTCTTTTATTTCTTTCTCTTGTTGAGTCTTGCAAAGGCCTTGTCTATTTCATTTATTCTTTCAAAGAACCAGTTTTTCCATGCACTGATTTTTTTTAAAAAAAGATTTTAGTCTCAATTATATTGGCTTCTGCTCTCATCTTTGTAACTTCCCTCCTTGATTTCAGTATGGGGCTGGTTTGTTGTTGTTTCTCAAGTATCTTAAGATTTCTGATAAAGTTAATAATTTGGGCCTGCTGGTTTCCTAATGTGATCATTGATTGAGATGAATTTTGCTCTTAGAACTGCTTTTATAGTGCCCAAGGTTTTGTTGGGTTGTACAATCATTATCATTAACTTCCAGAAATGATTCCTAGACACATACAAACTATCAAAACAAACTCAAGAAGACATAAATATGTTTATCAACCTGATAACAAGCAATGAAATTGACTCAATAATAAAGAATCAACAACTAAAAGAACCCTAGGACATGATGGATTCATTCATGATTTCTACAAAACCTTTAAAGATGTTATATCACCAATACTCCTCAAGCTCCTGAAAGAAATTAAAAGGAATGTAGTACTCCCAAATTCATTTATTGAAGCCAGTATCACACTGAACCCAAAACCAGACTGAAAAAGAGGCTAATCTCTAATGAATATGGAGGCAAAAATCCTCAACAACGTATTAGCAAACAGAATCCAGAACATTATAAAAAAGATGATACATCATTATCAAGTAGGTTTCTTCTCAGAAATGAAGGATAGTTCAACAAATGTACCACATCACATCAACAAAATCAAGGTCAAAAACCACACGGTTGTATCAATAGATGCAGAAAAGTCTTTCACCAAAATCCAACCCCTCTTCATGGTAAAAATCTTGAAGAAAACAGGCACACAAGAACCATACCTGAATATGATAAAGGCTATTTATGACAAATCAATAGCCAGCATCATGCTAAATGGGTAAAAACTAAAAGGATTCCTCTAAAATCAGAAACCAAACAAAGATGTCCATTATCACCTCTGCTGTTCAACACAATACTTGAAACATTAGCCAGGCCAGTTAGGCAAGAGAAAGAAATTAAAGAGACAAAGGAAAGGAAGAACTCAAATTATCATTTTTTGCAGATAACATGATACTCTACATAGAAGACCCGAAGAACTTCACCAAAAATTCTTAGAATTAATAACCAATTTCAGCAAAGTAGCAAGATATAAGATCAACAACAAAAAAAATCATTACCATTTGTGTATACCAACAATAAACAGGATGAGAAGGAAATTCTGAAAACAATACTATTCAGACTTGCTTAAAAAAAAATGAAGTATCTAGGAATGAACCTAACAAAAGAAGTGAAAGACCTCTATAAAGAAAACTACAGCACCTGAAGGAGATTGAAGAGGACTCTGTAAGATGGAAAGATATCTCTTGCTCCAGGAAAGGCAGAACTAATATTGCCAAAATGCCCATACTTCCAAACTTTTATGCAGATTAAATGCAGTCCCAGACAAAATACCAACACCTTATTTTACAGATACAGATAAAATAATTGTAAATTCAGATGGAACCAGAAGAGACCCCAAAACAAGGTAACAAAAATAATTTTGGGGAATAAAAGCAAAACCAGGTAGCACAGCAATTACACACTTTAAGCTATACTAAAAGCAACCATGATAAAAACAGAAAGGTACTGGAACAAAAACAGACATTTGAATCGATGGAACAGAATAGAGGAGACATAGAAAACTCCTCAGACACATTCAATTATTTGATCTTCGACAAAGGGTCTGAAAACATAAGTTGGAAGAAAGACAGTCTATTCAACAAATAGTGTTAGGTAAACAGGTTATCTGTTTGTAGAAGAATGAAACTAGACCCTTATCTCTCACCATGTACTAAATTAAAATGAAAATGGATTGAAGATTTAAATCTAAATTTTAAACATTCTGGAAGATAAAATAGGTTATTCAGTACACATGAAAGCTAGCAGGGTGATACTGATGGAATAATTTCTGCAAAAAACTATGTGCTGAATAGCTACAGCTTTCCTGCATCTAGAAAGTGCAAACTCTCCATCTGGGACTCAACGTACATGCACTTCTTGGAATGGGAGGATAGAAAGTGACTAGAAGTGCCCACAAGGAAAGATTCAAAGTATGGTAGTGTGTATTCAGCATCACCATGGGGATGATGGTTTCTAGAGTCTACAAAGACTGTCTGCCTTGCAGTCACTGCATGCTGGCCCACCTCACTTTATGTCACAATACTGAGTACTGTGCTTTGGTATTAAGTTCATTAGCTAAGAATGAACAATCATTAGTGTGAACCTAAAAGCCACAACCTGTTATAGATCCACCACCACCACCACCCCAGAGGTTACAATTTGAAAGCAACATTTCTATATTTTAGGCAAAATTATTGTGGAAATTTCCCAAATGTTCAGTACTCCCTATTTAACTAAAAGTAATCAATCCAGAAGGGAAAGTATCCTAAACTTTCACAGCTCAGAGAAAAATTGTATGGAAAAGATGCTTCAGCACATGCACTTTTGAATCATTTTGCTATTAATAAATCACACATTTGATAAAGAAGATGTGTTTTTTTTTTATAAAATGGACTACTACTCAGCCATAAAGAATAAGAAACTAGAGACAATTATAGCTAAGTGGATGCACATTGAGGGCATATTCTTAAGTGAAATAAATAGGACACACATGTAAATACCGAATACTTTCTCTGGTGTGAAAAACTGAAAGTGTAAATAAGGATCAAAATGTATAATTGATACTGTGAAATAGGAAGAAAAGGTCTAAAGGAGTAGGGGAAGTGGGAGGGGTAGGGGAAAGAAAAGAAGAGAAAAGAATAAAATATGAGAAAAGGAAAAAAATGGAAACAAAGTCTTTGTAAATAGGATAGGGTATAGGGGGTGAAGGGATGGCAGGGAAATGGGAAAAAATAAGAACCAAGATACTCATGTAAAGGTACAAGATCCTAACAATGAATGTAACTGTATTGTATACCTAAAATGTACCAATAAACTTAATGAAAAGAAAATCACACATTTCATCAGGTAACAAGGTGCCTGAGTGTAATCCCACTATTTTGGACAGCTGAGGCAAGAAGGTCACAACGTGGACACCAATCTGACAAATTTAATGACTTAGACTTAACTATGTTCAGATTCTGTTGATTCACTTATTTATCTGAAAAAATCACATGGGAGTTATTTATAATGTATACTGCTGGGCCCACATTAGAAGTCTCTTGGGCCTTTGGATCTCATTTTCAAAAACAGTAAGATCTATATTCATGGTAAAATATTTTAAGATGGTATAAGCAGCCAGTTACAACCTTATGAACATTTTTGAACAGCTTTCAAATGAATGACTTCATTAGATATATTCCCTGTTCCCAACAAAGTCTTAGCAGTTTTCTACCAATGATGTACAAATGGTGAGCATTTGTCTTTCATGAAGTTTTGACTTTTATTCAGGGTTGTCTTTTGTTTTTAATTTTTTAAGTAGTGATATTGTATATTTTATGCAGAATTGTATTACAAATAAGTTTTTAATATTGTTCTTTTTTGTGCAGTCTTTAAGTGTCATGCTAGTTCTTTTCATATGATATAGACGTTCTCTCAAAATATTTACCAGAGGAATAAGGCAGTTTATAGTCAGAAAGGCTGGCATTTTGGTATTTGGGGAAATAATTTATTTTGCATAAGCCTGTGGTCACATCATTTTGTGTATATGCAGCCTCAATTAAATATCAAGTACTATACTAGTTCAGTGGTGGTACATTTATTTTACAAATTTGTTTTCATTTTTGTCATGTAGAATACTGCCTTGGTCATCATAATGTAATCTGTATTTGTGTACCATCTTTTTATGTTAAATATCTTTAAATAAAACAAAAAAATCAAATACCTTGTGCTCCCTACTGATAACATCTCCTTGTGTCCCTGTCGGAGGTAGTCAGTATTCAAAAAGCTTCACTCATTGTTCCCATGTTTTTCTTTATTGCCTTCAAAATACCTACATGTGTACCCTTAAAAGGATTATGTAGTTGACTGCTTTTGGCCTCTTAGAAATACTGTGTATAGGGGCCGGAGATTTAGCTCAGTGGTTCCATTGCCTACCTGCCTCCCAAGCGCAAGGTCCTGAGTTTGATCCCTGGCACCAAAAAAAATAAATAAATAAAAAAGAAAGAAATACACTGTATGCATTTACACAGGGAATTTCTGATACTTATTTTTTCCACTCAGTATTGTGCCTCATAATTCATCCTACCATGCTACACAGCTAATCTATCATTTGAATAGACCATAAGCTATAGGCCTTTCCTATTTCAAGTAGATATCGGATCCATGGTTTTGCTATTGCAAAGACTGCTACTATTAACATTCTTACACATGCCTATTGTGTGCAGTTGTATGACTTTTTCTAGATTCTATTACTTAGGAATGGAATTGCTGTTTCTTGTAGTACTAGGATTTTTCAGTCAGAAGAATGTGTACAACTTCCTTCTATTCTACATATTCATCAATGATTGGTACTTTTGTTATGTTTTTAAAACTTTATGTCAACCTGTTGGATAAAAAGTAGAATAACAAGAAATTTTGGTTTTTAAATAATTTTCCTGTATTACTAACAAAGTCATTCAATTTTTTTTAATCAATTTTTTTTATGACTATTGGCAAAAACCTTTTTTTTCTGTAAAAGGTCCACTTTCCTTGCATTTTGGTAGTTTTCTACTGAGTTGTTGGAATTTTCTATATATAAAGAATATTAATCCTTTATCATATTTAGGACCTCTCTTTTGGTTCTCTTTACAGTAACTTTTGGTGAACAATATTATTAAATTCAGAGATATCCATGCCTTCTATCATTCTTATTTTGAAGATGTTTTCCTATTTAGTGCAATTAAAATATTTCCTTCTCTTCTGAAAGAATTTTATCTTTCACATTTAAATGTGTAATTTACTGGGAATTAATTTTCATGTGTGACATGAGATAAAAGAGTTTCATTGCAAAGAAATGTCCTTTCCCTCTCACTACTATGTATTGTGCTTCCTAGACAAGGATTCTACCACTGAGTTATATCCTGAATTTATCAAGTTTTATCAGGACTTCAGGGTACTATGACTAGTGAGCTGAAAGGTGTATTCACAGATGTCCCAAGATGGTAGTCTCTAGAACCTCCAAGTGTTGCTCTATATGGCAAAAGAGTAAATATTACTTTACATCACATAACATGATTAAATTAAAGCTCTTGAGTAGCTGTTTTCCCACATTATCCAGTGGATCCTAACTGTAGTCACATGCATCCATATAAAAGAGAAAGGTGGTAGTGGTGGGGTTAACACTACACATGCAATGGAGAAGATAATGTGCATATGGAGCAGAGAGGTGTGAGCCTAAACCAAGGAATACCATATAAAACTAGAAGCTTGAAGAAACAAAGATTACCACCACCACATGACAGGCACCCTCAGGTCTCCAGGGACAGTATGGCTCTGCCAAAATCTGATTTTGGACTTCAGACCCACACAACCATGAGACAATAAATTGTGTTAAGGCATTCATTTTGCTGTATTTTGTCACAACAGCTCCAGGAAACAAAGCAGCATTGAGAATTAGACCTTACAGGCAAAGAAAAGTTGGGATCAAACTCTAAATTCAATAATTGAGTAAATGAAGAGCTTTAGCTAAATTACTTATACTCGCTGGCTCTTATTTTACTCATCTGTAAAGTGGGAAAATACTAGCTATCTTCCATTTAATCATTATTTTAAGAGGCAGTTTGTGTTTGATTGACAAGCTCACACCACAGGAAGCATACAACAGTGATATGCCTTTCAATATGCCAGCTACAGTAGTCATTTTTGAAATTGTTTGAAACATAAAGTTCTTTTAGAAGAGTTCTTCAACTGAATATTTGGAGAAGTCATTTTAGAATTACTTTTATGGAAATGAAATAAATATACCACTATTTTGTCTATTTGCAATTTTTACTACTTAAGCTAGGAGAGGACAATAAAGGAGAGAGAGATAGCTGATGTCCCATTCATTCCACAGAAATATAGCTGGCAGATGTGGATACTGATGTATTCACACCTACCATCCATTACTCTATCCTTCTTATCAAAAGTATCTTGCTATTCTAATATCTTCACAGTTCATGAGTCTTGGAGCTGAGGTCTAAGCAGCAAAACTCTGTCATATTTAGAAAGGATTGGCTTAAGAATAGACTCATGCTAAGATTTGGTCAAAAAGACTCAAATAACTCCTTTGTTGAGTGCTTCCTAGAAAGTTCTGTTTTCCTTAGAGTCTAGAAATATTCTTTCTCTAACTCAAGATGCGTAAGTAAGAATGTTACTGCTGAAATACTGTGACATTTTAGGATGAAGGCGGCAATTTCGAATACAAAGTGGAGGAATGTTTATGTCGTTGACATGTTGAATCAGTGGAAAATGACTTCATCCTACCTTATCATTTTCAGTTAAGCAAGCCAATAACATGCTCCCTTTTTGAAATGTCAATTTTGAATTACAATTTTGGTTACTTGCACAGAGAAAACCTAAAATAGGTAGTACAAGTTAGGCTATGAGACCACTCACCTGAACCCGAACCTGGGTAACACCCCAGGGCCAACACCCTTGACCTTTGTTCTAAGGCCCACTACCTAAAAGCTGAGAGAACACCAAAGACCCCTGGAAATTCCTAGAATTCTAGGCCTGGGCATACGTATGGTAGACTTTTGACCTTTCTTCACTTGGAACTTGTTAAAGGTTCCTACATACGCACTGCATCTCACAGATCCAATTATAAGCAAGTCAATTATTGGACAGGACAGGCACAGTAGTGTCAATCGTGTTGTTAATCATGCTCCGAATGACCCAATGAGAGGCATCCTAGACCTAGCACACACAGTTCAAATCTCTGAGCCAAACTTATTCCACTCTCTCACCCTACTTCTCTTTTTGCTGTTGGCATGAGCCTGCTTGCTGTGAACATCCCCTTCCTTTTAGTTTATTAAACTCAACTGCTTTTCCTTACTGTTGCATGTAACATCTAATGCTTTGTTCACTGCATACAAGAACCTGGAAACCTATTCCAAAAGCCCATTCTCCGTAGTAACACTTATCCTAAGTGATACACTGACCTATTGAATGCTAGACACAGCTCAGATCCTAAATAAACCCATTTTTCATTGCCAAAGCTTATGGCCCTAAATAAACACATAGTCGCTGAAATTTAATTATTTAAATTCAAATGTACTGCAGGTCCCATAAGGAAAATTGAGAAGAAAAGAAAAGATCTTCAACAACTAAGAACTAAAGATGAAAAATAGAGGGATATTTATAGTTTTAAATTTTTTTTTTTTTTTTGGATTTGGGGAAAGAAAGAAAAAAAGATGTATAGTTCTGAGTTCTATAAAATAGTGTGCAACTATACAGCAGCTGGCTCATAATCTTTTTTTTGTAAAATTTGCTTAAAATGAGTTTTCTCTGTATAAAATTGTTATAAGAACATATGTTTCCTCTAAAATTCACCAGTTGGATAATGTTTTCTGTTGAAATACTCTGAGTCCTCTCAGGAATGTGCTAAATGCAATGTGATTTGAAGGGTGAATCAAAGTGACAGTCTTAAAAATACCTAAACCTAACATTTATGTTCACTAGGGTACAAGGCATAAATAATAAATTTTAGTATGTGGTCTAATGGGAAAAGCTGAAAAACATACAGAAAAAGATATGTAGCTTAAAAGTAGGAAGGCTTTATACGTTATTTGGGCAGATTCTTGGTAAATCAGAAATTATACTTGAAACTACATTTTCACAAAGAAAATATATTTTCTTTCATTCATAAGAGGTGATTTATTATTTCAAGAAAAAAAATTACTCCAAGCTTAACGATGTTGTCCTATTAACTGAGTATCACTTTCAATTTGGTATCTTCCAAAGAGGTTATTCCATAACCTCTCATTTTGCATAGAATTTGGTATCCTCAGTTTATACTCCATAATCGCTCATTTGTTACAAAATAAATTAATGGATTCTGAGAATGATTTCATAAAATAATGGAGTGTTTCTGGAGCACTCTTTTGAGTAGAATAGGGAGGACAGAGTCTCCATGGATGTCTGGAAATCTGAGCACAGACACATAGGTAAGAAAAATTTTGTTCAGTGTTTATACTTAAATACTTATTTATTGCTAAATATATTGTCACAATAAATTTTGTAGAACTTTTGATTATAGATGAATGCAGATTGGAATGAAAAAGTTTTGACTGTGTTTTATTTTCTTTTTTAGGGCAAAGTTTGTTAGTTGTTTGCTATTCCAGCTCTTCAAAACCAGCAATGATCTATAAACAGTTATTTAAAAGAAGTATCAACAGAGAAGCATAAATATCAAGTGGTGATAAGTCACTTTAGAGTGACGGTCAAGCTCTTATCAAATACTTAAATCTGTGATCTACTGCTCTCTAGCTTTTTGTCCTCCTGCATCACATCCCATAACTGAATTAGCACATACATATTTTTATGTTTCTGCATATTACAGCAACAAGAAATGAGAACTGTGAGACTGAGGTGAAGAATCATCTAAATGTTTATTTATGGATTCACCAACACCTACATGGGATGTAACACACTACAATGACCTAAAAAGAAAAATTATCAAGTCTTCATTCTAGACCAAGAGTTGGCAAACACTTTCTGTAAGGATCCAGATAGTAAACATTTTAGTTTTGTATATAGGCTCATTCACAATTGTTCAACTCTGCCATTGCAATGAAAAAAGTGGCTATGGAAAATTTGTAAGTAAAAGAGCATGGCTCTCTTTCTATAATCTCTACTTAAAGAAATTGAAATGTAAATTTTATATAATGTTCACACATCATGAAATATTTTTTCTTTTAACTATTTAAAAAAATGTAAAAACAAGTCTTAATTCATAGTTGTAAAAAAACAAAGAAAACAAACAGTAGGCAGGTTTGCCCCACTGGGCCACAGTTTCTAAGCCTAACCTATCTTAAATATCTTAGAATTGTGAGAGCCAAGAATAACTCAGCTTCTTTTCCTTTCTAGTCCTTGAGCTAATCATGCCACTGCTATCTTTTTCAACATGAGAAATCATTAAGGATGAATAAGGGACTTATTTGAAAGCACTTTGTGTTCTCTTCTGTAATTTCATAGTTTAAGGTCTTAAAATTATATATCTGATCCATTTTTAGTAGATTTTTTATGTTTTCGTATGGTGAGTGATAGGAGTCCAGTTTCATTCTTCTATGTACGGATAGGCAGTTTTCCCCAAACCATTTATTGAAGACTTTCTCCAAAGTATGTTCTTGGCTCTTTTGGCAAAAATATCAGTTGAATATAAATATATGGCTTTATTTCTCAGTTCTATATTCTGTTCTATTAGTTTATATATCTGGTTTTTGCTAGTTCTATGCTGTTTTGGTTACTGTATCTTTACAGAATGTTTGAAAGTCAGTTATTCTACTGCCTCATTCCTCTAGCTTTAGTCTTTTTGCTCAGGATTGCTATAGCTATTCAGAGTTTTGTGGTTTTCTATGAAGTGTAGCATTTTTTTCTATTTCTGGGAAGTCACTGGTAGAAGAGTACGGAGAGGACATACTTCAAAAAATTTACATGAACAAAGATATTTTAGAAAAAAAAATCAAAAAGCACAGAAAACAAAAACAAAAAATGGAATTACATCAAATTAAAAAGCTACTGCAAACAAAGAAAATAACGGAGTAAAGAGACAACCTGCAGACTGAGAAAATATTTGCAAACTATTTCATCTAATCCAGAATACATAGGTATCTCAACTCAATAGCACATAAAACAAAACAAAATCGGCTGGGGATTTAACCCAGTGGTTTCGTCACCTGCTGTGCAAGTGCAAGGACCTGAGTTTGATCCCCGGTACCCCACCCCCCAAAAATCTAATTTTAAACAGGGCAAATGATCTGAATAAACACATCTCAAAGAAAGACACATGACCAACATGTATGTAACTAAAAAGCTCAGTATCACTAATAATCAGGGAAATGAAAATCAAAATTACAATGAGATACGACCTCAATTAAAATGGCTGTCATAAGAAAGATAAAAAAGTTCACAAATTTTTGTAAAATACAGAGGAAGAGCACTTACATTGTTAATGGGAATGTAAATTAGTACAGCCATTATGAAAAACAGTGCGGAAGTTCCTCAAAAAGCTAAGGATAGAACTACTATATGAGTATATATATATATATATATATATATATATATATATATATATATCCAAAGAAAAGGAAATCAACATATCAAAGAGACACTTGCAATCCCTAATCTGTTGCCATACAATTCACGATAGCCAAGACATGGAATCAACCTAGATGTACTTCAATGAAAATGAGTGGAAAAAGGGAAAAAATAAATACACACACACACACACATACACACACACACACAAGTCTCCCTAGTGGAATATTATTCATCTATAAGAAAATGAAATTTTGTCATTTGTGGCAACATGGATGGAACTGAAAGGTGAAATAATCCAGGCACAGAAAGTCAGTTACTGCATGAACTCACATATTTGTTCCCAATATAAATGCTCCCAGTATAAGGAAATGATGAATGTCTGAGTTGATGGATACATTAATTTTTTGCTTAATCATTACATACCATATACATGCATTGAAGTAACACTTTACCCCATAAGTATATACAATGATTATGCTTCAATTAAAATTAATTTAAAAAACTTGAAATCACATTGTGAAGGTTTTATGAAAAAACTAACAGTCACACTCTACATCTTTATACCTGTATAAACAGTAAATCTTGTTCACATGTTTCAAACAATGGAATAAAAACAAAAGTTGAGAGACTTTTTTCATATGTCATTGTCAAATTTCTTCCCACTTTCTTCTTTTTAAGTTTCTAATTCAGATAAACATATTCTAAGTGTTAAAAGACTCTGGCTTTGTTCAGTCATCTATCAGTGTGGAAAAAATACTCCAAATTTAGTATCTACAAACAGCAGTGACATATTATGTCTAGCAATGTTATAGGGTGGCTGTTGTATTCTTCTCCTATAACTGTGTTCAACTGGTAGGCAATGGTCTGGACTTAGCTGCTACAGTTGGGATGGTGAGGGTAAATGGATATGCATACAGGAACGGAGAGAAAATTGTGCCCACCAAATAATCACCATATCATGCTTTCATCTCAGAGTCTGTGGAATATATATATATCATACCTGCATATTATCAGTAATAACCCTAACAGTATTATTATAAATGTTCACAATGAACTTTCAGACCAACACATATAAACAGCATTTATAATAATATACATTGTCATAAAATTCATTTATGTTACTTCTTGATTTTATAATGTGAAAAACTCGAAATTTTTCTCTGGAGCCAATGCAGGCAGTAAATATAAGTAGATGCTACGAAGAACCTCAAATATGTTAAGCAACACTTTCAAGTAAGATACAAGGGGATTTACTGGAAGAAGCATATAGTTATGCATTGTATAAATTGTAGAGACAAAGGTAATAGGGATGTCTTGGGCATGGTCACAGTATGAATCATGCTCAGGAAAGAGCTCCCAGAACTTGTCACAGTAAACTTAGATGTGTCAACAATAAAGCGCCCCCTTTTTGGGAATGTCACACTCTCTAACATTAAGACATTTTTCAAAAATATCTGACAAATGAGGTTCTGGGTTTCAGTACTTGAAATGATGGGGAAAACAAGGGCTGCAAGTTTATGGTACTACTGGATGATGGCAAATTGACTCCTTCCCTCCTGATGCTCAACTGAACCAGTCCAGAATAGTATTAGTAATATCTTGTTTCTACAAATATAAGATGCCAGGCTAATGTATTCACCATTCAATAACTATAAGTCACCACCAATTTGAAAATTCATTTTAAAATTCATGGATTTAGAGATAAGATGTGAGAAACACGCTCCTTACAGTTGATGCAATTTGTTAGTAGTACTAACAATAGCATGAACTCAGTAATAACCATAAGAATATCATAATCATTTTTCATACTTTTCTGACAATGTATATAACAGACTACAAGGTACTTTTTATTATTATTCCTAATACAGGCATGCGGCAACTGTTGCTAAAAAGATCTTTACCAGTTCAAGGTCAGAAAGATAGTATATCCAAAGCCAAGAGTCTATCACTGGTCTTTATAATTCCAAATTCAGCTTCTAATCACTAAGCTCTATGGTTTTCTGGCAAAATAATAATTTTTTTATTATTAGAGAACACAAATTTAAAAGCAAGTTAACCAATATATTTTAAAATCTCATAATATTCTTGGGGATTGCTGACTAAATTCAATATCAAAAACAAAAAATGTTTTGATTCCACAATCTAAAAGTTTACTATCTGTTACAAAGTCATAAAAAATATGACTAAATGGGGCTGGGGATTTAGCTCAGTGGTTCTGCCACCTGCCCTGCAAGTGCAAGTTCCCAAGTTTGATCCCCGGTACCAAAAAAAAAAAAAAAAGACTAAACAAGTATAGCCATTTCTTAGGTCCTAACTGCTGCTGTCCTAATATTCCTCACATACTTAAATCTATGTCCAATTCCAAAGTGTAAGTCTATTTGACAGAATTAACTATCACCCAAGAAAAACTCAAAGAGAAGAAATGCTCTTCATCATGACAGGCTAAATTTCCCTGTGATAACTAAGAGACTGCAGTAGCTTACAAGAACAAAGATGTACTTCTTCCACATCATGTCCTTTGTGGTCAACTAGGACTCTACATGTCCTTTCTCTTACTCCAGCTGACAGAGATAACATGATTTGGCACATTTCTCAGATGCTGTGGTGTTGGGCAAAGTGAACCCTCTGGAACTACATACCAGCAATAAATGTCTGATCTGGATCTGTCCCTCAGTGCTTCCACATGTTACTGGCCAGAAAGTTTCTAGGCCTCCTTCTACCAGAGGTGTTAGAAATTGCCTGGCAGGCTGCATCTAATATATGGGCAGCATTATCAATTACTGTGATTTTCTCACAATTATTTTCAAATAAGCATGCTGGCTGGTAGCTCTTCCTACAATACTACTTCAGATAAATATTTCCCTACATTTGGGGGTAGGAGGACCATTCTAGAAATGGAATAAAAAAGAATGTGATCACTTCTTTTGGTGGTAACTTGCTTTTCATATCCACTGTTTGAGAAAGTATATATGACAAAAAGTGCAAATGAATTCAAGGATGCCTTTAACTGAATTAGTGTTTCAGTGACAACAGAGGGTAAATATGCATTTGAAAGTAATACATAGGTATGAAATAGATTCTTTACATGAAAGTAGCATCATTCTGGCATTAAGGCTAGGGGATGATTAAAGAAGTCATTGCATTGATCTTTGTCCTGATCTTTAAAATTTCCTCCCTTGTAGGAGCTTTGGGTTTGTCCTGCTCTTTCTTTACCAGAAGCTTGAGGTTCAGCATCAGGTTGCTTAATTGGGCTCGCTCTGTTTCCCTAATGTGAGTATTCACTGCTATGAATTTTCATTGTAAGACTGTTTTCATTGTGTCCCATAGATTCCGATATGTTGTATTGTCATTGTCATTTAATTGAAGGAACTGTCTGATTTCTTAATTTCCTCTGTGACCCACTGGTTATTCAGAAATGTGTTGTTCAATTTCCATGTGTTTATGAAATTCTTGTGATTTCTTTTGCTATTGATATCCAATTTCATCACACTATGGTCTGATAATACACAGGAGATAACTTCAATTCCTTTGCACTTTCTTAAACATATTCTATGAGCTACTGTGATAAAAACAGCATGGTACTGGCAAAGAAACAGATCTGAGGACCAGTGGAACAGATTAGAAGATACAGAAACAACTCCAGACACACTCAGCCATCTCATCTTTGACAAAGGAACCAAGCACCCTCACTGAAAGAAAGATAGCCTCTTTAATAAATGGTGCTAGAAAAATTGGGTTTCAATTTGCCAAAGATTAAAACTAGACCCATATCTCTCACCATGCATTAAACTAACATCAAAATGGATTAAAGAGCTAAATATTAAAACAGAAACACTAAACCAGCTGGAACAGAGGTTAGGTAGAACTCTTGAACACATTGGTGTAGGAAAAGACTTTATGAACAAAACCTCAGTTGCCCATGAACTAGCACAAACAATCAACAAGTGGGATCTCTTCTTACTAAAAAACTTCTGCACAGCAAAAGAAACCACCAATAGTGTGAACAGATGACCCACAATGCGGGGAAAAATTTTCACCTGCTGTCCCTCAGACAAAGGTCTACTATCTAGAATCTAGAAAGAACTTAAAAATTCAGACCTCCCAAATTGAAAGACCCAATCCGAAAATAGGCATCTGAAATGAACAGCATTTCTCAGACAAAGAAGTAGAAATAGCAAATAAATACATGAAAAAATGTTCAACATCACTGGTCATTCGAGAGATGCAGATGAGAACAACACTGAGATTCCACCTCACCCCAGAAAGAATGGCTACTATCAAGAAATAATCCAGTAACAAATGCTGGTGGGGGTGTGGGAAGAAAGGAACCCTTCTCCATTGTTGGTGGGAGTGCAGACTGGTGCTACCACTGTGGAAATCAGTATGGAGATATCTCAAAGAACTAGGGCTAGAGGTCCCATTTGACCCAGCTATTCCCCTGCTGGGTATCTTCCCCAAAGAATTAAAAGAATCATACCACAGTGATATATGAGCACTCAAGGATATATATGTGCACCCATGTTTATAGTGGCACAGTTTGTAATAGTTTAAAGCTTCAAAACAGCCCATGTGCCCATCAACTGGAAACTGGATAAAGAAAATGTGGTTTTTTAAAAAATGGAGTACTACTCAGCCATAAAGAATGAGAAACTACAGACATTTATAGCTAAATGGATGCATATTGAGGCGATACTCTTAAGTGAAATTAATAGGACACACGTGTGTAAATACTGAATAGTTTCTCTTGTGTGAGAAACTGAAAGCATAAGTAAGGATTAAAAGGATTAAAATGAATAATTGATAATTTGATATAGGAAAAAAGGTCCAAAGGGATAGGGATGGTAGGAGGGGAAGAGGGAAGGAAAGAAGGGAAAGGAAAAGTTAGGAGAAAAGAAAAAAATGGAAATGAGGTCTATGTAAACAGGGAAGGGTGGAGGAGGGAAAGGCCCACAGGTAATGGGGAAAAAATAAGAACCAAGATACATCATGTACAGGTACAAGCATCCAATGATAAATGTAAATGTATTGTATACCTAAAATAAAAGAATTTAAGGAGAAAAAAACACGTAGTCCCTGGATTTGAAGGGTTTGCTCTTGCAAAGAAATCAAGAAATGAATAAATGGCTAAGACTGAGATGGTCTTAGGATAACCTGAAGGAAAAAATAATGGATCAACAGACCAATCATTAACCTCTGGTGATATTTAGCTTCACTGATAAATTGAAACTTGTCTTGAATATTTAAGAATGTGTAAGAATTATTTAAGTTAGATGGTAAGAAATGGTTTGCATATAAAATTGGAAAAGCAGTCACAGGCAAAAAAGTGAGGGCATTTACAAGAGTGGCACCAACTGTTCACACTATTCTGCAGCTTGGGATTTTTACTAAGCTAGGTTTCATGCGCATCTCTACAAACCAGTAATAACAGACCTAATTTGTTCTTTTTAGTGTCTTCATAGTAATATCAACAATAGCTGCACATTACATATAGGATTGTCATCTCCTAATGAACGTGGAGACCATTTCCAAGGTTATTCTACAAATACCGTTGTGATAAACATCCATTTCTGTATAACTCTATGCTTAGGGCTTTGATTTCTCTTAGGATCAATTACCCAAACTAGCATTGTTGAGTTCAGTGATATTTTATTTTTAAAAAGCCAGACTACAATATCAATTTATCTTCCCATCTGTAGGTTACAAATCTTAGTCAATTCGGAAAATTTCACTACTAAAATAATAGTAGCCCTTCATTGTAACTTGTATTAGTATACGATCACTGATGAGATTGAAAATGTTTCCTTTTCTGTTACACTATTTACATCCATTGATAACTTCCATATTGTCTTTTTCTTGCCATGTTTATAGTTTTAATATGTAGGTTATTTATAATAATTGCATATAATTTTTTCAAATATACACATTTTTGTTGTTTGCCAATGGGCTTTGTTTATAAAGATGTTAATCTCATTTATGATGTAATTTGCTTTAAATTTAGGTTTAAATTTTTCAGGTTATTATCCACTATTTTTTGTCTTTAAGGATTTTTTTGTTTTTGATCTAGCTTTAGATGACTTCTTTGAGAAAGTCATCCATACCTTAAAGTTGTACAAATATTAAAGTTTATTCTAATGATTTTTAACCATTTAAAAACTTTTGATCTATTTTTTATCTTAAAAACATGCATCATTTTAAAGGTATCTACTCCGTCAGATAAAAAGTCAAGGAGAGATAACTGGTTATGATATTAATAATAAGTATATAATACTTTCTCATCAGTGTAAGTCACCTGGGACTCCTCTCTGCTCTGAAGTCCAGGATGATAGAATGGCTATTATTTTCTAGAACAAAATAGTTATAGTTTGGAATCTGTCTCATTTTATTTATTTATTTATTTATTTTTTGCAGTATTGAACTCAGGACCTTGAGCTTACAAGGCAGGTGCAGTGCCACTGAGCTAAATCCCCAACTCTGTCTCATTTTATATATATGTGCTGTTAGGGTACTGGAAGCAACAGAAGCAAAAGGAGGAGGAGAATAAATTCTGGCTTGAGATTTGATTCTATCAGACCTGAGTCCTATTGCTTATGCGGATTTTCCCCCACCTTGCCAGCCGATACAAGTGAATTTGATCTGTTTGTGGAAGGCCTGGAAGTGATTGGTAAGTGTGAAAAATGACACCAAATTCTGTTTGGTCAGCCACAAGCTCTTTGGATCCACCATGGATACTCATGGTGATACATTTTAATATTTACTTTATAATCAGATTTCTGGGAAGGCTGCTTATATTGTATAACTGGTCTTAGAATGTAAATTTATATACAATGTACTATTTTTCAGTTGAAAAACTTACAGGTGAAACAAAAGGTGTTTATTTAATTCAGTGAGACAGTCAATCTATCACCTTTTGAATGCCAAAATGGTACAAAAATAGAATACTGTCAGCTTTGGTTAACTCTACATTTGATGTGCTGTCAAACAGCATTTAAACTAATGCAGGAGGGTTATTTTGATAAGATCATTTATAAAGACATCATTTGAAACAGTAACATTCTGGTCTGCCCCATTAACGTCAAATAAACATCATCGTGGCAGATATTGTTGGGGTACGTTTGAAAATCTGTTTTCCTTGAAATTTCAATACCATATATTTTCTGCAGAATGTTTGGTCCTTGTTTGAAATAGTTTAAAGTAAAAGCTTTTTAGAAGCTAGGGTTAGATTCTATTGGAAACTACGGTTTACCCAAAGAGTAGTTTCTGGACAATTGCTAGAGAATGACCTTGATCCTGTTTCAGAACAAGCTGCTGCGCAAGACCATTCCTAAATGAGGAGCTCTGAGCAGTTAGGAGATAGTGCAAGTACACTGAACTTTTGGCTAGGGATAAAAGAGATTGAGAACTGACAAGTGAAAGCAAATGGAGGTCAATCTTAGCTTCTTCATCACTGTGCTCTTTGCTCGAGTTCTTAAAATGGAGACGAACTTCACCAGTGTATCATTAGAGGTTCAGGAGTTGTCCTGGCCCTTTCTATCACTCTCCAGGATCTATTTCAGCAAAAGAGAAATGCAAGCCTGTTGTCTGTCTGAGAGCAGTGGGTTTGGGAAATACAAGGCATTTGTATTTCTCCCGCTTTGTAGCCCAAGCAAGTCGGAGGAAGATTCTGATACAGAATCATAGTAATCACTGACATCTACTTATTTGATAATTCAACTATAATTTATTGATCCCTTAAAATATAAAAGTTACTATACGTGGTACTTTGAGCAAATCCAGGTAATTATCTAAAACCAGTCGTGCATTAAAGCAAGAAGATGATAAAAGGAAACAAGGAATTACAAAATGTAAAAAGGACACAACTTGCAGAAAAAGGTAAAAGCTGAAGGAAATACACAGTTACTCAGTAGAAACTGAGACAGGCAAAATAATTGCAATGTCCCAGGTGAAAGTTGGAGGACTGGTTCTTGCCAGGGAAAGGGAGAATATTCATTCTAACTTTTTCTCTAGTGATCACCAACTTCTTTCAAAATAGACTCTGAGGGCTGGGGATTTAGTTCAGTGGTTCCACTGCCTGCCTCCCAAGCACAAGGTCTTGAGTTGAATCCCTGGTACAAAAAATTTTTTTTAAATTAGACTCCTGCTACAGGAAGTTTGAAACAGATATGGGCTGTGCACTGAAGGAACTCCAAGACTGAGGTAAGGCATATTTTAAAATAAATAAAAGATTGAAATTAATACTATTAATGTAGGGCTTGCAGACTGTCTTCTCAGAATTGTGTTGGTATTTAGAGAAACCACATTTAGCACAATAGAAGACCGTATATGAGGGATTTGGATACACTTAACATAATTATCTAATTTTAATCTTAAAAGAACCCTAAGAGGTAGACAGTAAAGGGCAAACTAAGATGTAGTATCATTCTACTGACAGTGAGGAAATTCAGGCAAAGAGAGGTGAGTTTTCTATCATTTCTAATTGTAGTTTTGTCTCATTGCTCAATAAGCAGGTTCCTAAGAATGTTCATGTTACTGGGAATTTATCCTGAGGGGATCCCTGGCCTTACTGTAGTTCATCAGCTGATGAGACACTCAGCAAGTGCTTTCTTGGCATTTTTGAAGAGAAATCTGGATGCTAAACTTGTATAAAATGTAGTTTTTCCATGTGTTCTGTAGAGGTTATAAAAACCTACCCTCCTTTAAAAAAACTCAAGCAAGAAAACTTTTTAAAATGAAAAATCACCAATTAGGAAGGTAAAGTATTAAGTTTTGCATAGTGGCCACATTCCAAATTCAGATCTATGATGTTAATTCTAAAATTTATCCTGGTGCAAGATGTTCAAAATCTGAAATATTGAGGCCTACTTGCCACAATCAGCAAAAGTGCACTATCAGTGAATTGTTCACATTCTACTTGGAGGTAGTATTTCCACTTAGCTTAGAAGGGTCAAAAGATCAATTTTGTTGTAATTTTCCAGAGCTGCCTTTTTCAATCTCACAAACATAAATATCAGTGTAAAGCATATAGCAAGATAATGGAAGAGATCCTAGAGGACACTTCAGAATTGGTTTTACAGATGTTGGTTTTCCTTACAGGACTGTTGGACTTCTAACACTTTAAAACATGAGTTGAAGTGCTGCTGAACCATGAATTGAGGTTAAAAAAAGAAAGAGAAAGAAAGAAAAGAGAGGGAGGGAGGGAGGAAGGGAGGGAGAGAAAGGAAAAGGAAAAGGAAAAGGAAGAGGGAAAGAAAAAGGAAGAGGAAAAGAAAAAGGAAGAGGGAAAGGGAGGGAAAGGAAAGGAAAAGAAGAGAAAAGAAATAGAGAAAGAATTATAATTCACTAATGACTCACACAGGTCTTAATGTTACTTTGCAACTTTTTTCTTCAGGAGAAGCATTTTGAATTAGGATGGTTGGAACTATTATTATTCACTTACTTTCCAGTTTAGTCTCAAGAATGCCCAATCACAGTTTGTATATCTGCACTGCAAATTTTCTGTCTGTAATAAAATAGACCTTCCTGAGTTTATAATAAAAGGAAAAAAAACTGTATATTTCCATTTGCCTTGTGGCAATATTTTCTGTACAAATATGATTTCTATTCAAGTGTAATGTAATAGGAATGATAATTTTGGTTGTGGCATTAACTCATGCATAAAAGCACGAAGCACACAGAAGCTCCTACACCTAGTACTATTATATTTTCTTCCCTTCTCCTTATCTTCCTCCTTTTTCTTTATTCTTCTCTTCTCTCTTCTTTAAATACCTTTACCATTAGGAAATCTAGCCCTTGAACTAATATGGAATTTTCCTAAGAAAAATAAATTTTTTCACAGTTAAATGCTAGTAAGATAAACTGAACAAGCTCTGCCAGTTTTCCTTTAACCCAGAAAACTTTTCAACATTACAGTCCTCTCAGGAAGGACTCCTGTTTTTTTTGTTGCTGTTGCTTTTGTCCTATAAGTGCTTTCTGATGTATAAATACATCTACTGAAAGGATATCTGAGTGGCCTCAGCTGCATTTGCCATCATGGTGCTCAGTAAGAAGGCTTTAAAGTCTTGATTATTAGAAATATGATTTTCATGGTTAATGAGAGCTGCTAAGAATCACTGTTTTTTGAAGGCGAGAGCTTGACTACAATTTCTAGATCAATGTCAGGTTATACAAACACAATTGAATACAGAAAATATCTAGAGATCCATTTCCAAATCAGGTTACTAGAGTAAAAATAAGAGTAACTTTATAGTAGCTTTACACAATGCATAAAGTACTCAAAGGATGTCAGAACTAAGGCCTACACTACAATTCTGAAGACTGAGGAGACTGCTAATAATATAATGGAAAAATAACTACTCCAAAGTCAAAATAAACATGTAAACTGTATCCAATTGGGCCACAGGAGTTGGGATAAGAATTGTAATTTCTCACTAGCCTTGCTGTAAAAAGGCTTCCTAGTTACAACTGTATAACTGGGAGAATTAAGGTAAGACTGTACTATAGGAATTTGAAAATGTATGAGATAGCCAATTTCCAATTCTGGAGTTTTCTAAATAGTCAATTCAAATTAATACATACCATTCTTACACATCTTCCCCAACCCTGCAATGGTCCGTGTCATGCTTTGATTATTCAAAAGTCCCTTAACATTGGGGTAGGGTTTTACAGATTGAAAAATTACTTTCCCATGAATTACTATGGTACTAAATTATTTGTGTTTAAACAGGGATTTAAATCCTTTAAATCCTTTAAAAAGGATTTGCAATACATTGCTTTAGGGCTTCTGGTGTGACAGAAAAGTGAAGTATCCCTTTCTTCCAGGCATATTAGAAAAAAACAGGAATTTATTGGTAAGACTATAATACTTGGCTGGAAGGGCAGAGAGCCTTTTACACATAACGCCCAAGACCCTGAGTGAACAAAAAGGTGGTATATATAAAAGGCTTGCTTAGCTTTTGGAAATATCCTATTACCCACATTAAAAACAGTTGCTGTTGGAGTTCTTTTGCTTCAAGAATTAAGACCTATTATCACAATTTCAAAAAACAAAATAAAATAATAAACATAGTCATTGCAAGTCTGCATCATCTAAGTGAAAAATTTCATTTCTATGCTTTAGACATCAATGATAGCAAAATATTTTAATAATATATTCGTGATCTGTTAATTAAGAACTTCTTAAGCTATGAACACATTTTGGATTATCTGGAATAAGACAAATTTTTAAATTACATAATAAATATTATTTTTTATGTCATAATGTTTATGTAGTTTCCTCCCCTATTTGGGTATGTGACAATTTTATTGAGTAATGATTTATATACAAAACTTATTAATTTTAAGTATATAATTTTATGAGCATTGATAAGTGTGTTGAATCATTTATTATTACATTCATGATTTTAAAGATTTTTATCACCACTATTCTTTCCCTCTTGTTCCTTTAACTAACAATCTCTTCCTCACCCTGGTCTTAACATGTTGAGATGTTAAGAGTGCTTAACATGAGACCACCTTTTATACAAAATTTTCAGTGTGCAGTATAGCATTCTCGACTATAGGTACAAAGTTGTCTATCAGATCTAGAACTTTTTCTTATATATCTAAAATTCTATAGCTCTTAATTAGAAACTCCCCATTCCCGTCTCTACCTACAGGCAACCACCATTATATTTTCTGCTTCTATAAGTTTGACTATTTTAGATACCTTATGAAAGTGAATTATGCAGTCTTTATTTGACTGGCTTATTTCACTTAGTATAATGTTCTGCTCAGGGTTTATATATAATACATGTATTACAAGATTTGCTCTTTGTTAAAAGGCTGAATAGTATTCCATTGTATGCATACACTACATTATCGCTATCAATTCATCCATCCATAGAAATTCAGGTTGTGTCTATATCTTGGCTAGAGAAATATATAATGAACATAGGAGTACTCTTTTGAAAACCTGATTTCTATTATTTTGGATAAATACCTACAAATTAGATTTCTGGGACATATGGCAGAAAATAATCTAGATTATAGCAGAGATACATGAAACAGAAAAGCAACAGAAAAAAAAGTCAACAAAACTAATAGTTGATTTTTTAAAAGGAAAATTAATAAACTCACTAGCTAAACTGAGGGGACATATGGATCAATGCAATAAGACAGAAAGCCCAGAAAGAAATCCATGCGTGAATAGTTAACTTATTGCTGAACAAAAGTTTTAAGACTAAAAACAATGGAGAAAAGATAGTATCTCCAACACCTGGGGTTGGGCAAACTAGATATCCACACATAAAATAGTGAAATTCTACCCTTGTTATACACAATGTGCAAACTTCAACTAAAAAAAATGATTAAAATGTTAAGCTTAGTACCTGAAATGATATAACTCATACAAGAAAATGAGAGGAAAACTTCATTACATTGGCCTGGGTAATACATTTTTGGATATGACAATGAAAGTACTGGCAACAAAAAAAGCAGGCAAACGATTTGTTTCCTGTTACTCCTTTGTTATTCTAGAATTTTATGTGAATGGAAGAATACAGAATTTTTTTTTTTTTTTTTTTGGTACTGGGGATCAAACTCGGGATCTTGTGCTTGTGAGGCAGGAGGCTGAACTACTGAGCTAGATCCCTGGCCCTTACAGAATATTTTTATGGGCTTGAATTCTCTCACTCAACATAACACTTTTATTGTTCACTTATATTGCTGCATGTAATCATTCTTTGTAATGTTTAATTACTGAATAGGATTCTATTGCAAGGACATACTAAGATTTTTATTCATCTATTGGAAAATGTATATATGATTTGATTTTATGTGGAGATACTAGGAATAAACCATCTATAAATATTCATATCTAAGTGTAAAAACATGTATTCATTTCACTGAGGTAAACAATCAGGAGTGGTATTTCTGTGTCATGTCATAAAAATTGAAGCAATTATACCACTTTTCAATTCCAAAAGTATGGCATGAGAAATCCAGTTTCTCCATACAATTACCAACTGTCTGTTTTCTTAATTTTAGCTATTCTAGAAGAAAGTGATAGTATCTAATTTGGTTTTAATTTATGTTAACCTGATGATAATGTTGAACACTTTTTCTTTGTACTTATTTGATACCAATATATATTCTTTGCTAAAGTGTCTGCTTGAATAGTTTTCCCACTTTGTACGTGGGTGGTTTGTCTTCTCCTTATGGAGTTTTAAAAGACATCTTCCATGACATATAGATTATAAGAACTAAGTAAAACCTTTTCGTAAGGTGATATGATCACCTTTGGAGAAAATATGAAAGAATTCTTAACATAAGCTAGTATACTAATAAATGAATTTAGCAAAATTGCAAGGTTTTGACAATATACAAAGGTCAATTGTACTTTTGACTATGAACAATGAAAATTGTTAGGAAATTATATAAAAGCATCATCTAGTAAGGCATAAAAACAAAATACTGGAGCCGGGAGTGGTGCCCATGCCTATAATCCCAGCACTTTGGGAGGCTGAGGCAGAAGAACCATAAATTCAAGTCATGCTTGGGCACCTTAGCAAGATCGTGTTGCAAAATTTTAAAAAATAAATAGAAAGAGTTGTGGGATTAACTCACTGGCATCATGCCACAAAAAAATACCTCAGTGTAAAGTTAACAAAAAATACGGAAGACCTAAATACTCAAAACTACAAAGAATTCCTAAGAGAAAGTTTTAAAGACATAAACTTAGAGACACATTTTGTTCATAGATTTGACTAAAAACTGTTAAGATGTCAACTCTAAAATGACATATAGATCCAAAGTAATCCAAATTAATATTCCAATGAAATTATCTAGACACTGACAAGCTGATTTATATACTACATGTATGCATGAAGGATCTCGAATAATTAAAACAACTGGCAAAAAGAAAAAACAGTATTAGAGGACTCATTTCATAATTTTAAGGATTACTAGAAAGCTATAGTCAAAAAGATGTTGTGTGCTACTGAGCAGAAATAAGCAGTTACGTAAATGGAATATTACAGACAGACCAGAAATATACTCACATACACACAGCCAATTGATTTTTTTCAAATGTACCTAGATAATTCACTGAGGAACATGATAATCATTTCAACTAATGGAGTAGAAAAACATGGGCATCAATTTGCAAAAATTAAAAGATTGAAAGATTGAAATTATTTCACTGAAATTATTTCCCTTATTTCACATCATACATAAACATTAACTCATAAGCAATTATGGGTTCAAATTAATAAATAAAATTATAAAATGTCTGGAATGCACAAAGGAGAAATTATTAATTAGGTAAGGCAGTACAAAGTATAGAAAAATTTGATAAATTGGTCTGGATCAAAGTTAAATATTTCATTCTTTAAAAGCACCTGCTAGGAAGCAAAAAGAAAAATGCTTTTCAAACACTGGTTAATATGTTTGTAGGACAAAAGATGAAATAAAGAGACAGGATAAATTTTGGTAAATCCTACTTAAGACTGATTTTTATTCCTAGGGCTCTTGGATAGCTTGATTCATCTTGTGGTCCTACATAATGAAAAATTTTCATCTGATTCTCTCTTCCACTCTTTTTCACTCATTGGTGCACAGGTGTTAGAATGCTACAATAAAAGCAAGGACAGATTTCTCAAGCATTCTGTGTAGGTTCTAGAGAGAAAGTCTCTGCCACAAATAAAATAAGAGTCTTGGGGCTGAAAGCTTTTTGATTGGGCTTTCCAAGAGCTGTTTGTAAGTCAGGCTTCCAAGATTCCAGCTTTCACTGTAAACACTAGAGTCTTGGAGAAATTACAGCCATGTATGGTTCTGATCTGGAGCAATGCTGTTAAATAAGGGAAAATAGAGATAATAGCTTTGTTTTATTTTTGTTCAAAATCTGATCTTCTATAAAATATATATTTGAGAACAATTATTTTATGATTAAACACTTTTCAAAATTTAAAAATATCATTTTTAATGATGTCTAGATATTTCCCATGGAATCTCAAAAGGAAAAACATTAAAATGTTAAAATAAGTCCAAAGTTGATTTCTTAGAATTATAAATAGGGATTAGTATCTAAAGTACCAAAAGATGCTATTAGTGTATTTAAGGTTCTGTTTCCACAATGGAAACCCAGAGTGCTAATTGCAATAAAAATGGAGCAGCTAGAATAAAAATATTACAAACACATATATTCAATCACTACATGAGTCATAAATGACTGAAACCTGACTGGTTGGTTTAAGAATATAATGAATATCTGTATAGCTTACTTTTATATATCATAAAATGAAGTTTAGAACTTTTCTCAACTTCTGATAATTTCCACCTGTCAGAAATGAACTCTAGGCGCTGAAAACACTGAATCAGCCTGCTGCAGACAGGCAGATATGCGGACACTGTCCTGAGGTTGCCCATCCCCCTGAAAACACCGAATTAGCCCACGCCCCTCGCAGTAATCCACTGGAACCACTCCTCTGCTCCTTTGGCCTCTTCTCTGTACGGTCACCTGGTTCCACACTACAAAGATGCAGAGGACACTGGACCACCAGACCACTGTACTGGAGCTAATCAAGTTCTCAGCATTTAAAGAATTCCTGCCCAGAGGTAGGGGCTTCTGAGCCGCCATCCCACTGCTCCTGATCCAGAGAAAGGGGTTTCTAGGCCGCCAATGGTCCCGCTGCTCCCTGCCCAGAGGAAGGGGCTTTTGGGCCACCATCCCTATTGCCGCTCCCGGCCCCTGGCCCAACTCTCCCAGCTCAGAGGAGGTGAGCCACGTGGGCGCCAACAGCACACCCTGCCCCCACCCCCCCCAGTCAAAATGAGAAAACAGGTAAATAAGTCTCAAAACCAGACTTCCAGATCACCTACAGCAACCCCAAAGGGAAATGACATGGAACACTCTGATACTCAACCACCTGGACCCACTGAACTGGCAACAAAAGGGGATCTGGAAAAAATGAAATCAGAAATAATTTCTCAGATAACAGGAGAAATTGTGCTCCTAGTGCAAGACATGATTAATAAATCTAGAGAGGAGCTCAGGAACATGATGGAATCCCAGGGTAGGAAACAAATGGAATCCATAAAACAGATGCAAATAGATTTCCAGGATATCAAAAACTCCATTGAAAGTCTAACACCAGAAAGAGTCAATGTGAGGACAGAATCTCAGATATAGAAGATAAGATTACAATTAATGACCAGGAAAAGAAAAATTGTTTCAAAATTATAAGGGAACACAAGAAATCAATCCAGCAGCTGCTAGATGATGTAAAGAAGAATAACATAAGACTGATTAGAGTCAATGAAGAAAGAGGAGAGACTTCAGATGACATAAAAAAACTCTTCGCAGAAGTAATGGCAGAAAACTTCCCAAGCAGGGGAAAAAAACTTGACATAAAGATGAGTGAGGCATATAGGACTCCAACTAGCCTTGATCAAAAAAAATCTACACATAGGCATATAATTGTTAAAATTCCAGAAGAACAAAGTTCTACAAGCAGTTAGAGAAAAGAAACAAAACACATACAAAGGAAAGCCCATCAGAATCACAGCAGACTTCTCAACACAAACCATCAAGGTAAGAAGAGCTTGGAGTGACATTTTTCAAGCCCTAAAAGAAAACAGCCTCCAACCCAGATTGATGTACCCTGCAAAACTATCTTTCAAAATTGATGTAGAAATAAGATACATTCATGACAAAGAGCATTGTAGGAACTTCATGAATACCAAACCAGCACTCCAAAGAATTTTACACAATATCCTAGGAACAGACATTGAGGATCACAACCCCAGGAAGCAAAGCAGAATGAACCCATCTGGCATAACAAGAAATTAAATGTAAAGGGGGAGAACCCAACAAAAAGAAAAAGTCAGGGCAATGACAAGTCAATAGGTTTCAGTTATAACCATCAATGTTAATGGTCTCAATTCACCAGTCAAAAGAAACAGACTGGCAAAATGGGTCAAGAAGCAATATCCAACAATATGCTGCATACAAGAAACACACTTAATTCAAAAAGAAACTCATAGGCTGAAAGTTAAAGGATGGAAAACAATACTCCATGTGACAGGAACCCGAAAAAAAGCAGGAGTAGCTATTCTCTTTGCAGATCAAGTAGATTTCAAACCAACATTGATTAAGAGAGATAAAGAAGGACACTACATCCTGGTAAAGGGAAGAATCCAAGAGGAAGAGATGACAATCATAAATATCTATGCACCAAACACTAGTGTGCCCAACTATAAAAAACAAATAATAATGGACATGAAAAGTCATAATGCACTAATACAATTGTAGTGGGGGACCTCAACACCCCACTGTCACAAATAGATAGATCAACTGGACTAAAAATAAGTAATGAAATACTACAACTCAATCAAATTCTTGAATAAATGAACTTAACAGATGTTTACAGAGTCTTCCACCCCACAAAATCAGAATACACATTCTTCTCAGCTGCCCATGTGTCACTCTCCAAAATAGACTACATACTCACACATAGGATATGTTTATGGAAGTCCAAAGGAATTGAAGTTATCCCCTGTATATTACCAGACCATAGTGTGATGAAATTGGAGATCTATAGCAAAAGAAACTGGAAAAATTTCATGAACATGTGGAAATTGAACAACACACTTCTGAATAACCAATGGGTCACAGAGGAAATTAAAGAAGAAATCAGACAGTTCCTTCAATTAAATGACAATGACAATACAACATATCAAAATCTATGGGACACAATGAAAGCAGTCTTATGAGGGAAATTCTTCACAGTGAATATTCATATTAGGAAAACAGAATGAGCCCAATTAAATAACCTGATGCTGAACCTCAAGATTCTAGAAAAAGAAGAGCAGGAGAACCCCAAAGCTCATACAAGGGAGGAAATTATAAAGATCAGAGGAGAAACCAATGCAATGGAGACTAAGAGAATGATACAAAAAAATCAATGAAGCCAAGAGTTGGTTCTTCAAAAGAATCAGCAAAATTGACAAACCCTTAGCCAACCTTCTCAGAAAAAGGAAAGAAAAGGCCCAAATCCATGCAATTAGGAATGAAAAGGGTGAAATTACAAAAGACCCAGCAGAAATCCAGAGGATCATCAATACCTACTTCCAGAACCTATATGCCAATAAGATAGACAACACAGAAGAAATGGACAGATTCCTAGATATGTATGAATTACCAATGAATGAAGAAGACATAAAATTCTAAACAACCCAATATCAAGCAATGAAATTGAAAATATAATTAAAAACTTATCAACTAAGAAAAGCCCAGGCCCTGATGGCTTCACTGCTGAATTCTACAAGACATTTAGAGAGGAACTACTGCCACTACTGTTAAAACTCTGCAATGAAATTGAAAGGGAAGCAATACTTCCAAATTCATTCCTGGAAGCAAGCATCACCTTGATCCCCAAAGCAGAGACAGATCCAACCAAAAAGGAGAACTATAGGCCAATTTCACTAATGAACATAGATGCAAAAATCCTTAATAAGATAATGGCAAACAGAATGCAGAAGATCATCAAGAAGATCATACACCCTGATCAAGTGGGATTCATCCCAGGGATGCAGGGATGGTTCAACATATGCAAATCAATCAATGTAATACACTATATCAATAGAGCCAAGGACAAAAACCATATGATTATCTCTACAGACACAGAAAAAGCATTTGACAAAATCCAACATGCATTTATGATAAAAACCCCACAAAAAATTGGAATAGATGGTCTCTACCTCAAACTGATAAAAACCATCTATGAAAACCAACAGCTAATATCATACTAAATGCTCAAAAACTGAAATCCTTCACAGTAAAGTCAGGAACAAGACAAGGATGTCCACCATGACCACTCTTGTTCAATATAGTTTTGGAAACACTAACCACGGCAATTAGATAAGAGAAAAAAATAAAAGGAATAAAGATAGGAAATGAAGAAGTCAAATTGTCATTATTTACAGATGACATGATACTCTATATAAAAGACCCCAAGAACTCCACCAAAAGTCTTCTAGACTTAATAACCAAATTCAGTCAAGTAGCTGGTTACAAGGTCAACACACAAAACTCAATAGCTTTCCTCTACACGAATGACAGACTCACTGAGAGAGAAATAGGGCAAATAATTCCTTTCACAATAGCATCCAAAAAACTGAAATACCTAGGAATCAACCTAGCAAAAGAAATCAAAGACCTCTTTGAAAACTATAGCATTCTGAAAAGAGAGATTGAAGATGATATCAGAAAATGGACAGACATCCCCTGCTCCTGGGTAGGAAGCATTAACATAGTGAAAATGGCTGTACTTCCAAAACTGCTATATAGATTCAATGCAATTCCAATTGAGATCTCAGCAACATACTTCATGGACCTTGAGAAAACAATCCAAAAATTCATTTGGAACAAGAAGACACCCAGAATAGTAAAAGCAATTCTAGGCAACAGAGACATGGCAGGGCATATCATAATCCCCAACCTGCAACTATACTACAAAGCTACTGTGATAAAAACAGCAGGGTACTGGGAAAGAAACAGACTTGAGGACCAGGGGAACAGATGAGAAGATGCAGAAACAACTCCAGACACACTCAGCCATCTTATCTTCGATATAGGAGCCAAACACCCTCATTGGAGGAAAGATAGCCTCTTTAATATATGGTGCTGGGAAAATCGGGTTTCAAACTTGCCAAAGATTAAAACTAGACCTATATCTCTCACCATGCACTAAACTAAAATCAAAATGGATTAAAGATCTAAATATTAAAAGAGAAACTCTGAACCAGTTGGAACAGAGGTTAGGTAGAACCCTTGAAGACATCGGTGTAGGAAAAGATTTTATGAACAAAACCTCAGTTGCCATGAACTAGCACAAACCATCAACAAGTGGGATCTCTTCTTATTAAAATGCTTCTGCACAGCAGGAGAAACCACCAGCAGTGTGAAGAGACAACATACAGTGTGGGAGAAAATCTTCACCTGCTTTTCCTCAGACAAAGGTCTACTATCTCGAATCTAGAAAGAACTTAAAAAGATCAGACCTCCCAAACTTAAAGACCCAATCCGAAAATGGGCATCTGAAATGAACAGACATTTCTCACACAAAGAAGTAGAAATAGCAAATAAATGCATGAAAAAATGTTCAACATCACTGGTCATTCAAGAGATGCAAATGAAAACAATGCTGAGATTCCACCTCACTCCAGAAAGAATGGCTGCTATCATGAAATCAACCAGTAACAAATGCTGGTGGGGCTGTGGGGAAAGAGGAACCCTGCTCCACTGCTGGTGGGAGTGTAGACTGGTGCAACCACTATGGATATCAGTATGGAGATACCTCAAAGAACTAGGACTGCAAGTCCCATTTGACCCCGCTAATCCACTGCTGGGGATCTTCCCCAAAGAATTAAAAGAATCATACCACAGTGATATATGTGCACCCATGTTCATAGCAGCACAGTTTGTAATAGCTAAAACTTGGAAACAGCCCAAATGCCCATCAACTGGAGACTGGATAAAGAAAATGTGGTTTTCTAATAAAATGGAGTACTACTCAGCCATAAAAAATGAGAAATTGGAGACATTTATAGCTAAATGGATGCACATTGAGGCAATACTCTTAAGTGAAATAAATAGGACACACATGTGTAAATACCAAATAGTTTCTCTGGTGTGAGAAACTGAAAGTATAAATGGGGACTAAAATGTTTGATAGTTAATGTGAAATAGGATTTAAAGGGGCAAAGGGGAAGGAGGTGGGAGGGGTAGGGGAAAGGAAAGAAGGGAATGGAATTATTATGAGAAAATGGAAAAATAGGAACAAAATCTTTGTAAATAGGGAGGATTGAAGCGGTTGAAGGGCAGACTGGCCAAGGGTGAAAGATGGGAACTAAGAGAGATTATGTAAAGGTGCAAATTTCCAATGATGAATGTCATTATATTGTATACCTAAAATGTACCAATGATTAGAATGAATAATCAATAATGTAAAATAGGAAGAAAAGGTCCAAAGAGTTAGGGGTAGTGGGAGGGGCAGGGGAAAGGAAAGAAGGAAAAGGAAAAATGATGAGAAGTGGAAAAAATGGAAATAAAGTCTTTGTAAATAGGGAAGGGTGGAGGGGGTGAAGAGAGGGCTAGGAATGGGGAAAAAATAAGAACCAAGATGCATTATGTAAAGGTACAATTCCCAATGAGAAATGTAATTGTGTTGTATACATAAAATCTACCAATAAATGAATTTAAGAAAAGAAAAAAAAGAAATGAACTCTAACTATACCAAGAGACATCATATATTTTGGGGGAATAAAATAGAGGTCATAGTCTTTCGTTTTAGAACACAGCAGTTGTTCCAGAGACATAAACATTGTCTTCTATTCAAAGTTTCATTACATAAATTTATTTAAAATTCCTTTCTTAGGAAAGGTGGTACAGAAATTGTATTGACAGTATAGAAATATTTCTACATTTCTAGTCTCACTATGTTTGCATTTTATAACACTCTCAAAAATGTTATCAGCTCTTGCCTATAGTATTGCAGTTTGGATTTATTCCTATATTACATCCACTTTCTTATTCAATATATCTTACAATTTTAACATATTGTAATTCTTAAAAACATCAACATGAAGAAAAAAAGAAGATAGAGAAATAGGAAGTAGGGAGAAGTTATAATAATTGACCAAGTTGTATATTTTGTGATTTCAAAATATTTCAATATATATGCAAATTTGTTCCGTTTATACCACTAGGTCCTCTTAGTTCATTGAAAAGAAAGTTTTGTGCTATTATTTATTTGTTGCTTTTGTGTAAGAGTCTTTTTTGTCTATGACTTCTACTCGAACATTTTGGCCATTCTTTTAAGATTATGGTACACAGTATATTAACCAATGTTATTCTTCAATTAGTTATGAAATTTTGCTTTATTTTTTCATAGAAGAAGACTATTTAGATAATTTTTTTGGGAGGTACCAATGATTGAACTCTCGGGACCTTGAGCTTTCAAGGCAGGCAGTGGAACCACTGAGTTAAATCCCTGGCCCAAGAAAACTTTTTAAAAAACATTTTCTTTATCAATATCTACTTGTATTATTTTGAAATAAAAAATGGAAACCTGCTGCACAGAGAAAAAAAATCAGCATGCAAGTCGTATCTTTTTAGCATACCTAATACTATCTCATGCATCAAATACATTTAATATAATAGCATAACTTCCTATATGATAATTCTAAATTGATGCAAAAGAGTGAGTTAATATACATTCATGAATTATTCACTTAAATATTTTTACAAACTATTATATAACTTTTTTCTGTTTCTTAACACATGAGAATATGAAATCTTAATTGTCAATATTCCTTTACTCCAATACCCATTTGCCTATTTTTTAATTAAAGGAGAAAATATACAAAAAAATGCTAAACAGAATACTGAACTAGTTAAATAAGTTTTTCTTTCTTCCATTTATACAACTAAATTTTATGTCAACCTCACTCCTCCCATTTCTACCACAACTATGATCTAGTACCATTGTCTTTCACCTGAACTTCAATTTCTAATACTGTTGTCTTCAAAAATTTTTATGCACTTCCTAAAAGATTTGAGAAATTTATGTTTTTCCCATTGCACATTATTAAATGAAGCTAAAATTTTTATTGTGTATTTAAATAGTTATAAGCAACAGTAACAATTTACCAATACTGTTGTATAAAGCTAAGCTGTTATATCTCTTGGTCAAAGGTCTAATGAATGATAAATAGAAATAAGTTAATGGGCCGGGGATTTAGCTCAGTGGTTTCAGCACCTGCCTTGCAAGCGCAAGGTCCCAAGCTCGATCTCCGGTACCAAAAAAAAAAAAAGAAAAAGAAATAAGTTAACACTCACTACCTCAAACCTTTGGACAAGACAGAATAACTTATTCCAAATGATTCCTTCTACTACAAAGAACCAGAAAACTGGACAGTTTTTGAACAATTGCTAATACTGGACAGAAAGAAATACCACATAGTGATTTCTGACACAAAGAAAGCAAAATGAGACCCACAACTATAGCCTGCTTTGTGCATGCTGGTGTTCACAGACCATGTACAATTAGGGAAAGCCCAAGCAGAACATAATTGTCACTTGAAGCAATAGACACAGAAAGAAAAGCCTGACATGTTGAAGCAGGAAGAACTTCTGAGGGAGAAGATTCAAAAGTTCACTTACACCAAATAATCCAAAGTCTGTATAGCAATTTTCTTGAGTTTTTGGCTGAACACCAATTTGAATTATTAGAATAAGACTTTACAATGCTAAGTAGAGAATTAATGAAAAATAGAACAACAAAGTAGCTGAAAGTTAGAAAATGAACACAACTCACACATGGTCAAGAGATAAAAGTTCTGAGCATCAAAAGTATGGAACCTCTGTTGACACTTGAGACGTCCATTTGAAGTTCTGGAAAGTCTATGCTTTAAAAGAAACAATGAATTGGCCCTAGAGTAATTGTAACTTTACACCTTACTTCCTAGACCTTAAAACATAGCTAAAAATTTAAAAGCTGACCCAAACATGAGTTAAATGCATGTCAAAACAAGTCAACATTCTAAAGGAAAACAACAAAGTCCAGATAAACAATTTCAGTATCTGTCATCCAATCAAATAACTAACATTTCACAAGTAGAAAAAAATACAGTCAATGAAAACAAATCTGAGAACGAGAAAATAAAATCAGAGGACAAGGATTTTAAAACAATTATTGTTGTTACTATGTTTAAAGAATTAAGAAAAACATGAGCACAATGAAAAGATAAATGGAATCTATTCAAAAGAACCAAATGGGGCCAGGGATTTAGCTCAGTGGTTTCGCCGCCTGCTGCGCAAGCACAAGGACCCAAGTTCGATCCCCGGAACCAAAAAAATATATATAAAAAAAGAACCAAATGGAAATTGTAAAGCAAACAGTACATCTGAAGTGAATAGTTTACTAGATGGGCTTGGCAGCTGCTTAGTCACTGAAAAAAAAAGTTGACTTGATGAAAGGGGTTTATCAACTATTTGAACTGAAGAAGAGAGAAGTATAGTTGAAATCATGAACAATTTCTACAGAACTTAAGGGTCAATCTAAGAAACTAAGCATTCCTATAACTGAAGTCTCAGAAAAGAAAGAAGAATAAATAATCTGAGAAAAGAATGGTAAGTTTTTCAAATTCTATGAGAAATATCAATTCACATATGCAACTTTTAAGAATCTGTAAAAAAAAAAAAAAGACACCTAAATCAAATATCCCCAAATACATCATACAAAATTGTTGAAAATTTCTTAAACATTAAATAGAGCTATATATATAGGGAAAGCACTTTAAATTTAAAGAAAGGTAATTATGCCACTAGATTCTTAACAGACCAAATAAAAGTCAGGTAGCAAGAGAGGGGTCAGAGAGAACAGGAGAAGAGATATAGAGAGAAACAACCACATCAATTTTTAACTGAAAATATACTTCCAAAATAAAGGAAAAGGAAAAAAAGGACAGTTTCACAAAAACAAATGCTGATAGATTTTATCTCCAGTAGAACTACAGAAAAAGAGCTGTTAAAGGAAAATTTTTAAGCTGAAAAACAATTAGATCAAATGGAAATCTGAATCAATTTAAGGAATGCAGAGCACAATAAACAATAAACACAGAAAAATATAAATGTTTCTTTCTATTAAATTTCTTTAAAAGACAATTTGTGGTTTGTATCAAATATAAAAATAAAATTACAAAATGATAAATAAGATAGATACAAATGAAAAGGTAATATAGACTTCATTGTATGAATGGTACACAATTATTTGAAAGTAATTTGTGATAAAGATACATATTGTAAATCTTAGTGAAACACACAAAATTAAAGAATTATATCTTTTAAGCCAGAAAAGGAGATAAAATAAAAAAACAACAAATATTCATTAAATCCAAAAAATATAAAATTAGGAAGAAATTTCTTTAAATGGGTGGACAAATAGAAAACCAACAGTAGAGTGCTAGACAATCCTCATTACATCTATCACTATATGACCGCCAAACTGCCTAAACATCTTTACTAAAATACAGATACTATAAAAATGTATTCTTAAACTAAGAACCAACTGTATATTGTCTTTGAGAAATATACTTTAAATGTAAAAACTCAGTAAGATTAAAGACATGTGGATAGAAAAATGTTTATTTCGAAATTAAACATGACCAAGTTGAACTGATTATACTAATATTAGACAGTTCCTGCACATGAAACACCCTAAAAGATAAATATTTGTGATAATGAATATATATAAGATTATAACAACCTCAATTAACCCAATGACATTAGTAGAACTCTGCCAACAAGTGCAGAATGCATCCTCAGTTTAAGTACACAGGAAATATTCCCCATGATCAACAGTATTACAGATCATAAAACAAGTCTCAAACTTTTAATTAATATTTGAAAACACCATTTCTGTTTAGCATTAAACTAGAAGTCCCAGACAGAGAGCAAAGGCAAGAAATGAAAAAAAAATTTTAAATGAAAAGATGTAAAAAGGAAGTAAAATTATATTTAGTCAGAGACAACATGGTTAAGTACCAAAAATGTATACAAAAAATAGTAAGCAGTTTAGTAATATCCTAGGCTATACAATCAATGTAAAAATAGTGTAGTGAATGAACTAATTATATTTTCAAAACATCATTTTAAAGCACTAAAAGGCTTAAATTACTTAAAACAGAGTTGGTTGTAACAAATATATGCAAGACCTATATACTGAAAAGAACATAACATTGCTGAGAAAAATGAAAGAAACCAAGTAAATATGGACATGTGCTATGTGCAGGGATAGAAGACTCTATACTATTAAAACTGAGACTATCCTTAAGGTGATCTGTAAAGTCAGTGGTATCCCTTTCAAAATACATGTAAGCTCCTTTGTAGAAATCAATTTGATTATAAGAAGTCTGTATAAGTGCAAAGGACATTAAAGATTCATCAATTTTTTATGAAAAATTTGCAAGATTTACACATATTGTAAAGCTACATTAATAAAGTTGATATAGTTTCTTCATGAATAAACAGATATATTTCAGGTTTGGGGGATGGAGCTCAGAGGCAGAGCCCTTGCTCAGCATGTGTGAGGCCCTGGGTTCAATCCTTAGTACTGCAAAACAAAAACAAAAACAGAAAACCCATATTTTCAATCTGCGGAATTAAACTGAAAGACAAAAAAAGTACATCTATTCTTAAATGGTCAATTAAATCTCAAAATGTCAGTGCTATTAAATGACAAAAGATACGGAATAAAATGAGCCTGTCTCCTCTATCTGCATAAGGTACCTTCATGGTACCATATACAAATGTAGCAAAGTCATAAATTTAAAATAAACCTGCATAAATTCTTGAAGAAATCAAGGGGTCAATCCTTATGCTGGCAAGGATGTCTCAGGTAGGTCACAAATGGCCTTAATCACAAAAGAAAATCATAATAAATTAGATGACTTTAAGTTAAAATTTTATGTTCTTCAAAATTTCTCTTATAAAAATAAAAATCAAACCACAGAGTGGAAGAAAATATTTCCAATACGTACCTAAAAGAATTTATAAAGAACATTAAAGTTCAAAGGTAAAAAGAAAAATGTTCCATTTTAAAGAGAATGGCAAAAAGACTTCAACATACGCTTCACAGAATAAGGTATGCAAGTGGTCTTATGAAGAAATCTACAGAATCAGCAGTCATCAGGATGGGCAAATTAAAACCATAATGAGAATCATAACCCTATACTAAAATGGCTAAAATTAAAACTTCTGAAAATACCAAAGATTGTAAAAATGTAGAGCAACCAGAATGCTAACACATCGGCAGTGACACTGTAAACTTCACAGCTACTTTACTTTGGCAGCTTCCTATAAAGTTAAATATATATTTATACATATGAACCAGAAATTCCACTCTTAAGAATTTTAAAAGAAAAATAAAAACATGTCTCCATAAAAAGACTTGTATGTGAATGTTCATAGAATCTTTATTTAAAATATGAAAAACTAGAAATCCCTCAAGTATTCTTTGACAACAGATGAAGAAACAAATTGTACTATATTCACTTAGTAAGATCCTCAACATCCAAAAAAGAAAACCTCTTATGATCATTACGTTCTGTGTATTAAATTTTCTTTGAGATTATTATTAATAGCTGACTACAGAATACAAAACAATTATTACAAAATATCATTGATATAAAATTTGAAATTCTTTTTTGTGTTTATAGATGGAAGAATTGAGCATTATATTCACATGGGTAAGTGGATGAATGAATAAGAAAATGGAACATTTGCTACGGCAATTTTATTACTGAATTAGAAAATCTGTCTATATACCAACAATCACATTGTGATATATCTAAAAATATTTTTAACAATCTTAAGTGAAGAATTGGAATCACTTAATTCACAAAAGGATTTGCTGTTCCATAACTAGAGTCATTCACATTTGTGGTGCCCAATCCCATATTTCTAGATATCCCTTGGTTTGGTGTCCTTAAGGGTTTTACCAGGGCAGTGTATCATAGCAAGTTCTAAGTAGCTAAGAGGTAAGCCATTCTTTCGAAAATTACAAACAAACACATAAGAAAGTGGAATGTACATTAACTATTTTTAGGAAGATCAGTTTTGTGGGAAAAATACAAATGGAAGTTGAGTTGAAAATTTATTCCCTTACAACAAACCATGTTGTAGAATACCCTACAGAATGACCATCCCCAAATTAGCACCATGGATCTAAAGACACTATTCTAACAGCTCTCCATTCTCAGCTTTGACTTGTGCAGTTTAGTCTCTTGATAGCAATGATAATTTTTGTACTAAAAGTCAGATTTGTAGTCAGGAGCAATGGTGCATTATTGTAATCCTAGCTACTTGGAAGATTCAGGCAGAAGGATAGCAAATTTGAGGTTAGCCTGGGCTATGTAGCAACACACACACACACACACACACACACACACATACGTTTAATTCTCTTTCATTGCTGTTCTTTCACGCCATCACCACTGAAATTAGAATAAAGTACAAACTCAATTGCTGGAAAGGCCAGTCTCTCTGTCTTTTTCTAATTTTTTTCTACTCTCGTTCTTCATTAGTAGGGTCTCGATATAAATATCCTTTTGAGTCTCAAACATACCAGGTCCACACTTCCCTTTTAATTTTTCTCCTGGCTCCTCTACCTTAGGTAGTGCCTGTTGATACTCCTTGTCTTACTGCCCTGTTATACAGCTTTCCATCATGTATTTCTGCCTCCTACATGACACCAAAATCAAAATCTTTTTTGTCCTCTAATGCCTAAAACTGTTACTGTTAAGATTTTTGAAGTATATTTTCTGAATAGACAAATGAGTGAATAAATGAGTAATCATTAATTGTAAGCATTCATTTTTAGAAGACATTTTAATGTTGAAGAACTAAAAGTTGCTATTTTCCAATATGTAGTCTATGGTTTCCTAATATTTCAGAATGCACTCTGTATGTCTCTAATTTGTCTGTACATCTCTAAGGAATCTCTGACTGCAAGACAATTTTGAAAAGGTAGAAATTTCAAGAAGTTCAATTAATTGCATACTACTTTCCCTTAGGATCATTTCAACACTGTTCCTAAGGCTTAGTCATAAAAGAAATTCCCTAAGTGACTGTAATAGACAGCATTCATTTGAAAACTGTCACCTCTAGGCCTGTGGCTTTATTGATTTTACATTGCTTTTGCTTTTGAGGCATCAAAGTCAGAAACAAAATGAATATCTACTAAATGGATAATTGGTAGCCGATTATTTTCTCAGAAGAATTCTGAAGAAATGTTAGTACTTTGAGTGGGGTAAAATTAGGTAGTAATTATTATCCTGACCTGAACAGCTAGTACTATTATTTCTACGGTAGTAGTTAGGAGAAGATGATCCTGTAATTTCTAAGAATTGACTAAAAACAAAATGGGGGATAACATGAGAAGTTATGAATTGAAGAGCTGCTTTAACTTATAAAGGTTAGTGTGAAATAACTGAACCTGAATAGAAATAGGAATAGAGCAGAGTTTAAGATATTGAATGAGAGGGGACATGAAGAAAAAGTGTTTTCTCAAACCTTTGATTATGTCATCATTAAATACAATGAGATTATTCCAAGTAGAAAATGGTGAGTATCCAAGTTTAGAGATATCATGGAACATCCTAACTCAGGTTTATTTTTCCACCTGTACCATAGTACTAATTCTCTTATATCTATTTTTGAGATTTCCTTCCTCAGTAGTCAAGGCCAATTAAGTTTTGCAAACACTTCAAAAAATAGACTTCACAGTAATGTTTTAAAATACCAGCAAACATCTGTTAAAATCAAGTGTGACCGAAGTTATATATTCGTACCTATTTAAGGTAATAATTATTTTTTTCCTATTGTTAGTAACAATTTTCCAATAGTTATTTTCTGCGCAAAACACAGTAGTAAAAGGTCTAGAAAACTGAGACTTAAAAAAATCATTTCCTTTTGGTGGCTTAAACTTTTTAAAATATCAACATTTTTCAAAAAGTAATAACTCAAATAATATGATCACTAAATTAGTCTACATTCATATTTGTAGCATGATGATCAAATCACTATAATTAGTTATGACAATGCTAAAATTTTCAAGTGTTTTTGAGTTCAAATTTTCAAAGTCTGCAATTTTTTTCCTTTTGCGTTCTGGAATAGCATTTAGCCACATCACAAATATCCAAGTAGAGAGGGAAAAAAACAGAGAGAAAAAATGGAGGGGAAATTTAGAGTTGGAAGAACGAATTTTTAGCCTCATTTATAATTACTGACCTTATGACCAATGTCATTTCATAACTGTTAATTTTACCACCTGTAGAAAGGATAGTAAAATATAATTTCCTTATAGAATTACTATAAAGATAAATAAAAAATGGTGATGTCATTCATTAAAATACAAAGTGATAAATAAAACAAACATTATATGCTACACAATTCCATTTATATAAGTGCAGGAAAGGAAAAACTAATGCACAGTACTAGAAATCAGAACAGTAATTAGAAGGATTGTACTACTGACTGGAAAAGAGCACAGGGAACATTTAAGAATAGTAAAGTATTTTCTATTTTTATATGTGATACATAAAAAGATATATACCTGTATTGAAAGCCATCTAGATATGCATTTAAATTTTGTGATTTTTGGGGCTGGGGATTTAGCTCAGTGGTTCTGCCACCTGCCTTGCAAGTGCAAGGACCTGAGTTTGATCCCCAGTACCAAAAAAAAAAAAAAAAAAAAAGAATGAATTAATAACTGAGTGAATTATTTAATGGGACTGGGTAAGAGTTATATGGAAAGCTAAGAGAAGATAACAGATTTGTTTTGTTTTGCTTTGTTGTGAGACAGGGTCTTGCTATGTAGTTGAGGCTGGCCTTGAACTCACTATGTAGCCCAGTTTGACCTTGAACTCACAGCAATCCTCCTGCTTCAGCCTCCCAAAGGATAACAGCTTTAGCACTAACCTGAAAACTATAATCTGTTCATTAATCTGATCTGTAACTTTATGCAATAAACATGAAGTACCTACTCTGTGGCAGCAAGACATGAGTGTCTGGGACTCGTACCTATCCTTTCCGCTTCTTGAAATACGAACTTAACCAACCCCCTCATATCCCTGGGCCAGAGCAACAGACACCATGATCTGTGCAGCATATCAATCCCTGAAGTCTAGGACAGAAGCTGAAGACAAAGCTAGGCAGAATCCGTGGGCTATAGGCACTCTACCATATTTTTTCCAAAGTAGCTTTCTAATAGTTTTCAAACTCTATGCATCTTATATCCTCATAAAATAATTCCCCAACAACTCACTTGGCAATTTATTACTTGTCAGTGGAAAAGGAGGGGACAATGTTCAGGGAATTGGTATTGGGTACAAACAATATCTACTTTGTTTTGGAACCAAAGCCTCTGTATGAGGAAACTGTTTGAGACACCGTGATTTGTACCCACGCCCTTCACCATCCAAGTTCCTAGACTTTCTCAAAGGCTTTTTTTGTCTTTAACAAATGGGCAATTTGTTAGCAAAAGCTATATTATCATTCCCTATACCTATTCTCATATCCATCCGTAAAAGTGACTTATCATATTGTTGTTTTTTTCTAAGAATACATTTGAATCTAATATCAAAATCATGTTACCTTTCCCTTAAGAATATTTTTCTTGGTGAAAAATTTCACTCTCTGGTATTTCAAACTGTCTGCTCAATCTGAGACTGTACCTGGATCACACAGGAAATTAATTACCTTGTGATATGAGACAAGACCCACACTCTCCACAGACGGTTCACAAGGCGCATCTCTTAATGAAGATTTGACACTGCATGAAGTTCTTTGTATTTATAATGCTTTAATCCTGTGAGCCTAGTTTTCATCCCTTTCCCGTTTTCAAGGAAAATGAGAATCACTGCATTAATCATAAATCATTGAGTATAGTTTCAAGTTTTCTTCCTTCCTACATTCATAACAAAAACTGTCCAAATGAGGGAGATGTGGAGCCCACCTCTTCCACTTCACAGCCACCATTTAGTCTATCCCAGAGACTTTGCTTTAACCCTTTGCATAAAGAGATACAGAATGAGAACTTATTTTAAAAGTAAATTTAAAGTAATGATTTATGTAAGATTCTATTTAAAATTTTAATGGGCTTTTCTGTGCTGATGAGCTTATATAGATCCTGTATGAATCTGTATGAAAATAATTTATGGCACTAATCATAATATACGTGGTGTGACTCATGCTTATTTAATTTTGCTGAAGGTTTTGAGAGGAATTAGCTAATAAAAATATGCCACCAAATGTAGAAATGAACTCTGTATATATAGTAAGTACATGTGTGTTTAAATATATAAGGAATGTATATTTATATGAATATACTTCCATATGTAGTGTATGTATGTGTTTGTGTGCAAATATTTCACCATTCTAAAAGTCCTGCTAGTTGAAGATGAGTAGAAGAGTTTAAAATGCATACTTATAATCTGACAGGAGAAACTTTTTCTGTAATCTCCAAGACAAATTATTTACATGAGGTATGCTATATTTTGGATATGGCTTGTCCTCATCAAAAGTCATAATTTGAAATTTGATTCCCAATGTACCAGTTAAAAAGAGATGATGCCTTTAAGAGGCGACTGGGTCCTTAAGGGGGATTGATGTTTTTCTTACAAAAGTGAGTGCCAGCTCTTTCGGGATGGGATTATTTATCTTGAGGGTAGGCTGTTTCCTTGTTTTGTATCTTTCACATGTACCTGCTTGACCTTCTACTTTCTAGCATGAGCTAAAGCAGCCCTAGGCCCTCATTGATACTATGTGCTTGGATTTCCTAGGCTCTAGAACTATAAGCCAAAACAAACAGCTGACCTCTGCTGTCTCCCACCCATAAGCTCTTGTCAATGATGTCTATTGGCCAAATCCAATGGAAAGCAAAGGCCAACAGAGCCCAGCAGTTCAAGCCAAAGGTCAGCTTCCCAAGGCACAGGGTCAAATAGAACAGGGCAGGACTGCAGGACAACCAGCACATACAAACTTAATAAACATCCATGGAATAGATACGAAGCAGTATCCTGAAAATATGGTTTCAAAGGAAACCTAGGAATAGAATCCAAATGAATATTTATCTCAGAGACCTTAAAAAGAGTCAAGGGCATAAAATCAAAATAAAACTCAAAGGAAGAAATTTTGAGAGGGCTTCCATTAAAGAAGTAGCTCCAAATGTTCTAATGTCAGGCACCAGGCATCAGCAAAGGAATATATGCACAGTGAACCCTCTGGTCAAATTAAAGGGTTCACCTATGCTATGATCTGAATATTTGTATCCCCCCCCATTTATATCTTGAAATTTAATTCCTAATGTGACAGAGTTAAGGGGGGGGTCTTTGGTGAGTGATTCAATCAGGAAGTTGGAGGCCCTGTGCGTTGAGATTGGTATCACAATAAAAGAGGTCTGAAACCTAATTCAGCCCTTTTGCTCTGTGGAGACAGAGTGAAAAGGCACTGTGCATAAAGAATGGGCACTTACTGGGTACCATAAACTTTAATATTGTACTTCTAGAGGGACATGGGGGCGTACACCCGTAATCCCAGGACTTGGGAGGCTGAGGCAGGAGGATCACCAAGAGTTCGAGGCCAGACTGGACTACAGAATAAGTTCAAGGCCAGCCTGAGCTGCATAGTGAAACACTGTCTCAAAATAAAAAAGTACTTCTAGGCCTCCAGAACTGTGAGAAATAAATGCTTGTTATTGATAAGCTACTCAGTTAATGGCAGGGTGTTTTTATAACACCCCCAAAGGACTAAGATAACAATGATGGGGAGGGGGCATACATATCCTCAAATTTCATAGTTCCACATAGGTCCCACCTGTAATTTTCCCATTTGTCTAGGTGACATTTCTGGATTGCGTCATTAATTCAGCCTCCTGCCATGATGCAGCTCTCTGCAGGTGTTCCATGCCTCCACAGAGACAATGATCAGATAACAAGGCCAATCTGTAAATACCATGTGGTTCCTGTTTTCCCTGACTGCATATTCCACTATTTCATCTCAAGAGATCTAGGAACTGATTTGATATTATAAACCTAGACTAGCAGACATCACAGCCATCATTGCCCTATACACAATCGGGGGAGAAAAGGTAAGATTCTGCTCTCACATCCGAGGTATGGGAAGGATTCTTTTAAGTAGCAATGGCACCCAGAACTAAAATCTAAAATCTTTGTAAATAGTAAGGAAACACAGGTAAGAGATGAAAACCATAAAACAGCAACTGAGCCTTTTTGCTCCAAGGGATAGCAAAAGCTCAAAGAACTTCCCCGAGCAAAACTGTACTTTATAGTCTGTTTACAGATTCACTTTTGCTTCAGGAATAAAGTTTGGAGCAAAAACAGCCTGTGGAAAACCCAGAACCTGGACAGTGCCAAGTTATATATGTGTGGATTTATCTTTAAAGTTAGTGGGGTTTGGAAAGAAAGAAATAGAAACACATTAATAACAATAAAGGGAGAACCACGGTTACCCCGTTTTTAGCATTTGGGAGAGAAAAAAGAGCAAACAACATGTCTCATGCCTTGTCAAGGTGCAGGCTCTCAATTCAGCAGCCTGCAGAATTCTCCTCCCTGTGAAAGCCTTCCGCTGAAACATTATTGCTGGCTTTGACTTGGGAAGCGCTAAAGACTTTTTTTTCTTGTAGCTATGAAGTGGTGACCCCATTGCTGGAAATGGAAGATAAGAAAAATGTTTTAATCCATATGTTAATTATTGAAATTAAAACTGCAAACAAATATTTTGGGAAACTTCAAGTTGCTTCCAAACATGGCACTTTCCATTTTAAGCTGAAAGTGTAATTGTGTATTCAAAGGCTCAGATCTTCCCGAAGATTCATGCATTATGTATGCTGCACTTCCCTGGGACATGGAGGATGTCACGCTCTGCATCCTGGTGAAATGGGGAAATAATTTCAGACAGGGTTGACTTGAAAACTATCAAAAATTTTTTTAAAAAAGGAAAAAGTTGGAATGTGCTTTTAGGGATGCAGAAACTTTCACTAAATTAGAGCCTCTTTTTTGGCTTAAATTTGGAAATTAAATGAATATGGAATGGCACATTAACAACTACCTACCAAAGTAGCTTTATTTTTTTCAAAAAAAAAAATCTAAAAGGTTGGTACTGAATAAGATTGGGGACATTTTTTTCTATAAAGTGCTAGATACGAATGGCTTTAGGCTTCCTGATGACATGATCTGTAATAACTACACAATTCTGTCAATTCAGGTCAAAAACAGCCATAGTTAAACAAATGGGCAAACTGCATTCCAATTAAACTTTATTACCAAACACAGGTGGTCAAAGGGATTTGGCTTGCAGGCTGTACTTTGACAACCACCATATAATCTATACATTTACAGACTAAGCAAGTTAAATATTTAAAAGCTTATAATATTGCCTACTTTTATAAGCTGATGATTGTACTTAATAATTCCTGGTCTTTTTCATCAGTTGGATGAGTACAGATGTCCCCACATCAACATCAATTAAACAGGGAGACAGCTACACTGCCAACATCAAAGTGCTCCTGGGAATGGAAACAGATCAAGCATCCTGACTGTATTAAGTTTAACATTTCCATCGTCAGATTTAATAAAATCTTATTAATAGTTTCCAAAGTCAAGCCTACCCACATTTTCTCTAACTTCTAACTCAAAATCGCATATTAATTTAAGCCACTGGTACCTGAGGCAGTTTCATTGCAAAGGCTCTCGGCTGCTCCAGGGAAGGACAGGCTAAGGGAATTCGAACATCTGTCTGTAGCAACTCTACTCAGGGTCTCTACTCAGAGAGTCTCATCAAACCAAATGAAAAGGGGCAGAATGCAATAACATCCATTTAGATTTGCTACCTGATTCTCATTTAGTTGTCCTGATTTCTTTTACTCCCTGGGCACATCTGCCAGTGCTTATTTTTATGGCAGATTGATGGTATAGGTTTAAGACACCTCTTATTCCTTATGAACCTTGCAATACATTGTAGAGCAGGCAAAGTGCAGTCTAAACCCTGTGAGTTCAAGGTCAAGCTAAAACAGTTTTGTTCACCCAGTCAAACCAATGAGCTTGGCTAAACTAGCTAATGTATTCACAGGACAGCCTCTTGTTTTCATTTTTGGTGCATCTGGAAAACCAAAGCGACAGACTGCTTTCAAAACAAGCTGAATTTTTTGTCATGGCACAGTACAGGCATTTCAACTGTATCCCTACAATCTGTCACCATAAACTGGAACATTTAGAATAATTACAATTTTGCCATGTTCAGGAATAAGTAAAAATTTTCATTTAGGGGCATCAGTTGCTGCTCATAAACATACACCTATCTGATGCCTTCACTCATATTACTCAATGTACTATACTTTTGAAGATAGTTCTACTATGGCCTTAAAAATAGGTCAACTCTTTCTCAACTACAGATGAAAATTTAGATAAATGCAATTAATTGCAATATCTATGGGGAAATCTGATCGATATATAACTGATTTGAGACAGTTGAAGGCTAACATCACTGATTGCACAGCATCGTCTTGTAAGCCTTAGCTGGGAAAGCCAGATGACACAGTTTGGAAAAAAACTTTCCAATAACTATAGGTAGAACAGAATAATATCATAAACACTGTGATTGTCTCCCCAGGAGCCATTCTTTCTCCCATTCTTTGAAATATGGGGATTTGGGAGTGGAAACTGCTTTATCTAACCCAATAATCAAGGAAATCCTGTACCTCCCATGCTGTGGTTGTTGGGGGCTAAACAACTCTTATCGCAAGCAGCAGATAGCACTACTGAATATCTTGGCACACAGAATCATAGCCAGTGAGATATGACAGAAAGTTTTAGCAGATACACAGAGGTTATACACACTTCCAGGAGAGTCATGCCATATCTTGAAGACATTATTGCACAGTTAAATCAAATAAACCTTACAATTATAGTTAGTCCATCTAATCATATGTGATAAATAATCCCTTTACTAGTTCATGAGTATTAATGCATATTTTTAAATAATTTCAAATATATAGAGGAAAGTAAATACTAGAACAAATAGTTACCTCATTTACACTGAGAAATGTTAACATCTTTTATATTAATATCAAATCTTTTTTTAAAAAAGTGTTAAATATATGGAATGCCTTAATTCACACTTCTGCTTCCAAGCAATTAAGAATGGCAGTAGCCTTACCATGGAAGCATCATTAATAAATTCTAAATATCAAAGGCAGTATACCTCTACAGTTTATGAAGCTCAAATTAGAATCCCAAGATATAGGCAATACAAACAACAACTTTAATACTGGAAACATGACTAAAGTGGTATGAGTCAACCTGGAACTGGACCAATTTGAAATTCTTATATCATAGTAGGATTCTAAGAAAGAGAAAAAAGTAACAGGAACAGAACAAAATATTTTCCTTTGTGAATCCTGACCAGTGATTTGGCAGAACGTTAATAAGGCCACAGTGAATTCCCATCATTGCCGTATGAGTAAGGGGCTCTTTTCATGTCATATTATGCTATGTGATGGGACTCCAGCAGAAAGACATGTTAAAGAAACGTAATTACTCAGAAGGGACCGATAAGTCTTGGAGGCCACTAACATGCAGCCCCAAGAGGTCAAGGCAAACAGCTGCCTCCCCAGAGGCCCATTTCCTGTCTTGGTTGACCCTGCTACATCTGCCACTACAAATCTGAGACTGCTGGCTGTGCTAACAACTCTAACGGCCTAAGACACACCTAACTTCAACTGAAAGTGAACTATTAGTGCAATTACAAATGGTCGTGGTTGATTCCAGTATCTGCAGATTCGAATGGGGGCAGATAGACTAAAGTCATCCTACATCCCACTCCACTTAATTTATTCTGAAAATCTCCCTTTCTTTCCTTCCTAGGCTTTACCTCATTTCATATACAAAGATGTGAAAATATGTAAATACTATGCTTGTAAATGAGTATAGATATTCAAAAATATACAAATAAATATTTATAGAGTCCACTGTCCTCAAAATCCCAGAGGCATAAAAACGTGTTGGTAAATCATTTTAGAATTCTTATCTAAAGAAAACAATTCACTGATGCTGGAACTGAAACTTCATTTAAAAATAAAACTACTGTTACTTTCTTTCTGGAATTCATCATTTGCTTCATTCATTCTAGTTTTATCAAACTAGATATCAAAAATTATAGACATTTAGTCTTAAAATAAATGTCAGTGTTTTATTATATTTTGCAATATAGCTGCTGTTTCTTGGTCACTGTAGACACTCATTTGTGAAGTGCATGGAAGGAGGAATAAATTAATAAATGTCAAAATGTTTGTGAAATCCTTGTTTTCATTCCTTAAACACTGAATCTTAGAAATAAAATTAAATACTTATTATATATGGAATGACCATCAAATTATATGTTTAATTTATATTTTTCTAAAAGACACATAATAGGAACCAGGGAGAGAGATCTTGTCCATTTTTGGTTTTTTTGGTACCGGGGATCAAACTCGGGTCCTTTGCGCTTGCGCAGCAGGCGGCGAAACCACGGAGCCAAATCCCTGGCCCAAGAGAGATCTTTTACAAAAGAGACTGAGGCAGGAGAAAGGGAGAAAAGAGGAAGAGGATGAAAAAAGAATTAAGTTGTGTTATGTGAACAACATTCCCTAAGACGAATGTGATTATTATGTACTGCAAACATGTACTAATAAAAATGAAAATTTTTAAATAAAAATAGATGAAAGAAAAAACCCTCGGTTCCATGTATTTAGAAATAAACTAATGGGAAGGAGTCTCTAGCTACTGTCCACTGCTGATGTCAATCTTTATTGCACTATAACATCTCCCAGTAAAACAGACCTTCAGGTATCACCTTTATCTTTATGTCTCCCTTTCAAGTGTGGCCCCAGGATGGGCAATATTTTAATACATATAAAAGTTCAAAACTTGTAAAAGTAAATTTATACTTTTCAGGGCAAGCTAGTATTTAACCTCATGATACTTAATTTTAGAGTTGAGCAAATTTAATAATGAGAGATAAGAAACTATAGTAAATCTACTGAATAGTGGAAGAGAGTTATTCAACAGCATTTAACTCAGAAAAGAAAAAGGGCTTGCAAAGAAAGACAGTTTATTTATATCAGTGAAGTTGATGCAGAATGGCTGAACTTTTAATTCTGAATTCATGTTTTCTGTAAAGAAAGAAAACTATACAGACAGATATAGGAAGTGGCTAACCCTTATCCACCTCTATAAAACATGAACATAGTTCATATATCTCAAACATCACTGTGTACTTGAATCACTTGGTGTTCTTTATCTAAACACAGGTTCTGATTCAGCATATATTGTGGAGATACTGCATTTTGAACAAGTTTCCAGATGATGAGTGTCTCATGGATCAAACATTGTGGAACAAAACTCAGTTTCCTCATAACCAGTGAAGGAGATGCAGGTAAGGACAGCAGCTATAATGTGCTAATGAAAATGTATTTACAAAGTAAGCAGCAGATAAGAGTTGGCTTGCAAGCTCATCTTAGGACCATGACAAATCTGTATTTTAATATATGAATTGTACATTATGCTAGTTTGTACATACATGACTCATTTAATAATTTAATTTTCAACTAGTCCATGTGTTATCATTTTGAAACTGATTTCAATGCCCCAGATCTTTTAAAAGAGATGTGTATAACAAAGGTGTGTGTCGCCTGACTCTTATCACAAGGTCTTACTAGTTGACCAGATAGGCATTCTTTTCATACACACCCATTTATAGTAAAGGGGAATACACTGGAAAAAGAATCTTAGTGCAGTTACAAGTTCACCAAGCATTACTAACATCATGTCTACATTGGGTGATCGCCTTTCTTCTCTTGAGTCCTTGCTATATAACTTTAGCTGTGAGACTGGAAAGCTGGTTAATTATCAGAAGCCTCAGTTTATTTTTAAATTATGGATAAAATGAATAATTTTCTAGAGGATTAAACAGGCTGAGTGTTTATCATAATCTTTACACATCACACACTCAATAAATGACAGTGTTTAAAATATTAATGAAATAGTATTTTATTTTCTAACAAACTATATACGTTTATTATTCTTGTTATAAATCTAAAATCAGTCTTTTGGCTGTGATTTGCCCAAAGATAACTATAAAGCTTTCTATTCCATTATTTATTCCTTTCTGTCACCTTTTGTAATTCTACTCATTGTATCTTCTTATTAAGAAGCTTAGTATTCCAGGCTGAAAGGGCCCTCATAAAACATCACTCTTTATTACACCAATAACTCAGAAATGTAGGTCAAGTAAATGCAAGTAGTGTGTGAAATGAAGCCTCTGGAGATTATAGTGCTACTGACCAAATAGTCAAACACTGTAGTGTGATTATAAAAGTCTGAAGGAGCCATCCTACCTTTAGAATAATGTTTTTCTTTGCTTTTGCAACAAATAGTCTATGGAGTGAGAGAAGACACTTTTTATTTTAAAGAGCCGATTACCACTTGCCATATCTACTTTTATTTAGTGTAATACCTTTTTTTTTCAAAGTCAGTATTTGTAAGATAAGGCATATAAGTAATTAAAGCATTTGTTGCACATTATAGGCTTTCAGAGCCCTTGAGAAATACCATGAATCTGCTACCCAAACCTATAAATAGATGGAATCAATACACAATGAAACCGCAAAAACTCATTCCATGTTAGTTTAGTTTAGAATTTGTGATTTATCAGACAGAGGCCTGATGGAACTTTGCTTTTCACATCATCTGTACATGGGGAAAAAAACCATGCTAAACAATTTAACAAGGTCATTTCTCATTCTTAAGAGTATATTATTATTAAGCCATTTTAAATGAGCCTAGGAGGATACAGCATACACTGCTATCAATTCACTACAGTGAACCTTGAAAATCTTCTTTAATAATATTATTAGTGGCTATTCTTGACTATTATGAAATAAATTTAAAAATCAATCATCATGTCCTTATTGAGAACTTGTTTTGGAGGTCAAAGAGGTAAACACTGCGACATAAACTGTTAGATTAGAAAGTCCTACAGCTTGAGTAACTTTGTGAAAGAAGTAGAGCTTTCATTTATAGTTTGAGTTTAACTCCCACTAATATTACTTTCCCAATATCCAGGTACCTAAAATTCAAGCACCATAAAATGATCTAGTCCTTTATTCACATATATAGTCTATTATTATGATACAGATAAAACATTAAGTACATGTATTTCATTTGCAATTAAGAGATGATTTACTTTGTTTAGGATGACAGAGGCTGTTACAGTGCCAAGGATACTCAACAGAATTCATTGGGCTTCTAATCACTAAATGTTATGTGGGAAAAATACTGGGTCATACCATGATTTAAAATTGTAAAAAGTTCTGCTATACATATGCATTCTTAACATTGGTATCTATACATAAAATATACACACTGGTAGTTTAACAAATAGTAGAAAATGTGGAAAAGTGATGTTGATTTTATAAATCTGGCACTTAAAAAACATACCACCTGAATTTTATGAGGATATCACTATGCATCTATGGCGGTGCTTCTCAACTTGAGTTTGCATCAGACTCAGCTGGAGAATGGGCTTGTTAAAATATGAACCGGTTTCTAATCCAGTGGAATGGATGAACTCAAACGGCTTTTGTAACAAGTTCCAGACGTGCTGATGCTGCTGGTAATGGCACCACACTTTAATTACTGCTGTATAGCACCTTGTTTTTATTTCTCATAAAGAGAAGCCAAGTGTTTTATTTTGCCTATTTTTCCCCATTGTAGCAAATATTTACAGAATTTGTCTCCATGTTCTTATCCTCATTTTCTTTAAATCAATAATTAGAATCACTGGGATACTGAATAAAATGTGAATACCTGGGTGCTACATCTTAAGGCTTAAGGTGTGGGCAGGGACTTTACATCAGTGCTCCTCAAACTTTGCTGATTAGAATCACATGCTGAACCTTTAAAACAAATGAGCCAGGGCCAAGGTTTAGCTTAGTGGCACCGCGCCTGCCTCACAAGCGCAAGGTCCTGAGTTTGATCCCCGGTACCAAAATAAATAAATAAATAAATAAAAACCTCACAAGGCCCAGGCTGTATCCCAGTTGTCTTAGTCTGTACTGCTACAAAGAGTATCTGAGACTGGGTAAGGGTCATTTATAAAGAACAGATATTTATCTCTCACAGTTCTACAGGCTGGGAAGTCTCAGTTCAGGGTGCTGACACCCCATGCTGAGGGCCTGCTCCCTGCATCCTCACATTGTGGAAAACAAAAGGGCAAAAAGAGAATGAAAACCACCTCTTCATGTGGTAGAGAAGCAAAAGACAGTGAACCCAGCCCTGGAGCTCTTATTATAGCACACTGATCTATTCATGAAGTGGATTCCTCAAGATTTCAATTCCTCCCATTAGCCTCACCTTGCCTACATTATTGCACTGAAAACTAAGTTTCTAACACATAAAACTGGAGGGGCACCCTAAGGCACTAGCGCCAATTAAAGCAGAAATTCCGGGCTGAGCCTCAGGTATCACTAGATCTCCAAACAATTCCAGTGTCAGCCAAAATTGAGAATTCCTCAATAGTCTTGGCAACTGCTGCTTTCGGAGTCTCTCTTCCAAAGTGTGCTTCTTGCTCTCTAATAAGATCACTGTCATCACAAAAATCAGTCTCTCTCAAGACTGCACTTGGGTCATATCTCATTGTTATTTTTATTTACACTATTCACATTAAAATTTTTAAAGTATTTATAAAGGTTCAACTTGAGTTGATGTATTTTGATGTCTATTTGTAAATGATTTGCAAGTTTATTAGTTTATTCAGTATCTCAGTGGCAAAGGACAATATCTTTTAGTATGAAAAATACCAGACATTTTAGTAAGCTTTTAGACCTCAGACCCGAGCTATTCAACAGAAATTTGAGATGACAGAAATGTATGTTTGTTCTGCCCAATAAGCTACCATGAGATTCTTGAATACTACTTAAAATGTGGCTAGTGCACCTCACACACTGAACTTTAAATTGTGTTTCACTATATTTAACTAGCCACATGCAGTTAGTGGCAACATACTGGACAGTACAACCTTAAATAATAAACCGACTCTTAACCTAAAACTGGCCTATGAGAATACACACCAGTGTTTCTGAACATGTCAAGATTAACTATGTACCACGTTCTGTGTTAAGGAATGCACTCTGTTTTAATTTGGTTCAAATGGTCACTTGGCAAAATTCTTCTGTGGCATCAGCGATAAGTACTGTAAGCTTACAGACCATGCCGTCTATTTCAACTTCTCAACTCTCCTGTAGTGAAAGCATCCTTAGACAATCCATGTACATATTGAATGGCTGTGGCGCTAATCAGGATGTATTTACAAAGTGGGCCACAGACAAGATTTGGCCTGTAAGCTTATTTTCAGACCATAATGATCCAGTACTTTTATAGATGAGTAATTCACAGAGGAAAGTGATTACTTAGCTACTCCATGGGTCTCATTCCTAGCCCAAACTCTTGCTTCAACATGTACCCACCCTGTCTTAGAATTATCATTTTACTGGAACCAAATGAGGAAACTTCTTGATATTAATTATTCTTTTTACCCTTAATAAGGAATTCCTTTAATTTTCTTTCAGGTCTTCTTTTCAGAGACAAATATTTTTATTCTGTTATTGGACATACTGGTATGACTGTAAGCTGAGACTTTGTGATATTAATTCTTGCTTCCATCTACTGGACAGAATGAATTAAAAATTTGTGTAGATGTATGTATATCATTGTCCAATATAACTACAAAATGCTGACCTTTCATATTTGTTTTATTCATCTAACAGGAATTAAATATCAGCTATTCTAGGTTTAATGCTGGGTACTACAGTAATACAGGAGAATACAACATGATTCTTTCCAGGAAACAAAAGTCTGAGGAGAGAGAATATATTTATATAGATTACAAGTTGACTCAAGAGAAGTAGAAGCCAAGTATTCAAGAGTCCAGAGAAGCTAGTGATCACTTTTCATCAGAATTCAATTCAGTCCAATTAATGGTCACCAGCTGAATACCTACTTTTTGCCTAGAATGTTACTAAGGTACTGTTAGAAAACAAAAGTAGAAAAATAATAGGTTTTTTTGCTGCTCTAGCATTAGGTATTATTGAGTAGAAAAAGCATAAGTATACTATTTAAACAATTGCAAGGAATTCCAAAAGTTTTCTTTAAATTATCTGTCATAGGAATCAAGGGATTTAAAAGTAAGGAAGAGCACTATAAATGCAATTAGGCTGTGAAAACTTACATTCTATGGAAGGACCTATATATACAGCTGAAAAATTTGTGTTTACATAAGAAGCAATGTCATAATTTATAATCATAAATCAAAGTGACATAACTATCATTCAAATATCAATAAGGCCAAAGAACTTCAAGGTTTTATATTATATTAATTTATGCCAAAATGTGTTCAGTTAACATGGGAAGCTTAGAGTTCTTACATTACAACTATATGATGCATGAAATGAAGGCTTTTGTACTAATGGTGAATGGATGAGAGACAGTTGTCTTCAGTGAGCAATTACTGGGACCAAAGCTGAAAAATCTTAGGTACATATCTGTTGCAAATCACACAGAAATCCACCCAGAAAAAACAAGATCCTAACAGAAATGGAATAGTAACAATAACATGATCCATTAGACATTAGAATCCTATGGTATGTGCACTAATTTTAAAAGACGGTCTTCATATTTTTATCACTTCAGCATATTAGCAAATACTTGTTTCTTTTTTTCTCGTCTTCTTCCTTCTACTCTTCTTCCTTCTCCTTGTCCTCCTCCTCTTTCTCCTCCTTCTTTACTCCTCTTCTTTTTCCCCTCCCCTTTTTCCTCCTTTTGCCTCCCCCTCCTCCCCTTTCCTCCTCTTCCTATTTATTTTAAATATATCCTGTTTTATTTTCAAGGATTGCTTGGCAACCCTATTTATAATTTATAAATTTAAAATTACTGTCAGTCTAAAATACATATTTGAAACTCTCATGGCAAAGTAAAGCATATTATTTCACACATGTAAATGAGATAGGAAACAAAAACTATTTTCTAGCATCCTAATAGGTGAGTAGAGAATATCATGTTGTACAAGAATACACACAGCATCTCAATTACAGTAATACTTGCCTTAACTTCATTTTTATTGCACTATGGATATGTTATCCATCTGTTATGTGGACACTTAAGGCAAATTGTGCTTTCTTGAATTTGACTATTTTTAAGAGGTGAAATTTTTACACTTCTGTATATTTTACAGATTGCCTAAAACACAGACTACTACAATTCTTCAGATGACAGGAATTATGAGAAAAAATAAGATCTGTCTGGTCTCTGTTTCACTTGGAGTTTATTTTTTTTTTCAATGTTAAAAAGGCTGATTTACCCTCCTACAAAAGCTGTGTGCTGTATAACAATGTTTTGAGGAACCCAGAAACAACTTTATACAAACTCATTAAGCCATAGATTATGCCAAAAGAAAGAAATTACTTTATTGTTGAATTTTAGTACAACCTTTCTAATGCTAATAGGTTGGTATATTTTGGCAGGATAGATATACAATGTCAAACAGTATAAAGTTAAGATGAGACTCAAAATTCTGTTCAGAGACACACAGGTATTCTATTACCAAGTTCCCTAATGCTGTACGTAGAAATCAAAATAGGTTTTTACATTATTATGTCTACCATTATTGGCTACAATGCCACACAGAAACTATCACAAACCTTTAAATCTAGTTTCTTGCAACACCTGAGTCCTCATGCCCTACAAAGGCACATATGCTACATTTGAAAAGTAGCCTTGATGATGACAAGATGGAACAAATGGTGCTGAGAGCAGCTTGGCAAAATCTACTAAATTGAATAAGCACCTTTAATGTATGTTCAGAGGGATCGATAATAAATACTTAACCAGCTAAATATAGGCTTACAATGTATAAACTGAGCGTAATGGTGTACACCTGCAATCCTAGCACACTGGGAGGCTGGGGCAGGAGGACCATAAATTTGAGTCCAGCCTGGACAACTGAGTGACAGTAAAACTGTCTCAAAACAAACTAAAACAGGGGATGGCCCAAACTGAAGTACTGAAAAAAAAGAATATCACATGTTGTATGTGATGCAGCACGTAGATGTCCTTCTAGCAGGAAAAAAAATCTAGCATATGAAAGTGAATTTTTATTGCTATGAACAAAAGAAAATAATGTATTTTGTAATTACATAAGTAATTTGTTAATGCCACCTATTTTGGATACAGATTAGGATTTTGCACCATAAAACAAAAAATTAAGCCTGGAGCCAATCTAAGATTTCATTTAAGCTTCTTGCCAAAGTAGTACTAAAAGCTGTTCAATAAAGTAGGTATGGATCCTTAAATATAAAATTGTAAATTATCAATAAGCAAATTTTTCTTTAATTTATATGAAAGCTGATAAACTCAAAACTGATAAAAGATGATTTTTTATAAGTAGAAATCATAAGACTCAACAAAGGTACTATGCTTTTGTAAACTGTTTTAGAATTTAAACAAGAACTCTTCCAAATGTACAAAATACACATTGCCATTGTTAAATTTGAGCAATCATTCCAAAAACATACACTAAACAAATTACAGCTTCAAATTTAATGAACATTTTATTGATTACTAGCTAAACATTTTAGAAATTATTTTTCCCCCACAAAAAGGTTATATTTTTCCTGATGAAATATATCTCAATTGTCAAAAAGCCATGTCTGGACGGTTTCAACCCCTTTTGATCAGCTATAATTTAAAATGCTCAAGCATTCAAGGTAGGTATACAGAGACTGAATAATTCCATTTTTAACTTTTAAATTTACTATTATTTTTCCTTTTTTCCTTTTTTATTTTTAAAATTAATTTTATTGGTGCATTATAGATAGATAGATAGATAACATTCATCATATGGAATCTGAGCTATATATGACATATCTTGGTTCTTCTTTCTTCCCATTTCCCTCCCCTCCCTTCAACTTCTTTTCCTCTTATTTTTAAAGGCTTTGTTTCAATTTTTTCTTCTATTCTCCTTTTTTCCTTTCCCTTTCTTCCTTTCCTTTACCCTTTCTTTAGTTCTCCTTCTCATTTGAACATTTTCTTCCTATTTCACACTATTTATAATACATTTTGGTCCTTATTTATACTTTCCATTTCTCACAGTGATAATGAACATGTGTATCCGATTTATTTCACTTAAGAGTGTGTTCTCAAGGTGCATCCATTTACCGAGAAATGTTTCGAGTTTATCCTTCTTTATGTTAAAGTAGTACTCCATTCTTTAAAAATAAAACTACATCTTCTTTATCTATTCAATGGTTGATGGGTATTTGGGCTGTTTCCAAGATTTACCTATTGCAAACTGTGCTGCTATAAACATGGGAGTTCACATATTGCTGTGAATTGTTGGGAATACCAACAAGGGAGAATAGCTGGGTCAAAAAGAGGGGATCAACAGCCAACAGCCAACAGAATGAAGAGACAACCCACAGAGTGGGAAAAAATTTGTCAACTATTCCTCAGACAAAGGACTAGTATCTAGACTATAAAAAGAACTCAAAAAAATCAGACATCCCAAATCTCAAGATCTCATCCAAAAATAGGCATCAGAAATGAATAGACACTTATCAGATGATGAAATAGAAACAGCAAATAAATATATGAAGAAAATGTTCAACATCTCTGGTCATTCAAGAGATGCAAATTAAAACAACACTGAGATTCTATCTCACTCCAGAAAGAATGGCTATTATCAAGAATCAATTAATAAAAAATGCTGGCAGAACTACAGAGAAAAAAGACCCTTCTCCACTGTTGGTGGGAGTGTAGACTGATGCAACCACTGTGGGAATCAAGTGTGGTATTGCTCCAAAAATTAAATTTACTTTTTTTTTGGTTATCGGGGATCAAACTCCGGTCCTTGCGCTTGCACAGCAGGCAGTGAAACAACTGAGCTAAATCCCTGGCCCTAAATTTACTTTTAATTGACAAAGAATCATGTATATTTCTGTGGTACAATGTGACGCTTCATCTGTGTATACATTGTAGAAAGACTCAGTCAAGGTAATTACCTTATCTATTACCTCATCAAACAATCTTTGTAGTTAAAATGTTAAAAATCTATTTAAGCAATTTTGAAATATATATTCATATAATAATATATTGCAATGTAATAGATCTCTAAATTTATTCCTGGAGTCTAAATAAAATTTTATATAGTTTTGACCAACAGCTTTTGTTTCCCTTTTTCCCTCTTCCCCAGGCTCAGTAACTACATTTTTATTCTCTGTTTCTATGAGATTGACTTTTTTAGATTCCACACATAAGTGTGATCATACAGTATTTGTTTTTCTGTGTCTGGGTTTAGTTCACTTAACATATTGCCCTCCAGTTCCATCCAAGAAGAGTATTTTCCTCCATTATATAGATACTATATTTTCTTTTGTTATGTCTTTCTTTTTAACTGACATATGACTACATATTTATGGAATACAGTATGAAAATTTGATACATGTACCCAATGTACAATAATCAAATCAGGATACTTAGTATGTTCTTCTCCTTACATATTTAACATTTATTTTTGTGTGTGTGTTGGGAATCTGCAAACTCATCTATTCTAGTTACTTATAAAATGTATAATAAATTGCTATGAACTATAGTTGCCCTGTGTTGGACAGCATGAGAATTTACTCCTCCTAAGTAACTGTATTTTGGTACCATATTCAATCTTCCTCTGTTCTCAGGTTCATTTTCCTTCCAAACTACTAGTGATCACTATTCTACATTTCACTATGAAATTTTAAAGCTCCCACATACGAATGAGAACATGTAGTGTTTGTCTTTCTGCCCCTGGCTTATTTCACTTAACATAATCTCCTCCATTTCCATTCAAGTATTCATTACCCATTCATTCACTGATGGACATTCTCAACTTACTTGCATATTTTGGCTATTGTGAATAGTACTGGAATAAATGTTGGAATGTAGAAGTATTTTCAATGTATTGATTTGGACTCTTTTAGCCATATATCCAGAAGTGGGATTGCCAGATCAACAAGAATTCTATTTTTAGCTTTATCCATAAGATAATGGGCAAGCTCCAGTATTGGTTTCAACATGCTAAAAATAAGACTTGATTCAAGACATCCTGTTCTACCTAGTATGGCTATTTAAGCTATCAAAGAATAAATAAAGCTGCTGTTAACTTTAAAGAGGTATGATTCAGGCAAGAAACAGCATTATCATATCTGATCTCTGACTGTACAATTTGCAATAATTATTTCATATTTAAAACCATAAATGGGCTCCATTGCTCCCAGAACAGAGGCAGGGGGTTCTGGGCCAATGATCCACCACTCCCAGCCCAGAGGAAGAAGATTCCAGGCCGCATTACCACCATTCCCAGCACAGAGGAGGTGAGCCCTATGGGTGCCAACAGCATGCCCCACCCCAGCAAAATGAGAATACATGTAAACAAGTCTCAAAACAAGATTTCCAGATCACCTACAGCAACCCCAAAGGAAAGGAGATGGAACACTGATACTCAACCACCTGGACTCCCTGAACTGGCAACAAAAGAGGATCTGGAAAAAATGAAATCAGAAATAATTTCTCAGATAACAGGAGAAATTGTGCTCCTAGTGCAAGACATGATTAATAAATCTAGAGAGGAGCTGAGGAACATGATGGAATCCCAACATAGGAAACAAATGGAATCCATAAACAGATGCAAATAGATTTCCAGGAGATTAAAAACTCCACTGCAACTCTACACAGCAGAATGAGCCAATGTGAGGATGGAATTTCAGATATAGAAGATAAGATTGCAATTAGCGACCAGGAAAAAAAAATTGCTTAAAAATTGCTTCAAAATTTTAAGGGACCATGAGAAATCAATATAGCAGTGGCTAGAAGATTCAAAGCGGAATAATATAAGACCAACTGGAGTCAATGAAGAAACAAGAGACAGTGCAGATGGCATAAAAAAACTGTTCACAGAAGTAATGGCAGAAAACTTCCCAAGCAGGGGAAATGAACTTGAGATACAGATAAGTGAGGCATATAGGACTCCAAAGAGCCTTGATCAAAAAAATCTACATATAGGCATATAATTGTTAAGATTCCAGAAACACAACAGAAGAACAAAGTTCTACAAGCAGTTAAAAGAAAAGAAACAAATCACATACAAAGGAAAGCCCATCAGAATCAAAGCAGACTTCTCAATGCAAACCCTCAAGGCAAGAAAAGCTTGGAGTGAAGTATTTCAATTCCTAAAGGAAAGCAGCTTCCGACCCAGATTGATGTACCCTGAAAAACTATCTTTCAAAATTGATGGAGAAATAAGATACTTTCATGACAAACAGCACCTTAGGAACTCCATGAAAACCAAACCAGCATGGCAAAAAATTTTAGACAATATCCTAGAAAAAGACAATGAGGATCACAACCCCAGGAAGCACAGCAGAATGAATCCATTGGGTGCGACAAGAAATTAAATGTAAAGGGGGAGAATGCAACAAAAAGAAAAAGTCATGACAATGATAAGTCAGTACGTATCAGTTGTAACCATCAATGTTAAAGGCCTCAATTCACCAATCAAAAGAAATAGACTGGCAGAATGAGTCAAGAAGCAATATCCATCAATATGCTTCTTAGAAGAAACACACTTAATTCAAAAAGAAACTCATAAACCGAAAGTTAAAGGGTGGAAAACAATACCCCAAGCGACAGGAACCCCCAAAAAAGCAGGAGTAGCTATCCTCTTTGCAAATCAAGTAGATTTCAAACCAACACTGATTAAGAGAGACAAAGAAGGACACTACATCCTTGTAAAGGGAACAATCCAACAGGAAGAGATGACAATCACAAATATCTATGCACCAAATGCTAGTGTCCCAACTATAAAAAACAAATACTAACAGACATGAAAAGTCATATAAGCACTAATACAATCGTACTGAGGGAAGTCAATACTCCACTGTCACAAATAGACAGATCAACTTGACCAAAAATAAGTAATGAAATACTACAACTCAATCGAACTCTTGAACAAATGAACTTAACAGATGTTTACAGAGTCTTCCACCCCACAAAATCAGAATACACATTCTTCTCAGCTTCACATGGACTATTCTCCAAAATACACCACATACTCGCTCATAGAACATGTTGAAGTAAGTGCAAAGGAATTGAAGTTATCCCCTGTATATTATCAGACTTTCATGCGATGAAATTGGAGATCAATAGCAAAAGAAACTGCAAGAATTTCATAAACACATGGAAATTGAACAACACACTTCTGAATAACCAATGGGTCACAGAGGAAATGAAAGAAGAAATCAGACAGTTCCTTCAATTAAATGACAATGACAATACAACATATCAGAATCTATGAGACACAATGAAAGCAGTCTTACAAGGGAAATTCAACTCAGTGAATATTCATATTAGGAAAACAGAGCAAGCCCAATTAAACAGCCTGATGCTGAACCTCAAGCTTCTAGAAAAAGAAGAGCACGACAAACCCAAAGCTTATAAAAGGGAGGAAATTATAAAGAGCAGAGCTGAAATCAATGGAATGGAGACTAAAAGAAAGATACAAAAAATCACTGAAGCCAAGAGTTGATTCTTCGAAAGAATCAACAAAATCGACAAACCCTTAACCAACCTTGTCAGCAAAAGGAAAGAAAAGGCCCAAATCCATGCAATTAGGAATGAAAAGGGTGAAATTACAATAGACCCAGCAGAAATCCAGAGGATCATCAGTACCTACTTCAAGAACCTATATGCCAATAAGATGGAAAACACAGGAGAAATGGGCAGATTCCTAGATACATATGAATTACCAAAGTTGAATGAAGAAGATCTAAAAATTCTAAACGACCCAGTATCAATAAATGAAATTGAAAACATAATTAAAAACTTATCAACTAAGAAAATCCCAGGTCCTGATGGCTTCACTGCTGAATTCTACAACACATTTAGAGAGAAAATACTGCCACTACTGTTTAAACTCTTCAATGAAATTGAAAGGTAAGCAATACTCCCAAATTCATTCCTGGAAGCAAGCATCACCTTGATCCCCAAAGCGGAGAAAGACCCAACTAAAAAAGAGAACTATAGACCAATCTCACTAATGAACATAGATGCAGAAATCCTTAATAAGATACTGGCAAATAGAATGAAGAAGATCATTAAGAAGATCATACACCCTGACCAAGAGGGATACATCCCAGCGATGCAGGGATGGTTCAACATATGCAAATCAATCAATGTAATACACTATATCAATAGAGCCAAGGACAAAAATGATATGATCATCTCCATAGATGCAGAAAAAGCATTTGACAAAATCCAACATGCATTTATGATAAAAACTCTACAAAAAATTGGAATAGAAGGTCTCTACCACCTCAATCTGATAAAAGCCATCTATGAAAAACCAACAGCCAATATCATACTGAATGGTCAAAAACTGAAATTTTTCACACTAAAATCAGGAACAAGACAAGTATGTCTAATATCACTACTCCTGTTCAATATAGTTTTGGAAACATTAGCCATGACAATTAGACAAGAGAAAGAAATGAAAGGAATAAAGATAGGAAATGAAGAAGTCAAATTGTCATTACTTACAGATGATATGATACTCTCTATAGAAGACCCCAAGAAATCCACCAAAAGTCTTCTAGACTTAATAACCAAGTTCAGTAGAGTAGCTGGATGCAAGGTCAACACAAAAATCAATAGCTGTCCTCTACATAAACAACAAACTCACTGAGACAGAAATAGGGCAAACAACTCCTTTCACAATAGCATCCAAAAAACTGAAATACCTAGGAATCAACCTAATGAAAGAAATCAAAGACCTCTTCTCTGAAAACCATAGCACTCTGAAAAGAGAGATTGAATATGATATCCGAAAACGGAAAGACATCCCCTACTCCTGGGTAGGAAGGATCAACATAGTGAAAATGGCCATACTTCCAAAACTGCTATATAGATTCAATCCAATCCCAATTGAAATCCTAGCAGCATACTTCACGGACCTTGTGAAAACCAATCCAAAATTTCATTTGGAACAAGAAGAGACCCAGAATAGCAAAAGCAATTCTAGGTAAGAGAGACATGGCAGGGATTATCACAACCCCCAACCTGAAACTATACTACAAAGCTTCTGTGATAAAAAAAAAAAAAAAAAAAAAAACCAGCACGGTATTGGCAAAGAAACAGACCTGAGGACCAGTGAAACAGATTAGAAGATGCAGAAACAACCCCAGACACACTCAACCACCTCATCTTTGATAAAGGAGCCAAACACCCTCACTGGAGGAAAGATAGCCTCTTTAAGAAATGGTGCTAGAAAAATTGGATTTCAATTCACCAAAGATTAAAACTAGACCTATATCTCTCACCATGCACTAAACTAAAATCAAAATGGATTAAAGATCTAAATATTAAAATAGAAATGCTGAATCAGCTGGAACAGAGGTTAGGTAGAACTCTTGAAGACATTGGTGTAGGCAAAGATTTTATGACTAAAATCTCAGTTGCCCGTGAACTAGCACAAACAATCAACAAGTGGGATCTCTTCTTATTAAAAAGCTTCTGCACAGCAAGAGAAACCAGCAACAGTGTGAAGAGACAACCCACAACGTGGGAAAAAATCTTCACCTGCTGTCCTCAGACAAAGGTCTACTATCTAGAATCTAGAAAGAACTTAAAAAAAAGACCTCCTAAATTTAAAGACCCAATCCAAAAATGGGCATCTGAAATGAACAGACATTTCTCAGACAAAGAAATAGAAATAGCAAATAAACATACGAAAAAATGTTCAACAACACTGGTCATTGGAGAGATGCAAATGAATACAATGCTGAGATTCTACCTCACTGTAGAAAGAATGGCTGCTATCAAGAAATCAACCAATAACAAATGCTGGCGGGGCTGTGGGGAAAGAGAAACCCTGCAAACTCCTGGTGGGAGTGCAGACTGGTGCAACCACTCTGGATATTAGTATGGAGATACCTCAAAAGACTAGGACTAGAAGTTCCATTTGACCCAGCTATTCCCCTGCTTGGTACCTTCCCCAAAGAATTAAAAGAATCATACTACAGTGATATATGTGCACCCATGTTCATAGCAGCACAATTTGTAATAGCTAAAACTCGCAAGCAGCCCATTTGCCCATCATATGGAGATTGGATAAAGGTAATGTGTTTTTTTAATAAAATGGAGTACTACTCAGCCATAACAAATGAGAAATTAGAGACATTTATAGCTAAATGGATGCACATTGAGGCCATACTCTTAAGTGAAACAAACAGGACACACATGTGTAAATACCAAACAGTTTTTCTAGTGTGAGAAACTGAAAATGTAAAGATTAAAAGGTATAATAATATGAAATAGGAAGAAAAGGGGCAAAGGGGAAGGGGAAGTGGGAGGGGTAGAAGGAAAGAAGGGAATGGAATTAACATGAAAAAATGGAAACAAAGCCTTTGTAAATGGGGAGGGATGGAGGGGTTGAAGGGAGGACGGGGAAGGGGGAATAATAAGAACCACAAGAGATTATGTAATGGTGCAAATTTCCAATAATGAATGTCATTATATTCTATACCTAAAATGTACCAATAAAATAAAATAAATAAAATAAATAAAACCACAATTGTCTTTCTCCACACTATCTTAATTAGAAGGACAACCGCCACACAAACATTTTGTTCAGTCTGTCACTGTTAGCTAATTTCATTGGGAATCACAATCACACACACACACACACACACACACACATACACACACACACATTTTTCCTTCATCAACTAGCTGTTAGTATTTTTCAGAACACTACTGCTTTTTAGAGTAATAGATAAGTCTACTACTACTTTTGCATCCTACATATAGAATCTGACCAGAATTCATTTCTCCATCACTACCAGTGCTGGCTAAGCAACATCTAACATCTCCCACCTAATAAGTTTTCCAGGTTTCAGGTCCTTTGCACAACTGTCTCCTCCTCGAATAGCACTCTTTCCCACTAGCTTGACAAAGCTAACATTCATTTCTTTAGGAAATCTTCTCAAATGTCACCTTGTCAAAGATCTTTGACAACACCCTAAGCTGGACTCTCTTCTACACTTTGTGCTTAGCTTTTCTTTTCACTATAGCACTTATGACTGCTTGAAATATTATTAAAATTGTGAACATATATTTATTGTCCTCTCAAAACAGTATAGTACAAGCTCCTTGAGGGCAGAAACTTTGTGGTAGTCACTGCTCTAGCTCCATGATTTTCAACAGCACCTGGCATTATTAGGTACTCAATAATTAATTATAAAACAAATCATGTGGGAAAAAACAAATATAATGAGTCAGTAAATAGGCAGCTTCTACTGAATTTATCCATCTTAGTAAGAGATTTGATTTGAAAAAGATAAAATTTTGAACAAAATATCTTCTCTAGAAATACTAAAATCTGATTTTGAAACTATTCCATAATTTAGATTAATAAGTTTTTTATAAAATACTTTCTTACATAACTAATATTTTAACATGATTTATATTCTGCAGTATTTGATATCTAATTTGTGTATGTACTTTAGTACTATCACATATAGTTTAGTTAGAAATATGTAAATTTACACATAATAAAGAATAGAAATTGATTTGTATTAAATGTGTAAAGATAGCTACCTGTCACATTACATAGCATTATAAGGCTTATTTCTATGAGCATGTTTGTAGTTGTAGTTTCCATAGTACATGACCCACAAGGTTGTAAACACTTTGAGGACAAAAACTATCTTTTCTTTTACATACACTCTCAACACTGTGTAAAACTGTAACACAGCATATATGTGTTTTAAAAGAATGAATTCTATTGAATTGAAGACACTGAAGGCATTCTAGATAAGCAAATAAGAGTATGTTGTTCTTATGCAGTAACAACACATTCTTAGGGGCAGGAGCTTAAAATTCACACCAATTAATCTAGATCCCTTTAAATAGGATGGTTTTACATATCACCCTTTACATTTAAATGGTTATTATGCTTCATTAAAGCATTGCTATTCAGACTCTGTGATTATAATGAAATGATTATAATGAAATGGCAAAACCACCTGTGAGACATAGGGTTTGATGAGCTTGCAACCCTAAACTTCCAAAGGGACAGGAACATCCACAAACCTAACAGCTTATCTTCAGCAAATTTCACAGCTACTACTACGCTGTCTTGATAACACATTTTCTCTGAAGATGTGATTGATACATATGATTTGAAGCATTGACAGGATACAGCTGATTATGTTAGTATCAGTAACAGAGGGTGCTCCCTAAAACAATTTTAACTTGTATTCACAGTTGAATGGCTATAATGTGTCTATATCCAAGAAGGATAACACAACTGCTGCTGCTATGACTTGCCAGTTGACTTGTACAAAAAAGAAAAAATGCACCCTGGTCAAATCAAGGTTACTGCATCATACAATTTATCCTAATTCTCTCATTTTCACATAATCTTCTCTTTTATCAAACAGATGGGAGGGTATAACTCAATGATAACATCCTTGCCTAGCATGCACAAGTCCCCGGGTTCAATCTCTATTACCACAAAACAAGCAAGCAAACAAAACCAAACAAAAAATTGTAACAAATGCATTGTACAAATATTAAATATTTTGGAATATAAAAGGATACATATTACCTATACATAGCTAAATAATAGCAAGATAATGTTATGGGTTAGATTCATAGATATAAAAGTATTCCTATGAGTTGATACAACATATAGTGTGCTAGTAAATGTTTTACAAACATCGTACTCAATACCAGATGACCCCCATGGGGTACACATTTTTAAAGTTAGTTTACAGATAAACTAATCTATTAAAATTGAAATGAATTATCCAGACACATACATAGTACGTGGGAAAACCGAAATGTAGCCTCATCTCTTTGCCTGTTCTCACAAAACATTACATATACAGTTTCCTACAGTTTTATTCATTACTAATTAGTTTTCTTTTTCACTAAGAGAAAAACACTGAAGATAAACCCTCTTTTACTTTTTGCATGTGCCTTAAGTATTAGCAAAATGTTGTAGCAGAAACTTCTATCTTCCATAATAAAACCTTATGCCCATTGGTCAGTAACTTCCCAATTCCTCCTACTCTCAGCACTTGGCAGCCATCATTTTTCTTGATGTGCTTAACTAATTTAGATAACTTATGTAAGTTGAATTGTGTAATACTTATTCTTTTGTGACCAGCTTATTTCACTTAGGACAATGTCTTCAAGGGCCATCCATGTTACTGCATATTATACAACATATTGCATATTATACAATTTCCAACATTTTTCTGGCTGAATAATACTTCACTGTACTTGTATATTAGAATTTTCTTATCCATTCATCTTTCACTGGACATTTAGGTTTTTCCCATCTGTTGGATATTGTTAATAAGGCTCCAGGGAACATGGGTATGTTCGTTTCAAAGATCCTGATTTCAATTTTTTTCTGGATACATATACTAAATTAGGATTACTAGATCATATATTTCTAAATATTATTTTCTGAAACCTCCACACTGCTTTCCACAATAGACACCCCTTTTTATAGTCTCACCAACTGTGCACGTGTTTCCAATTTACCCACATTATCACCAACACTTATAGTTTTAAAAAACTTTCTTTACAATCATGAAATGCTCAGACCTATAGGCTAGTCCCTGACCAACTCCACAACTGTGGATTCCACATGTTGGCTCAGCCACTGGCAATATGGAGTTGGCTCTGCATTGTTTCCCCTGTGCATGGGACAGCAGAAGTGCCAGTCAAACAATGGACCTGATCTTGGACAAGGCAAAAATCTGAATGAGGGATTCAACATGGCTGGCTAGAGGAGGAGTCACATCAGAGAAGCTGAGGAAAGATCCACTGAGGAGGAATGATCTGGAGGACCCAACATGGCTGAGGAGAGGAGGAGCCATGTTGAACAGATTCAGAGACCATGAACAAGAAACACAGAGATGAGGAGAATCTATCATAAAAAGAAAGAGACATAAGAGATGGACTAACCAAACACATTGTTGTGACCATGTCTGCATTCTGCTTTGAAAATTCCAACCCAAAGAACACTATTTGGAGACAACTGTAGACCATTCCACAAGGAAGTGAAAACTGCATGGGGACTGAGAGAATCAGCAGCAGTTGGAACCTGCAAGAAAACACTGGATACTGCTTCAAGTGGCCTTCCACAGTAAAGAGTTAGTAAGTGATCTCAGTCTAGTGCCTATGCCCACAACTGTGGAACAAGAGCTGGTGGGGATGCATTTGTAGGGAAGGGCTCAGCATGTGAACCTAGGTCCCAGATCAGCCCATTGTCTCCAAGCCATGCTTCACACTGTCAAATTCCCAGAGTAGATGAGGGGAAAACAGCCATGGGAGACAGCTGCCAGTTGGAGAGCAGGCTGGAGAGAGTCCTGCTGAGGGGCTAGAGGTGGCGAACACAGACCCAGCTTGTGGGGTCAGAGCCCAGATTCAGCCTGAGTTATGTAGGATTGAAAGGTCACATTGTGCCCTGTTCCCACTGAATGCAATGTCTGCATCCAGCACCATTCTTGGGCACAGCCACATTAGACTTCCAGCAGGAATAGAGTTACTTCTTGGCTTGAGCTCTGCCCCTTATCCCTAGGCTGTGGAAAAAAGCCATGATTCCAAAACAGTAGAAAATTTCCTTTTTCTTTTTCTTTTTTGCTGTTCTCTTTTTTCTATTGATTTCCCCCTACTTTTATTCCATTATTTGCCCCTTTTTTCTTTTAAGAGTGTGTGTGAGTGTGTATGTGTGTTTCTTTTCCTCTTGCCCTTCCAGTAGAAGGGAATACTCCCTTGTTCCTTTTTATTCCTTCTACTTTTATCCATATCTTTTCACCTGACTTCTCCTGTTTTTTACCTTTCCTCTATTTTTCTTTTCTTTTCTTTCTTCTCCCCCCTCTTCATCTGTCTCCCTTTAACTTTTTATCTAATATTTATATTAGCTATAGAATCCTCTCATCCCCATTTCTCACTATTGATTTTATACCCAGTTTTCCCTATTATCCCATCTAAATATATAACATACTTCTACTACCATTAGCACCCTTGGCATCCTTCCTATTTCCTCCTTCCCATACCAAATAGCAGAAGACTTAAACACACAGACACACACACACACACACACACATTTTTTTCCTTTTCTTTCTCCCTCTCTGGCATTACCCAGTCCCCAAACCCCTTGGGCTTTAGATAACTGATTCTATAAAATAACCGTTCAATGCTTTTTTAATCATAAAAAGAGACAAAGCAGACCAGGGATTTAGCTCAGTGGCAACATGCCTGCCTTGCAAACATAAGGTCCTGAGTTCAATTCCTGATACCGGGAAAAAACAAAGAGAAAGAGAGAGACAGAGCTACCTCATTTAGTGCATATTAGCTATAGGTCAATATCGGGGCTCTTATGATGCTACACTATAACTGGATTTCTTCGTTAGGCTAAAGAGAAATCCAAAAGTGGGCCTCATGGTATGTTCTAAACTTGCACAGATAGATATTACTACAACTGATTAGCTTGTTAGTACTGTAGCTGATTTGATTGCATAGGAATACTCCTGACTCAGTGGACAATTTCATGCCAGTAAATCAGTCTGATGATTCTACAATCACATCTAGGTAGAGAGAAAGCAAGAATTCCTAACCCAAGAACTTGGACTGGATCAGACTCTACAAGAATCCCTGCAACCTGGAGGAAAGAAGCCCTGACTGCAAATTAGCTTCAGTATTGCAGTGGAAGATTCAGAGGTGTGAGGCCCCAGACTCTCTTGCAAAGAATCAAATATGCACTATCCCTTTGGAATATTTAATCTATGTTCCCATCGAATATCTTTTGAGCTTTAGTTTGTTTCCTGATTTATTTAGTAGTGTAGGGTCATGTTATGTTCATTTATGGTTTTTTGTGTTTATTGGGTTTTTACTTTTGTGCAACTTTTTTCTTCCCTTGGCACTGATTTGATAGGTGTCTAAGTTTTCTCCCTTACCTCAGCTCCCACTCTACCATCTTCACCTCAAATCCCCAAAACAGTACTATGGAAGAGAATCAAGGATAGGGAAACTTCCCCGGTCATATTCAACTATTTAATCTTTGACAAAAGGTCCGAAAGTATATGTTAAGAGCACAGATAGCCTATTCCACAAGTGGTGGTGGGAAAACTGGTTATCTGTTTGCAGAAAATTGAAACTGGATCCCTATGTCTCACCATGTACTAAATTAAAATCAAAAGGGATTGAAGACCTAAACATTAAAGCTGAAACATTAAACCTTCTGGAAGGTAAAGTAGGTAAAAAACTTTAAGTCATTGGTATAGCAAAGGTTTTATTAAACAGAATCTTAATCACATAATAAATAGCAGCAAGAATCAACAAATGGAATTATATCAGACTAAAAAGATTATCTGCAACAAAAGAATCAATCAGTAAAGGGAAGAGAAAACCTAGAGAATGGGAAAAAAATTTGCCAGGTATTCCTCAGACAGAGGACTAATGTCTACAATGTACAAAGAACTCGAAACATCAAAAAACCTGAAATGAAAGACCTACTCAAGAAATGGGCAAGAAAAATGAGCAGATATTTCACAGAAGAAGAAATACAAATGGTCAACAAATATATGAAAAAATGTTCAACATCTCTGGGCATTACAGAAATGCCAATTAAAACAATGCTAAAATTCCACCTTACTCTGCAAAAAATGGTAATTGTTAAGAAATCAAAAGAACAAAAAACAAATGCTGGCATGGCTGTGTTAAAAAAGGTGCCCTTCTTTATTGTTGGTGGGAATCCAAACTAGTTCAACCATTAAGGAAATCAGTATGGAGATTTCTCAAAGAACTAAAATTAGAATTTCCATATGACCCAGATATTCATCTACTATGTAACTTCCTCAAAGAGCTTAAGTCACCATACTATAGGTATACATACATACCAATGTTTATAACAGCACAATTTGTAATAGCTAAATCCTAGAAGCAGAATGTATACCCATTAACAGACAACTGGATAAAGAAAATGTGGTATCTTTATATAATGGAATACTCCTTGGCTCTAAAGAATAACAAATTTGAGACATTTGTAGGAAGATGAATGCTCGTGGAAAATATAATATTCAGTGAAATAAGTCAGACACACAAGATTACCATATGGCATCTCTCATTTGAGTGAGGCAAAATACAAATAAAATCATAAAGGATGGACAGAAAGGGACAAGCGGATGGATCTCTTGCAATAGAGAAGTGGTCCAAGGGAACAAGGGTGAGGAATGAGGAGAACGGGAAGAGGAAATAAGAATAAAGATATGCCATATACAGGAACCTAATAATCCCAATTAATGTAAACATTATATGCAATATTGCAAGCTAAGACAAATAATATCAACAATATTTTATTTGATACTAAATTAAATGAGATTGTTTACTAAGTTTTCTTTTAGGATTATTAATATATGCAAACACAAGTGATCTGTGTGAATTTTGTAACCTGAAACTTTTCTGAAGACAAATAATTTTACAATACTTCTTCCTTTTTTTTTCTTTTGGCAGTGCAAGGGATTAGACTTGGAGCTTCACTCATGTTACATGAGGCCTGTACGCTAAGCTACATCCCCATACTTATTTTATTTTAAGACAGGGTCTCACTAGGTTGTCCAACCTGACCTCAACCTTATGATCCTCTGGCCTCAACTTCCTGAGTAGCTGGAATTATAATCATATGCCATTATGCTCAGCTTACTTCCTTCTGCTTTGGATGCCTTTTATTTCTTTTTCTTACTTAATTGCTCTAGTTAGAACTTTCATTTCTTATTTTCATGGTTGCATAATCTTTCTTTTCTCTTCATCATTCTCCCCAACTTTGAATTAAATCATAACTTCCTTCATGTCTTTATTATATTTCTATTCTCTTTGGATTCCATTTTACTCTTGTTTAGGCTTTCTTTTTACCTCATATCTGGAATACTAAACTGCATTTTTTGCTGTAATTTATCCTACCTGAAGTTGCCAAATGGAGCCTACCTAAATATCATTTTTAAGCTATTTAACTTCTTCCATAGTCTTATTTTCTGAAGATTCCCAATTTGCTGCAGGACGAAATGGTTTTGATACTGCCATGTGATTCTCATTTCTCCTTTGTTCAGGCTTTCTCACATACAAAATATGCTCTCATATCCCCCTCACCTAGCTAGAATCCAAACCAGTCTTAATATCCAGCTCTCATTCCATCCAAACAGCAACAGCATTGTCATTTCATAATTGTCATCACTATCTTTGTCATCATCAAAATCAAGGTCTATTTCTACAATTCCCACAGAAGAGCTACTCCAAGAGTAGATCTCAAAGATCCAGCTTGTCAGAAGTTTTCTGCAGCCTCACAAGAAGGATTGAAATTAAACATTTCCAAATCTTGGTATCAATTTAGCATTGTTGTGACATTTCCATATCATTTGACCATATCAGTTCTCAGTATATGAGAAATTGAGGTAAGTTTTTAGCCATTTGGAATCACCTAAAACAATTTTCTCATGAGGTAGTACAAAAATCCAAGAAAAAATGTTAGTACTATATTATTTCATCATACCTTTTGAAGTACTGCTTTCTAATCATTCAGAAAATTCTTTCACATAATATTCAATTTATGCAGTTGATGTTAAGAATATTATTTGCATCTTATAAACAAAATGAGAAACAACAACAAAAAAGGAAATCCACAAATAATGAGGTATAAGCAAGGTATGTGATTTGCAAAAAAACACATATCTTACAAGTGGTAAAGATTTTGTTTCAAATCTAGTGATTTATCATTTCTTTCTGTCCTACAGTGGAGACTATATAAAAGAAGAGTCCCCATTCAGCCTGGCCAAAATGTGACACAAATAATTGGAGGATGTTAATACCTGTATCTAGATGTCCCCCTGAAGCCTCATGTGACCATAGGTGGGGCTTTTCAGAGGTGGCTGGATATAGGGTGTGTGATTCTGGGATTAAGGGAGTGATACTTGAATTAAGGGTATGGGCAGTGGAAGCCCCATCCTGAGTGTGGGTGGCAGAAATCTATAGGCTTGTAGCCTGGATAGAATATAAAGGGACAGAAAAAAAGGCAGGCTTCTGCTTGCTGCCTTCTGCCATCTGCCTGCCACACCATGAACTGTTTCTCCTCTGTGATGCCCCTCTGCCATGCCACCCTGCCTTGGTGTCGGCATACTTTGAGCTGAAATAAACCTTTCCTCCTTTACCTTGTGGGTATAGAGTATTTTGTCACACCACTACGAAAAATAACTGAGAGAGAGGATTATTCTGGAATCACTGAAGGGCACACTGACTGCCTAGTAAGTTTTATCTATCAATATAAATTATTCAAGTACTGTTTTCCAGAAAAAAACCCAAGAAAATATATAATTATTCTTTCCACTAAGAATGACTATAAAATTCATTCTCATTCATTCATTCATTTATTCCTGCATGCTACTGATATTACACTATTACTACACTTATTAAGCACTAGGGTTGTGTGCTCAGTACTGGGTATATAGCAAGAACAAAACAGCTTTTCAACAGTATGCTAATAGGTTGAAAATAGAAAATTAGGACACATTTTCTTACAATTGAGGTAATTTTTCAATTATTTGGAATTACCTAAAACAATTTTCCTGTGAGGTAATGCAAAAGCTTTGAAAGGATTCCATCTAATCTGGAAATAAAATTCTTCACAGCTTTACCCCGCTGTAAGCTACTAAGCATTAACTTGTCTAAATGTTCTTCCTTTCTCTAATTGCTTTCTTTAGGCTTGCTAATCTTCCAAAGAATCACTGTTTACATTATGCCTTTGCCCATTAACCAGAGAAGCTTTTCTTTATGCCCTTTCCTCATTCCAAGGTAGGATTAAAAGCAACTGTTAGCACAATTAAAGCTCAATTTAATTTCTATGATCATTTGCATTTGCAGTAAAACACCATGACTGGGAGCTCCTGGAGGGTTTTAACTACCATAGGATCAAGTTTATCTCCTGTCCTAAAAGACCTAAACAATAAGAAGGCAAGGCTTAGCATGTGGAACACCAAAACATTCAGATCCACTAAACAAGGTCAATTTGAGTGCTTTTTCTGTTTGCATAGTAAAGGGCATTTTTATAATTACCTTACTGTGACTTTATAAAATAGCATCAACCTAGCAAACACTGTACTCAAATATTTCATCTTGAAGTAGAGTATTTTGATCCAGTCAGGAAATCAGTTCAAGATGAGTTGCCCTCAATGTGTGACCCACTCTCTGGACCTGTGATTCTAGTAAGCCACATATCCCAGCAACGTGTTAGATTAGAAAGATGACAGTGGTGTCACACAGACTTTGGTCATTATTTGAAGTTAATTTAACCTGACCTTTCCACATAAATATAAGGCACAATAGACTACTAGTGAAAATTGATTCTGGAAAGCCAGTGAAATGGGTCAAGAAAACACAGCTGTGCTGTGTAACAGTTCTTGTTTGCTCTGGATTATAAACTATTTTTAGTCCTTAGTTAATAATGCTGATTTTCTTAAGGGGACTCCAGTGGAATGCATGAGTTGCTGTGTCAGATGCTGATAGAATTGGGATTTGCAATGGATGAACCTAAGAATATTAACTCTTATCAGTGCTGCCTGATTCTTAGAGCTGAGGCATCAGCATACCTGCTTGTAGAAATATTTATAAAAGTAATTACAGCCTATCTCATGGTTTTCTGAAATAAATATCCTTTTGAAGTTACAGATGGCCTCAATACATCTCTTATTTTATGCATTATTTTATGCATTAGATATTTCACTAATTTTAACAGTAATAAAATGAAGATTTCAGGATATGATACACAGCATGTATTAAGTGCTCCTTATAAATACTCTGTATATAATAGATTTTAATATGCTTATATTTTCCTATTTTGACATGTTTTAAATTGATGATTTCACAATGTCTTAAAATTGATGTCATATTAGGTTCAGTCAACTATAGTGTGTGATGTAATCTTCTAAGCAACTTTCTAAAGAAAGTACTATCATTATTCCTATCTTACAGATAAGGAAACTAAGGCACAAAGAGATCTTAAGTAACTTATTCAAGGTGATATATTTAGTAAAGTACAGAGTTAAGATTTGAATGAAATTCTATATTACTATGAAATGTCATTTCATGGACTCCTTTAGATATGATCAAGTGTCATGTGAATCAGCTGGTATTTTAAAGAGACACTATTATCAGTTTCAAGGATGTCCAAACAGTGTTAGGAAGCATAAGTACGTGTAAAATTGAGATCATGTTGTTAAATGAAATAAGTCAGACACACGATCTTAAATAGTACATGGTTTCTCTTATAATGAAAAACCCTAAATATAAATAAAGAGCAAAATAAAAGACAGATAATAGGAAGTAGGGAGATAGATGTTTCTCAAATAGAAGGGGATCAAGAGGATCAAAAAATAGGAGGAGGTAGGGAGGGGAAGAGAAGGGATGAAAAGAATTAAAATGTGCCTGTACCAATTCCCTACCAGGAATGTAATCATTATATACAGCACATATGTACTACTAAAACATAAAAACTAAAAATAAAGAAACATTCCTCCTTATTAAAAATATACACTGTATTGTTTTGTGTGTTTTTATGCAAAAATGTGAAATATTATGAAAATCTATTTTCATTTTCACTTAATAATCATATTTGTATAAAGACCTTTTTACCTTCTCAATCACTGCATAGAAATCATTTCAATGCAATTTAAGTGATTTAAGAGTATGTGATTTTCATGTTTACATTACTATAAGCAGTACTATAATCAAAAAATATTTAAATGCTCTCATTTAACAAGTGGTTCTCTAGACTGATTCCAAGAAGTGGAGTCTCTGGATCATGAATATACATTTACTTTCTAAGCAGAAGATGTAGCTATCACACACAGAGCTTGATATATAAAGTGTGATTACAAAATATAAAGTGAATATTTAATTTTTTTTAAATTTCATTATGGTAAAAAGACTGCCATTAATTCCCTCAAAATACTCCCCCTAATTTTGAACACTTATCCAATTGTTCTCACCACTTTCTGAAGCAGTTCTGAAAGTCCTCCTTTGTGTTTTTACTTCTGCAATCATGGCTACCTCAATGTCATGAGTAGATTCAAAATGTGTATCTTTTATGGTCATTTTTGACTTTGGAGAAGAGTAAGAAGTTATAGGGTGCCAGATCTGGTGAATGAGGACGCATCCCAATGTTTTTACAAGCTTGCCTTTCCATTGGATGGCACTCAGCAACAGCATTCACTTAATTTTTTATCATAATTCATAAAGACACAAAAGAGAACTTCCAGAACAGCTTCATAAAGTGGTAAGAGTAACGGGAGAAGTATGTTTGAAGTTACAAGGAGTATTTTGAGGCAAATTAAGCATAATGTGTCTTTTACCTTTTAATTTAAATGTTCATTGTATCTTTTGACCATACCTCATGTAGCATTTTCCCCCTAAGATTAGCAAGTTATTTACAATTACATGTTGGGGGAATTATTTCTCAAACTCATTTGAAGTGCTTCTCTCCATTTATGTGGGCAATCTTTAATAATACCATTTTGTACATATACCATAGTAATATTTTATCAAAATAACCCTGTATATTTGTAGAGCCAAAAGGTAGGACAGAACTTGCTGCCAAAAACTCTTGTGATATGCTACGAGAAAGAAAAGATGTGTGCCTTTGTAATTTTACATCATTTCCATGCCTCTCGTATTTGTAAAACACATCAGGATGCAACATTTTGTTTGCTGTGAATGACGCCAATAAGAAATCAAATGATATGATAATTTACCTCTCACTGGATCAAAAACTCATGAATGGGAATAACAAAAAATGTGCTTGTTATGTTCTTGCAGCACAATGAGTTTAGCCCTTTTGACTCCAAAATGTTTGTTTTCATAAATTATTTCTGCCAAACTGAGTAACAGTGTATCTGCTCAGGAGAGGACATGCACGATCCATTTATTGCCATCTCTGAGATTAGAATGCTGACTCTGAGCTACCTTTACAGATGTTTTTTATCTTTGTTCTTAGTATAGTTGTTTAGTGTTAAGAACAGTTGTTTTAACAAAACATCTAATACAAACAGCAAAACTGTAATGAAATGGTGCAGGATCTTGTGTATTAGCTGATCTGTTACAAACTTCCTTCTTCAAAGGCAGGAGCTCTTAGAATGAATTCATTACCTTAAGTCTCTCGTCCTTACACACTATAAATATGATGCTTTTTTCACAGCTGCTATAATATGCCATATTTCAATTAAAAATAAATAGTTGCATGCCTTAGAAATAACTAAACATAAAATTATTTGTATGAGTCACTGGGTAACACATTTAAAAAGGGCACCAAAGTCCTCTTGGAGATCTGCTAAAACCTCAGCATGAGAGGATGCACAATTACATTAAGACTTGACTTGGCTTCAGAATATCATCACATTAGTCTTACAGTAGAAAAAAGGTGAAAATTTTCTTTAATGATTTTTCACCTTTTAAGGAAAATAGTATGCAAGGAGGGAAGCAAACTATTCTTCCTTATAATCCTGAAATGTTAAGTCACTCCACCAAACTAATTCTTGGTCATGATTTGCCCCTGCATGGGAACAATAAAGCTAATAAATTGTATCATTTTAAATTACATCAAAATATTATGGATATGCAAATAGCATGCAAGCCAAGCCAAATCAAGTGCTTCAAATGCCATTATGACTTCCTACCCCAGCTTTCTTTAATGGTTTCATAAATACAAAAATGACTATAGAAGGGTGATTTTGCTATTTAAAATGTGGTCTGGATCAGCAGCATAAGTCGCAGGTAAAACTGGTGTTAGAAATACAGAACTTGGATCTCATCCAGAACTCATAAATCAGAATGTGCATTTTACCAAGACCCTCTGATTTTCATGTACCAAAGTGTGAGTGCTACTCTATATTATATAATCTGTAATAATTTTATTTTTAATTTTCATTAGACCAAGTACGCGACCAGTTGCAACACTATGTTTTGTTATCCAATTATGTAGACTTTCTCATGATGAGCACAGCTACCTGGAAATTTTCTGTTTCTTCTCTTCATTCTCCAAAAAATGTGCAAGAATATTTAGATGAAGGTAAAAGTGATTAGGAAAAGAATGTTAATAGTGCTTACATTTAGAATATTTACCCTTCTCACTATTTAAGAAAACTCTCATTAAAAGATTACTTTGAAAAACTTAAGTTATTTGGAGGTGACAGATTTATGCATTGTTTCTTACCACATTAAAGTCTCAAAGAAAACGCCATACATCATAAATAGGTTAGTCTGTATGTAAATAAGATTATTATCTGACTGGTCTAGATTTATGATAATGTCTTGGTAGCCTGTCTTCTCATCAAGAGCTCTATTTTTTAATTTTATAAACATTTGCTCTTTTTTAATTTTAATTTTAATTTTTTAAATTTATGCATGGAGAAAAGACAAATTGCTTTTAAAATTATAAACATATACTAAAAACTTTAAAAATAATTTATTTTAAAAATTAAACTAATGTGCTCTTCCCCAAACAAATGAAAAATAAATAAATGTGTTTTTTTCAAAGCAAAAACAAGTTTCTTGTCAAAGTGACCATGTCAGTTACATGCTCTGGACCTTTTTTAGCCACATATATAAAACGAGGAGCTTTTATGTGATGCAGTTTTCTAACCCACATTCAGATAGCACAATTTATGTCTATGGCCATACCATGCTGAACATGCCCAAACTGGTCAGATATAACAATGTATGATTATATGAATCTATCATTCATTCCTGGTCATTATATGAATAAACACATAGAGTTTGATAGCTTTTCCCAAGATTCCAGATGCTTGGAATCACATAGATTTAAATCAATTCGCTGAAAATGATAAGAAATAAGCTTTGGTGAACACAGTGTTTCCTATACAGCATAAAAAGTATAGTAAATACAAAAGTGAAGATCATTGTGTTTTTACTATATTTCATGAAACTGTTGTACTTATAAAGTTAGACTTTATGTACATGCACTTTTAATTAAAGCAAAGCATCTCCACTGACATCTTTGATGATCTTTCAGCCATTTAAGCAGGCTCAACTATAGGCGGAACCGTTGGTCTCAGATTGAAACCTACTGTTTGAGGCTACCTTCTGCACTGCAGTATCCTCAACAAGAAATCATACCAAGTCAAACCTCTTATCTTTCAATCAATCTGTAAACCATTTTGCAGCATCCTTAGGGCCTGTCAACAGTGGCATGCTAAGACTTTTAGAGTTGACTTGTAATACAATACACAGGAATGATGCAGAGTCCACAGAGAACTAAGGAAGACATAGGATAAGAAACGTGAGATTGAGATGGGTTACTGTCTGGCAAGAAAAATTAGAATTCCTAAATCACACACACTGTAAAGCAATTAATATGAATTCCATGTAATCCCACTTTAGCAAAATATAATACATTCAGGCACAGCGAACCTGCCACTTGATAGGTACAAGCAGTCTGAAAGTCAGTGTTCTAAAAAGGTTCTTTTTAAGTTGGTTGTTCCCAACCTGAGGGTTATTTTCTCATAGAAACAGTGTTATAAATAATAGTTATACAATTCAGAAAATTATCTTCAAACCAGAATGTTAGTAAATTAAAATTAATATGCCACTTTTTAGAGAATATGTCTTGTAAATCAAGTTAACAAGTCTGAAAGTGGCTCTAAGTAAAACACTATCCCTTCATTGTTATCTGAATGTCTTTTCTATTTTTCATCTGTGTGTGCGTGTGTTTGTGTGTGTGTGTGTGTAGTTTCAGGAGATTGAACGCAGGGCTTTTTTACTTTGAGACAGAGTTTCATTAATTTGCTAAATTGCCTAGACTGGGCTCTAATTCATGATCATCCTGCCTCAGCCTCCCAGAGTGCTGGGATTACATTGTGTGCCACCATGCCCAGCTATGGTCTTTTGTCTTTATCTAAGTTCCCACTTTATTGTTATCCCCTGGAATAAAATCCTGTGCACTAACCTAGCATGAAGTTGGTTCTTGACTCTAGAGAGTGATGTGTTAGTATCAGATGGACTGGCTCACAATTTTAAAATTTTTCAGGAAGCTTATAAAAAAGCTATTCAAAACAGCCAATATTTAAAAATTAGATTATATATGCTTACAATGAAATTATATCAAAAACAGAGGTAAAAATGGTAAGAATTCAGGAGGTCTTATTTTACTATATTTTAATTTTATCTGTCTTTTTATTAAATTTTTATTTTTATTAGTACATGTTTCAGTACATAATGATGACATTCATCACGGGGAGCTGGGACGCATATGTAACACATCACAATTGTTCTTACATACTCCCTCCACCACCCACCAATCTCTTGGCTCTCTTCCCCACTGCAAAAGATCTCTTTGTTTCTTATTTTCTTTTATTGTCCTCTTTATTTATACTTAGGGTTTTTACATATGCTAGAAATCATATAATATTTTAGCTTGGATGTTTGATATCATTCACTTAACATTATGGTCTCAAGATGCATCCATTTTCCTACAAATAACTCAAATGTGTCCTGCTTTATACCAGAGTAATATTTCATTGTGTATAAATATGACATTTTCTTTATCTATTTATGTTTACAGACATATAAGCCACTTCTAAGATTCAGTTATTATGAGTTGTACTGTAATAAATATGGGTATGCATGTGTGACTGCAGTATGGTGCATTGAAATCTTTTGGGAAGATACCTAAAAGGGGAATAGCTGGGTCGAATGGAATTTTTTTCTTTAGTTTTTTGAGGGCTTTCCATACTGATTTCCATAGCAGTTATACTAGTTCACATTCCCATCAAAAAGGTAAAAAGGTTCCTTTCTCCCCTTTGAAGCCAATATTTGTTACTATTCAATTTTTGATTTCTGGAGAAAGGTGAAATATATATGTTTTATTACTTGTACAGTTACAATTTAGGTATACAATATAATGACATTCATCATTGGAAATTTGCACCTTTACATAATCACTCTTGGTTCTTATTTTTTCCCCTTTCCCCTACCCTCCCTTCAACCCCTCCATCCCTCCCTATTTACAAAGACTTTGTTTCCATTTTTCATCTTCTTTTTTTATTTTTTATATTTAAATTTTTTTACCCATTTTTCATCTTCTCTTATTACATTCCCTTCTTTCCTTTCCCCTACTCCTCCCAATTCTCCTTCCCCTTTGCCCCTTTTCTTTCTATTTCACATTATCTATTACACCTTTTAGTCCTTATTTACAATTTCAGTTTCTCACACTAGAGAAACTATTTGGTATTTACACATGTGCGTCCTATTTATTTCACTTCAGAGTATCGCCTCAATGTGCATCCATTTAGCTATAAATGTCTCTAATTTCTCATTTTATATGGCTGAGTAGTGCTGCATTTTATTAAAAAAAAAAAAAACAAAACCACATTTTTTTTATCCAGTCTCCAGTTGATGGGCAATTGGGCTGCTTCCAAGTTTTAGCTATTACAAATTGTGCTGCTGTGAACATGGCTATACATATATCACTATGGTATGATTCTTTTAATTCTTTGGGGGAAGATACCAAGCAGGAGAATAGATGGGTCAAATGGGACTTCCAATCCTAGTTCTTTAAAGTATCTCCATACTGATTTCCACAGTGCTTGCACCAGTCTACCTTCCCACCAACATGAAGAAGTGTTCCTTTCTCCCCACAACCCCACCTGCACTTGTTATTGGCTGATTTCATGATAGCAGCCATTCTTTCTGGGGTGAGGTGGAATCTCAGCATTGTTTTCATCTGCATCTCTGAAATGACCAGTGGTGTTGAACATTTTTTCATATGTTAATTTGCTATTTCTACTTCTTTGTCTGAGAAATGTCTGTTCATTTCAGATGCCCATTTTTGGATTGGGTCTTTAAATTTGGGAGGTCTTTTTTTTAAGTTCTTTCTAGATTCTAGATAATAGACCTTTGTCTGAGGGACCGCAGGTGAAATTTTTTTCCCACATTGTTTGTTGTCTCTTCACACTGTTGCTGGTTTCTCTTGCTGTGCAGAAGCTTTTTAATAAGAAGAGATCCCACTTGTTGATTGTTTGTGCTAGTTCACGGGCAACTGAGGTTTTGTTCATAAAATCTTTTCCTACACCAGTGCCTTCTAGAGTTCTACCTAACATCTGTTCCAGCTGGCTCAGTATTTCTGTTTTAATATTTAGATCTTTAATCTATTTTAATTTTAGTTTAGTGCATGGTGAGAGATATAGGTCTAGTTTTAATCTTTGGTGAATTGAAATCCAATTTTTCTAGCACCATTTATTAAAGAGGCTATCTTTCCTCCAGTGAGGGTGTTTGGTTCCTTTGTCGAAGATGAGGTGGCTGAGTGTGTCTGGAGTTGTTTCTGCATCTTCTAATCTGTTCCACTGGTCCTCAGGTCTGTTTCTTTGCCAATACTATGCTGTTTTTATCACAGTAGCTTTGTAGTAGAGTTTCAAGTTGGGGTTGTGATAACCCCTGCCATGTCTCTGTTACCTAGAATTGCTTTTGCTATTCTGGGTCTCTTCTTGTTCCAAATGAATTTTTGGATTGTTTTCTCAAGGTCCATGAAGTATGCTGCTGGGATTTCAATTGGGATTGCATTGAACCTATACAGCAGTTTAGGAAGTATGACCATTTTCACTATGTTGATTCTTCCTACCCAGGAGTAAGGGATTTCTCTCAATTTTCTGATATCATCTTCAATCTCTCTTTTCAGAGTGCCATAGTTTTCAGAGAAGAGGTATTTGATTTCTGTTCTTAGGTTGATTCCTAGGTATTTCAGGTGTTTTGGATGCTACTGTGAAAGGAATTCTTTCCCCTAGTTCTGTCTCAGTGAGTCTATTGTTGGTGTAGAGGAAAGCTATTGACTTTTGTGTGTTGACCTTATATCCAGCTACTCTACTGAATTTGGTTATTAAGTCTGGAAAACTTTTGGTGGATTTCTTGGGGTCTTCTATATGGAGTATCATGTCATCTGCAAATAATGACAATTTGACTTCTTCATTTCCTATCTTTATTCCTTTTATTGCTTTCTCTTGTCTAATTGCTGTGGCTAATGTCTCCAAAACTATATTGAACAGGAGTGGTGATAGTGGACATCCTTGTTTTGTTCCTGATTTTAGTGTGAAGGATTTCAGTTTTTGTCCATTTAGTATGATAATGGCTGTTGGTTTTTCATAGATGGCTTCTATCAGTTTGAGGCAGAGATTATTTATTCCAATTTTTTGTAGAGTTTTTATCATAAATGCATGTTGGATTTTGTCAAATGCTTTTTCTGCATCTATGGAGATAATCATATGGTTTTTGTCCTTGGCTCTATTGATATAGTCTATTACATTGATTGCTTTGCATATGTTGAACCACCCCTGCATCACTGGGATGAATCCCACTTGATCAGGGTGTATGATCTTCTTGATGATCTTCTGTATTCTGTTTGCCAGTATCTTATTAAGGATTTCTGCATCTATGTTCATTAGTGAGATTGGCCTATAGTTGTCTTTTTTAGTTGCATCTTTCTCTCCTTTGGGGATCAAGGTGATGCTTGCTTCCAGGAAAGAATTTGGGAGTATTGCTAGGTGAAATATATTCTTATCATAGTCATTTGGAAGCTACCAATATGTCCCTGAACTGGAGTTAGAAAGAGATATATAATAAAAATTATTCTTTAAAAGAATCAACTTTTAATATTTTTTTATTACTACATGTTTGCAGTACATAGTGTTCATATTCCTTCTGTGGAGGTACATGTTTATAACACATTTTAATTTTTTTTACATCCTCTTCCCTCCTTGCACCTTCTTCCATCTCTTGACCCCCTTCCTTTTTGAAAAGCATCTATCTCCCTACTCCCTATTACCTATTTTTTTATTTTCCTCTTTATTTAATTTGGGGTTTCTTATGTAAGAAAGGTATGTAATATTTAAACTGTGTGTCTGATCTGCTTCACTTAGCATTATGGTGTCAAGATGGATCAATTTTCCTAAAAATAATTCATGTTTATCTTTCTTTGTGGTGGAGTAGTACTCCATTGTATGTAAATACCACATTTTCTTTATGTATTCATCTGTTGATAGATATGTAGGCTGCTTCCAAGATTTAACTATCATGAACTGTGCTACTACCAATATGGGCAAGCATATATCCCAAGGTCAGATTATTTATATATATAGTATATATGATTTATATGTATTATACATTGTCTTTAGAGTGGAAATACTATGTAATCGTCTTTTATTGTACGTATCTCTTTCTAACTCTAGGCTGTATGATATATTGATAGCTTGAAAGTGAACAGGATCAGAATATATCACATTAATCAACAAACACTACAAATAAAGACTAGATAGATTTAATTCTTTTTTCTGTACCAGAGATGACAAAAATATGACTCTAGAGATAAAATTTGCCTGCATTTGTTTTCATAATTAAAGTTTTACTAGAATACAGCCATATACATTTATTTTCATATTGTCTATGATTAAATTTTTGCTGTAATAGCAGAATTGAGTAGTTATGATTTGTATACTGTATGATCCACAAAGCCTAAAATATTTACCATCTGGCCATTTAAACAAAAAATTCACCTACTTCTTTTCTAGATTAGAAAAAGTGGTAGAAAAGGTCTTAATTTAAATAGGATTTGAAGGGTACTATATCTGTCCCTGTTACATTAAGAATAACACAAAAACTGAGGAAACTTTCTACCAGTAATCCAAAATTATTATTCAATTCTGTAAAGAGGTTAAATGAAGTTTCAAAATACGTTTTTGTCCTTCTGGTCTTACTGTAATTGTTAACATAAACTAAAACATCAACTCACGCATGTTGAACTTGTTCACTATGATGTGACTTATTTGCTTAATCAAACAATCCTTTATTCATGATAACATTTTATTCATTTTATTACACAATTATTAGCCTTAGCATTTTAAAGAAGGATAGTGTATTCCAGGGATCACAAAGCAGATTCTATGACTAAATATTTATTGGGGAAAGAGCAGATTGAGCTACATCTCTACTTGTCAAATCATGGTGAAACTGTAACCATAAGTTGTCTATGGATACTATGACCAGTTAAAAACCAAGAATACAAAAAATATTAGGTGAACACTATTAGAATGTGTAATGAAGAGATTTGCGTATTTTTTTTTTCAGAATACAAATATAAGTTCCTTGTACAAAATCAAAACCTTCTGTTACACAGTTCACTAAGATTGAAGAAAGACTAGACAATTTTTTAAATCTTTCACAAATACTCACTTTTATTTCTTCCCTACCTCCAATCACTAAAATGCCCTGACCAAATGCAATGGAAACAAGCACCCCAACTCGTTTAAAGATAACATCCCAATGTTAGTGCTTGGCACAGGTGATCATCATAGCATAGGATGGTGAGATCTTAAATACAATGCATCCCTGGCCTGCCCTCATTTTGAAATTCCACAAAAGCAATGTCGGGCTCTCCAGGTACCAGATGTATTTCCTTAAAACCAAGGAATTGATGAAACAGCACAGATAACATCATTACATCAGTCTCTTCTGGTAAATTATTAAGGAATAAAATATAAGTTGGAGACTAATCAGGGACCTGAGTCTTTGGTGCTGCATTTCATTGGGTATTAGACATTGGTGTTCCCTGGCCAGGCTTTTGTCGGCAGTTGTTGCCGTCTGTTCTGCAGTTTAGGACTTCTTTTTGTCTTTGTCAGCAAAAGTACCATATATTTTAGATATTATATCAGAATCTGTTTTTGCACACTGATTTCACACTGGATAAAATGGAAATCCTTGTAACTGTCTCAATGTATTTGTGGATGAGCCCAATTCTGTAAATATAACAAAGGCCTGACCTCACATCTTCATGATCTTTAAAGCCACAATACCTATCACCATGCAAAAACTGAGAAAATAGGGCATCTAGGGGTCACATAATTTTTTTTAATTTTCTCATTTATATTGCTGATAAATTCTATGATGTGGTCTGATATCCATGTTTGGGTAATAGAAACTCTATGTAGCCACAAATACTATTTCTTCAGATAGCCTTTGCACCTGGTCTTCTCTGGTTCCTTTCAGCACTGGAAGGTTTGGCCACACAGCCAGGGAAGCTGCCTTGGCAAGGTGCAGGACACTCCAATACACTAAGGCTTATGCTGCCTCTGGTAAGAACTGCAAGCCATAAACAATTATTTTTTAAATTGAGGGCTACACAACTTTTATATTATATTATATATATATATATATATATATATATATATTCTGAGAAAACAAAGCAAATAATATATATGGAGACAGAAAAAGAGACAGTGAAATTTAAAGGAATTTTGCCTATATGATAGTGAGGCTTAGTAAGTACAAAATCTGCAGGGCAGGCTGGCAGACAAGAGGTCCAGGAAGAGTTGCAGTTATAGTCCAAAAGAATTCCCCATAGCTCAGGGAGGTCTTCAATCAATGGAATGAGTTCTAAAATCATCTACTGCTTAACTCAATATCCACTGATGTAAATGTTAATCTAGTCCAAAGAATGTCTTCCAGAAAAAACAACAGTATTTGAATAACTATCTCAGTGCCATAGACCAGTCAAGTTGACACATGAAGTCAGCCATCACGTACAGTCTTTTTCTTGGAATACCAGTTAAACATCAGTGACACACACTGAACATGGCCCAGGCCCAACTCTATCTTTGGAGGCTTTGCCTATTTCATTCATTCAGCTTGCTACAGTGTAAGTTAGAGCTGAACAATAAAAGAAGCCCTTCCCTCCTCTGAGTCTCACAACATGCATAGGATATTGTGTTCAATTTGCTATACAATGATTGCTGATTCAGTAAATGGATCTTGGTGTGATTGATGCTTCATAACTGAACGACCTTATGAACTGAACTCTGCATGTTACATCCTCTCACCACCCTCTCTGTGCATCAGTTTCCTCTCTGAGCATCATTCTTCACTGATGTCCCTGCAACTAGCTATGGCTTTTATCTTTTCTAAAGAAGTAAAGTTTCAAGTGGATGTGGGTTGAATGCCTCAGAGAATCCATAACAATTTTTATATCTGAGTCTTGTATAGGCTTCTGTCAAATCTTAGGGTACTTTCTTATACATGTCGCCTTGGATTGCAATGAAAAAAATGGCATGGACAGCAGATACATATAGTTATGGAATTCCCTCTGGTGAACAGTTAGCAAAGACCACAGACAGCTGATGAGATCTGATTTCAATCACACAATTAGCATTGCCCCTGTAGTAAATTGAACAATCAGTTATGTAATTTTTAAAGTCCTTCCTATCTAATGACATTGACTTAATCTTTGGCTATAGCTATGATTAAAAGGGAAGTTTCCCTGTGGATCTTTCTCAACCACATTCTTGCATTCATATGTGTGGGCCACCTGGCTAGAGGTCTGTTACCCCATTCAATGCCAGACTTTTTCAAGAAAGTTGGCAAACGTTCCTTTTCTTCATCACTTCTCCAAGGATGTTAATCTAGGAGCAGCTTTTATTGATCCTTTCTAATAGATACTTCAAGTTGCCCCCGTTGTGTTCCCCACTGGAGAAAATAAAATAAAAGATCCCTCTTTTCTGGGGTTCACATAAAAATTTTACCTTTCAGAAACTTTTATGAGGACAGGACGTTAAATTAAATTTCTTCAGTTTGTGGAGTAATAATTTATTTCACATATTGACATGTCATGAAAGATGATTGTTTCTTGTAGGTCTACTCTTAAATACAAGAGTTTGTAAGTATGTCCCTTAGTTATCTCCTACCAAAAACTGACTTCAGAAATCACTCAAGGAAATTTAATTTGGTTGATGAACAGCATCATTTATGAAAATGAATGTATGGAATGGACAGGGAATATTTGTGGGTGGAGAATTTAGAAGAGAAAAAAAAGCAACAACTAAAACCTAGATATTTTCTAAATGTAACAGGTTGGTAAATGCTATAGAATTAGACAAAAATACATTTTTTTTAGTTTTTAAAACATTTTTGTATTAATTATAAATCTGCTGCCTAGTATTGAGGGAGGCAACAACTAGCATCATATTTAGTATTTGCTGTCCAGGAATTTTTTAAGGCGGCAACAATGATCAAAGCAAAAATAAAACATGTAATAATATAAGTAATAGAGATTTAGCACAAGTGGAAATTATATATTTAAATTCAGTTAACAAAGTGATTAAGACATAGTCTGGGCTCTGAAGAGTTCTAAGTAATACATAGAAAAGATACTCTTAAAATATTTATCTTTTTCATATATCATCCATGAAAAGAGAAAAAGTGTGTGGTTAATAGGTTGGAAAAATTAGTTGAAATAACACTTTTTAAATTATAACAGAAAGTTTCTAAATGGGTGAGATATTTCAACTAAAAGATTATTAATATATTGTTAAATAACTCAAGCATTTACTTAAGAAAATCACATCATCGTGAACTAAATTATTTTCTAAATGAAGTGATTAAATGCTTAGGAATCTACTTTCCTTTTTCTCCCCTCTTTTGTTCAAACTCAGTAATTGTTCCTCTCTCTTGTGGAAGAAAATTTCCTAAATGTTTTCAATTTCATGTAATCCTTTCTCAATTGTCTAGATAGTAAAATTCTGTTTCAAGTATAATAATTTAAATGGTATAGATTTTAAAGTTTCAATAGATAGTTAAATAATTATGTGGAGTTTAAGTAAGTGAGGTAATGTTAATCTTTAGATTTTGGAGTGATTAGAGTAAAAACTTTTCTACTGAGTTAAATTGCAAAGATAGGAAGTAAAATACGGAGTCAAGCAAGTGACCTAGCATTCACTACCATTTAATGAAGGTTGGAAGGAGAACAACGTTTTTGGAATTATGTGGAGAAAGTAAGAGAATGGTGTCTGAGAATGTAGGAGGAGAGTTCTAAAACAGGAAGAAGGGGTTCATAGTGGTTCACAAATTTTCACAAAAGCCAGGCACTGATCAAAGCAGAGACCTGAATATCAGATAGAACAATCAAGAGTATCTTTTTCCAGGACTGTTTTCACTGTTGCTGTGGAAACAGAGGACAGTTATAGATTAAAGACTAAGACTAATAAAATGGACACAAGAAGTCTAGTGACTTTTTCAGGAAAAAGAAATAGAGAATAGGGAAATTAAAGAGGTAGAGAATATATATAATTAAATAATAGGACATTAAAACTGGGTCTATTTTCTCATTTTACCCAAGATCTCGAATTAATAACAAAAAGGTGGTCCCAAAGTAAGGTGTCACTTCCCCTAAGTTGTGGTTGCTTAGGGCCAAGTCTGTACTCCTGTCTGTGCAGAACATGTTCAAAAAGCAGGACCTGTAAGATGACATCAGAAACATTGCTTTGCTTCTCCCACAGCAATCAAAAAAACTGAAAGCCTACAGGTACTTAAGCAAGCTCAGGTAATTTCTTTTCAGAGATAGCAGAAACCATTATGAGTCCCTGTGACATGGGATGAGAGACACAGTAAGGCACTTTTCAAAGACCTGATAAGGGCAGTTTAAGGAACACATCTGAGCAAGTATCTGAGCTTGAAGGTAGCTTATAGAGAAGCAAGGAGCTGAGGCTGCTTGTGGCACCAGAGGAGAATATTATAAACAACTGCAGCCCTCAGACTCCCTAAAAGGAATCGGTTTCCCAGGGATCTGATGAAGAGAAGGTCTGGCACCCCTGCAGATACTGACACCGATGCAGCCTACAAGGCTCACCTGGAAGGGAAAGGGCACCACAGCAGCAGACCAGGGAGCAAAGGCCCTAATGGTTTGGCCTGAATCAGCACTATAAGCCATCAGATGATGGAAATTAAGAAAGGACATATGGAAGACAATCCTCAACAATGGCTGTATTCCATGAACCCACAATGCCCCTCACAGAAGCAAGATGTGGCCTCTAATGTCCACCAGGCCATCAGAAACTGTCACTTGACAGTAATAACAATTGAATAGGACTTTCTGTCCCTGAATATTCCTCAAAAATGACTAAAAGGAGAACTTTCTGAGATGTCTATTTTGGCTCATGTTTTAACAATTTTAGTCCTTGTATGGTTGGCAACATGGTAGAAGGGCCTCGGCAGAGGAAAGCTGTTCACTTCATGGCAGACAAAAAGCAGAGTGAAAAGGCAGGAAGCAGGGAGGAAGATATACCTTTCCAAGCCATATCTCCAGTGACTCACCTTCCACCAGCTCCACTTGTGAGCACACGAAGCTCTTGGGAGACATCCCAGATCAAAACCATAACATCTGGGAAGAAGCAGGACTGAAGGAATTCTGAAAGGCTCAGGTGGTAAAAGAAAAATTAAGGAAGACACAGAGGTGTGTAAGAGAAAAAAAAGTTGTTGGAACTATGTCTTCTTAGGGCTTCAGAGGGATAACAAGGAGGGTTGGATCAAACATTCAAGGGGAGCAGCAGGACAGCTGTAGGGTAATAATAAAAGGGGTCAAAAGAACTAAAGACTGACTGTGGTAAGGCAGAACCTGAAGGCCTCAACTCACATTGTTGAACTCAAAAAATCAAACTCTTAAAATAAAAGATCCAATTAAACAAAGGGCAACTGGAAAAAACAGACACTTCTCAGAGTACAAATGACTAATAAATCCATGAAAAAATGATCAACATCCCTAGATTCCACCTTATCCCAGAAAGAATGGCTATCATCAAATAACAAATGCTGGCAAGACAGTGAAGAAGGGCGTGGGCTTGTAGAAGGTACCTATCTACAATGTTGGCGGGAATGTAAACTGGTATAAACATTATAGAAATCAGTATGGGAAGTCTCAAAAAAAAAAAAAAACTCAAATAAAAATTCCATTTGACCCAACTATTCTCCTTCTAGGTATCTTTCCAAAAGAGTTAAAGACATCATACCCCAGTGATACATGCATACCCATGTTTACAGCAACATAACTCACAATAGTTAAACAGATGAATGGATAATGGTAATGTGGTATTTATGCATAATAGAGTATTACTGTGCCATAATGAAGGATAAATTCAAGTCATTTATAGGAAAATAGATACACATTGAGACCATAATGTTAACTGAAATAAATCAGACACACAAGCTTAAATATTGGATAACCTCTACTACATGAGAATCTCAAAGTATAAATAATTTAAAAACAAAATAAATAAAAATAAACAATAGCAAACAGGGAGATAGATCTTCTGCAAATGGGAAGAGGATCTGGAGATGGAGGGAGGTAACAGACAGAGGAGGAAGGGGAGGTGAAGGGGAATAAATAGAATTAAGTTAAGTATATATACCTACTCAGTAAGATGAATGTAAACACTGTGTACTGTAAACATGTAACAATAAAAAATATAAAATAAAAAAGAATGGATGCTATGAGTCACAAAAGTAGAAAACATCCAGCTAATATTCTAACTCTGTGGTTGAATTAGCTTGAAATCAGGCCTAATGGCCTTGAAATTGCCTTTCTGAGATATTAATTAATGAGGTAGTATTCTATCACTACTATTAAATGTTGTCTTTCTAAAATTCTGGAGACACAGTCTTTAAAACTTTTAAAATTTTAATTTACTCCCCAAATTCAGTAACCTATAGAAGATTACCTGTCACTGATGTGATTTTAGACAAGTTCCACTAAGTTGGCTTAATAGCCTTTTGAAGTAGAGATCCAAGCTGATCACAAAATACCAAGTCAAAAGACTACCATCGTCAGCAGGATAGATAGTGGTCTTCATGTGTGCATGCAGAATATTCTTCCCAACTATAGTTCACGTAGTGTTTCATTTCAAGGACAACTGAAATGTTATTTCAAAAATTAATGTCTAAACCTTGCTTCATGAAGAAGGAAGCACTCTGAACGAAAATAATAAAAGCTATAAAAATAAAAGTGTCTCAAAAATGAAGCTTTCTTTTAATGATTGAGATGAAAGAATTCAAATTTTCAGCATTTAGGTGAGAGATGCTTGCTTCAATTTTAGCTTTGAAAACCAGAAATTTGCTGATTTAGCAGAGAAAACTCATGGAAAAAAATATAGTAAATGTCTGTTTCAGGTTTACCCAAACAAATTCCTCAAAAAATCTCTGAGGATGTAACAATCCAGAAAAATCATTTTTCAAAATGTGCTTTTATCTTTAACTCAATTTTGCTTCTCAAAATAGACTTGTTTATGCTTTGCTCTCATTAAATTTAAAACTATTACTACCCTCACTGGTTTAATTTAGTGAAACTCTTGTTAATGTAAGCATGGCGCCTCTCAAAATATACTTAAAGAACTACCAAGATTAAGATTTATTGGTTTCCTACCAAATCAAGCTCTATTCATAGTCAAGAGAGCTAAAAATAGGTTTGTAATGGAGTTTAAACTTAAATTTAATTTAATTTAGATAACAGTGGCTCCCTTCATCAATTTTCCTACTCCTTTTACTTTACTTTTTAACATAATCTTCCAAAGTTAAATTTTGAAAACTATTTATTGCAAGCAAGATAAACCCTAAAGTAAAACTTAGTGTTTTTCTAACCATGGTCTGTCACCAATTAGTGGATGATGAAATCAATTTATTGCCTTTTGTTTTACAAAATGAAGTAGAATGCAAAACATCATAATCACATTATAAAGTTAAATATTATTTTTAAATGTTTTATTATATGTATGTATCTGTAATTTGTATGTAAAATGTATTTTTAAAGAATAGATTCCAATCAGAAAAGTTTGAAAACATAGGACCAGAGAATTACAGAATTTAGAGCCAAAGAGGCCTAGTCAGAAACTCCCTGCATAACACTAAGTCACAATTTCTCAGTCTCATATCTCTCATCCACAATGGTAGTAAGAACTCCAGATAGTAAAGCAGAAGAGTATCAGTATATTAGAACATTTCAACAAATGAAGAAAAAGCATTTAATAAATTCAACATCCATAAGATAAAAATTGAACAAACTGGATATAAAATAAGTTAAATATCAAATAGTTTATCTTACATGAGAAATTAAAGTATAAGTAATATAAAGAGAAAAATAAAAGCTATATGATAGGAATAGGGGGGTAAATTTTGTAGAAATGAAAAGGGGACCTAGGGATGGTGGAAACAGTCTAGTGGGAGGGGAGGCACAGTAAAAAGAATTACTGTGATATAAGTACCAATTTCCACAGATGAATATAATTATTATGTATCACAAACATATACTAATAAAATAAAGTAAATGTACCTCAACCTATAAAGGTCATATATAATAAGCCAACAAGTAGGAAATCAAATGGGGAAAAGCTGAAGGCTTGATAAGTTCTGGAAAACAATAAAGAACAAAGCACTGGAATCAGGCATGACAAAGGTATAAAAGGGCTACCATGTTAGCAGGGAGGAAACCAAACTGTCATTGTTTGTAACTGACATGACAATGGGTAGAAAACCATAAAGACTCCACACATAAAGAAAACTGGAACTAATGTTTAAAAATTCAGCAAAGCTACAGGATACAAATGAACACTAAAAAATCAGTAATATTATACTGACTGCAAAGTATCTGTTGAAGAAATCAAGAAATCAATCCTATTTCCAAAATAAAACAGCTGGGTATGGTAACAAACACCTTTAATCCTAGCACTTGGGAGGCTGAAGTAGGAGTACCCTCAAAAGTCTGAGGTCACCCTGGGCTACATAGTCCATATTCCAGTCCACATATTCCAGTCTAGCCTGGAATACACAGTCAGATCCTGTCAATAGTTAAATAAATAAATAAATCCTAGGAATAAATTTAACCCAAGAGGTAAAACATTTCTACAATATAATCTGTAAAACATTGATAATAGAAATGAAGTAGAAATGGAAAGCTATCCCATGTTTATAAACAGGAAGAATTGTTAAAATGCCCATACTGCTCAAACTGAGTCAATGCAATAATCTCTTTCAAAGTGCCAATGATTTCCTTCACAGAACTAGAAAAAACCAAGGCTGAAATTTATATGGAACCATGAAAATAACACAATTAGTCAAAGCAATTAAGCAAAAAAAAGAAAGCCAGAAACATTACACGACCTGACAAAAATATTCTGCAGAACCACTGTAATTAAAACAGCATAGTATTGGCATAAAAACAGACAGACTAATGGAACAGAAAAAGAGAGCCTAAAAGTAAATACATATATCCACAGTTAACTGATCTCCAACAAAGTTGCTAAAAACACATATTAGAGGAAGAATGGTCTTTTCAATTATCTGTAGAGAAAAGTGGATATCCACATGCAAAAGAATAAAACTAGACCATTTCTCACCAAAAACAAAAATCAACTAAAATGGATTAATGGTATAAATATAAGATCAGAAACTCTGAAATATAACTCAAAACATAACACAAACATTTCTGGACATCGGAGTAGGCAAGGATTGTTTTTGGACAGAATCCCCAAAACACAAGAAACAATAGCAAAAGCAGACAAATGGGATTAAATAAAACTAAAAAAACTTTTGTACAGAAAGTGAAGTAGTCAACTGACCGAAGGGACAACATATTTAATGGAGGAAAATATTAATAATTATCCATTTAACCAAGGTTTAATACCCTGAATATATAAGGAACTCAAACAACTCAACACTAATAATAATGATAATAAAAATGTGATTTGAAAAATGGTTAATAGATTTACACAGACACTTCTTAATATAATACATCCAATTAGCCAAGGAGTATGTGGAAATGTTCAATGCCACTAAATCATCACAGAAATGCAAATCAAAACCACAAAGAGATATTAGTTTATCCCAGTAAGAATGGTAATTATCAAAAAAGACAAAAGGTTAACAATTGCTGGACAGAATGTGGAGAAAAGAAAACCTTTGCATACAGTTGGTGGGAATATAAATTAGTGAAGTCATTATGGAAAACTGTCTGGAGTTTCCTCAAAAATATAAAAACAGAACTACCATTTGATTAAACAATCCCACTACTAAGTATACATCTAAAGGAAGGAAATCAGGATGTCTAAGAGACAACTGCACTCCTAAATTTATTGCAGCATTATGCACAACAGCCAAGAAACAGAAACAACGTAAGTGTCCACCAACTGATAAGTGACTAAAGAACACATTCTACATATAAATAAAGGAGCACTACTCTACCATAAAAAGAATGAAATCCTGTCATTTGTAACAACATTATGGAACTAGAAGATATTATATAATATGAACCAAGCTAGGCATAGGTAAATACTATATGATCTCACTCACACATGGAATATTAAAAAATTGAGTTCATAAATGTTGAGGGTAGAATGGTGGTTACCAGAGTCTGAGGAGAAGAGAAGAGAAGGAAGCAAGGAGACAGGTTGATTAATGGAAGTTAACTTACAGCTAGATAAGTTCTGGTTCTGTAGCACAGTACAGTGAGTGTAGATGACAATGTACTGTATTTTAAATAAAACTAGAAAAAGGGATTTTGAATGTTTTTTCCATAAATATATGGAAAACATCTGAGTAGTTATATTCACTCTGACTTAACAATACACAATGTACCAATGTGTGGAAATATCTCACGTAACCCCCATAAATATGTGCAATCTTTGTCAATTAAAAATAATTATAAAAGCTAAAAGGTAAACAATGATCATGAGAGATGAAATTGTAGTGTTTTTATCACAGAAATACCTCATCTCAAATATGAATTGCATATTTATATAAAGAAAGAAAATCAGGAACAAAATTTAAAACACTGGCAAAAATAATTCCACACACAAAAATGTGTCTTGCACATTGCTGCAGGCCTGCGGACCTTTAATTAGTGTTCATGTCATCAACCTGTTTTACTGTGCTGGACTACAGTCTCGGAACTAGCACATGGGATATGAAAAGATGAGTTATGGTCTCCATGAATAATATTTTAAAAGGCTAATTCATCAATAACTAGCATTTATGTGAAATATAACACTCTTCAAATATCCTATTATGTCCTCAAATAATTCTACTTATCGAATGATTTTTCCACTGATCTCACTCAAATTGGTGATCTTCAGAAGTCCATCTGAAATTTTAGCTGTGCCAAGAGTATCAACGGTATTCTGAAAGTTGAAATTTGAACACTGAAATTGAGAGCTAGTAACATTGAGAATTCCCTTCTTGTAACATCTAGCTGTCTTTGAGAATTCATTTTATCGAAATCACTGTGTAAATTCTAGTAACTGAGAAAGGCAATCAACTGGGGAGACTTTCAGTAAAATTACTTGAGATTGAGTTTAGTTTTTATTTCAATAATCCAAAAGGAAAGTTATTTTTATTGCACAGGGTAAATAGCTCAATCTATTAAGCTTAATCTGCTCAGATAATTTCTAAAAGCAATTTTAATGCATTAAAAATTTTCATCCAGACTTAGCAAATTCAAAAAGATCCAATGAAAGAATGTTTATATGTATGTTTACAAGCAGTTAGATCATGTTTTACATTTTAAAATCCCTCAAATTTTTAAACTTGCATAATAACGCATAATAAATCATATGTTAAAATCACCATACAGAATTTTATTTTTCTTTGAACAATATAGTAATGCATTATCTCTATAATAACTGAAGTTTAAAAATACTCAGGCCACGAAGTTAATAACCAACCTTTTTAAAAAATTTTTATTTTATTGGTACATTTTAGGTATACAATATGATGACATTCATCATTGGAAATTTGCACCTTTACATGATCTCTCTTGAGTAACCAACCTTTTGAAAAACACACTAGTATTATCTTAAATCCTAGTATGTTATAACTAGTCTATTCACTTAATACAACCTCTTAGAAATCATGATTTAATAAATAAGTTTAAAGTATTATTTTGTCATAAATGCAAAGAAAAATAGTTTAACCACTGCTTGATCCAAAACACCTCTGATTTTTGAGTTTCTTACTTCTTTTCCATTTGATCTACCCTTTACTTTCCATACTGTAACTTGTCTTTTTGATAAAAACACAATCTATGCATTTTATCTTATTTACTTTCAGCTGACAGAGTAGTTTAGTTGTTACTACAGAACTAAAAATCTCACTTTATTTTATATCTAAAGACCTGCTTTAAAATTATAATTAATATAATTTGTGAGGGGGGGTAATGATTCTCTAAATTCATGGTATATGGGCTCCCTCCAGTGGCTAATATAGTGTCCACAAACCTGTTATGGCCTCTTAAACTACTAAGCTTAGTGAAGCAATGATCAGCATTAGTTTCAAAATATGAATTTACATATTACAAGCAGCAATACATCAATTATTCATATTCATTTAACAAGAAATATAGAACTTAATAGATATGCCAGACATCATTCCAAGCTTCACAGTTTGAGATTGGCGGCAATCTGTCTGGGTGCACATGTTGAAGACGGAACAGGTTTATGAACAGCAACAAGCACCACTTAGTATTGAAACACAATGATGTGAGCATAATGGTAGCAGGCATAAAGTTGAGTGGAGATGCTTCAGAGTAAAGAGCAGGTAGACCCAGGAGTTTTTCTCCTTCATCGTATATAAAAATCTGCGGTTTGGAAGAAAGGACATTCTGAACAATGAGAGCAGCATGTTCAAAAGCAGGTTGGCATATATACAGAAAACTGAGTATTTCTGTGTGATTGACAGTCAATCTGGTGGCTAGTATGAACTAAGGAAGTTCAGGAAGATGGGGATAAGGACACAACATTCCTACAAGTAGCTGAAAGATATCTTTTTGGTATGGATGAACAGCCAAACTGTTCTAAACATTGACAGAATTCCATCTGAGAAGAGGAAAATGGTATGCAGGACACACAATAGCAGAGAGTGAAACCAAATTCAGGGGATTCAGCTAGCTGAGTTTTATAAAAGAACTAAATTATAAGAAGGAGGTAAATGATATAATTTACAAAATGAAAATACACAGAGTTGGATGATGGTAAGGTCAGTTATATGGCAGAGCAAGGGAAACGGGTATAGGATTTCTCCAGTATGGATTACATTAAGTTCAAAACACTGTCTTATTTTAGAAATTATAATGATGCTCTTAACACAAAACTACTTTTTTGGGTTCCTCTAACAATAATGTACATTTATGATTTGAATTTTACAATCAGATAAATGATTTTGAATAGAATTACGTGGGAGAAATCAGGCAGGGCCTACAGTATCCCAACACCCACCCACCCTGATATATTTTGTGGACAAGGCAGAATGTCCCTAATCCCAGCAGTTATGGAAGCATCTTCCTATCCAGGAGTTGTGTGACTGAAGTAAAGTTGTGTGATTTTAAATCCAGCTACCCATGGTGGTATTTTTCATTTTTTATGAGCATAGAAAAATGAATTAATCAAGAGCATTGGGATTTTATTTTTGTTCATGTAAATGTCTTACTATGAAGTACATTAATCAAAATGTACAATTTTCCACTCCTCTGGCATTTAACTATTTACTTTTAAGACTCATTATTGTGAAACATAAATGGAACAATCCACAATAAAGAGATAAAATTACATTTCAATGATGTTCAATATCACAAAAAATTTCATTATCACTGCACAGCAAAGAAACTTGAGTATATAATCACTAATTCATACCCTTGACATCTAGCATAATGGCACTCAACTACACCAAAACAGCTCATTGTAATGGAAATTTCCTAGGATACCTATCTAAACGTGATTTCTGGAGAGTTTCATTTTCATTACTATTGGAAGATAAACTTCATACATAAGCATATAAGAAAATGTCATTCATGCAAAAACTATTTCCAGATTTTCTTCTCTGTGTAGTTCAGTATTGTTTCATATTACTTGTAGTCTGCTAAGGACTATGTTTAAAGGACAAAGACCAAAAGATATACTTCTCATTTACCAGAACTTGTAAAAGTATCTCCAATAATAATAATAATGAATGTATCTATTAGGGTGTTTTATCTAAAAGTAACACAAGCCAACTAAAAATTACCAAAACAATAGATTATTTTCTCAAATAAGAAACTTTTTTCACTGATGAACACATATGCAAATATCCTCAACAAGTTACTGGAAGACAGAGTGCAATAAATCATCAAAAAGATAATACATTCTGACCAAGTAAGTTTCATGCTAGGAATGCAAGGATGGTTCAACATATCCAAATCAGTAAATGTGATACATTACATAAACAGAAGCAAGGACAAACATCATATGATCATCTCAATAAATGCAGAAAAAGCCTTTGACAAAATCCAACATCTATTCATGATAAAACTGTCAAAAATACATATAAAAGGACCTTATCTCAAGTTCATAAAAGCCATTTTTGACAAACCTACTGCCAACATCATATTAAATGGGGAAAAAAGGAAAGCTCTCTAAAGTCTTTTAGAGATTGGCCTAGTTGGCTTTAAAAATTATAGTCAAATGCCAGAGGAATGGAAAATTGTACATTTTAGAGTTCCCCTAAAAAGGAAAGTTTCTCTAAAATCAGGAACAAGACAAGAATGTCCACTATCACCACTCTTGTTCAACATAGTCTTCAAAGCATTAGCCAAAGGAATCAGGCAAGAGAAAAAAAATAAAGAGATATGAATAGGAAAGGAAGAAGTCAAATTATCATTACTTGTAGATGACATGATCCTCTACATACGAGACCTCCAAAATTCCACCCAGACTCCTAGAATTAATAGCCAAACTCAGCGATGTAGCAGGATACCAAATCAATACACAAAAATCAATAACATTCCTATACACTAATAATGAACTCACTGAGAAAAATATTAGGATAACAATACCATTCACAACAGTATCAAGAGAAATTAAATAATTACGAACTAATGTATCCAAGGAAGTGAAAGACCTCTAAATGAAAACTACAGTACTCTGAAAAAAGGAGATCAAAGAGGACATCAGAAGATGGAAAGATGTCCTCTCTTCTTGGATAGGCAGCATCAATACAGTCAAAATGACCATACTTCGAAAAACTGATATATAGATTTAATGCAATTTCAATCAAAATACCAACATCACTCCTCAACAGATCTAAAGAAAATAATCCTAAAATTCATATGGAACCAGAAGAGAACCAAAATAGCAAAAGCAATCCTGAATAACAAAAGCAAAGCAGGAGGCATCAAAGTTCTGTATTTCAAGTTATATTATAAAGTTACAAAGATAAAAACAGCATGGTACTGACAGAACAACAGACATGTGGATTAATGGGACAGAACAGAGGATGCAAAAACACCCCAAAGCATCTTCAGCTATTTGCTCTTTGATGAAGGAACCAAAAACATACACTGAAGGAAAGATATCCTCTTTAGTAAATGGTGCTGGAAAAATTGGATATCCACATACAGAAAACTGAGTCTAGACACATATATATTACAATACACTAAACTAAAAAAAGGATTAAATATTTGAATGTTAAAAATAGAAGTACTTAATCTGCTGGAAGGAAAACTAGGTAATACTCCTGAAGATATAGGCACAGGCAAAGACATTCTGAACAGAACCCTGATGGCACGAGAAAAAATACCAAGAATCAACAAATTGAAAAGCTGCTGCACAGCAAAGGAAACAACCAACACAGTGAAGAAACCATCTACCGAATGGGGAAAATTTTTTTTGCCAGTTATCCCTTGGACACAGGGCCAACACCTAGAATATATAAAGAACTAAAAAAAATAATAATAAACCACTCAAAAGAAAAGATTCAACCCAAAAATGGCAACTGAAATGAACAGAAACTTCTCAGGAGAAGTACATATGACCAATAAATACATAAAAAAATGTTCAACATCACTGGCCAAAAGGAAATGCAAATGATAACAACACTGCCATTCTATCTTACTCCAGAAAGAATGGCTATCATCAAGAAATCAGATAATAACAAATACTGGAGAGGCTGCAGGAAAAAAAGGAATGCTTCTACATTGTTGGTGGGGATGTAAACTAGTACAACCACTATGGAAATCAGTAGGGAGATTCTTCAAAAAACTAAAACTAGAAATTCCATTTGACCCAGCTTTTTCCCTTGTAGTTATCTTCCCCAAAACAGCTAAAGTCATATTACGGTGATACAGGGATATCCATGTTTATAGCAGCACAATCCATAATAGCTATATCTTGGAAACAGCCTATATGCCTATCAACAGATGAATGGATAAAGACAATGTGGTAGGGCCAGGGATTTAGCTCAGTGGTTCTGCCACATGCCCTGCATGTGCAAGGACCCGAGTTTGATCCCCAGTACCCTCCCCAAAAAACCCCCCAAAAATCTGAAAGACAATGTGGTAGTACAATGGAGTACTACTGTGCATAAAGAAGGACACATCAGAGTTATTCATAAGGAAATGGATGCACCCTGAATTGGCACCTTGAGGCCATAATATTAAGTGAAATAAATCAGACACACAAGCTTAAAGTCACATGGTTTCACTTATATGAGAAACCCAAAATATAAATAAATAGGAAGAGGTGAGATCTTTTTTCAAATGGGAAGGGGGGAAATGGAGGGAGAAGGGAAGAAGGGGAAGGAAAGGGGATGAAAAAAAGAATTGGAAAAAAATTGAGATAGAACTTTTGCAAATAGGAAAGGGACTAAGAATTGGAAAGAGTGGGGAGGGAAGGAGAAAGGGTAGGGGATGAAAAATTTAAGATGTATTGTATACATGTACCAACTCCCCACAATAAATGCAATCATTATGTACTCCAAGATATGTACTAATAACAAAAAAAATTTTAAATCAATGTGAACTCTTATTATAGCCATTTTCTGGACTGAATTAGGCAGTAGTTTAATTATGACAGGTTTTCTCAGCTTTCATAGGCTTTTCTTGGTGCAAATGCAACCACAACTCCAATTATTACATTTGCAAAGATGACATTCAAACACAATAGAAAAGACACCCCTCAAGACACACACACACACACACACACACACACACACACACGCACACGCACACACACACACAATCTCCATTTTATCATATAGGAAAACTGCTCTGTGGTGCCCTCAGAAGAGTTCTCCTCAGGTTGCACTGACCAGAAATTGGTCACATTTCTTTAATCCCATAATGGGCAATTAGGAATGACTGGAACAAGCATGTGAGTATGATTTATGCCCTAGGGCAGTGGGACCCTGGGTAATGATGCCTAGAGATAATTCTACTTTTCACAACTTATAGGGTATGGTAGGGGTTACTACTGGCAGCTACTGAATAGATACCAGGGCCTTTATGCATCCTACAATGCACAGGATAGCTTCACCCACATGATATTATCTGGTCTAATATTAACTGGGTTGGGCAACTCTGTCCTAGGATTTAGCTATTTACCTTCCCTTGTCAGAATGACTTTTGATATCAGGACAGTATCAAGGTTCTGCCCACAAGGAATTAATAATTTTCCCCATAGGGGAAAAGATCTATTAGATTAGTGGTTCTCAAATTTTACAAAATATTAGAGTTACCTTAGAGGCTTGGTAAGCACATTTGCTAGACCCCATTTTCAGACTTTCTGATTTATTGAGGGGATTTAAAATTCTGCATTTTCATCAAGTTCCAATGACTCTTATGTTTTTGGTTTATGTACTACATGTTGACCTCCATTATGTTAGATCATATACAGGACATTGTAATCAAACATTCACCAGATACTGACACTGAGCAACCAACTCAACCTCTCTGGGCTTCTACTTTCTCATTAGTTAAAAAAAAAGTACTATAACAATGGTATATTGCTACATAATTGGTGATTTTCATTTATTCTTAGTAAACATCATGTATTTGCTATACTAATCATATATTGATTTATATTTTGATTCCTCCTTGGCTAAATTTCACATTGAAATGATTTCCTCCATGGTTCTAATGGATTGGTATTACATAACAGAAAGTCAGAAAGATTAAGTGAAAACTGAATCACATTAAAGAAAACAGTAGATCAATTAAATTTCTTCTAAGTCTATCAAAAACAGGTACCCCACCCTGACAATGTCAAGTGTCAAGACATGTATTTCTGTCCTTCAGTCAGCAATGACATTTGAAGTCAGACATGTCTGTAATCCCACCGCTTTGGGAGACTGAAGCAGCAAAATGGCATGTTGGAGCCCTAGCCTGGGCAACTTGATGGGGGCTAGGAAGGAAGGAAGGAAGGAATGGAGGAAGGAAGAAAGGGAAAAGTAGCTCAGTGTGAAGATCCTGGGTCCAACTGCCAGGACTGAAAGGAAAAGAAAAAGAAGCATTTCAAAAACTGTAATAAGTGTTGGAGTAGCCCATTACAAAACAAGAAATACAAATTGCTAATCATATTAGAAAATGACTAACACAACCCGCAGAAGAAAGAAATTCTAATCAAACTAACTAAACTAAAATAATCATGGAAGAAACTAAACAATCATGACATACTTCCAATGTTTTGACAAACAAAAAAACAAAAAAGGAAGATACTGTATACTGGTACTTTAGGAGGAAACAATTGGAGCTACTTCTCACATTATTTAGCAAATTTAACTCCAGGTAGATAACAGAATCAAATAAAAATAAATATCAAAGAAAATAAAATGGGATCTTTACTGCAGTTATGAAAAACATGATAAACTAACCAGCTTCAAAGAGAACACCATTATGGCTGTTCATTAAATGAAGATATGGCCGCTGATGATAATGTACCTTTACTTATAACTATAATAAAAGAAAAGGAAATAGATATTAGAATATTCATTTAAACATACCAGAAAAGTGATTAATATGCATAATCTGTAAGTGTTCATGTAGGTTTAAAAGAAAAGACAGTACAAGTGACAGAGAAGTGACAAGTCACAGAAGATGAACATAATGTAAACTAAACCAAGAAATTAAATTGAAAAAATAAAAATAGTGGCATTAGGATGGTTTTATCATAAAAGGCATATATGTATATGTACACACATATGTAAAGGGAATCAAAATTTGTGGTGGTTTGTTCACTGGATGTGTATTTTGCCATTTAGTAAATGGTCTTCAGTGACTGAGTATGGCCTTGAACTGGTATAAAAGCTGGCTATTTCTAATGTGCCCATGCCTACTGCTTTCTGTGAATATCATCTAATTTAGTTCATATAATAGCCCCTCAGAAAGCATTATTATCACCATTTATGGACAAAGAGTCTGAGTTTCAGAAAGGTGAAGTGACCAGCCCAGTTCTGCTTGACATCAAAGCTTGTGTTCCTCCTATTGTAATTCTCATATTGCCTTTGGATGATAATAATAAACATCATAAAGAGGAACATTTACTGAACAGCAAGTGCTGTGCTAAGCAAACTGCACCCATTATCCCATTTAATTCTTAATACTATACTGTTATCTATTCTCATTTGTAGAAGATAAAATTAAGAGAAGACACACAAGGTCATAGACTATTAAACACATGCCTACCTGAAACTTATCCTTTAAACATTTTTTCTTATTTTCTTCTCTAAAGAAACTTCTTTTAATAGGAGGAGAGAAGTGGGGTAAGGCAAAGAAAGAAACAAGTTTTCTACCAATAATCAACTGATTGGAGTGAAAAAGGCATCTGTATTTTGTTAGATTATGGAACTAATGGAAGGATCCTGTCTGCCTTGATTTAGCTCTTATTACCTATACAAATCATCCAACACTAAACTGACTTAAAATAAAATATTGTTCATTAAATTTACTAACAAGTTAGTCCTGAAAATTTAGAAGACTATGAATGTGGGAATTAAATTGGATTTAGAAGCATCTGTCTCTCAAAAAGGACACTAAATCTGCATCTCTCAAGTGACCAGTTATGTTGAACATTTTTTCATATATTTATTTGCTATTTGTATTTCTTCATCTGAGAAATGTGTATTCATCTCAAATGCCCATTTTTTGATTGGTTCTTTAAATTTGGAGGTTTTGATATTTTTTGGTTCTTTACATATTCTAAATATTAGTCTTTTGTCTGAGAACAGCTGGCAAAAATGTTTTCCCACTCTGTTGGTTGTCTCTTTACTTTGTTAGTGATTTCTCTGTGCAAAAGCTTTTTAATAAGATGAGATCCCAGTTGTTGAATCATTGTAATAGTTCCCTTGCAATCAGGGTTTTATTCATAAAATCTTTGCCAATGTCTTGGAGAGTTCTACCTATTTCCTCTTCCAGCAGATTTAGTGTTTCTGTTCTAATGTTTAGATCTTTGATCCATTTTGATTTTAGTTTAGTGCATGGTGAGAGACATAGGTCTAGTTTTAGTCTTCGGCATGTGGAAAGCCAGTATTTCCAGCACCATTTATGAAAGAGGCTATCTTTCTTCCAGTGAAGGTGTTTGGCTCCTTTGTCAAAGATAAGGTGGCCCAGTGTGTTTGGAGTGATTTCTGCATCTTTTATTTTGTTCCACTGATTCCTGGGTCTGTTTTTTGTTTTTTGTGTGTTTTTTTTGAGGGGGGGGGTTGTTTTGTTTTGTTTGTTTTTGCCAATTCTATGCTGTTTTTAATCACAGTAGCTCTGTAGTATAATTTCAGGTCAGGGATTGTGATGCCCCCCCTACCTTACTTTTGTTGTCCAGAACTGCTTTTGCTGTTCTAGGTCTCTTCTGGTTCCAAATGAATTTTAGGGATGTCTTCTCTAGTTCTGTGAGGTATGCTATTGGTATTTTGATTGGGATTGCATTAAATCTGTATACAAATTTTGGGATTATGGGCACTTTTACTGTGTTGGTTCTTCCTACCCACAAGCAAGGGATATCTTTCCATTTTCTGATATCCTCTTGGATCTCCTTTTCAAGAGTATTATAATTTTCAATGTAAAGATCTAAAACAACACTGACATTCCTCCATCTTGCTCCAGAAAGAATGGCTATTATCAAGAAATCAACCAATAACAAATGCTGACAGTGCTGTGGGGAAAAAGGAACCTTTCTCCACTGTTGGTGGGAGTGTAGACTGGTGCACCCACTGTGGAAATCATTGTTGAGGTTCCTCAAAAAACTAGGACTAAAAGTTTCATTTGACTCAGCTATTCCCCTTCTTGGTATCTTCCCTTAAGAATTGAAAGCATCATACCACAGTGATATATGCACACTCATGTTCATAACAAAGTTTGTAATAGCTAAATCCTGGAAACAATCCAAATGCCCATCAACTGATGAATGGATAAAGAATATGTATTTTTTTATACAACAGAGTACTACTCAGCCATAAAGAAAGATGAACACTTGAGACATTTAGAGCTAATGGCTGCACCTAGAGACCATATTCTTAAGTGAAATAAATTGGACACACGTGTAAATATCAATCTCTGGTGTGAGAGACTGAAAGTGTAAATAAGGACCAAAATATGGAAGATACTGTGAAACTGGAAGAACATGTTCAAACACAAGGGGCACAAGGGAGGGGAAAGAGGGAAAGGAAGGAAGAGAAAGGAAAAAATGAAGAAAGAAAGATAAAATGGAAACAAAGCTCTTGTGAATAAGAAGGATAAGAGGGAGGGGTCGGGAATTTAGCTCAGTGGTTCTGGTGCCTGCCTTGCAAGCACAAGGTCTGGAGTTCGCTCCCTGGTACCAAAAAACAAAACAAAAAAAAAACAAAAAAAAGAAGGAGAAGAGGGGAGGGGAGTGGAAAAAAAAAAGAATCAAGATATATCATGTACAGGTACAAATTCCATATGATGAATGTGATTATTATATATTTATCTAAACTATACCAATAAACTTAATGAAAAAAAGGTTACTAAATTACCACCAACATATATGTTAGGCATCAGTACATTAATAGTGTAGGTAAGATCATTATAGGAGGAGTAATGATGCCTTGCATTCATTATAGGAATACTTGATGACAGACACTGCTCTAAGGTTTAAAAACATACTGTCATTTAATCATCACAATAATTCTCCAAGGTTCATCATTATTCCCATTTCACAGATAAGGGTATTGAACCTCAGGATAAGAAGATAAGGTGTTGATTGTTAAGAGCTGAGATTTTATTCTCTACCTAGTTCAAAAGCTCATAATCTCAAACAGTATGCTAAATTATAAAACAGGTCACTCTGTGGAAAGGTAGGAGTATGAAAATAATTATGGCACAAGTTGACATAGGAAGATCTATTGACAGGTTATCTGAGGGTAGAGGAAGGTAGGAAGACTTGAGTAATAGGTGAAAAATCTTGGCAAAGAGAAGGAGGACACACATGAGCCTAAAACCTACTATTAAAAACTAAATGTGTAGCTGGGGATTTAGCTCAGTGGTTTTGCTGCCTGCCGCACAAGCGCAAGGACCTGAGTTCGATCCGCGGTACAAAAAAAAAAAAAACTACATGTGTAGCCAGGTGTGATGGTGCACACCTATAATCCCAGCACTCTGGGAGACAGGAAGATCCCAAGTTTGAGCCCAACCTAGGCAGTTTAGCAAGACCTGGTCTCAATATAAATAAAAACTAAAAAGGCTGGGGAAGTAGCTCAGTATGAAGGCTTGGGTTAAATCCTCAGTTCAAAAATAAAGGAAGAAAGGAAGGAGGAAAAGAAGAGGGCAGGCAAACCATGTATAGTTCATTTGTCTACCAGGGTCTGCTTTTGAGAATGGCAGGCAAGTTCAATCCGTTCCTCCACTAGGTTGTAGTCTATACTTTTTTATTTTCTTTTGGTAACTAGAAACAATACTGAACTTCAAGTTCCATTCAATACTGAAATCTAATATTGGACTATACAATGAGATAAGAAGTCCTTTTTCTTCCTCTTATTATATCTGTAGAAGTATATGGTATGCATATGCATTCAAAACTATTTCAAATCAACATTAATTTTAATGGAAAACCTTCAAGAACATGTAATTTTCTGTCATGGCTTCAATGGCTTATAAAGGCTTCAAACAGTAAAAATGGTTTGTAATCCATGATTTAACTGAGGTAAGTATGATTTGTCTTGTGTGTCGGGGCTGGAAATGTCTCAGTTTTTTATCTTGTCTGGCCTCTTCGATTTACAGGAACAAAGAAAGAAAGATATCAAGAGATGGGATGATTTTGTCACGGAAATAAGTGAATATCTAATGAGAATACTGTCTATCAAGTTATATGACTTTGTTTTCTTCCTTTTCCTCCTTTCACAGAACAGAATCGTTTTCAATGAAAAAATTAATAAGGCTACACTTTGGGAATTGGAATTAATAGGGCTATTCCAAAACCAGCAGAATTATATTACTGAAATTTTTCCCTCAGATTATTTTTATTTAACTACTTTACTAAATATTTTATTTTTATAGCCTTCTAATGGTCTTCATTCTAACTTAACTGGAAAAGTAAAGTTTGTTTCTTTTAGTCATTGATACCATGACTCAGACTTCATCACTGGCTTACTGGAGGATAACTTAGATCCTGTCGTGGTGATTTGTAAGTAAATAACCTCTGCAGTGCTAGGTTCGCTGTCCACACCCATAAAACAACTGCACCTGTCCCATCATGACATAAGGTCTTAAGAGCATAAAATCAAACCCAGTCATCTTTCTAACAAAGGTGGACACATTTTAATAACTAGTAATATGCATAAGCTTTTTTAGCTTTAGGGCAGAAACTGATCATTGGAAGGATTTGGGAAGGCATTTCCTCTTCTTTCAAACAGTATATTATAAAATTAGATGAATATGAGGAGGCTCACTTCAAATAGGAGGCACTGGCAGAGACAAATATAAAATTCAATGTAATGACTCAGTCATTTAAAATAACTCCAGCATTATTGTGTCACATTCACACCTGTTCTCTACTTTAAAAGGTCTTTAGAGTCTGCAAGGCTGGTCTAACAGAGAGCATCATCTCAGGAAGACAAAAGGCCAAATGTCTAAATAAGCATTACATGAAAATCAAAAGTGACAGCTGCTTCAGAACTGTATAGGTGGATAGAAACATTCTGTATTCTGAATATGTGATTTCATGGGCTAAATATTTCTCAAAATTCATTGAGTTGTACCCTGAAGTTTCATTATTGGAAATTATACCTGAATAAAGTCAATTTTTAAAAAATTACAGGTGTTCATGTCAACATCAACACATGTCCTTCTAATAAAAGCAATAGGAACCATGAAGTCAGATCTGGTTGAACAATAATAAAGATTAAATATAGCATTTAAGATTTTGTGCAGTTATAAGAAGACCTCTTTCTGAGGAAATGGGGATGAGAATTCCATCATAGTCAGGTTAAAAAAAGTCACTCATTGCGAGTCTTTGAAGTTTGTGCTTTCTTTTGGCAAACAAATTATATAGCATGTTAGCCTTTTGATGATTTTCTAAGGGATTTCATCCCCATATACACACACAGTTTATCATTAGCACTGGTAATCCTCAAGTTCAATATGCCTATTAAATACAAAGAAGCCACCTTTTTTTCTTCTTGTTTCAAGAAAATGAAGTATAATATTGTTCCTTTGTGATTACTAAACTATATAATCAAGATATATAAAAGCAGGCTAATTTTCTAAATGTGTAATGTTGGTACTGAAAAACAAAGCAAAGTTCACCCTTTTGTATTGAGTTAGCAAAATCATATCTCTCTACATCTCTTTATTTTTGCTCCTATAAAATGAAAGGACTAAACCAGATAAAGTCCTATGACAATTCCAGCACTAACATTGAACATAAATCATACTTATTTCAGTTAATTCATTTACCAGAAGTATATTTCTACTCACCAAAAATTCTTTCTTCCTGTTATCACCTAATGCTTTCCTTCTTGTGCAGTGCCAAATTTGGAGAGAGAGTGGCATTGATGAGAGAGTCAGAAAAGTTTCTAATTATCTCACTGAGACACACAATAGACACTCAACAAATATTTGTTTCTTTTTAGCAGGCTGGAAATGATAGGGAGAATTCAGGGTTGTCAAGGAAAATAATAGGGAGAAAAAGAATACTACTGAAGAGGGAAAAATAAAGAAGCTATGATTCATCTCGCAAATATTTTTACAATAGATCTATAATAGATTAAAACATCTTTCACTGAAAGAAGTTAAACCTATTTTTGACTTTTGTGGAAATTACTCTATGTTTCAGAAATTAATCCATCATACAATCTTGGATTTACATGAGAATTTAATGGCCATCAATACCAGTTTCCCACAAGAGTACAACAGTGGTCCAGTATTTTAATATAAAACACAAAATAATTGAATGTACTTTTTTTTCATTTTATGAAGGAAAAAGCACAAGAACAACTTTGCACAGATGTCACTTTCCATGTATAACCCAAATCCTAATTAATATTTTAGAGATAAATTTTCAGAGATAGCAGCAGGGGTTTTCTCATCACATAAAGAATACATTTCATCTAAGGTTGCTTTTATTCATTTACTCTAACTTGTCAGCACCACACAATCATTTTCAATTTTAAACCAAGGTATATTTTTCAACCTACAAAATGCTAAGAAAATAATGGATTTGCCAGGGAAATATGGAGGATTAAGGAAACAAGCTAGAAAAAATAACAGACATCTAGGAAATAAGAAAAATTATCTAAAAGTTGGGCACAAGGTATAAAGCTAGGTAACACATTCTTCTTAGCCGTTTGTCAAAGGTCAAAGGTCACCTAAGAATTATCTATGGGAATATATTCAGTTCAAGGCATTGCTTAATACTGATTAAAGTTCTCGAATTTACTAAATTTACTTGCTAATTGGTTGACATTTCTGATAAAGATCCAAAAAAAATCTTTTGAAAACAGATAACTCAAAATTGATGAGTTTTGAATATTTACCCATTTGTTCAAAAATTTAACTCACCTATCTTAACCTAACATTTCTTTGTTAAATACTCTATGAATATATATTTCTCAAATGTTCTCTGAAGCGGTTAAAAGTTCCTATGTTTTCTCTCATTAACTAGTGAGTTCAATGTGTAAACTATTTCACGTACCCTGTTGTATATTTTTTGACAAACATTATTTTACTTTTAAAAAATTATATTTTAATGAGAAGATCAAGATACGAAGTGGAAACTATTAAATGTTGTTTTAATAGAGAAGGTTAAAATGGAAGGGCTGAGCCATATAACTGGAGATCGTAATAATCATGAGTGCTTGTGAGAAAAACCAACAAAGAAATATCTGAAAAATAAATTCAAATCCTATACAGAAGAGGCCCTGTTATGCAGTTCCTTCCCTGAGGGAAGAATTTGACTTCCACTGACTCAGCCCTAGTCATCTTCCAAAAGCCAGTCACATTAACATGTATTTTATAAAACTGTTAGTATTTCCTTCAAATAATTTATTTGTTCTTTGAAGCATCCACCATTTTGTAGTGTGAATAATCTACTGAAGTACTGTACCCTTCCTCACAACTTCATCTCTACTGGGAGTTTCTTGTAAACCAGGCAAGCCCAGCACTAATACAAAACGAGCACTGAAAAATGCACAGTAATTGCTCAGTGACTTGTGGGGTTCTTAGCTGGTGGCACCCAAATAGAACTAAGTCTTGATTACTTTAAACTCTGTCCACCTGAGAAATCAAAGCCCTAGAAAGATCCTAGTCTTACTCTTAGGAACCATTCTGAGCTTCTTCACCCGAGACATGAAGAATACAATATTTTTAGGATGGATCCAGTTCTTGCCTCTGCTTCTTTCTTTTAGTTAATGGCTCCATTTGTGACCTTGCTATCACTTGACATCCTGTATTCAGTTTCTCTGGGCTCCTGTCCCATAGTCATGAGCCAGAACCACTCTATCCCCATGCCAAGATTTGGCTTCCAAAATTACAGATTTGTTCAGAGACTCAGGATGTTAAACACTTATTGCCTCCCAGATGTTTAGCTCTAGAATGCTATTTTTGTTCTTAAATCCTGGGGCCCTTACCTGTATGTCATGATACCCTCCCCACTAGCTGCCACTGGTATGATCAGTAGAGAGATTGTCTGAACAAAGAAGACACACCTCAATTTCTTGAGTTCAGTTTTTAGTCTCCAGATTCTATACTCCACAAAGTCCATCAGCAGAAACATTTGAGCTTTGCATTAACTGTAGAGTTTTGACTTGCCCTGTTATTAACTGCTCAAGTGCTGACAATGCAGCCAACACTTTGTAGTGCTATCTCATGGTGCTGCATCAACCCAGGATGGATCTTGATACTGATTTCTAGTGCTGGTGACTTTGCCCTTATACCAGGCATTTGAAAATACATCTTCCACCTGTACATCATCAATGGTTACCAGAAATAATACCTTCTCCACAGGCAATCCAATGGTCTCAATCTATATTCTATTTTTCATTAAGTATATAATAAAGGACAGTTTATTAAAATTTTAGGCCAGGGATTTAGCTCAGTGGCACCACACCTGCCTTGCAAGTGCAAGGTCCTGAGTTCAACCCCCGGTACCAAAAAAAAGTAATAAAAATAAAAATGTGTTATCTGCAACACAATAAAAAATAACATGACAATAAACCTGCCATGAAGAGATAAATACTGCTAAAGCTGGTATTTTCCTTCAAACTTTTACCTCTACAATGCATACACATACATTTTTATTATTAAAAAAAAGCATTTATTACTTTTTGCACTCCCTTTTTTTGCCTAAAAGTCCATTTCAATGTTAACATGTATAATATTTGTATAACCTTTTAATAAGTAAGCCACATTTCATTGTATAGATGACCATATCTGAATGAAAACTTACTTGTGATTGGAATTTAGGTAGCTTCCATTTATTCACTATGTTAAATACCTCTGCAATAGACATTTTGGTCGTAAATATGCACAAGTCACATTTAGTCCTACACATGTATCAATTAAAACAGGATACACTATAGGGCTCTTCGATTGACACTGTCCTTCATGATGGTTATTCTTTAAATTCATGTTTCTACCAGCACATCCTCAATACTATCATCAACATTCAGTATCATCAACTTTTTACAATGTTTGACATATTAAAATAGAAGAAAGTATTATTATGCCTAGTAACAGAAAATGTTGCTACAGGTTGTATATATCCCCATACCTCCCACATAAGCTCTGAGTGCAGAACAGGACCCAAATAGACTTACAGAGCTCAAGGAGAGGTCTATAAACATAAAGGTACCTATTGGAACTAAAAGGACTTGGAAGAGCTTTGCTCATGGAAAGACAAGCAAATTGTGGAAATAAAAACAAGGCTCTTGTGAAAGTGTAAACCATTTAAAGAGCAGAGAACATACTACTGGAGATAAGAGAAAAATGTTTAAAATATTACTGACAGGAACTGATAGAAAAAGTCATTTGCTCTCTCAATCTATTGAAAATAAGTCAGACTCTAGGAAACAAAGAATAAAAGATGAAATCAAGACTCAATTGGAAGAAGTTTAAATTAAATAGGTGAGGAAAAGAAAAATTCAATTGCAGAATGTTACACTACATTGGAAACAGAAAAGAGCTTGAATAATATTACCTGAGGGGCAGATGCCCTTTTTTGTTGAGAATGGTGCTGTGTTGTATATTCTTCATTGATTCTAAGAAACAATTTTAGGCACTTTGGGTGGCTGTCAACATTCAAGAGTAAATAATAAAAATCCAGTTTGTAAACACCTCAGCCTATAGAGGGGAAGGCAGATTAGAAACCTTCTAGAAGACTAAGTACAGTGCTCCCACTGGAGCTGGAGCATATTGCTACAGGAGTAGAAATAAAGGAACAGTACCTACAGGGTGAGATCCTCACAAAAGATGAGTGACCTAGAAATCAAGGCCAGGGGAATGGGAAAGATGTAGCAGACACTGGAGTGACAGACAGTATTGGGAAAGGAAACAGCATGGGTGAACTCTGGGGTCTTAACATTTTGAAAGATAATTTCAGTTTTAAAAAAACTTTGCTTGAAAAATGTGCAAATTACAAGCATGTACACCCACAAGTCAAATCAATGACCATTTCAGCTATTAAAAAGCAAGTTGTAAGATTATAGAATGTGAGTTACTTTGCCCAAAGGCTTTTATTTCACATGGTTAATAATCACAAGTTTTAGCTTGTGAATAAATCACAAGAGAACTCAAGTAAGTTTTTTAATATGGTTAAAAAAAGGTCAAATTACAGTTCCCAATATTTAAATTGCTTTTTTCTAAAGGTCTCTTTGTCTAAACAAAGAGTTAATTGGTCATTAATAGTGCTAGTGCACAGATGTTTCATTGCTTTAAATAACTTATCTCCTTACAGAGTGGTTGTGATCTATGAGTACAATATGGGTTGCATATGGAAGCAATCACATTCCATTTTTGGAATCACTTGACAGAACTCCATCACAATACAAAACTACAAGCTTCCCCTCTCTCTTTTCTTTTTCATGCAGCAGGAGTTTCTTTAGCAACACAAAATAACTCTGAGGCCTGAGAACCTAGCAACATTTCATTTTCCCCTATGTCTGAGTGGCTGTGAAAAGAGACTGAATATTTTTGATAGTAACACTACAGAAGTTTGTTCTCACAGCTTATGTGCAGGTAGGAATCATTAATAGTAAGCGAGTTTTTGTAACAATCATTTTGCTAAATTCAGCTAAACATTGAGCTCCATGTGCAAACTTAGAAAAAGAGAAAGATAAAGACTGTGCATACAAATTCATCCTAAGAATCTCTGAATGAATGAAATGCTCCAAATTCACTGTCCCATTTCCCACAGAAATGTGGTAAGAATAGCACAGGTTTTATAGTTATTGGAGGAGATGAAGAACACTCCATATGGAATAAGATGACAAATTCTGGACATTTAATTCTGAGAACTGTTTAAAAAAACCACTTAAATATAATGACTTCCTGTCTTCTTGAATGGAAAATGAGCCTCTGTAATCCCAAATGGAAAGTCAAAAATATATATGCCATAACTCTGGTACACCATAAACTAAGATTAAACCATCTTAATGAATATATAGAATAAACATCAATAACACATGGGATAAAAAAAAATTTTAAATTACTTTTGTAACTTCAGCAACCATTACAACTCAAGAGGGTTGAAGGAGAGTGTAAACTGCTTTTCAGACACTTGTATTGTTTAGCTAACTGTTGCATTTCAAAGTATCTATAAGCCCAGTTAGCTGTTGTTAAATAGAAATGGTCCCCAAAAACACACTCAAATTTCCAGTTGTCATTCTTCTGCCTGAGCCATCACTGACCTACTTCACTTCCCTGGTAGGACAGTTCTGCCACCCAAAAGACATATATACATATATATATATATATATATATATATATATATATATATATATATGACTCTGGTGCTTCAGTAATCACATAGTAAATTGATGTTGGAAATGATAACGCTGCTAGGCATAGCTGTTCACTGTGTTTATTAATAGATTCCACATGTTTCATAGAGTAGTTCTCTGGAATAAGGGGAAGATAATTACTTATTAAAAGTTATTATAACAATAATCTCAAAATTTTTCAGCTCAATAATCTTCCAACAATGTCAAAATATAGAGAGTATTGGCATTTAATTTTAAACTTAAAACTTTTTGGACATTAAGTCCTATTTGCTTCCCACTAAAAATAAAAATACTAAAAAACTGAATTTACTAATTTCAGGAAATTATTAAAATTTCCCTTTAAAATTATACAATTATACTAGTCCAATGAGTTATACACCTTTGAAAGATTAACCAGCAAAATGGAAATCTATTCAGATACCAGCAAGCATTGGATCTCATGTATAATAATATGCATGTGTAATAAACAGATATACCTACTAGGTCAAAATGTGAATGAGAAAAGTGGGAAGGGATAAGGAAAAGAACAAAGGCAGCAGAGGAGGCTTTATTAAAGAAGGTAAAAGAAAATGCCAAGAGCATTGCATAAATGTCCTGAAAATAAAATGATGAGATTTGAGAAATAAATATGACTCATAATTTCAAAATGGGCTTTAGGAGGATATCTGGTTTTGGAATTTAATACTGGATGACTAAATATTTATATGTATTTATCTGAATTTAAAAATAAACATAATCATTATTAATAAATATTTGAAAGCCCCATAGTATTTTCTAAAGTTTCTGGAATAAAATGTATGCAAGTCTTACATGTGCTGGTGTGTTGAGAGATGGTTGCTTTTAAGGAGAAAGGGGATATGTAATAATTGCACTTAATACTGCAACTTCTAAATTGAAATGAATTTGTAAATACTAATGACTCTTGGAACTGGAAACATTTGGAATAGAAGAAAGTGCTATTCTGAATAAGCTAAAAAATAAGGCTTTATACAATGCTCAGTATTCTTAATAAGAATAACATTGCAGAAATTGTATAATTTTTTACTTCTAAAAGTCATTCATTTCTCCATTTATACTATTTGCCAATGAGTTATTTTATTAAAATGGAAGAAATAAAAGATTTCTCATGTGTTAATAAACAAAAATTTATCACACTTGAAAGTCATCTTAAGGTTTAGAGTGGTTGTATTTTATAAGATTGATTTTTTTAAATTACAGTGCCATCACTTTTGTTAAATTTTCTGAAAGCATTTATTACTATATCAAACAAAAAGTAATTTGAAAGTAACCTTAAAATGCAATGAATAAGAACTGAAAGCAATATAAGATTTTAATCTAAATCTGTAGTAAGCAATACTTGGACTAAAGGAAATTAACCAAGTTTCTTGTTCCAAGAAATATTTGCTACTGGAAGCTAAGACTATGAACCAAATAAAGACTTTATTTATCAAGACTTATAGCTTAACACTCACTTCAAAAACCTTGTTTACTGTCCACATTAGTCAAAACTGTTGTATCATGAACTCTGCTCAGTCTCAACAATTTCTCAATCTTAAAAGACCTGTTTCAAAACTTAGCCCGGCCCTGACATTGATTAAATACTCTGTCCTAATTTGCCATTTGAGACAGTATTAATTCTAATTGATGTACTCCCTTGTTGCAGTAGGGCAAATACAGTTTACTTCATAAACCAATTTTGTGGGCTTTTGAGAAATTCACAGATAACATCAGTTTTTAAAAGGGAAGCCTCTTAAGGTATTGAGAGAGACAAGATGTAAATGAGTATCATATGATTTCTGGATGCTAAAGAGTAAAGTTTTTCTCCTCCTGATACATGCATATATCTGAACATGTGCAGAGGAAAACTAAACAGACTGATATGCACTGAGCCAGGAGCTGTGTACATTTAGTATAATCCAGTGGATTGTTCTCTAGTCCATGCAAGTTAAGGAGCAGATATCTAATTGTGTATCAGAAAAATATACAGTAGCACATTATGAAATTGCATACATTCAATGGAGATCATTAGAACTGACCATGTCCTACTGGAACTTAAAAAATGCAATTAATTACACTATATTTTACAAGATACTGACAAAGAGTTATGACACACTTCGGGCTTTACAAAAAAAGCTGTTGATAAGGAAGGCTGTCATTTCTACTCTATTGTTGCCCCTCTACTCTTAAACAATTCTTTTCTGAAATAGCATTTGGCTTTCTATCAAAAATACATAGAAAAATCTCAAACTATCTTGGCTTCCACATCTAAGAAATTGAAATAGTACTGACAATCTTACTGTGGTTTGACAAGATTGAAAACAAAATTGCATTCATGAAAAAAAAAGTGAGCCATTCACTTTTTTGGATGAAATTCTCCCTTTTTAAAGATCCTAGTGGATGATCACTCTGAGCAAGTATTCCAAAAAAGTGCTCTGGCACAGGGATTTACCAAATGGAACCTTAGTCTGGAGAGATGTTCCACCACAGGTGAGTAATTCGCTAGCTTCTCACTAGGAGAATGAATCCTCCTGACACTGGGTGTAGGCAAAGGAAGAAAGGGAAGACTAGAGAAGAAACAGTGTCAGTAAGCACTGCTGATGTGAGTCTCCATTATAATCTTTATTCCTTAACTGACACAATTAAACACAAATATACACTTCTCAAATAAAACTGCTTTCTTGGGTTTGTAAATCTGCTGTTATAGTAGTATCAGAAAAACTTGGCATGTTCTGCTTCCCAACCCTGGTTTAGAAGGAGACTACCTCTATGAATTCTTAGTTTTGTATTGTGGTATTTATAATTTATTCAAAAGCATTTACTGAATGACTGTTATATTCCAGGTATAATCATTGTTAAAGTGACTGCATTTAACATTCCAATATAAATGGTAGATTTCCACAAACAAGGATATGTGTGTATATATATATATATATATATATATGTGTGTGTGTGTGTGTGTGTGTGTGTGATATATATATCACTATATATCTATCATATATATATCACTATATATTTTTGGAAATATGTTTGGAAAGTTGCTACATCAAAAGCCTCTATTAAAATGTAAATCAAAAGTTGTTTGCTCCTCCTGTGTTCATGCAAAAGTTATTGTGTTTCTGCCAAATCCAGCTGAAAATATCACATGGTTGGCTTTCCCAAGAGAGATTAGAACTCTTGCTTGGTGGAGATTAGTGATCCTCCCCCACTTTGATCACCATGCTAAAGCATTATAAACCCATGCCTCATAATGATCCATCTGTCTAGATTTTCTCGTCAGTAGTTGTTAAAATTAGGCAAGGATTTGTTGGTTGGTTATTTTTATTCACAGCCACATTAATACAAGCCCTAAAGTAATCAGTTTGTATTATGTGGCCTTTCATGCAGGGTGCAGAGATTTACAGCTTGTTTGGTTTATCTAGGCTCATGCTTATGAGACAGCTGTTAGGCATTTAGTTAATAAAATCCTCTTCCTCCATGGAACTGTGCATTGTCCATTCCCAGGGAGACTCATGTAGCCTACAGATTAACACTGGAAACATCTTAAATCATTTCTCAATTTTGTATTTTTTTTCAAATAAAGAAAGTTCTAGAATTATGGTGGACATGGAATCTAAAACTACCTGACTAATCCAAGCACAACAGAGTGGGCTACTGTGCCTATTTTAATTTTATTGAAGGGAGTGTGTTAATGCTTATTATATATTTCTTTAGATAAATTACATTGACTTCAAGTGTTAGTAAGTAAATTATCTGTGACAAACCTAAACGATCCAGGCTCTAACCTGTCTTCTATTCAGTGCTTCTGTTTGCTGGGGGGGGGGGGGGGGTTCTTATCTTTCTGTTTCAAGTATTGAAGAAATGAAAATATGGGAGATTAAACCTTTTCTCATTTGATTGTGTTCCTGTCAAAAGATCCTATCAGTGAAAACTCATTCAAATACTTCATTAAAATTCAGTCCCTACATGAGCAAACTTAACTGGCATGAAGTCAAGATAAATAATTATTTAAATTATGAACATTTCCAGAAACAGGAAATTTTGATGAAAGACACCTACTGTATTTGCATTCTATCATTCAATTGTGTTGGAAATTACAATAAAAAACTCTATATCACAAATAAAAAGGGCTTTAAATAGAAAATTATGAATATATAGCACACTCTAAAAATACACTTAAAATGTCTTAACTCCACTTTGGTTAATTTGCATTAAAAAGGAGAAAGACCAACTTTTCCTTTTACCAAAAGTGCAGGTAAAAACTTAAAGATGCAGTGAAAAATTACTCTGACATTTAGCACAAATAGTTTTGGACTTAAAAAAAGATTAGTGGCAATTTTTTTTCAGTAAATCATAGCCAAAATTGGTATGTGTGCAAATACCACTAGCATGAGGGAAATTTTGAGACTGGTTAATGTCAGTCACCAAAACCACATTCAATAAAATGGCAGACTGTGAAAATTGTTTTAAGAATTAGGGAATGCTCAGGAGGCACTGGCAGAATGCTCAGACCCCAGGCTGACCCCTGATCAACTCTATAATTGTGGATTCCACACCTTGACTCAGCCACCACCAACTTGGAGCTGGCTCTGCATTGTTTTCCTTCTGCATAGGACAGCAGAAGTGCCAGTCAAATGGACCTCTTAGACAAGGCAAAAGTCTGGAATAGAAGATTCAATTTAGCTGACCAGAGGAACAATCATGTTATAGAAGTTGATGAAAGATCCACTGAGAAGGAATAATCTAGAAGATCCAAAATTGCTGAGTAAAAGAGGAGCCATATTGGACAGACTCAGAGAACATAAACAAAAAATACAGAAGAGAGAGGACAAGATGGTGGATTAGTGAGTTCTAGAAGCTTAGCTAGCTTCTCCAAGACCAAGTGTCTGGAGTCTAGAGGACAGTAGCTTGGAGAGGAACTGAAATGAGGGGAGGGTACACAGGAACAAGGAGGGAACTGACAGAAGAGAAGAAAATAGGATTAACTGATATAGAAGAGGCAATCCAGAAGAGAAACCATAGCTGGCGGGCTGCCAGTGGGGAGGCATACTGAAATAACTTCTCTTTTCACTGAGAACTGCACTCCATTCTTATGAAGTTGGAGACATGGCAGGAATAATGTGAGTCCCTGATTCCTGAGCTACCTTCCAGTAGTAACATGTGTGTCAGCCTTACAAGTGCCCTAGGACATAGCTGCACAGTGCAGGCTTAGGCCAGGAAGACATTGTAGAAAAGGGCTGGGAGTTTGAGCTTCAATCCCAAAACAGTCACTGGAGACTGTGGGCAGGTGGAGAGCAGACGGGTGAGTCTCGCTGAAGGGCAGGGACTGGTGATCGCTATACCAGGACCTCCAATCAGGCACCAGATTCAGTCTGTGTTACTCAGGATTGGAGGCTCACATTGGCACCATGTTCCCACTGCTAAAGGGAGACCTAAACAGGGGCTTAAGGTATGTGATTTGGCTGAGGGAAATGAACAGAACCTGTCAATTACAAGATCCCAGGGAAAGCCAGGACCAGGTATGCAGGACTTCTTGCGAGCTTCCCGGAGATGGAGACAACATTAAAAAGTGGCCATCACGGAAAGCTGCTATCCTGCGTGAGTTTGCACAGTAGCCCATGCTGCATTTCTCAGACACCGTGTGTACTTTCATTTTTGCTTTTATCTTCTTTTTCTATTTGTTCAGCCCAAGTTTGCTCTTCAGAGCTCATTTCTCTCATGCCTATTCACCCCTTACTTTTCAAATAAACTTTTGGCACTGTTATTGGCTTGTCTCGTCCAATTCTTTTGATTGGTGAGCCATTTCTAAAGAAACTACCCTATAACAATTTCTTAACTATCTCTGACAGACACAACTGAAATGGATTAGTCTGTTATTGCTGTAGTTAAACTGATGAGATAGGAATAATCCTGACTCAGTGGACAATTTGGGGCCAGTGAACTTGTCTGCCAAGTCCACCATGACATCCAGGGAGAGAGACAACAACAGTTCCTAACCCAAGAACTCAGATGGATCAAACTCTATAAAAATGCCTGAAAACTGGCAGAATGAGGTCCTGAGTCTGAGTTAACTCCAGTTTTGTAATGGAAGGATCATAAGAGTAATGGGGTATGAACACTCAAGACTATCTGGCAAAGAAGCTACTTGGAAATCAAGTGTGCAATGGCTTATTGGAATGTGTTGCCATCAGACATCTTACTGATTTAAGTTTTTGTATATTTCCTGAGTTATTTAGTAACATGAGGTTATTCTCTTCTATGATTTCATGTGTATATTAGATGGTTATTCATGTATTTGTGCTTTCATTGGTTCTGATTTAATACCTGTCTAGGTTCTCTCTCTCTCTCTCTCTCTCTCTCTCTCTCTCTCTCTCTCTCTCTCTCTCTCTCATAGGCAAAAGGGAGGAAAAGTAACTGCAAGGACTATCACACAGAAATGTTATTAAATTGAAGCAATTCTTGCAGCAAAACACAGGGACAGAATCAAAACCACTTAAAGTAAATAACAGAAGAAGTAAATACTAGAACTAGACATACAAACTTACAAATTATTCACAGGGAGGCAACATCCCACTAAAAACCTCCATATATCCACATACTCCCATCACTTCTCTAGTTCCCAACCTGCAGTAACACCTCCAAAAAGGAGGAGATAAACGAGGGGGTCACACATAATTTAAAAAGATATATAGATATATAAAAATAAATATAGATACAAGTAGGAGAAAGAATTCCTAAACCTCCCAACTTCCCCAAAACAGAGCAAGGGGTTACAAAGGAAGAAGAAAACAAATACCAGATAGCAGAAATCTATGAAAAGTTCTTAGAATGTGTAGTGGATTAATGGTCAACTTGGAATGCCAAGCTGAACAGAATCAGCATGGTTCTGGGCATGGAAGACCCACCTGAGGAATGTTGCCAATGTCATGAAAAGAACTGGAGGGGACAATTGTGCTGTTGATTTTCTTGGAGAAGTGCCAAGGCTGGTTTTCCTGAGGCAAACTTGGCTGTTCTCTCTCAGAGGAGGAGCTTGGTTCCTCTGTCACTGAGAATGTCTACTGTTCTTGTCAGGGGAGCTCTGGTCTTCGCTTTGAGCATCGCTTCCTGGCTCCAGGGTAGATCCCTCAGCCTAGTGGCACAAATCCTTCCCCTCACCAGTGCAGGTTTTCTAGCTTCCACCACTAGTTTTTGGGCTTTTCTGGTGAAGACCCTAGATACAGACTTACATGAGACATTGCCATGGGCTCTAGGCCTCTTGCTGGACTCATGGAGGATATTACTACCTTGGGCTCTAGGCCTTTAGCCAGACTTATGCAGAACATTGCTGTGGGATCCAGGCCCTTGGCTGTATTTTTCGGGTTTCTAGTGTGTGGATAGATCTCTTGCACTCCTCTGCATTTGACTTTTTGGGTGAATGTTATAAAATAATCCTTTAAATTATGCATCCTGTATTAAATCTATTTCATTGCAAACTCTGAACACAACAGAAAGAATGAAGAAAACAGATGAATTCAAAGAGGAAATAAACCAAAAGTTTACAACAATTACACTCAATATCCACACAGTGAATTTCAGGGAAATAAGAAAAAAACTAGACAAGCTAACTAAAGTATTTCAATATTTGAACAACAGATTCAACAAGGATGTGGAATTTTCAAAAAGATCTCAGAGAGAAATACCTGAAATAAAAAACAATATAGAATTCATACATTCCAGAAATGACTAGTTTGAAAACAGAATGTTTGCTATTGAAGATAAAACAGTAAATTATGATAAAGAGGTCAAAGAAGCCAAAAAGAAAATCAGAGAACAAGTCAAAACTATCCAGCTGCCACTAGATGACAAGAAGAAGGCTAATCAGAGTTAGAGAAAAGTTAGAAGATTGCACAGATGGATTCACCAACATGCTTACAGAAATTACGGAAGAAAAGTTCCCAAATATAAGAAAAGATTTCAGAATCAGTCCGCTGCAGACACCCTAACAAGGTCGCGAGTTACGCGGAACACGCTAAATCAGCTTGCGCACTGGCAGCAATCCACTGGACACCCCCCCCGCCCACTCCTCTGGCCTCTTCTCTGTACAGCCACCTGGTTCCATGCTACAAAGACGCAGAGGACACTGGACCACCAGACAACTGTACTGGGTAAGTTGGAGTCATCTTCAACTCCCATCAGGACCAGGTCTATCTTCAGGGGGAAGGGCAGCTGGAACCTGCAATACAACTCTTCAGAATTCAACCATACAGGAGAACAGGGAGCACAACTTGGGACTTGCAGCCAGAAATCTGCCTGAATCTCATGGGTCTGCGACTAGCTTGCTGAGACTCATTGACTTATATCTGCACACTGCAACGCACGTTGCCTATTGTGACAGCAGAGACATACCCTGAAAGAGGCCCTTCATCTTCATTGTTTTTTTATTCCTAAAATTAGTATTATTAGTTTGTGTTTTTTCTCTTTTCTTTTCTTTTGCTCCTCTTACCTTTAATTTATTTCCTCTTTGCAAATATTTCTTCTTCTCTCCTTTTTTTCTTTTCTCTTCTTCTTTCTTTTCTCTTTCTCTCTCTCTCTTACATGCTCTTGCTCTCTCACATTGTTCATCTTCCCTTTTTGTCCCTGTTTTGGTCCTCAGTCAGAGTTCTTTTTATTTTCCTATTATTCTCTTTTTCCTTCTCACCTGTGTCCTCTGGCCACACTGCAAACCTTCCCTTATCCTTCTTCCCATCTGTTCCTCTCTCCCCAACCCCTTCTAACTCCCCCTCCCAAAGGGTAAAGTTGTTATATTGAAGAGTTTATTCACTATATGTTGTGTTAGTCCTCGATCTTGATTTAATTCACACAGCTAAAGGTGATAGATTAATAACTACCACAAAATGTCATTTTCGAAGATGTACTTGATGCAATGGTGTTGCTGATTGTATCACTTGGGCTAAGGTGTTGTTATTGATCTAGTCAATGAACCTTCCTAGTATAAGGAAAATGAGGGAGACTCAAAACTTAAAAGACCAGCTATATCTGGAAGACACCTCTGAGAAGCAATCATTCCATAAGGGTTCTAATTACAAGCAACAAAGATACCTACAATAAGCAATTTCAAACTATCAACCCAGGAGTTAAACCAAGGACAGTACCAAAAACAAAAATGAGAACACATTTAAGCAAGGCACAAACTCAGACTTCCACCACACCAAGGGTAAATCCTGGGGAAAATGAGATGGAAAAGTCCCATAACCAACCACCTGGATACCCTGAAATGATAGCACAGGAAGTAACAAAGCAGATACATGAGGCTCTAGAAAAATTCAAACCAGAAATAATCTCCCAGATATCTACAGAGATGGTGAGCAGAGTGAAAGACGTGATTAGAGGATCTAGAACACAAACAGATAAAAATTGGATGAGCTCAGAAACATGCTGGAAGCCATGAATACCCAGCATAAGAAGGAAATGGAAACCATGATCGCCCAACATAAGAAAGAAATAGAATCCATGAAACAGATTCAAACAGATATTCAGGAGATCAAAACTCCATTGAAAGTATCCACAGCAGATTAATGGAATCTGAAGATAGAATATCAGATATAGAAGACAGAATCGCAGTTAGAGACCATGAAAATAGAGATTTCTTAAAAATAGTAAGGGACCATGAGAAATCAATCCAACAACTGCTAGACGATGCAAAGAAGAATAACATAAGACTGATAGGAGTCCAAGAAAAAACAGGAGAAAGCACAATTGACATAAAAATCTGTTCACAGAAATAATAGTGGAAAACTTCCCAAACAGAGGTAGAGAATTGGACATACAGATGTGAGGCATATAGAACTCCAACTAGCCATGATCAAAACAAATCTACATCTAGACATGTAATAGTCAAGATCCCAGAAACCCAACAGAAAAACAAAATCCTACAAGCAGTTAGAGAAAAGAAACAAATCACCTACAAAGGAAAGCCCATCAGAATCACAGCAGACTTCTCAACACAAACCCTCAAATCAAGGAGAGCCTGGAGTGAAGTATTTCAAGCCCTAAAAGAAAATAACTTCCAACCTAAACTATTGTATCCTGCAAAATTATCTTTCAAAATCGATGAGGAAATTAGATACCTCCATGACAAAGAACACTGGAGAAATTTCATGAACACCAAACCAGCACTACAAGCAATTCTAAACAATATCCTAGAAAAAAGCAATGGAGGTCACAACTCCATGTGGCCCAACAGAGGAAAGCCACCAGGCAAGGTAAGACACTAAAGGGAAAGGGGGGAAAATAAGAAATAAAAGAGCCAACAAAAGTAAAACAGCATGACAAGGATAAATCAATATCTATCAATTATAACCCTCAATGTTAATGGCCTCAAGTCACCAATCAAAAGAAATAGACTGGCAGAATGGATTAAAAAGGAAAATGCAACCATATGCTGTATACAAGAAACACATCTAACTGAAAAAGGAACTCATAGACTGAAAGTAAAAGGATGGAAAGCAGTTCTCCACACCACAGGAACCCAGAAGAAAGCAGGGGTAGCAATCTTATTTGCAGACAAAGTAGATTTCAAACCAAAACTAATTAAGAGAGGCTCGTACAAGAGAGGAAATTATAAAGATCAGGGCAGGAATCAATGCAATGGAGACTAAGAGAACAATACAAAAAATCAATGAATTAAAGAGTTGGTTTTTTGAAAGAATAAATAAAATTGATAAATCTTTATCTAACCTTATCAAAGAAAGGAAAGAAAAGGCACAAATACATGCAATTAAGAATGAAAAAGGTGAAGTCACAACAGACCCAGCAGAAATCCAGAGGATCATCAATACCTACTTCAAGAACCTCTACTCCAATAAAACGGAAAACACAGAAGAAATGGGCAGATTCCTAGATACATACAAATTGCCAAAGTTAAATGAAGAAGATATAGAAATTCTAAACACCCCAATTACTATGAGTGAAATTGAAAATGTAATAAAATATTTACCAACAAAGAAAAGCCCAGGTCCCGATGGCTACACCGCTGAATTCTACAACACATTTAAAGAAGAACTAATGTCATTACTCTTTAAACTCATCAAGGAAATTGAAAGGGAAGCAAGGCTTCCAAATTTATTCCTGGAAGCAAGTGTTACATTGATTCCAATACCAGGGAAAGACCCAACCTAAAAAGAGAACTACAGGCCACTCTCCCTGATGAACATAGATGCGAAAATCCTCAAAATGATACTGGCAAACAGAATACAGAGGGTCATCAAGAAGATCATACACCCTGACCAAGTCAGATTTATCCCAGGGATGGAAGGATGGTTCAACATTCGTAAATCAAGAAATGTAATACACCATATTAACAGAGTCAAGGACAAAAACCATAGGATCATCTCAATAGATGCAGAAAAAGCATTTGACAAAATCCAGCACCTATTCATGATTATAACCCTACAAAAAATTGGAATAGAAGGTCTTTATCTTAACCTGATTAAGGCTATCTATGAAAAACCAACAGCCAACATCATACTAAATGGTCAAAAACTAAAAACTTTCACGCTAAAATCAGGAACAAGACAAGGATGCCCATTATCACCTTTCCTGTTCAATACAGTTCTGGAAACATTAGCCACAGCAATTAGAAAAGAGAAAGAAATAAAAGGAATAAAGATAGGAAAAGAAGAAATCAAACTGTCATTATTTGCTGACAATATGATACTTTACATAGAAGACCCAAATCACTACACCAGAAGACTTCTAGACTTAATTGACAGATTCAGTAGAGTAGCTGGATACAAGGTCAACACTCAAAATACAATAACCTTCTTGTACACAAATAACAGACTCACTGAGAGAGAAATTAAGGAAACAATTTCTTTTACAATAGCATCCAAACAAATGAAATATCTAGGAATCAATCTAACAAAGGAAGCAAAAGACCTCTACACTGAAAACTACAGCACTCTGAAAAAAGAGATCAAAGAGGATATAAGAAAATGGAAAGACATCCCTTGCTCCTGGGTAGGAAGAACCAATATAGTGAAAATGACCATACTTCCAAAACTACTATACAGATTCAATGCAATGCCAATTGAAATTCCAACAATATACTTCACAGAACTAGAGAAAACAATCTAAAAATTCATTTGGAACCATAGGAGACCTAGAATAGTTAAAGCAGTTCTAAGCAACAGAGACATGACTGGGGGTATCACAATCCCCAACTTGAAACTACACTACAAACTACTATGATAAAATCAGCATGGTACTGGCAAAGGAACAGACCTGAGGATCAGTGGAATAGATTAGAAGATCCAGAAACAACTCCAGACATGCTCAGCCACCTCATCTTTGACAAAGGAGCCAACTACCAACATTGGAGGAAAGATAGCCTATTTAATAAATGGTGTTGGAAAAACTGGATTTCAACCTGCCAAAGATTAAAACTAGACCCAAAGCTATCACCATGCACTAAACTAAGATTGAAGTGGATTAAAGATATAAATATTAAGTCAGAAACACTAAACTTGCTGGAAGATAAGTTAGGTAGAACTCTTGAAGACATTGGCATAGGACAAGACTTCATGAACAAAACCTCAGCAGCCCAGGAACTAGCAGAAAGAATCAACAACTGGGATCTCATCTTATTAAAAAGCTTCTGCACTGCAAAAGAAACCACCAACAGAGCTAAGAGACAACCTACAGTATGAGAAAAAAATTTTAGCAGCTGTACCTCAGACAAAGGACTACTATCTAGAATCTATAAAGAACTGAAAAAAATCAGACTCCTCAAATTCAAAGACCCAGTTCAAAAATGGCATCTGAAATGAACAGACATTTCTCAGACAAAGAAGTAAAAGCAGCAAACAAATATATGAAAAAATGTTCAACATCACTTGTCATTCAAGAGATGCAGATGAAAACAACACTGAGATTCCACCTCACCCCAGAAAGAATGGCTGCTATCAAGAAATCAACAAATAACAAATTCTGGCAGGGTTGTGGGGAGAAAGGAACCGTTCTCCATTGTTGGTGGGAGTGCAGACTGGTGCAACCACTGTGGAAGTCAGTATGGAGCTACCTCAAAGAATTGGGGCTGGAAGTCCCATTTGACCCAGCTATTCCCTTGCTGGGTATCTTCCCAAAAGAATTAAAAGAATCATACCACAGCGATATATGTGCACCCATGTTTATAGTGGCACAGTTTGTAATAGCTAAAGCTTGGAAGCAGCCCAAGTGCCCATCAATTGGAAACTGAATAAACAAAATGTGTGTTTTTTTTAACAAAAGGAGTACTACTCAGCCATAAAGAATGAAAAACTAGAGTCATTTATAGCTAAATGGATGCATATTGAGGCCATAGTCTTAAGTGAAATAAATAGGACACACATGTGTAAATACTGAATAGTTTCTCTAATGTGAGAAACTGATAGTGTAAACAAGAGTTAAAATGATTAAAATGAATAATTGATAATTTGAAATAGGAAAAAAGGCCCAAAGACGAAGGAGTGAAGGGAGGGGAAGGGGAAAGGAAAAGAGGGAAAGGAAAAACTATGAGAAAAGAAAAAAAATGGAAATTATATCTATGTAAATAGGGAAGGGTGGAGGGGGTGAAGGGTGCACAGGTAATGGGGAAAAAAATAAGAACCAAGATATATCATGTACAGGTACAAACACCCAATGATCAATGTAAACAAATTGTACACCTAAAATGTACCAGTAAAATGTACCAATCAAATTAATTTAAAATAAAAAAAGAAAAGATTTCAAAATACAAGTAAGCAATGCTTACATAATGGTAAACAATTATGATGAAAGAAAAAGCTCATCAAAGCATATCCTCATTAAATTTTCAGATAATCATCAAAAACAAAACAAAACAAAACAACAGAATTTTAAAGCAGTCAGAGAAAAACCAAACAATCACGTATAAAGGTAAACCAATTAGAATCACAGTTGACTTCTCAGCAAAAACCCTGAAGGCCAGAAGAACTAGAGTGAAGTATTTCAGTCCCTAAAAGCAAATTACTTCCAACCCAGATTAATTTACTGAGCAAAGCTATCTTTCAAAATAGATAGGGAAGTAAGGGATTTCCATGAAAAAGACCAGTTCAGTAAATATGTGAGTGCTAAACCAGGTCCAGAGAAACTTTCAAGATTATTATTGACAGAAACAATGTGTTGGACACACCTAAAAATACAGAGGTATCTGGTGAGGTCAATGGATAATCAGCAACAAAACAAAAAATATCAATGGAGAAACAAATGATATACCAACAGATAAAGAAGCCAAAGATAGTAAGTAGCCAACAAATCCCAGCAATATTTTTCAATGTTAATGGCCTCAACTCTCAAATCAAAAGACACAAACTGCAAGACTGAATTATAAAAACAGAATCCAACAACCTGTTGCATTAAAGAAACTCATCTAATCCAAAAATATACTCATAGACTAAAAATTAAACTACAGAAAACAACATTCCTTGCACCAGGACTCTGAAAACAAGCAGGGGTAGCAATGCTAAAATCAGACAAGGTAAACTTCAAGTTAAAAGAGATTAGAAGAAAAAAGAAAGACATTAGAAGATACAAAGAGGGTTGCTACATACTAGTTAAAGGAACAATTTCACAAAAATAGATAACACTGATAAATATATATGCACTGAATATTGGAGCACCTATCTTCATAAAAACAATAACTGCTGAAATTGAAAGATCAAATAAACATCAGCACAATCACAGTAGGGGATTTTAACACTGCACTTTCCCAAAGAGATAGATCAACTAAACAAAATACCAATGAAGAAATGTCAAGCCTGAATATATAGATTTAATAGATATATACAGAGTATTTCACTGCTCTACAACAGAGTATGTATTCTTTTCAGCAGCACATGGTACCTTTTTCAAAATAGATCATATATTAGTCCACAAAGCCTGCTTAAATAAATATAAAGGAATTGAAATCACCCCATCCATACTATCCAGCCACTGTGCAGTGAAAATAGAAATCAACTACAGAATAAATTTTGGAAAAGGCAAAACCTCCTGGAAAATTAACAACATATTTTAAACAACTACTAGGTCACAGAAAAAGAAGAAATTTAAAATTTTCTGAAAGTTAATGACAATAACAGTACAAATCAACAAAATATTCGGGACACTATGAAATCCATGCTCACATTAGTAAAATAGAGCAGGCCCAAATAAATAGCCTTATGAGAAATATTAAGATACTTTTTGTTCTTAATCAAATCAGCCCCAAACTGAAATTAAGGAGGAATATTATAAAGATGATAGAATAAATCACTGAAAGTGAGACTAAAATACTGTAAAAAACCCCCAACAAATTGAAGAGAGGGTTCTTTGGAAGAATAAATAAAATAGACAAGACCCACCAAGAAAAAGGAAAGACTCATATCAATGCCATTAGAAATGACAAATGTGACATCACAAGAGACACTGTTGAAGTCCAGAAGATAGTATTTTGAAAACTTTTATTCTACAAAATTAGCAAATTTTAAAGAAATAGATCCTTAGACACAAACTACCAAAACTAACCCAAGAAGACATAAATATGCTAACAATGCAATAACAAGCAATGAAATTGACTTAATAATAAAGAATCTACCCATTAAAAAAAAGCCCAGGACCTGATGGATTCATGGCTGAATTCTATAAAACCTTTAAGAATGCTATATGACCAGTATCCATCAAGCTCTTCAAAGAAATTGAAAGAGACAGGGTGCTCCCAAATTCATTTATGGAAGCCAGTATCACCCTGATCTCAAAACCAGATAAAGACTCAGCTAAAAAAGAGAACTATAGGCCAATCACTTTAATGGACATAGATATAAAAATCTTCAATAAGATATTATCAAATAGAAAGCAGCTCATTATCAAAAAGATAATATATCATGACAAAGTAAGTTTCATCATAAAGATGCAAGGGTGGTTCAACATATATAAGTCTATAAAGGTAATACATTACATAAACAGGAGTAAGCTCAAAAACTACATGGTCATATCAACAGACACAAAAAAGCTTTCAACAAAATCCACCACCCCATCATGATAAAAATCCTTAAGAAAACAGGCACAGAAGGACCATACCTGAATATGATAAAGGCTATTTATGGCAAAACAATAGCCAGCATCATACTAAATGGGGAAAAACTAAAAGTTTTTCACCTAAAATCAGAACAAGACAATGATGTCCACTATCACATCTTCTAGTCAACACAATGCTTGAAATATTAGCCAGAGCAATTAGGCAAGACAAAGAAATAAAAGGGACACATATAGGAAAGGAAGAACTCAAATTATCACTATTTGCAGATGACAAAATACTCTACATAGAAGATCCAATGAACTGCACCAAAAATCTGTTAGACTTAATAACCAATTTCAACAAAGTAGCAGGACACAAGATCAACATGCAAAAAATCATTAGGATTTGTGTATACCAACAATGAACAGGATGAGAAGAAAGTTCTGAAAATATCATTCATAGTTGCTTCAAGAAAAATGAAATATCTAGGATTAACCTAATCATGAAAGAAAAAGGCCTCTATAAAGAAAAGTACAGTACTCTGAAGGAGACTAAAACGGACATCAGAAAATGGAAAGATGTTCCTTGCTCCTGGATAGGCAGAATCAGTACTGTCACATTGGCCAAAATTCAAAAACTCTTATAGATTCAATGCAGTCCCAATCAAAACCCCAATAGCATACTTTAAATATCCAGAGAAAACAATACTAAATTCATATGCAACCAGAAGAGACCCAGAATAGCCAAAGTAATTTTGACCAATAAGAGCAAAGCAGGCGGCATAGCAATATCAGACTTCAAGCTACATTACACAGCAATACTAATAAAAATGGCATGATACAGGAAAAAAGAAAAACAGACACATGGATCAATGGAAACAGAATAGAGAATAGAGAAACCTCCCCAGACATATTTAACTATTTGATCTTTGACAAAGGGGCCAAAAGCATATGTTGGAGGAAAGATAGCCTATTCCACAAGTGGTGTTGGGAAAACTGGCAATTTGTTTATAGAAGAATGAAACTGGAACCTTATCTCTCACCATGTACTAAATTAAAGTCAAAGTGGATTGAAGATCTAAACATTAAAGCTGAAACATTAAACCTACTAGAAGATAAAACAGGTAAAACACTTAAAGACATAGGTATTGGAAAAGATTTTCTAAACAAAATTTCAATTGGATGAGAAATAGAAAGAATCAACAAATGGGATTATATCAGGCCAAAAAGCTTCTTACAGGAAAAGAATTAATCAGTGGAGTGAAGAGAAAACCTACAGAATGGGAAAAAAATTTTGCCAGCTACTCCTCAGACAAAAGACTAACATCTAGACTATACAAAGAACTCAAAAATATTAAAAAATCTAAAATTAAAGACTGAGTCAAGATATGGGCTAGAGAAATGAACAGATACGTCACAGAGGAAGAAATAAAAATGGTTAATAAATATATGAAAAAAATGTTCACCATCTTTGGCCATTAGAGAAATGCAAATTAAAACAACAGTAAGATTCCATCTTGCTCTGGAAAGAATGGCAATCATTAGGATATCAAAAAATAAATGCTGCCATGGCTGTGGCAAAAAAAAAAAAAACCCTCCTGCATTGTCAATGGGAATGCAAACTAGTACAATCATTATGGAAATCAGTATGAAGAGTTCTCCAAGAATTGAAATTAGAAATTCCATGTGACCCAGCTATTCCTCTACTAGGTATCTTCCCCAAAGAGCTTAATTCATTATACTACAGTGATACATGTATACTAGTATTTATAGCAGCACAATTCATAATAGCTAAATGTCAGAAGTAGCCTTTATACCCATCAACAGAGGACTAGATGAAGAAAATGTGGCATCTGTATATAGTGGAATACTACTTGGCTGTAAAGAATAACAATTTTTAAGGCATGTATAGGAAAATGGATTCACCTGGAAAATAAAATATTGAGTGAAATAAGTCAAACACACAAGCTTAAATATCATATGGTATCTCTCATTTGAGTGAGGCAAAGTACAACCAAAGAAAATCATAAAGGATGGGTTGTCCTTTATGACCCAGGCAACAGATCTCATCTAATAGAGAAGTGGTCCAAGGGAACAAGGATGAGGGGTGAGGAAGAGACGAAGGGGAAATAAGAGGAATAATAAAGATCTTATAATAAAGAATAATCTTTATAATAAAGATAATTAATTAATAATATAATAAAATAAATAGCATATAATAAATGATAAATTATATATAATAAGCTAATATAATTAATATAATAAATAATCTTTATAATAAAGAATACAGGATCCCAATAACTCCAATCAATATAAACATTATATGGCATAACATGAGCTAAGACAAATAATAACAACAAGTGTGAAAAAGGTGATGGGTAACTGGAGGAGGAGGGTGGATGGGGAGGGAAAGAGAAAAGGATTAGAAAAAAGCAAGCTGCTATATATTACATATACATATATCAATATATATATACATAGATACATAGATACATAGATATGTATACGTATATATGTATACATATATGTATATACACAAATATACACACATATATACATATATACACATATACAAACATATATACATATTTATATATGTAACCATTCCCTAAAATGATTATAAACTACATGAATTGCAAACATGTACTAATAAAATTAAATTTAACAAACAATAATTACACTTAGTAATAATGATAAAAAACAAACCTGAAAAATAAATTAAGAAGTACAGCAAAAAGTAAATTCCAGATTTGTTTGCATACTTCTTTTTGTCATTTTGTATATGTAAAATACTTTTTTTTTTAACCACCTAGGGACACTGGGTGGTATGAATCAACATTACTGGGGTTATCAGGGAATAAGATACCTTCAGAATCACAGAAGAGTGTATAGTTCCTTAAAATTGAACACACCATACAACCACTGACACTATGTTTTTCATTTCCCACAAAACCTCTTGGGTTGAGATTATTGTTCTTATTTTAATATTTTTATCATTATTATTAAAAGTATTTGCTATTTCAAAGCAATAGAACTGCTAGCATAAAATATCTATAGCATTGTAGAACTTCAGAAATGTTAACATGCTTCTTTTAATATAGTTCTATCTCTTTCAATTCTTTCAATGTTTTTGTTTTAACATCTGTTTGTTGTCAGAAAGTAAGTAAATAAGTATTCTTTCTAAATACTGTCTCTTTAGATGTCCTAAAGAAGTAGTAAAGCAACTGGTTCATTCAGCAGATCTAGAACTACCCACCCAACCCCTCACCACCACTGCCCAGCCACAAAAATAGTGTTGGTGAGGGTGTAGATAAAAGGTAAATTTTGCATATTGTTGGTAGGAATGTAAATTAGTCTAGTCATTAGAGAGAACAATATGGTTCATCTTCAGGAAACTAAAAATAGAACCACATATGATACAGCAACCATACTACTGGGTATGTATCCAAAGGAAAAGAAATTAGTATGTCAAAGAGACAGCTGCCTCCCACATTCACTGTAGCATTATTCACAAGAGCCAAAAAACTGAAGCAACTAAGTGTTCATCAACTGATGAATAGATAAAGAAAATGCAATACATATATACGATGAAATATTCAGCCATAAAAGAATGAAATCCTACCGTCTGCAACAACCCAGATGGACCTAGAGGCCGTTACATGAAATAAGCCAGGCACAGGAAGAAAAAGACTGCATGATCTCAGTAGTGTGGAATCTGAAAAAAACTGATCTCATAAAAGATTAGAGTAGACTGAGGGTTACCAAAGACTGGGAAGAGGAGTGGAGAAAGAGGAATGGGGAGAAGTTGATCCATCAGTACACAGTTGCAGTTATAGGAGAAATAAATTGTGGTGTTTTTTTTATTGTGGTGTTTTATTACACAATAGTGTGACTAGAAATGATAATAATGTATTGTGTATTTCAAAGAGTTAGAAGAAAGCATTTTTAATGTTTTCCTCACAAAGAATTGATAGATGTTTGAAGAGTTAGAGGTTTACTCTTATTTGAATACTATACATTTCATACTTGCATCAACATATCACATGGTACTTCATAATAAATATGTATGATTTTATGTGTCAGTTTAAAAATTTTTTAATGAAAAGAAAAACAATAGCATTCTATTTCCCCATATAAAAACAATAAAAAGATCAGCTGAATAGACCACTAAGAAAGTAGAATATCAAAGGTACTCTGGAAGTCAGAAACTTATGTAGAAAGGAGTCAAAAAGCAAAGACAGTGCTGACCCTTCATACCTTTCATGAGATTTAATGCAAACTAAGGGTAGCTGGAAAAATTTTGTCTGCAGCTTGAACTTCAGCAAGCATAGTAACAATGACTCAGCAATGAGTGTTTTCTGTTAAGAATATTATGACTGTGGCTCTTGCCACCCCAGTCTATGGCACCACAAAAAAACCAAATGTTCCATAAATGTCCAGCGTAATAACAGAACGGTGACAAATAACACATAGGCATACGCTAGATTTTGTTTGACTAGATTTCACATTTTTACTCTAACATCAAAAATGATTCTAGGGCCGGGGATGTAGCTCAGTGGTTTTGCCGCCTGCTGTGCAAGCGCAAGGATCCAAGTTCAATTCCCGGTACCAAACAAACAAACAAACAAACAAAAACAAAAACAAAAATGACTCTAAATGTTCATGAGTATTAACAGTATGTTATGCCATATTAAAAAAATGTAAAAATATATCAAAAGGTAAAACATCTATAGGTCATATTTTGTTACCATAATGCAAAACATGGAATCTTATAACAAAATATGAGAAAATATTATATTTGAAAGTAATAAAGCTTTTCTAGATGGATATTTTCAACTTAAACAATGAATATTATATATAATTTTATTCTGGTATTTGAATATTTTTTCCAATTCATCTAAATTCCTCAAGATTATCCCATATATTTACTTTTGATTTTCTATGCTTTCATGCTTATTTTTAATTTGCATTAACATTTAAAATATAGCAAACACCTACTTAAAACATAACTAACACCTACTATAGACTTTAAAGATGGGATGAGCAGTGAACAAAGTACATATTTTAATATGTACTCATAATGTTCTATGTATTGTCAGTTGAATATTCTTTGACAGAAGTTTCCAGCATAGAGTAAATGCTACTTTGTAACTGCACTTGTAACACTCTACTGTTAATTTTTTCAAGTAGTTAAATATTCTCTACAAAAGCTATTCAATTAATTTGTACTAATCATTGGAAAAATCTGCCAAAATTTATGTACCCAGCCTTTTTTGTTTGAGTTGTCTTAAAATGTTCAGTATATGCGAAGGTTAATCTTGATTATCAATTTAATTCCCATGAAAGATGCCTAGAAAAGTAGTAAAGCATGCTTCTGGAGTCTTTGCATGGGTCCATGGGTGCATGACTTTGGGGAACACACCTGGTCCTTGGCCCCATCCTCTCTGATACTCCTCTCCTGATCTCTGCTTCCAGGATGCCATGAGGTGAGCTACTTTACTTTGCCATCATATTTCTGCCTTAGAGTCATCCAATAATGGACTGAAACCTCTGAAACTGTGAGCTAAAATAAGCTTCTCAAGTTTCAGGTAACAGGTATTTTGTCCCAGCAATGGACAGGTGACCAATATAGTGTATCACTGATATCACTTTAACAGATATCTTTATTTACCAAGTATTTCTAGAATATGAATACTGTATGCAATTAGAAACTCAGCTTTAAACCTTGTTTAACATTGTCAAATTTCACTCTGGAGAGCTATCCCAACTTTTACTCCTGTTATGGATGTATATTATTATGAATTTCCCCACACCCTGTAGCTATTGGCTCAGCTTTTGCTGACTGAGTAGATAAAAATCACTTAGGAGTTGGACATGGTGGCATATACCTGCAATTCCAGTACTAAGGATACTGAGGCAGGAAGATTGTGAGTTCAAGGCCAACGCAGGAAACCTAGCAAGGCCCTGTCACAAAGTAAAATTGTAAAAGGCTGGAAATGTAGCTCAGCATTTCCTGGGTTCAATCTTTAGTACCACAAACACAAAATAAAAATTAGGGTTGAATGTTAAACATCTCCCAAAGGTGCATATGCTAAAGCATTGGTTGCTAGTTTCTGACATTACAGGAAAGTGCTAGAACTTTAGGAGGTGAAGTCTAGTAGAAAGAAGGTAAGGTCATTGGAGGGGTGTATCGTTGAAGGGGATATTGGGACCCCAGCCCCTTCTATTTTCTGTCTTCATGGCCAACATTCAGTAAGCAATTTTCCTCCACCATATGCTCCCACCATGATATTCTGTCTGGCCAGAGACCCAAAGCAATGGGGCCAAGAAACCATGTACCAAAACCTCTGAAATCATAAGCTGAAATAAATCTTTACTCCTTTTAAGTTAATTTTCTCATGTATTTTGCACAGTGATTGAAAGCTAACACAATCACATAATTTAAAATGTGCTCTTTTTGCTAATAAGTTTGAAAGGAAGAGGGCTGGGGATTTAGCTCAGTGGTTCCGTCATCTTGCCTTGCAAGTGCAAGGTCCCAAGTTCCATCCCCGGTACCAAAAAAAAAAAAAAAAAAAACTAATTTTGAAAAGAAGAAAGAGAATTTCTTAGACAATTATTACCCCTAGAAAAGAGAAAGTACAATGATATTTTGGAAAAACAAAAGCAAGGTTAATTAAAGGCCAAGGAAAATGGAACCATTTCAATACAGTAGGCACTAAAACAATGTTTAAGCTTATTTTAGGAATTTTACAATGGGAAATATTTTTGCATGGCAAAAATGAACAACAGTGAACTATATATGTTCGCATGTAAACAGGAATAAGAGGCTATTAAAATAACAGGAAAGAAAAAATGTAACACTTTAGAACTAAATTAGTGGTTCTTGGGATTGCAAGAAATCATTATTGTTTGGTTATATTATTTGAGAATACATCAAGTAGGATCAGTGATTTTTTAATGAAGATTTTATAATTCTTAAAATGCATTCCTTGCTATTCCAGAAAATTTTAGGCAGTTTACATGAATGACACATAAGCATTTTTTCCCCTTCAAATTGAAGAGTATAAGTGAAATATTCACACTCTTCATGTTGACACTAATGTCAATAAGTTTAGTGACCTGTACAGTATACATAAAATGAAAAGTGAAGCAATAATAGGACATGACATGGTCTGAGGTGAAAAAAAACTATTCATTCTTTTTGATATTTTTCTATTCCTCCTTATTCTGATATCATTTTATAATCCTGTAATACATTGTACTTATCTTTTTATTGGCTGAAGTATGCACTGTGTAAGTCATTTTATCATTAAGTTAAATTATCAGATTGAAATGACTCCTTGACAGGAAGATCATGAGATATTAATCAATGTCTTTATCTTCAGGCTCAGCCTTTATTATTCACTAGCTCCAAGGTTATTTCAAATGTTTGCCCTGGATCCTAACATCTAAAAGGAAATATTCAAATCCTTCTTACTCCTATTAAATAAAGACAGTTTTAATTTAAGATCTCTTTGCTTGCTATCAGATGGCTTCATAATGCATTACACAGTAAAAACAGTAGCAGGGACATGGTCTTCTCCAGTAACGTATGTTTGAATAGTTGTCTCTTATCCTTTCTTTGATAGTTTCATTGTAAATACTGCCAAGCAATTTAGAGAAGTTGAAAGAGTGTCAGTGTTCAGCCTTCATTCATTCATTCATTCCTGCATTCATCAATTAACAGACAAGTATTATGATCAATCATGTATCAAGAATTAAGCGTGGGGGCTGGGGATTTAGCTCAGTGGTCCCGGCACCTGCCTTGCAAGCACAAGATCCCAAGTTCGATCCCCAGTACCAAAAAAAAAAAAAAAAAAAAAAAAAGAATTAAGCTTGGCACTGGGAGTTCAAAGATATAAAATACCTGTAGCCTTACATCAAGGAATTAGACATTCCAGCTGCGGACACAGTTACAATTATAAAGCACTTTGAAAAGTGTACACCAGTGGTTGGTCTCTTGGCTCCTCTATTTACTAACTATATGATGTGGGAAATATTAATTCACTCAAGTAAGCAGTCAAATATGTATAATGGGAATTATAATTGTAAATAATGGTGAAATTACATACTCATGTAAAGGGTTCAGCATAAACTCTAGAATATCTTAAACCCTGGGTAATTGTGAATTATTATCACTACTAACATTACTGCCTTTTCAGAGACAATGAAATACAGCCTCCTGAAATACTGAACTTTGCAATGCTTGCCTCCTGTTATGGTAAAGGCTTTGCAGAGAGAAAACAGCTGAGGTATAAAGTTCACCTCAAAATAGAGAAGGAGAGAGAGTAATTTTTGTCTGAGGGTGCAGTTAGAACAAACACATAGAAATAGGAATCACTGGTGAATAATCAAAAATAGGAATGAAGTTGACTATGGAATAAAATGTCATATAAATTATCATCAGTCTATAGCAGAGGTCTACAAAGTTTTCCGTAAAGGGTCACACATATTTAGTCTTTGGCTCTTCAGCAAAATTGTGATAGTTACATACATTACTGTGAGCCTACATCAACAATCTGCAAATTTTTCTATAAAGGGTTGGATGGTAAATATTTTACTTTTTGGGTCAGTCTGTAACATGACAATTCTGCTTAGTATGTGTGTTCTAATAAAAATTTATTTAAGAAAACTAAAATCTTAATTTTATGTAGTTTTCACATGTTATGAAATATTAATGAGTAGAATTATTTTCATATTTTCAATGATTAAAAATATAAAATCTATTTTTAACTCATTAGCTATACCTCCCTCAAAAAAACATTCTGGGTCAGATTAATACCGCAGTCTAACAATTTGCCAATCCCTAGTCTATATCATGCACTATTGTGCAGCAATAAAAATATTGCATTAGTTTGATAAAATACTCAGTATCATAAGAAATTTTTTTTGCCTGATAATTCTAAGGATAAAGAAAAAGCTAAGAGGAAATGCACTGAACAGATAATAGTATTTTGTTCCCAGTAGCATAGATTGTATTATTGTGGTCTTTTGTTTTGTTCTCCCCAAATTTTCTAAGATGAGATGAATTAATTTTAAATTACAGCTTCTAAATACTGAAGTAGTCAAAGTTGTTAACTGATAAGTAGTTCCAAGTATCTACAGTTCACATTCCTTCAAAAATTATAATCAAAATCAAAATAAAATCTCAATTGCAAGAATTTGTATTTAACAATTGCTTTTGTAATTTTAATCTACACAGAGTAAAAAACAAACTTGTCAAAGATGATTTTGAGGACTTAACACACTGTATCATGATATTGTAGCAAATTTTAGAGTTTTAAGTCTCACTTTTTCATCACATGTACAGTTATTCTGGAAAAGCACCATCTGAAGACAGCAATAAGCTGCCTATACTATTGATATTTACTGTTAGAGAGAAAAGTAGATACTGATGAGTGAGAGCCCTCCAAAAACTATGAGGAAGAAGGAATGGTCCTTGAGCTAAAGATAAAATTTGGTTAAAGATAAAATTTGGTTGAAGATAATTTTAGTTACACTCATTAAATCACAAAAGAGTCACAAAGAATCTTTTTAGAAATAGAGTGATTCAGAATAAAATGTGATATGATACTTTCTCAAAAACAAATATTTATTGAATATCAACTGTGAGCAAGACATTGATAAAATCACCAAAGATAATACTGAGACAAAGATGTCACATTTAAACATAGTAGCTTTACCTTTAAATCAGGGATAGGATAAGTATAAGCAATACTGCCACTTCTAATCCATATAAAGATACAATAACAACAATAACTTCAAAATCACAAAAGTCTATAAAATAAAAAATACAAACATTAGTTGTTAAATCTCTAGAAATCTATACTAATCTATAAATTATTTAATAGAATTATTCAACAATGTATCTGAATTCACAATGTACAAAAGTCAATTCTAGTCTTGCATAACAAAAATAATTAATACAGAATTAGAAAAAAATGAAGAGAATTAAAATAGCAATTGAAATATAAGATACTTTAAAGATCCATGGCAAAAGCTATACAGAACCTTTCTAAGAAAATAGTAATGAAAGACACTAAAGAAGATCTGAATAAGTGAAGGGCAATCTACTTCGAATACGTGTGTGTGTGTGTGTGTGTGTGTGTGTGTGTATATATATATATATACACATACATTTTCCTTTGGAGGAAAATATAAATTTAATTCAATTTTTGCAAAAATTCCAAAATATTTTACAATATACAAGATGATAGTAAAATTTGTATGGAAAAGAAAAAGTCAAAGAATATCCAAGACAACTATGAAGCTGGAAATACAAGGGCTTGCCTTATCAGGTATCAAAGGAGTGCTTAAAGTTACAACAATTGAGAATATTCGATGGAGGGAGGTCGCACAAGCCTGTAATCCTAGCCCTTTGGAGGCCGAGGCAGGAGGATTGTGAATTTCAGGCCAGCCTGGGCTACATATCAAGTTTGAGGCCATCCTGGACTACACAGAGTTAGATCCTATCTCAAATTTATTAATTAACTCAGAGTATTTACCATTAGTATAAAATAAACTAAAAATCCTGAGATAGTATAGAAAGCTAGACACATACTTATGTTTGCTATATGACAAAGATGGTACTGAAGGTAAGTGCTTAAAACAAGAATTATTCAATAATTTATTTAGGAAAACATTTTAAAGATCCTTACATAACACCATAAACAAAATACAAATCTATTAGAATTGTCTGGTGGATGGTCTTTAGTTAGAACTTTCACCTATGAGAAGAGATGAAATATTGTCAGAATTCAGTCTGTTTGCATTATTCAATCCCAAGAATGTAGGTACAGTGCTCTGTGATCCCAGGTGTCTCAAGACTTTGAACGACCTGGCATTCTTCTGGAAAGGACCACTTGAAATACCACACAAGGGCTCATAAGTGGGATTCATTACAGACACTATAATGATCCCCTGCCCTTTTAAAATCTAAACATCATGGGCCTGGGATTTAGCTCAGTGGCACCACACCTATCTCGCTTGCACAAGGTCCTTAGTTCGACCAGGTACTGGAAAAAGTAAAATCTAAACATCATGTAATTAACATGCCCTCAGGTCTACAGATTCCTCTTTCTTCTAGTAAAACATTTTTCTAAAAAAACAAGGAAAGCCTACCTCACTTTAACCATTCCATTTAGATGTGAATGGTAATTTTACAGTGTATTGAGAAGAACCACTATTTTCTTGGAAACTGAGAATAGGTAAGTTTGAAGCAGAATATTAACTGACTCTAGCAGCGCTAGGTTTGCCATGTCACCAGTAAAATGACCCTAAGATTGTTCCTATTTCTCTAGTATAGAATGTTCTACATCTTGAAGTTGCTGTGAGCTACACAGACATAGGCATTTATCAATAGGTGTGAAACTGTGCACGTAAGACCTATTCATTTCACTATATAGAAATTACAGTATATTTCAATTAAAAAGGTAAGTTGTGGAAGGGAAACAGTGTTCAAAGAGTTTGGAAACTGTTTTTGCCACAGCTCCCTTTTCCCTTTGAGAACAAAAGCTCTCATAAATTCTGTGGGAAGACACGAGAAGAACAAAACATTTCCTACATTCAACCACAGAATGGCACCTTTCCTCCTTTTAAAAAAATAACTCATACTCTCATCCTACAGAACTGGAATTCTTCACAACAAACTTTCAGGAATATATAATCCAAGGCATTTCTCAGGAATTTTCCTAGCATCTCTCATTCTAATATTCAAGAAGTGTTTGAAATCTGGAATTCCACTCTCTAAACTTTTCCAGAATGTTTGCTACATTTCTAGTCAAAAGTCTTCAGTGTGCTTTCATCAAAATCTCCTCTTTAGGCATTTCTCAAACAACAACAACAGCATTGGTGGTATAGGGGTTAGCATAGCTGCCTTCCAAACAACAACAACAACAAAATAACGATTTCCTATTAGAACAACCATTATGTTATACCAAGAGACTGAGGTCAAGTTAAATGTGGCCAAGTCCTATTTTGGTATAGTGGCAGGGGCGTGGGGGGTGTGGGGGGTACACAAAGAAGAATATGCAGTGGAACCAAATTTGTCCCCCAAAGCCTAAACTATTTGTCAGCAATGCATCTACATAAGAATCAGATTCTTGGTTTATGTGACTTGTCTCCATAGAATATAGCTCTTGAGGAAGATATTTTATCTGAACCCTATGGCCAGGGCCAGACAAGCTTAAGGTCACAAACATAGTTATGCACAATAAATATTTTTAAGGAAAAAAGAAAAAAGGGAATAAAAAGTGACTTTTCCATCACTCCAGGGCTTTCAGGCCACTGCTATAACTGTGATATTTTGAATATACTACATTTTACTTATTGGTAGTATTTCACATATAAATATACAGATTTAGTAAGCTTTTTTTGGCTTGAGTTTCAAGAGATGTCAGAGCTTCTAGATAGAAAGCTATGAATAATAATTATAAATTTAAGCTCTGAAAATGAATGAGACCAGCCTGGAAGAATGATGAAAGGGTAAAAGATGACAGTATCCAAAGAAAGGATGAAATAGAACTGCTTTTCCTTCAGGCTTCAGGATGCTCTGATTTTGAGGGGTACAGGTAAGGAGGGGAAACATAATTGGATGACTTAAACAATTGTCACCATACTTAACTGTTTTTACAACCAAACTGAGAAAGTGAGAAATCTGGGGGAGTTAGAATTATTTTCTTGCTATAAAAACTGCTTATTTATATTATAGACATATATAATATAATTATATCTATAACTATAGATATAATTTTAAAACATTAAAACTCGAATTGGGCATACATTTTTAATACATTTAAGGAAGACAAATGCTGAAAGTCAAAGTATCCAATAAATAGCATGCTTCACTAACTATTCCTCCCAATCCTCAAATCATAAATCATGTAATACTAAGAGGAAATATTTGCATACTCACTGATGTATAAACACTAACTACAGAGATTAGTTCAATTCTTAGAGGACATAGAGTGTACCAACAAAGCTGTATAATCTACTTCCTCATGCATCTACAGCAAAATCTATCACACTACTTATATTAAAGATAAAGGACAGAGGTTGTTTTTGATGTATACAGAAATAAACTGTTATCAAAACAATCAATAGAGACAATGTTCATTTCTCTTAAAAAATGAAACTCAGAATGCTATTTGCAAGTATTGAAAAACTGCAATGAAAAGAAGAAATACCTAAATGGTGAGTCATACAGGTATACAGGAAAGGAAGGCAAGAATTTCTTTTTACATTAAAATTATCAAAGCTATTATTTCATTTGTAGTAAGAGTCACTGGCATAATATGAATAAAATAATAAAATATCTCAGTCAGCAACAAAAAGAAACAATTCATGCATTTTTAAACAACAAAAAACCCCGCATAAGTAGTGATTTCTGCATCCTGGAAGGTGGAAGACTCAACTTTTTCCACATAGTATACAATAAAAGACTCTGGACATTATATTCAACACAAACATATGAAGACTTTAAAAGGTGGAAAGAAGCGAATAAACCCAGGAAGCTCACTCCTGTGTTGTTCCTTGAGTTTCAACTTACCAGAGTAACACTCTGGTAAGCATCCTGAACTCCTTATATCCATCTATCCTAGTCTTGGAGCTCAAAAAGCCAGGATCCATACATGCCAAAAAGTGCAGATGGAAAAAAGCACAAAAGATTATTAGCCAAAGGTCAGGAGAGAGCAATCTAGTAACACAGAAAACCTTTATACAGTAATTGCTCTTCTTCAGCTGAACACTGCAGAAAAACCCCATCCATGCCACAAAAATTTGTATGTAAATACTAGAGTTTCAGCTCTCTATTCTTAACAAGACCCCCTATCATTTGTACTTTATCCTCTCTGGGATAGATTTAGAAAGGCTACATGAGGAGCTGGAACTTTATCCCTACCCTAACCTGTCCACTTGGGGTTAGTGGAGACCAGTGGGGAGTAGTGACAATGAACTTTTACCCTTCTCACTTGGGGTGTTCTCTCTAAAGGCTTACTAGTAGGCATCCAGAAACCCCACCATTTATCTACAAAGTTAAAAAAGAGTCTCTCCTTACAGAGGTGGTCAACTTAGGCCCATTCAGATACCTGGACATCTACCACCCACCTGGCAGTGGAAATGGTGTCTTAGTTACTTTTCTTATTGCTGGGACAAAATACTCAACACCCAACATTAAAGGAGTAAAGGTTTATTTAGCTCACAGTTTGTAGAGGTTTCAGTTCATAGTTGACTGGCTCCAAGGAAGGGTTACGTGGCAGAGGGACATCACAAAGGAGAAACAGCCCTTGATGGGCAGAGGCATAAAGTGGTGAAGAAGCAAAGCAGAAGCAGCAAGGGACAAGCAGTGACCCTCTTTCTGTACCTTATATCTATCCAGGTTATTCACCCTTAAGGCGGGTAGCACTCACAGCCAGGGTGGGGCAGCCTTACACTTGATCTTAGCCAAAAGGCCAAGAAGCGATAAGGGCAGCCTTAATTCTAGCATCTCATCATGAGTCAATTCCAGCAGGACATGATTGATCCAAGCAGCACACACCCCAGATCTAGCCACCTCCGAAAAGCCCACCTATGACTGCATGAGGTTTTGGAAGGACATCTTGATATGAGCCATAACAGATGGTGTCCCCCTTCCCCTGCTACAGCAATGTAAAGGAAGCCAGCTAATCTTTGGAACCATGAAAGACTTAATGTGTTCAAGAAAACAAAACATTGATGAAATAGAGGAACACAACCTACATAAATGGAGAGACATGCCATGGATTGGAAGACTCAACACAGTAAGGATCTTAACCCTGCTAAAGTTGATGTCAAGAGTTACTACAATCCCTATTAAAATCCCAGTAGGAAGTTTTACAGATACAGACAAAATTATTCTGAAATATATATGGAAAAATGAAGGAACTAGAAAAACAGCTAAAACAATTTTGAGAAGCAAAAGGTGGATGAAATCAATGACAATTTAAGAATCAACACAAAGAGAACCAATCCAATTTTGAAATATATAACTATATAATCAAAATCGTGTGGTAATGGCAGAACAGACATATGGATCAATGGAATTGAATGAAAAAAATCTAAAGATAAACTCATACAAATAAATATGTTTAAATGATTTTTTACAAAGATGCAAAAGCAATACAACAGAGAAAGAAAAAGTTGATAGAACAATTGGCTATATATAAGCCAAAACAAACCAAAAAGCAACAAACTTCAATCTTTATCAAACACCTCATACAAAGATGAATGAGAAATGGAGCATGGGCTTAAATTCTAGAATACAAATTAATTCAACTTTTATAAAAGCAGAAAACATAGGACAAAAGCTTATAATGTAAGGGCCTGGGATTTAGCTCAGTGGTGCTGCACCTGCCTGGCAAGCGCAAGGTCCTGAGTTCAATTCCCAGTATGGGGGGTGGGTGGGACTATGATAACATTCAAGCTTACAATTTAAAACTATTCAGAGTTCTTGGATTTTACATTAAAAAATATGCTTAACTTCATTAAATTTCCAAAAACATACTCTGAAAGATCTGTAAAACATGAATAAACTGTAAGTTGAAATCAACTATCTACAAACCAGATAGTCAACAGAGGATTAATTATAGAACTTTCAAAACTCAACAGTATAAAACCAAATAATCCAATTAGAAATGAGCAAAAGATATGAGGAAACATTCTGCTGTAAAGATGTATATATGTCAAATAAGTAAATGAATACATATTTAGTATCATTACCTGTCAGATAATGCAAATTAACACTACACTGAGCTATCATTTTATACCTACCAGCAGGGCTAAGAGACAAGTAGTGACAATATCAAATACTGCTGAAGATGCAGATAATCTGGATTTCTCAGACAAAATGCTATAGCCACTTTGGCAAATTTTGGTAGATTTTTAAAAATCTGAAACAACTAAAATAAAAAGCACTGTGAAATGATTACATAGGTACATATAACTATGTATAAAACTATATATAACTATATATGTATTTATATGTATATATAGTTATATAAAACTATATTAAAGCTTCTATATTGTATTTGGTATTACTATGAAATAAATTGTGATAAATTACATATTTTATCCCAACTATTATCGGCATAACTAATATAGTGGAAAGCATCATTAAACTAATAAAAAGTGGTACTGAAAATATCTACTTAACCCAGTAAAAATAGATCAGAGAAATTTTAAAAGGTAAAGATTTACAGACAACAAAACAAAATGGAGTCTGAGAATGGCCTGATTTGAGACTGAACCTGACGTATTAAAGAGGAAGTCTCCACTCCAAACATCCTACCCAGCTTGAGCTCACTTGAGCCCAAGGAAGGACCACTCGCCATAAAACTTCCAAATTCACAGAAGGAGGCTGACAAGCTTGCCTAGAGGAAACAGAACTGCCTGCAGTGCCTTGAGGGAAACGCAGCCCAAGGCCTGAAAGCCAGCTGGTGAATGCGTGGGTGCATAGCAGAGATTTCTGGGAGTGCTCCCGCTCCCTCATAGTGCGCAGGTGCAGAGCACTGAGTGCACATTTTGGTCTTTGTCTGGCGGAGTATCCCTAAGATAACATTTCTCCAAATGGAATTGCCCAGTGAGGCCTCTTCCTTGCCTATCCCTAGAAAGTACACCTTCCTCATCCTTCGGAAGGCCCAGGGGACCCAGGGGTCATCCTGAATTCTAGAATGGTACTTTGGTCACGGCATTAGCAGTCTAGCGCTGTCATTTTCCCAAATAGTGGGTTTTAAAAAGACCAAACTGGATATGATCCTCCCCTGAAGAAGACAAACTGGATGGTGGAGAATAAAGTGGAAAGAGTCTATCTAGAAGAAACCTGAGAAAATAATGAACAGATAGACAGCAAAACGTTGGCGGCAACTTGCATACATCTCCAATAAATACAGCCTGGGGATAAAAACAGTGACTATAAGAAAATTTTCGAAAAATCCTTCCTTTGCTTACGGATCTTATTTCTCTTTACCCAACACCTTTTTGAAATTTAAATTCAAAAGATAATTTAGACACGATTATGAGAGAAGCTGTGTCATCAATTTTATTATTTTGGAAATCTTCTACCAGAGCTTACTCCTTGTGAAACTAGCCCCTTGTAAATCAGTATGGAAATGCTTTTGTACCCTGTCTGATAGCAAAGGATTCCCCACTGGAGAAAAACCCTATGAATTCATTGAAAGTGAATATTTATTCACATGTCATATCTCATTGAACCAAGAAGTCATGCTGAATAGAAACCCTGTGCTTCCAAGAAATACTGAAAAGCCATTAGCTAGATGAAAAATCTCATTGAGCAGCAGAAAATTAATGCTGGGGAGAAATCAGTGAATGTAGCATAACTTCATTGAATATTAGAATTTTAAACTGGAGAGAAAGCTTTGAATATGATGTATATGATAAAATTGTCTCTCAAACTTTATCCCATATTCTCCATTTGTGAGGTCACATACAAAGAAGCCTTATAAATTCAAAAACTGGAAATCTCTTCAGCCAAAAGTAAATCCTCATTCATCAAAAAATTCATACTAGGGACAAATCTTGAGATAGTAGGAAAGTTTCCATTCTGATGTCACATCTCAGTTAGCAGAGAAATTATAGTGGGGAAAACCCCTTTGCCTGTAAGGTATGTGGGAAAATCTTCAGCCACATATCCAATCTCCCTGAGCATAAGCATTTTCAACCTAGAGAGAAACCTTTTGAATATAATGAATGTGGGAAGGCCTTTCGCCAAAAGCAGTATGTATTAAACTTCAGAACACTCATACTGGAGAGAAGCTTTTTTAATGTAATGATTGTGGAAAATCCTTTAGCCAGAAGGAAAACCTCCTGAGCCATCAGGAAATTCACACTGGAGAGAGACCTTTTGAGTCCAAAGAATGTGGGAAATCTTTCATTCAGAAGTCAAACTTCATCAGACTCCAGAGAACTCACACAGGAGAGAAGCCCTTCATATGTAAAGAGTGTGGGAAAACCTTTAGTGGCAAATGAAATCTTACTGAGCGTGAGAAAATTCATAGTGGAGAAAAAAAACCCTTTAAATGTAGTGAATTTGGAACAGCTTTTGGCCAGAAGTACCCCATAAAGCATCAAAACATTCACACTGGAGAGAAACCTTATGAATGTAATGAATGCAGAAAAGTCTTCTCTCAACAAACATCACTTATTGCAATGTGAGGATTTATCCAGGTGACAAACCTTATGAATGCAATGTATGAGAAAAAGACTCCTCTCAAAGTTCATCTCTCACTGTGCATGTGAGAAGCCATATAGGGGAGAAGCCTTATGATTGTCATGAATGCGGGAAATCTTCCTCCCCATTCTCAAGCCTAGCCTAGCATTTAAGAATACACAAAGGTAAGAAGGCCTGTCAATGTGGTAAATGTGGGGAAGCTTTCAACTAGAAAATTCATACTCTTGAAAAAACCTGTGAATATCTTCAAAATGCGAAAACATGCACTAGGAATTTGCATCTCACAGTATATCAGAAATATTTTGAAGTAAAGCATTGCAAGTGAAGTGAACTTTATCAAACGCTAAAAAATTAGAGGACAGCAGCAGTTTATACTGAAGAAAAAGACAATCACATGATGAAAAGACTGTGCCCAACCAAAAAACTACAGGAGAGGAAACACCGTAAATTTAGGTGAACTTCCTTAAAATTGGGAACAGAAAATTGAGGCCTGTAGCTGCACTCAGCATAAATCTGGAGATCTTCACCTGCATAAGAAAAATAAGATATAAGTATTAGAAAGGATGAACTAAAACACACATGATCATCTACAAATAATAAGCCTTTGTGATAGTGACTCAGCAGAGCAGAAGAAATTCCAGAAAGGGAATTATGCATTTATTTGAATTTGGAAAATGAGACAGCATTAGAAAGCAATAAGACTTTAAAAAATTATTTGGAGGTTATTTGTTCTCCAGGGGAGGAGAATGGACCATGAATTACACAGAAAAGTAAAACCTACAGGGATTGAAGACAAAATTATGAAAAACTTGTATACTAAAAATGGTTATGACCTTGGGCATAAGAAAACAGTCCTTGAAACATTCAGAAATGTGTATCAGTTTTACTTATGTGTATGCTTAGAAAATATCAGGAACATCTGTGTGGCTTGATCTGTAGTAGCCAGATATTGAAAACAATTTAAATAGCCATCTGGAACAAAATGAAAGTTCTTATAATGAAATACTGTACACAAATCTATTTAAATGCAATACATGAGAGTCACATGTTAATGGAAAATCTAAAAAATGTTGAAAGGAGGAAAAGTTGTAGAATTATGCATATAGTACAATGACTTTTTGTAAATTTGAGCAATAAAAGCTTCCTTGATGAAGTCCAGTAATTTATATTGCTAATGGATACACATACATATGTAAATTTTTGGGAATCAATCAGAAGGATACAGACCAAACTCTTGGTGGCCTATGAAGAGATGGGAAGGGAATGAGTGTGGGAGGTGAGATGGGGAGGGGCATCAGGTTTTCACATAAATATCCATTTCTCTTAAAAACTGCAAGTAAACATATGAAGGTATTCACTAAAAAAAGAAAGCTAAATGGTCGAGATAATCCAAGTATATCAATAATTACATATAATAAATAATATAATCAAAGTTCTTGATTGTTAGACTTGAGAAAAATGTCCAATATATGCAAAGACAGAAATACGTAGAAAAGTATGGACAAACATATGCCATGCAAAATGTAAGCATAATAGAATTAGAGTGACAATACTGGCATCAAACAAAAAAGAATTCAAGGCAAAAATGTAACTAGAAATAGTCAGTGCTGTTTATATTTAACTTAGTGTCATCTTATTAGAAAGCTGTACATTTGCAAACAAATAGCACTTAAAAATAGAGATTCTCAAAACTGAAAGTATAAAAGCAATAATAGAGACTTCAACACCCTGCTCTCAAGAATGCATATCACAACTAAACTTCTGTTGTTCAGATAAGGAGTTGTTCAATAGTTGTTCAATAAGGAGACAATACTGAAATTACACTATCACCAACTAGACCTCCAATGATGTCTATAGAATACTCCACTGAGCAAGAGCAGAGAACACATATGTTTCAAGTAAGTACATATGGAAATTTCTTCAGGATAGTTTTGCTCTTTTAAAAGATTAACAAAATTTAGCTGGATGAAAGAATAAAATAGAGAAAAGACAGATTATCACATATGCAGACTTGCAAAATGATTTTTTTAAAGACTGAGTTAGATGTGTATTCATATTTACTAGAAAACTACAATCAAGACAGTGATACTGGCATAAAGAATGTCAACCAGCAGTATAGAGACCAGAAATTAATCTTTGTACTGGTGGCCAATTCTTTTGTGATAATGGAGACAAGCCAATTCAGCCAATCTTAGAGAAAATTTAAAATAAATGCCATGAATAATTTTATGGCAGCATTTAGACAAACTCTATAAAATAGACGTATTATTACAGAGACACAAATCACTAAAAGTAACCCAAGAAGGAATACAATATGAATACACCTATAACAATTAAGCAAATTCACTTACTAAAACTCTTCATTTGGAAAGAAGCACAATGCAGTATATTCACTGATGAATTCTGTCAAATATTTTAGAAAAAGATAATACCAATCCTGCACACCAACTGTTCAAGAACAGAGGAGAGAGTATTTATCAACTCATTTCAAGAGGCTACTATTACTGTGATTATCAGGCTAATGGTATCACTTAAAAAGAAAGCTATTGTCAAATATCTCTCATAACCATATATGTAAAGATCTTCAACAAAATATTATCAAACCAATTTAGCAACATATAAAAAGATAACACACCATGACCAAATGGGACTTAGATTAGAAATGAAAATTAGATTCCATTCAGAAATAAATTAATATAATATAACTTTAAAAAAACATCATTTTTTTCAATAAATGTGAAGCTGTATTTATGTTAGCCAGCTTTGTGTTAATGTGACCAAAATGAGAAAAATAACTTGAAGGATAAAATATTTATTTTGGCTCAGTTTCAGAGATTTTAGTCCATGGGCAGCTAGCTCTATTGCTTTTTGTGAGGCAAGAACATTATGGCTGAAGAGTATAGGAGAGGGAAGCTGCTTACTACATGGAAACAAGGAATCAGAGAGGGGAAGAGAGACTGAGAGGAAGCGGCTGAGGACCAGATATAGTGCTGAAGTTCTCACCTTCATGATCTATTCCCTTCAACTAGGCCCCAGCTTCTGTTTCCACGATCTGTCAATAGTGTCATCAAATTATGGTCTTGTCAGTGGTTCAATTAACTGATTCCATTAAAATCCTCAAGTACTGATCACTGCTCTAGGCCCTACATCTAAACATTACTCCATTAGGTGTCAAGCCTCCAATCCTTGAATCTTTAGGGGACCCTTCGTACTTAAACCATAACAGCATTTGACAGAGTAACACCCATTCATCATAAATATTCAAAAAGCTATGGATAAAGGAGAACTTTCTCAACCTAAAAAGTGGGTATCTAAAAGAAATCTGCTAATTTTTTTCCATTTAGTTTATTGGTACATTTTAGGTATACAGGACAGTTACATTCGTCATTGGGATCTTGTACCTTTACATGATGTATCTTGGTTCTTATTTTTTTCCCTATTCCCCTGCCCTCCCTTCACACCCTCCACCATTCCCTATTTACAAAGACTTTGTTTCCATGTTTTTCCTTTTCTCATATTTTTTCTTTTCCCTTCTTTCCTTTCCCCTATCCCTCTGTCCTTTAGACATTTTCTTCCTATTTCACAATATCAATTATACACTTTGATTCTTATTTTCACTTTTAGTTTCTCACACCAGAGAAACTATTTGGCATTGCCAGGGATTTAGCTCAGTGGTTCCACTGCCTGCCTCGCAAGCACAAGGTCCCAAATTCGATCCCCTATACCAAAAAAAAAAAAGGAAAGAAAGAAACTATTCAACATTTACACGTGTGTCCTATTTATTTCACTTAAGAGTATAGCCTCAATGTGCATCCCCTTAGCTACAAATGTCTTGAGTTTCTCATTCTTTATGGCTGAGTAGTACCCCATTTTATTAAAAAAAAACACATCTTCTTTACCCAATCTCCAGTTAATGGGCAGTTGGGTTGTTTCCAAGCTTTAGCTATTACAAACTGTGCTGCTATAAACATGGGTAAGCACATATCACTGTGGTATGATTCTTTTAATTCTTTTGGAAGATACCCAGCAGGGGAATAGATGGGTCAAATGGGACTTCCAACATTGTTGTTTGAGGTATCTCCATGTTGATTTCCACAGTAGCTGCACCAGTCTGCACTCCCACCAACAATGAAGAAGGGTTCCTCTTTCCCCACAACCCCACCAGCATTTGTTATTGGTTGATTTCATGATAGCAGCCATTCTTTCTGGGGTGAGGTGGAATCTCAGCATTGTTTTCATCTGCATCTCTTGAATGACCAGTGATGTTGAACATTTTTTCACATGTTTATTTGCTGCTTTTACTTCTTTGTCTGAGAAATGTCTGTTCATTTCAGATGCCCATTTTTGAATTGGGTCTTTATATTTCGGGGGTCTGATTTTTTTTAGTTCTTTATATATTCTAGATAGTAGACCTTTGTCTGAGGAACAGCTGGTAAAATTTTTTCCGACATTGTAGGTTGTCTCTTAGCTCTGTTGGTGGTTTCAGTGCAGAAGCTTTTTAATAAGATGAGATCCCAGTTGTTGATTTTTTGTGCTAGTTCCCATGCTTTTGAGGTTTTGTTCATAAAATCCTTTCCTATGCCAATGCCTTCAAGAGTTCTACCTAACTTATCCTCCAGCAAGTTTAGTGTTTCTGTTTAAATATTTAGATCTTTAATCCACTTTGATTTTAGTTTAGTGCATGGTGAAAGTTAGGGGGCTAGTTTTAATCTTCAGCAAGTTGAAATCCAGTTTTTCCAACACCATTTATTAAAGAGGCTATCTTTCCTCCAGTGAGGGTGGTTGGCTCCTTTGTCAAAGATGAGGTAGCAGAGTGTGTCTGGAGTTGTTTCTGCATCTTCTAATCTATTCCACTGATCCTCGGGTCTGTTTCTTTGCCAGTACCATGCTGTTTTTATCCCAGTGGCTTTGTAGTACAGTTTCAAGTTGGGAATTACGATACCCCCTGCCATGACTCTGTTGCCTTTGGTATTCTAGATCTCTTCAGGTTCCAGATGAACTTTTGAATTGTTTTCTCTAGTTCCGTGAAATATGCTGTTGAGATTTCAATCGGGATTGCATTGCATCTGTAACGCAGTTTTGGAAGTATGGCCATTTTCACTAATTATATTGGTTCTTCCTACCCAGGAACAAGGGATGTCTTTCCATTTTCTTATATCCTCTTCAATCTCTCTTTTTCAGAGTGCTGTAGTTCTCAATGTAGAGGTCTTTTGCTTCCTTCCTTAGGTTGATTCCTAGATATTTCATTTTTGGGGGTGCTATTGTGAAAGGGATTATTTCCCTAATTTCTCTTTCAGTGAGCCTGTTATTTGTGTATGAGAAGGCTATTGATTTTTGAATGTTGATCTTGTATCCAGATACTCTACTGAATCTGCCAATTAAGTCTAGAAGTCTTTTGGTGGAGTCTTTAGGGTCTTCTATGTAGAGTATCATATCGTCAGCAAATAATGACAGTTTACATTCTGCTAATTTTTATATGTAATGGGAAAAAATGAGAACTTCTACCAAAAAACTAAGAAAAAGGCACAAATATCTGATATTTCCATTTCTACTTAACATTTTATTGGAGGTTCTAGAAAGTATAATCAAGAAAATGTATTAAGATTATTAAGAAAGGGTAAAACTTTATATTTGATGATAAAACAAACTTTGATGTAGAGTATCCTAAGGAATCTTCAAAAATGTTACTAGAACCACAAATTCAGCCAGGCAGAAAGATACATGATCAATATAGGAAAATCAATTATGTTTCTATAAATTAGAAAGATCTAATGTAAAAATAAACTTTAAAAAATTCACAGCAGCATAAAAGGAATAAAACTGTAAGAAATATATTTAAGTAAAGAGGTAAAATCTTATAGAATAAAAGCTACAAAATGTTGCTGACATAAATTAAAGATCTAGATAACATGAAAGATATTCCATGTTTATGTGTTGGAAGATATCATTTATTGAAGGTAATATAACCACAAATTGATTTGTAGATTTAAATCAACCATGATTAAAATCTCAGCAGGATTTTGTTGTTGTTGTTGCAGACAAGCCAATGCCTAAATCTCTACTGCCATCTATAATAAAGCTTTCTGATCTTTATTCCCCTGTAGTGGGAAAGGAATGTAAATAATAAATCTAGCTCTGCTTTGTCCTTACTCTGTTCAGTTTCTATAATGGATGGATCCAGTAGAATGTTTTTGTCAGTTTTCTTTGTTGCCAACCTCTGGGATGTTCTATCCTTCAGTTTTGAGGAACCCTTTCCTGGGAGGCACTGCTTTCACTGGTACTGGAGTAGCTTGAGTTGTATTTTGACAAAATCTGGAGAACGTCTTCTGGAACAGCAGTTACCTCTGGAGGTTTGAGTGTTCTGAGAAGATTCTCATAAGACGAAATTGTAGGAGAGGAGGGGTCTGCAAAATTCTCCAAGCACTGGTCTGAATTTAAAACTAATGAAGTACAATCTTTAACTTCAAAATCATTTGATGAACTATGTGTTTCTGATAATGGATAGTTTGCGGGTATCAAAGCTGTGTTGTTCTTTATAGAAGGAACTTTCAAACCAGGAGTACAGAATGTAGGTGTCAAAGGGGAATCTGTATACTTGGTATCTCTTTTTTCCAACTGCTGGATTATGGGCCCAGGAATGGCAAAGCTATTATCACTGATCATGGGTTCTGTTTCTACAGGCACCTCACTTTTGACAGTCTTCATATTTTTCAGTCCTATTGTATAATCTTCATTTAGACACATAGAATATTCAGAGATACCAAAATGCTCTAATTTAGGAGTTACACACTCAAAAGCATCCATCTTTAGAGCACTTTTTGGGGATTTTATTATTTTAACTACTGATTGTCTGGTAGATGGAGTTTCAATTATGGGCTCTTCCTTATGATTGCTTACAGCTTGTGGAGGGTTTGGTAGAAGCTGACATATCACGTACCACTACAGTCCAAAATCTGCAAGCTCTGGACTGCACAGAGGCTCCTCAGAAACCACTACCTGGGTCAGACAGATCAGACAGGCTGTTCTTCCCATGAGGGTTTTGAACATGATCACAGCTGCCATCTCTGGGGTAGAATCAGCGAGTTCCTGTTCAGAGACTAAATTTTCCTTGACATGTAGATTATATCCATACTTCTGGAAAAACTCTCTTATTTTTATGATATTTGTTGCATTTTTTTCATCAGCAGTTTTGTTGCCTTAAAAACCAATGCTTTCTTGACTTTCTAATCTTGCTTTATCAAGAAGAGTATTAACATCATCCTTCAGAGCCCAGACTTCTGAATGAAGGTCATGTAAAATCCTCATTGGATCATCTTCAAATTATTTCATAGAGGTTTCAGTACATAAATGGCTGGCTCCGAGCAGAGTGGCACATGGCAGAGGGCCAACTGTTCATGGCAGTGGAAGACAGCAAAAGCAACAAGTGCTCAGCAGGATTTTTATAGAAATTGACAAGCTCCTCCTAAAGTTCACATGGAAATGCAAGGGACTTAGAATAAATCATATTGAAAAAGAAGAATATAATTGAAGGACTCATGGTTCCCAGTTTCAAACTTTACTAATAAGCCATAGCAGTCAAGACAGTGTACCACTAGTAAAAAGGTGGGTGTGTAGGCTAACTGAATGGACTTTCAGCATCCCAAAATTAACTTCTGACATTGATGGATAATGATTTTCAACAGAGATGAGGAATGGAATAGTCTTTTCAACAAATAATAGTGGAACTAGTAGGCATCTACACACAAAGTAGCAGAGTTAAACTTCTTCCTTATTCTGAACAAAATATTGACCAAAATGTATCATAGACTTAAATGTGAGACTCATAACTGTATGATCTTTTGAGGAAAGTATAGGACTATTCATCATCTTGGATTAGTCAGTTGAGTCTTAGCTAAGACAGCAAGGCACAAGAAAGAAAAATTTTAAACATAATCTGAATTTCATCAAAAAAATTTAAAATTTGTTAGTCAAAAATACTAAACAAATGAGAATTATATAGAAATGCAAAGGACCCAGAAAATCCAAAATAAATGTGAAAAGTACACATGGAAGGACTTACATTGATCAGTTTCAAAGTCAGTTAAACCTCAGGAATCAAGACAGTGTAATATCAGTATAAGGTGAAGCAATGGACAGAAATGAGACTAGAAATTAATGTTTATACTTATAGTTAATTGATTTTGGACAACAGTGCCAAGGGAATTATGTGAGGGACAGGGTAGTCTTTCCAACAAATGGTAATAAGAAAATTAAGTATCCATATGCTTAAATATAACTTTAAACTCTTACTTCACCCCATAACAAAAAGAAAATAGCTAAAATTTGTCTCCATCCCCTATGTAAGAAATAAATTATAAAATGTATAGGAGAAATTAACATGAAAAGTCTAGGTTCTCAGGCTAGGCAAACATTTCTTACATATAACATCAAAAGTACAATCCATTAAAATTCATAATTTTTACTTCATAGAAATACAAAATGTTTGTTCTTTAAAAGAGTTCATTAAGAAAATTTCCAATGATGAATGTCATTCTATTGTATACCTAAAATGCACCAATGATTAGAATGAATAATCAATAATGCAAAATAGGAAGAAAAGGTCCAAAGGGGTAGGGGTAGTGGGAGGGGCAGGGGAAAGGAAAGAAGGGAAAGGAAAAATGCTGAGAAATGGAAAAAATGGAAATAAAGTCTTTGTAAATAGGGAAGGGTGGAGGGGGTGAAGGGAGGGCTAGGAATGGGGAAAAAATAAGAACCAAGATGCATTATGTAAAGGTCCAATTCCCCATGAGAAATGTAATTGTGTTGTATACCTACAATGTACCAATAAAAGAATTTAACAAAAAAAAGAAAATAGAAAGCCAAACCATGTAAAGGAAGAAAATATATATAAACCATATATGATAAAAGTCTTGTATTCACAATATATAAAAAATTTTACAACAAAGACAAATAACCAAAAATGAAAAAAGAATCCAAACATCCAAGGAAGACTGCCTATGGCTAACTAAAAAGCATATGAAGAATGCTCAGCATCATTAGTAATTATTAGGGTAATGGAAATTAAAACCATGTTGAAATATTTTTATCCACTAGTACTCCTGTAATGAGACAGTGTTAAAGACAGTGAGTAAACATTACAATATGCAGACAGTGCTGGTAAGAATATAAAATGCTGTATAATTACGTTAGGAAACAATTTGGATGTTTCTTTAAAGATTAAAGATGAACTTACCAGATGACCCAATAATTGAAAAATATTCTTCCACAAAAAATGTGTACATAAATGTACATTACAGTATTGTTTATAAGAACCCAAAGTGAAAAAATTCAAAATTTCTACCAAGTAGTTAAAGTATAAAGAAAATATGAAAAAATATATACATGAACATGATTTACTAATAAACAAGAATATCTTTTAATGTGGATGAACTCTAAAACACTATATTATTAAAAGTCTCAGATGCAAAGGCCTGCATGCTATATGATTTTAAATAGACAAGTAGATGTCATGGGCTGGGATGAGAGTAGGTATTAACTACAACAGACAACAGGAATATATTTAGGTTGATGCAAATGTTCAAACTGCATAGTATTACTGTTTTACATGACTCTGTCAAAGTACTGAAATTAATTGGATTGTATAATCTAATGAGTAAATTTATGATATGTAAGTCAAACCTCAATAAAGCCATTTAAAAAGAATGAGTTGCTTAAGGCAAATAAAAGAACAGAGTCCTCTGTGATATAGGAGCAATATTATAAACAACATCCTTATGCTTTTAAATATTACTGAACCTAGGCCTAAAGAAAAAAGAAAAGGTCAAAATGCAATTGGTGGAAGAAAGTTTTCAGTACATCACACATAACTATGATTGTGGCTTAATACAGATATAGTTTTTTCACATTTAAGCTATGGGCAACATTGCCTTCAGGCTATCTGCCATAGGTATTATGATGTCCCTCTACCCAGATTTTGATTAAGTGTTGAGTAGCAGTGAATTTGACATTATAATCCCTGACAAGTGTCTGGAGAGCGGTTACTTTCTGTGGCTGATTAGGTGGGGAGCCATAAGCTTCACAGCCAATTGAGCTATAGTCAGGATTACTCTCTTTCTAAGACAGTTAAGGAGCTTGAAAACACACACACTGAATAGAAAGCCACCCTTCCTTATTTCTTGACTTTCTGGCTTCTCAAGCAGAATATATTCTTAAAAAAAAAAACCAAGTCATCCACATGTAGACCTGATGACCACAGAAAGTGCTGCAGAATAATCAGAGCACAGAAAGCAGTTTTACAACATATTTGTTTCTTTTCATGAACTATGATTATTTTGTGTTCCTTTTAGAGGAAACATAAGAAGAATAACTACTTGCAGGTAGTTACCTGGGCCATTCATGAAATTTTTAATGAAACTGGCTAGAAGGATAAGAGGTTATAAAAGCAGAGAAGATGCATGGTTTTTCCCAAATCAGACTGTGCAAGATTTCTTCAAGGAGACACTGAAAGTCTGAACTGAAGGGAAACTGAAGGAAATGTCCTGAATTTTACAGCTTGTGACAACTTCTTGTGTATCATTTTCTCTGTTGTTGATGTTCTCTTGGCCTTGAAATATTGAAACTTGCCTTGATTTGGAAACTTATACGTTTGAAGATGAATAAAATAGGCTTAGTTCAATTCCTTTGTTTCAAATGCTATTTTATGTTGCTTTTCCCCTTTCTCTTCACACCTTAATCTCTTCTGTATCTGTGACCTAAAGCACGAATAGGAGCCATCACAATTTCTCCATTCCCAAAAGGAACTTCTCTGAATTGGTTTGGATTTTACTATTTAAAATGTATGCCTTAATTCATAGTACATTTGAAAGCATGTGGCTGTGACCCGATTTAAAATATACAGTAAAGTTAGGGACAGTGATTAAAGAAAACACTATTAACACATAGAATTTTGCACATTTGCAAAAAGGCAATGATTCGTGGCTATAATTAAAAGAGTATCTTAAGACTCAAACCACTTGATCTCTTTTCCATCTACACTGGCATAACCTGGTGATATTTAGCATTGACATAGCAAATAAAAATATTACATTTACTTTTTATTTTGGGGAAAAGAGAAAACTTTTACTAATTTGTTTACCATGAAAAATAACAAAAATAGATCCTATCTAAATATGACTTTACTGCAAATCACCACATAAATTAAATTTTATTAGAAAAGTCAAAATATTTTCCAGTGAATTGAAAGAGAACTACAGACTGCAAAATCTAGAACAACTTTCATATACTTTATCTCCTACTCTCTCTGCTACAGTATTTAATTCTTTTTTTTTTTTTTTGTACTGGGGATCGAACTCGAGTCCTTGTGCTTGTGCAGCAGGTGGTGAAACCACTGAGCTAAATCCCCAAACCTATACTATTTAATTCTTTTACCTTACTTTTTCTTAGGTCCCAAAAAATTATTAATTATACTTACATCATAGGGTTTCCAGGAAAATTGAATGAGATAATACATATAAATAACTCAACAAAGCTGGTTCTCAAATAACTAACTATTATTTACGCACCAATTCTCTGATAACAATAAAGACAATTTTGATAGAAAAAGTACAGGAAAATGAAATTTGAGACAGAAAGCATTTTTCTTTTTTGGGGGGGGCGGTACTGGGGATTGAACTCAGGACCTTGCACTTGCGAGGCAGGCACCGGAACCACTGAGCTAAATCCCCAGCCCTAGAAAGCATTTTTCAGTATTAAAGATATTGGGCATCTTCTTTAGACAGGATGAATAAACAATATTCAGCATGTCCCATGAGGTGTTCAGTTTTAAGAAGCATGTATTACTAGTTTTGTTGAAACTTATGTTGGAAATCAACTGAAAACCAGTGTTTTTGGAATATATTTCTCATCCCGGATGAAGAAACAGAGTAAAGAAGAGGCTACAAAATCTGGAATACCAGAGGCAACACTTGATTGAAATGTGTTCTATTCTCATGTTTTACTTCCAGATAAAGAAAAGGGTGGAAATAACTGCCAATACAGTCATTGAGTGCCAAGGAAATCTGTGTTGTTGCTTTTATAAATATTAGCATACACCATAGATTGTTTATTCAGGGATTTGTAATAATGATGCTCTGCAATATTTAGGATATAGAGATCTTGACTTTTTATACAGGACTGCTTCTTAAAATCATATTTGTAAAACACATATTTGGCTTCAGCATCTAAGACTTAAAGTATTTATTAAGTACATTATAAAGATATTAGACATATATTATGATAAAACAACTACACATGGGTAGCATACCATGAGGGAATCCTATTGATCTAATCAAAGAGTTGAAATCTGAGACTAAATTCTGCCAGTTAAGGCCTAATTAAACAATTCCAGCCCTAAGGAAAGCTGCTTTGGCTGGCAGCTTGACTATACTAACAGATGAACTTATTTTGCAAGCAAATAAGTAAATAAATGTGTTAAACATAATTAATTTTGTTTTTGCACATTGTTCCTCCATTTTTTCTTTAGCAAATAATTCTCACCTCACATAGAAGACTGATCACAGAAATATTAGCTATGTTTAAGCTGATGGGAATAAAAAGTTGAGCAAAACTGTTTCTACTTCATGTGCCATCATACTTGGCACATGGTTAGCTCTTGGTTGGGTGTTGCCATTAATTGCACTACCCCACAATTAGGTTACCTGATTTGACTGATGCCTCCTTTATACATGATTTATTTATCTAGTTAAGTGCACAATTGTCTAGTACTAAATTATATAAAAGACAGTGGAGGAGTATTTGTTCTCTGGTCATAAAAAGTATCCTGTATTAGTATTAGTGATTCATATTAGTGATGAAGTTTTATCCCAATGCATACTTTAAGATAGTTTTCATCAGGGCCGGGGATTTAGCTCAGTGGTTCTGGCACCTGCCTCGCAAGCGCAAGGTCCAGAGTTCGATCTCCGGTATCAAAAAAAAAAAAAAAGATAGTTTTCATGAGAACATTGTTTCAATAAATTTTTGATTCATTTATTATTACATATAACAAACATGTAGTACTTACTAAGCAACAAAATCATTATTTTTAAGTAATCTATTAACTTATTTAGTCCTCAAAGTAATCATATGAATTAAGTATTATCCCACTTTGAAAATGAGGCAATTGAGAGAATTGAACATGTAGTTCCATAATGCATGAGTGGCGAAGCCCAACCGACCTCCAATGCTGCTTGACAAAGTTCCAGCTCGGGGAAAGAAAGGGTGGAACACATCGGACCCTCATGTTTTATTTTTTCTTGCCATAATGTTTATAATTGTTACTCTGATCACAGGAGTCATTGTGTTTGTGACTAACAACAAACTCTCCATGAGGCAAATTGGCAATGATATATTGAAATCTGATCTGGCTCACAAGTCCCAAATTCCAGTTTCTCTTAGTTCTATTGCCACATCCACTTCTAAAAAAACCTCTCCTAAAACCCCCTCTGTTTCCCCCACTACTATGACTCCCCCTCTTACTGCTGACATTCTTTTTACTAAAGGGGTCTTATGAAGAGATTGAAAGGACAGACTTTAGATGTAAGAAATAGTGGAAAATGGGAAAAGGAAAGAAAGTTAAGACAGGTAAATGCATTAAGGAGGCAAGTTACTCAGTATTTCTCAAAGTGCTGTAAATATCTCCTGCTCATGGACAATGAACCCAAATGACATTTAGTTAAGATGAATAGAGGTATAGAAAAATAGAGAGCTAATAGCAAACTATATTAACCATTGTGCAGTTTCTCAAGGGCCAGCTGGTGATCACAAGTTTGACAGTTGATTAAATCTTGCTTGTACCCCCGCTGATATAAAGATTTTGATTAAGTTACTTTCTGTTCTGTTTAGGTGTGGGTAAATAAGGGGACAATTGTAATTTTTAAATATGTATTCGTGATGTTCAATGAAATGAAACAGCTTAGTGGAACTGTACTTTGTTTAACAAAAAATAACTTTTACTTCAATAGAAATTGCTAAGGGAACTTAAAATGTAAACATGTTCCGCCCAATGCCTCCCAACTATTGCTTAAAGATATAAAAATAAATCAGACCCTGAGACTTATCAGAGGGAACCTGGACATTGCTTGTGAAGGTTCTTTGCTCATCGCCGGCCCAGGACATCTCCCCTTCCTACCCTACATCGACTGCAGCTGGTCTGCAGCACATGAGCACACAGAGCTAATGACTGAGGTTTGATCTTTGATAGTCAGGTCACAGGACAAAGCATCAGCACCCACTGTATCCTTCAATCCTGTCTTCACACAGGCAGTTTCAGCACTGTATACTTCAGAATTTTGTTGAGCAAATACAACTTCTTATAAATCTACTTTCTTGGACAGACTAAAATTTGCTTGGTGTTTTAGAAGTGACCTTTTTTGGGGGCACATAGAATGAAGACTATATGGGCAGACTTGGTTTTCCTAAAATATCAGACAGAGAACAAAGATTAGGTGGATTGAACCGTGACAGTGAACCTGAGTCAACTTGGCACATTTCTTCTTTTCCTGGACCATGGTTTGTAAAGGGCCCCCAGAGACACTCTGTGATGCTTTGGAATTTTTTTGCAACAGTTTGGTTTATTTGAGTAGAGTCATTTTAAAAGATCTTGGATGTTGAGATTTAGATATTCTGAATACAAAAGAATAAGGGACCACTGAAGTCTCTTGACAAGAGAAAAGACAGGAAAAAAAAGCCATGCCTACAGATACTTGGACTGAAAGTTGCTGAGGGAATTAGAATAGGACAGGATACAGACAGAAAGACCCATTGTACAGCCAATTTCGATGAGCAGGTCGGAAAAGGAGAAAAAGATTTTAAAAAAATATTCAGTGTATAAAACAAGCTTGACAGAAAAAGTGCTGGAAGATGAAACTTGAGACAGAGAGTATTTTTCAATACTAAAGATATTTGGGTATGTGAAGGAATTCCAGATCATCCAGCCTGGATAATCATTACATAGTTCCACTAACATTTAGGTGTTTTTGAGCATACAAAAAGGATTATTTCAATCACCACTCCGTAATGAGGATAAAAATGTTCAAACTTTTGCAAGTAGAACATAGCTGTGATGTCTAATTTTATCAGTGCTTATTTCTGTAGAAAAAAGTTTTGAATCAATACAATAATCCCTTACTATAACTGGCCCTACTCGTTGAGGTAATCAATCTAAATTGGTACCTCTCTTACTTTCCCACTAAGCCAATATTACTTTCTTCAGAGCATTTATCATAACTTATACACCAATTTATATATTTACTTGCTCAGTATTTCTTCCATTACACTGAAATCTTCATAAAGACGTGAACTTTATCTCATTTTATAGGAATGTATAACCAGCATTAGCATAATTTAAGACACAAGATGAGTAAATAAATGGTTCAGGTTTCTCTTGTTTACTCAAATCTAAGATTTTTGGCATGAATCTTAGAGACTCAAAAAAGAGGTGATATTATTCACCTTAGTGTGTTAAATAAAATCACTCTATAAACTTCATAGGCTTTTATGAGATAGTAAATGTTAGGAATATGTGCAACTAGGTTAGTAGTGAATCGCCAAATTTAAACATTACTCTTCCACAAGATTAAACTCTATTAACATTGCAACTTTAGGATCTTGGATGTAAAATATTTATCAATATAAAGATTGTACGGTAACACTCTAATAAACAGACAGAAGCACTGTGCTCAATCAGAGATCTACATTATAGCAGAAGTTTGTCTCACAGCTGGAATGCTTCAAGAAAGAAAAAAACCACTTCTTGAGATGGAAAAAATGTGTGTTCATAAAAGTTCAAATATTTCAATCAAAGATAGTGTGGCAGACACTAATTTTTTTCACAGATGAAAGACCCAAATAAAGCAAGCTTTTTAAAAAAATCAAAGTACAGTAAAGGTCTGTGATCCAGAACATCTTCAATCACAGCCTCTTATTCTGCTCTGTCATCTAATTTCACCGTTCTCCACTCCAGTGCCTTTGACCTTCGAAGAACAATAATGGCAATGACTTTTACAGTTATTTGCCCCATTGTGCCTCTGTAATTGAGTTCACCTACAGACCTACTTGACATTATATTAATAACTGTTTATGCTAGAGGTATATTAGTCACACTAATAAGTCTTGGTAAAATGTAATCAAGAAACTTCAAAGATGCTGTGTTGATGATGAAACATTCTGAAGTACACTGATTTTCCTACTATTTACATTTTAAAATTCATCTTTACACTAATACTTAGAAATAAAAACAGAAAGTACACTTGTAATTTACTGTATTATTTTTATCTAAAATTTAAAGGAAAATTATCTCCATGTAAGTGTTCGCAAAGTTTAACATGAGCAAGAAAAGAATTAGTGCTTTTCTTTTAATAAGTAAAGATGTGCCAGAAATTTTGTTTTATACATTCTCAAAGGTCCTGTCCCATATTCCCTTAAAATATAGTCAGACAAACTATTATGTATTCGTTTACTCTCTATAATAAAATCATATTTTTGCCACCAGTGTACCAAACAAAAACACCCAAAGTGGAAAATAACACTCTTCAAACTCTCGCTCCTCCTTGAAGCGAGTGTCAAAATTCTTCCTCCATGTGTCAAATATGTCATTTCTACAGATACATGTGTGACAAAGAAGGAATAGAATTTTTACTTAACCAAGGTAATAACACAAAAAATACCAAAATATTTTGGCACAGCTTGTTTATTTTTCTTTGTGGATTTATTTATTTATGTTTCCTTATTAGTATATGTTTGAGATACATAATGAATACTTTCATGGAGTAGAATTGGTACATATAAATATCACATCTTAATCATTTTTATTTTCCCCTACCTTTCTCACCCTCCATCTCCCATTGCCATATCCATCTCCTATCTCCACAAAGTCTACTCCCAATCTCCTTTTATCTCTCTTTCATTTTGCTCTTTAAATTATTTATATTTTGGGTTTCTCATATAGGAGAAGCCATGTGTTATTTAACCTCTGTGTCTGAAATACTTTTCTTAGCATTATGGTCTGAATGTGCATCTGTTTTCCTATGAATGACTCAAATTTGTCTATCTTAATGGCTGAGTAGTATACCATAGTGCATATATAAAATTTTCTTTAACCCTTAATCGGTTGGTGGGCATGTAGGCTGGTCTAGGATTTAGCTATTATGAGGTATGCTTCTATAAACATAGGTATGCATGTGTCATTTTAATATGAGGTGTTTAACTCTTTCAGGAAGATACTCAGAAGAGGTGCAATTACTGAGTAAAATGGAATTTCAATTTTTAGTTTTTTGAGGAATCTCCATACTGATTTCCATAGTGGTTGTACTAATTTATATTCCCACAGACAATGTAGAAAATTTTATTTGTCCATTGAACTAAGATTTTTACATGTATCCATTGAAGTTGGATAACTCACTCTAATACCCCTATGGGCTTTGATTTCATACTTAACAAAGCACCACGTCCAGTCCCTCCAATCAAGGCAAATGTTTTTGCAAGTGACACTGTTGAGTCTGGCAAGTGAGAGGACTCAGAGCACCAGGACAAGGGTCCTGGTCGTGTGTCGAGGTCAAACCTGAAGGGAGCTCTTGTGATGGTTGTGGAAGGCAAGTGCTGAGGTGGCAGTGACTGGAAAGAATGAAGTGGGCTGGACCTTACTCAGCAATTATTGCGCCTGCCCCCTGCCCAGACAGGAAGTAGACCACAGTCAGACAACCCCTTGTCACATATTGCTGTAGATGATATGCAAGCAATTTTTCTCTGCTTCCTACTATCTCTCAACGAACTAGTTTTTACATTTAAAGCGTGTCTATAATTTGGCTGTTTTTCCTCTCCAACTACGTCAAACACCTGCCATGTTAGTCACATTTATGTACCAGTCATCAGCACTTCATGTACTAAGCTCTCTCCTTCCTCATTGCTTTATGTGCATTTTCCCCTAAAATGAACATGTATCCAAACACCCCTATCTGAAATATCCATCTTTCTATGTTTATTCAAGTAGCATATTTAGCATCCCACAAAGGAGAGACCAAATTCACTTCCTGTGTTCTTTACACAGTTTCAGGCTGTTTCAAGTAATTTTTACTTTAATAATTACTTTACAATTAGTATAGGAGATTTAGTGACCTTTGTTTCAAATCTATGGAGTAGTCACTAAGTAAAAAATGAGGTCTCTCAGATCAGGGAAATGGATAATAACCAGACCATAAATCTGGAATATAGTTTTAGCTATATCTAAATATTACGAAAAAAACAAGGCAGGCTACTAGAATAAGAACGGATTTTGGGGTGCAGAGAGTCCAACTAGAATAGTCAGGGAAGTCTCAATATTTATTTATTTTTAATGAAGAGAATATAGGTAAAATATACTGTATAAAATGTTTGCCAAAAAAGCAAGAATTCAGAAATAATTTTGAATCATGCAAAATATTATGAACTTTATGAGACATTACTTCAAATAGAGGCACATCATAGAGAATCTACTCATGTACTTTTTGATCACTACTGTTTTATTAAAGGCTGAATAATATTAAGTATAAAGTATTTGAAACCAATGATTAACAGAGATCAGTGAAAATACATACAAATATCCTTGGAAGTGTGATTTCTGCTAATTGAAAATGATACGATTCCTTTTAAATATCTAACATATTTTTTCAAGAAGAAACTATTAAAAGTATTTGACCACTCTATTGTGTAATGTTTAGAAGAGAGGCCTTAGGAAACTAAATATCTGGATTCCTAAACTTTGAATTTCCTTAGCTGTGGGACTCAGCTAACATAATTTATGTTACATGGTTGATATTAATTCTTTTGGAAATTTTGTTTCCTTGAGATGAACAATATACTCTCTGAAGAAAATGTTATCTATTTGTAAATAAAGTCATTTTTACATGTATGTTTTACATGTGTGTTTGTATCTGACTCAGAGATCAGCTGTAACAAAAATCCTTCTTAGAAGTAAGAGTACAATTTATCAAATATAGTGATCAGGTTGAATGTTTTCTATATTTTTTCTATTTCTAACTCTGTAACTCTTTAATTTCTTTTATGTGTTATGTCCCACCTCCCTCTACAGTTCATTGGATGGAACTAAATTTTTAAGCTCTATGGTTGCAAAGAAAAAAACTTACGAAAAACATCATATTCTTTTTGCTAGTAGCCTTAGGTTCTCTTACAAAGTGGCATAATTAGAAATCATTAAGTAGCACACAAATTTGGGAAAGTCTGCTTTCCTGAACCTTGTCTTTCCTTAATAAATAAAATGCATAAACATGTACAGGTGTATATGTGTACTTTACAGATAAGTGGGTGACAAAACAATAATACTTTAACTTGAGAGTAACTGATGAGTTGTCAATAACTTAATTCCATTTTATCTTACTTCTGAAATATTAATATATTTTCCTTTTCAGAGAAAATATGCATAACCAGTTAGTATTCAAGCAGCTTGTGTTTGAAGCAAAATGATTCTTTTTCGAGCAGAGGAGAATAAGCAAATAATAATTGCTTCAAGTTCCTTTCCTGAAACTGTACAAATGAGGAGTTTTTAAAGATTATGATCCACATTCTAATTTCTACTGAGTCATCTTGCTGTCCTATAAAATATATGCAGAAGGCAGGAACTCATCCTCCAGTGAATGCATTGTCTAGAGACTTACTAACTTTGGATAAGAACACATGGTCATGAGGACACAAGAAAATCTGAGCACTGCAGAAGCAGCCACATAATTTGCTCCTTGATTTATTGTGTCTTTGGCAGGCGATGTTCCATGCATATATGGGCAATTGGGGCATCTGTGATGAAGTGCTGTTGACAGAAGTATGGCCCGTGATAGCATGATTGCTATAATAAGGAACCACACTAAGTCAGACAGCTGTATCAGTGGTTATTCTCTGCTTTGATATTTGCAAATGTCAATGCATCATCACAAACTGTCAGGGGAAAAATTTAAAGATGTGGGGAGAGGAAAGAACTTTTATTTTTAGTTCTTTATTCAAGTCATTGTTTAAGTCGAACCTAAATATGGATATGTAATATACGAATTTCTGCTAGTTCTTTAAAAAATAAGGATTTCACCAAAAGCTGAATGCCAAGCTACTCAGTCTTATTTTAGTGACATCATTTATTTTGCCACATAAGATATTACAACTTAGCCACTCTAGATCCACACTGTAATCTCCCTTTCAATATATAAGAATGAATAAAGGTAATATTACTTCACATCATAACTCACATTTCTAATAAAGAAAATGATATCAGAAAAGCCATGAAAGTATTAGCTTTAAGCTAAAATCAACTATTTTATAGTTGAAGACATAAAAATGAGGGAGAGGTTAAGTTAGTCCATCCATTACACTTTTGGTACTGTCTGTTGTATAGGAAAAAAATGGAGTCTCTGAGCTCAATTTTTATCAAATATTGATCTTTAAGCTATTAATCATTTGTGCAGTGATAATTCTATGCAAAACAAATGACATGTCCATAGACTTTAATTGAATCAGTATATTTCATCAAACTTTTAATTCAGAAATTACTCCACATAAAAAATTAAATTCTCAAAGTGAAATAAGAACATGTAACCAACAAATTATATATCACTTCATAGGAGAATTACCTTGTTCATTTATGTATATAATCTATGAATGCATTCATATGTTAGTTATACTGTGCTATACCAAAAGTATAAGTACATATTTTTCTGGATATTTACATATTTTTAGGTATTTTACCAATCAAATATGGTTTTTCTTGCAAAGGAGGAAGGAAGATACTACATGAACAGTAATTTGGTTTTGGCAGTTCAATGAAACGGCCAAACTAAACCTGAAAATACTGACGCACTTTTTTGCATGTGGAAATACAAAGAAATCATTAAATATTATTACATTCCATGACAAGAACTATGATCAAGTTAAAAATTCAATCGTTTCCTTGTCATTCCAATAACGATAATTTTAACGTGTTCATACCAAAAACCCAGTGAACCGTGGTATTGCATTCAACAAACAGAATGAAGCCAGATGCTAAGCCTATGATTTAGAAAATACAAAATATATTTACTATTTAAATTTTCAGCTGTATTGTATGCAAGTAAAAGGACAGTTTTTAAAAAATGGAATAAAAATTTATATATACAGCAGTCTTCCTTTTTTATAGTCTCACACATTAACTTACCCAACAGCATTGCCCTTGCTGCTAATGAAAAGAGAGCAGGCTGTACAAATCTTCTTAAGTCTCCCGTGGCAAGAAAACTATTACAGAAATGAATAGAAGGAAGTCTCTGGAGCTTTTCTCTTGCCTTCTTGTTTTACCAAAGGCTGTGAGGATCACAGTGAGAACTGTCAAAGCTGAATAAACCACTGGCAATTGAGTTTATACCCTTTGGGCAGTCAAGCTTTCATAGGGGATGATTCGACTTTGTCCAAGCACCAATATATTAGAAACAATGTGAAACTTCCAGAGACTGGAGTCTGGATTATAACCATAGACAAAGAGGCTCTTTAATGCTGGTGGTTTGCAAGGGAAGGTTTGTCAAAGAGAGTTAAGTTTTTCCTACTTACTAGATGTTTGAACTTCATCAGATCATTTAAAAATTTAATTTCAAATTCTATAAAAGAGATATAATAATACTGATAAGAAAACTATCAAGATTAAATTATATTCCTCATGTCAATGTGTATGAAAGGAAGTAGTTATTTTTACTATACTCAGAATTTTACATTATACAAACATTTATCTTCATAAACATATTTTGTACCAGTATTATAATACGTATTTGCTCAATGATCCCATGGATTAGAATCTATATTTGTAAACAATCCCATCCCTAATTGATGAATCATCTTAATCATACACTTAAGAAAATTCTTATTTAAGCTATGTCATCAAATTGCTAAACTATATGAAATTATCTTTGAAGAGAAGGAGCTTAAATATATCCCCTGAAATATTAAGTTGATGACCTAGTTCTATGTGTTTATTCTAGAAACATTAGCAACTATGCTTCATTTCCTATTTAAGGAATTCACAGTAATAAGGATGAATTTCATATTTTGAAGTAAGCTGCTCAATTTCAGAGCTCTCAAAAAATTAAGGAATCAGTGCACAGTAATATGAACTTAAACTGAACCCGGTAATCATCTCTTAATTTTACTTAATGCAGTGTGTATATTCACATGGAAAATTAGCTGATTTAGCTGACCCAGTCAGGTCATGGATCAATGCACCAAATATATTTATGTATTTCTCCAAAGTTGTACACCAGTGAACCACAAAATTAGGATCTCTTCTTTCAGGGAAGCATCAGTTTGTTGATTTTCCAACATTTTTCTTTTAACTATTTCCACTCCTTTTTAAAAAGGAAACAATTAAATGTAGTGAATAATAATATTTTATGGTAAATATACAAAACATTTCTATAATAATTTAATGTTTTGTATTGTATACAAGGAAGGCCAATATATAAAGCAGTCTATGCAGAGTCACCTATTACTTCACAGATATCCCAATGTTCAAGTTGCTTTTATTATATCCCAAAGATGAAAAGTAATTGAATAGCTCTTGTATTTTTTATTTTCTCTTATGTACTTTCTAAAAATAGAAATTTCCTATAGCCTTATTTGTTTTCACTTAACACTATGTTAAGAATTATTTTTGAAATTGTTAATTTGTAAAGTTGTCTATGAAGCATTTTTAAGAAGCCATATAGCGTTGCTACGTAAAGATCTACAGTATTACTTTAAATTCAGTTACCCAGTTCGGACATATGGTTAATGGCAATTTAGTTCTTCTAGCTAAGTATCAGTTTAACATGCATGAGAAACATTTTGCAAATCTCTGTGATTCATTCATTAACATAAATATCACAAAATGGAATTGTTGGGTCAAAGATGATATGACTATTTCAAATGGCCTTTATGCAATGTTGTTATAATCCAGACGCCACTTATTTATAAGAGTGTCTGAATTTTTTATTTAAAACCTCAAATATATCAAACTGATACATTAAAAATATTGTCAATAATATAAACATATCTTGAAATGCTTATTTATACATGTTAGCAAATTTACCTTATCTTAGAGCCACAATCTAATAAAGTAATAATTTTTTGTTATCAAAGCTCTTTGAAGTTTATTTTATAAGTTGTTATTCAAATTGCTATCTTCTATGAATTTTTTTAAGTGTAATAATCTCTCTGTACTTCTCTAAACATCATCTATATTTCTATTAATGTATAAAATCTATCAACTTTTCAATTTATAATTTCAGTGTTATGCTTATAAAAACCCTTGTCAAGTAGTATTACATATTTGTCAATATTAACTTTGAACTTTGCTACTTATGCATCAGTATTTTGCTTGAATCTAGATTTACCATATTGTGTGAAGTAGATAGCTAAGCATTATTTTTCATTGTTAAAGTAAGCACTTTTTCTGATACCATTTAAAAAGCTACTCTTTAATGATTTTAAATATTGGTGATAGTATAATTAATTTTCATATAAAATTTGTATGTGAATCTGGAATTTTGTTGTATTTTACTAATTAATATCAACCTTTCCCTGTGTCAATATCACATTACTCTATGTACTAAGGCTTTATAATATCTAATAATTCAGTCTGCCCTTGTACACTCTTGTTTTTAAATCTGGCTGACTCTTCCCATTTCTTAATTATATCATTAAATTATATAAATGCTTTTAATTTTTGAAAACATTGAAAAAATAATTCAAAGAAAAAATAAAGCTTTAAATATTAAGTTGATAGCATGCAATATGAAAACCAAACAAAAACTTCATCATAAAATCTTTGAGCCCTAAAAAACTCTTTTAAGAGGTCTTGTTTTACTTTCTTTTGTTTTTTGTTGATAATTCCTTTAATTTCTTCCATAAATATTTTTTCCACTTCATTAATTTTTTGGAAAATATACACTTAAAATGAAATATTCAATATTTTTTGTTTTTAGAATCATATATTCATATAAGTATTTGTCACTTCTAATATATATTTGTGTATTCCATTTTATTCTGAAAACTACATGTATATCTGCATGTTGAATTAGAATATGTATATATATTCACTGAATTAGAATATGTATGTATAAATATATATAGCCATTCATCACTTTTATAATTCATTAAATTCTGCTAGGATCTTTCTTCATGATTTGCTTTTCCATATGAGCCAAATGTTTACTTTGTTCCTTGTCACTTTTTCCTCAATTTTGCTACTCATTATGAAAAATTAGAAAAATGGACAGGAGAAAGATAATGTAAGATTAACTATAATATTAAAAATGGAGAATAATTTATTTGTGGTGATATAAAAATAAATCTCTCTGACTTAGAAACTTCATATGTGCTTTCAGGACAAATATTAATAAAGAAGAATTTTTAAAAACAATCATGATAGTTCAGCTAATTACACTGAAAAATTGTCCTCTAGGAAGGCTTTGTCTATTTACATCCCCTCAAGAGTGATTAGGAAGTTCTGTTTTTCTATGCTTGTCACAAAACAGCAGTATTTTCTGTTCTTAATATCCAAAAATTATCTTTTTTCTTTTAGTTTACATTTATTTAATTACTCATGATATTTAATATGCATATGGGCCATTTGTTTTTTAACTCAGCACTTTTCATCACTGGTTCCAGATTCTGTTTGGATCCTAATTATTTGCTAATTGAATTATAAAATTCTTAGGGAAATATAATTTTTGGAAGAGATTGCAAATATACTTCTCAGTTTTTCACTAGTATTGGAAAATTCTGGTACAGCTAGCATATAAATATTTGGCATGCTTGTGTCACATGTTAGCGATGCTGTCCCCTAGGAGTCTTTGTTCCACCTCCAACTCAGCTCCTCTTCCATCCCACCATTTGGAGCAGCCATGTTTACTGGTACATCTAACAGTGTAAGGCAGCTATATTATATGCCATGCATTCCAAATTTTTAAAGGATTCCAAGTTAAATGGCTGCCTTCTCTTCTGAGTCCAGCCTTCTCTTCTAATCTCCTATTTTCTGAAGTAAGTTCCTCCCATTATATCCACTATTTATTTCCCACTATAGTGCTCTGCTTTAAAAAAAAATGAGGCTGTTGATATCCTCCAGTCTTTATTCTGGTCCAATCTTTGTTAAACTCTCCATACTTCAATGCATTTTATATATATATAATTTCAAAATTCTGTAAATTATTTTCCCCACTTGAAGCTTATGTTCTTTATTTAGTCCCCATAAAACAAGAAAAAAGAAAAACATTTCATTTCTGTAGCACTTGCCTAGGAGATATCAAAATGGTATAGTTTTCCACAAGTAGCTTTGCCATATGAAGTTGTTAAAGAACCATGGCCTTTGAGTAATGTCATTACGTCAGACCTTTAATGGACCAAACAAAAGACTTTCTTGAGCAAAGAGAAATAGAACTTAGTTCAGCCACCCATGCACCAGTGGTCTCATACCTTCCTTTTCCACAATGCTGCTGTCAATCTGTGAATAGTATAACCACTGTGGAGCCCCCTCATGTTCTGAGTTTAAAGTCTTGACCTGACCCCTCAGCAAAAATTCAGTGATTCTTCTTTACTGATTTGTGTTCCCTTGTTTGCTAGATTCTCTACCTCCATCCCTAGCCCCAAGATCTGGTAGTCTTTGTTTTATTCTTTTACAGACCACTGTCTTGACACTAAGATACCTCATAAACTTAAGAAAAAGGCTTCATTGGGAGACAACAATGAATAGTCAAAAGCATGATATAAAATGCTTAAATTAATTTTGAGCTACACCTCATTTAAAAATAATTGATATATGAAGAGAAATAGATGACTATAGCTTTAAGGTTAAATGGGTTAGGTACAAGTCTTGATTCTATGACTTATTGCTGGATAGTTTTGAAATTCTTAGTCCTCATTTTTCTCATCTTTAAAATGAAGATAATTATAATGATTAAATACAATAAATTGAACTCCCAACTCAGAGCTTGGCACCAAACACACAAAACATTGATTAATATGGCTTATAATATTATTATATATGAAATCTAGAGGATCAGAATCAAATTTTCATTATACAATTGTATCAAAATGTATCTGCTATTACTTTTATGTTGTTTTCAAAGAAATATTAAAACTAAACAAATCCACTACCTTGTATGTGTACAGAGAGTCTAAAGTCAAAGAAATTACAGATTCTAAAAGTAAAATTGCTAGTCACACAAAAATTTTGGTGACATATAAGTCCATTTCAAAGAGTTTCAGAGAAGTTTTTCATGATGTCTTAAATACCTAATCTTCCTCTCCCTTCAGTGAACACAATCAGCAATCATCAAGATAACATGTGAATGTTGTCTTTACATTCCATATTTATGCTCTTTATTGGTTTACACTTATCAAACTGAGTATTTCACAATATTATCTCCTCTTCTACCCAGATTATTCTGAACTGTCTCCTTGCCTTCTTGTCTCTAATGAAATGTAATAAATCTTTTGTTAAGGTTATGTGGGAAATGCACAGACCAAGCAGAACCTACAAATGGAGCCTCAGAGTACACCTTTTTTGCTCCTCTTAAAATTCATATTGACCTCAATATATAGCTATGTAGTTTCTGGGTAGCAGTAAAATATCTATGAAAAAGTGGAATTGATTGGCTCTTTGAGCAAGCTGCATAATGATTTTTCATCACATCACTATCCCTTGACTAATCTTATGACTATAGTCAATATCACATACTTAAAACTTCTGGAATTAATACACTTCTGGTAGATTAAATAATTACTTTCAAGTAATTTTTAAGCTTTACCAAATGATTAAAATTCAACATATTTCACAACTTCATTTAGTAGTGAATATTTTGAAATTACCTTGCTTCTCAGAAAATGAGACCAAGTCACATTTTTTGACTCAACATTGCATTTCTAAACACTAAAGGAATATAGAGCCTTTATGCCCTCTCTTTTAACCTCAGCAAATATTGTACCCAATCATTCATTTTTATAATGTCCATGTAACTAAAGTAAATATGGGGGCTAAGAGAGCAATCTTTGTAAGCTTGCACAAGGTTAGCACTATAGTGTTTGGATAAGAGAAAATTAGAGTTCACAATTTTCAATTAGAGTCGCTCACTCTCTCTCACACACACACATGCACGAACATATAGGTACATGTAGCCTTCAGCAGAGAATTGTCTAAAATGAGATCATTTCCAAACTGCTTTGGTAAGCCATAATTATAGTCATGGGAACCAGCCAAAAAAACATTTCAAAAAGAAGACCATGTACTCTTAAAATATTTCTAACTGAATTCCTTAAGGCAAAAAGACAGATTATTTAATTTCAGGATAAAATCTGCCCTCCTTTCCTATTAAGAAGATAATAAAGGTATGAGAATACCATCCAAAAGTATAATTTGGGTTACAGACTTCTCTGAGTTTTGCTCTGTAATTAAGTATCTCGGTGACTGGTTCTTTGCTGTGACAAGAATCTCATAATGATAATAACTTCAAATGCTGAGTATTCAGTTTTAAAGTCCTTTTATTGGGTACGGTTTGTCCCACAGCAGATTAATTTGTCTCTAAATAATCTATATCTATATCTGTATCTATATGTATTGCTTTGAGTAACCAGTAGTAATTGATTTGTTCAAAATTGCAGTGTTTGATACATTCTCATTTTGAGATTTATTTCTTAGACATATAAGGATCTAAGAAACTTTAAAACACTTAAAATAAGTCCTCAATCCAAATATTTTCAATTTTCACATTTTGTGGAAGTTTTACTGTACTATTATATTTTTACACAGTGCACATGAGTTAAAAGAAATATGTGAGTGGTTTCTTAAGAAATTCTAACAACATAGTTGCTACATGACTAAATAACTGAACTATATTGATTGAAAGTAAAACATTATTTGCATTTTATTCTTAAATTATCACAATTTCCTGCTAATAAGATGGCTGATCCTTGTGGACCTGAGTGAATTTCTCAAACTTGGAATAAGATTGGTTGCCTCTATCCTTATTTCAGCTCCCCACTGACTTTTGTGGTATACATCATCACAGAAACATAAAAACAAAAATTTTGAAAAATGTGACATCATGGAAAGGACAGGGCATATATCACTGTGGTAAGATTCTTTTAATTCTTTGGGGAAGATCCCCAGCAGTGGAATAACGGAGTCAAATGGGACTTCCAGTCCTAGTTCTTTGAGGTATCTCCATACTGATTTCCACAGTGCTTGCACCAGTCTACACTCCCACCAGCAGTGGAGCAGGGTTCCTCTTTCCTCACAGCCCCGCCAGCATTTGTTATTGGTTGATTTCATGATAGCAGCCATTCTTTCTGGAGTGAGGTGGAATCTCAGCATTGTTTTCATTTGCATCTCTCGAATGACCAGTGATACTGAACATTTTTTCATGTATCTATTTGCTATTTCTACTTCTTTGTCTGAGAAATGTCTGTTCATTTCAGATGCCCATTTTTCGATTGGGTCTTTAATTTTGGGAGGTCTGATCTTTTTAAGTTCTTTATAGATTCGAGATAGTAGACCTTTGTCTGAGGAAGAGCAGGTGAAGTTTTTTTCCCACATTGTGGGTTGTCTCTTCACACTGCTGGTGATTTCTCTTGCTGTGCAGAAGCTTTTTAATAAGAAGAGATCCCACTTGCTGATTGTTTGTGCTAGTTCACGGGCAACTGAGGTTTTGTTCATAAAATCTTTTCCTACACCGATGTCTTCCAGAGTTCTACCTAACCGCTGTTCCAACTGGTTCAGAGTTTTTATTTTAATATTTAGATCTTTAATCCATTTTGATTTTAGTTTAGTGCATGGTGAGAGATATAGGTCTAGTTTTAATCTTTGGCAAGTTGAAACCCAATTTTTCCAGCACCATTTATTAAAGAGGCTATCTTTCCTCCAATGAGGGTGTTTGGCTCCTTTATTGAAGATGAGATGGCTGAGTGTGTCTGGAGTTGTTTCTGCATCTTCTAATCTGTTCCACTGGTCCTCAGGTCTGTTTCTTTGCCAGTACCATGCTGTTTTTATCACAGTAGCTTTGTAGTATAGTTGCAGGTTTGGGATTGTGATACCCTCTGCCATGTCTCTGTTACCTAGAATTGCTTTTGCTATTCTGAGTCTCTTCTTACTCCAAATGAATTTTTGCATTGTTTTCTCAAGGTCGGTGGAGTATGCTGCTGGGATCTCAATTGGAATTGCATTAAATCTATATAGCAGTTTTGGAAGTATGGCCATTTTCACTGTATTAATCCTCCCTACCCAGGAGCAGGGGATGTCTGTCCATTTTCTGATATAATCTTCAATCTCTCTTTTCAGAGTGCCGTAGTTCTCTGAGAAGAAGTCTTTGATTTCTTTCATTAGGTTGATTCCTAGGTATTTCAGTTTTTTGGATGTTATTGTGAAAGGAATTATTTGCCTTATTCCTCTCTCAGTGAGTCTGTCATTCATGTAGAGGAAAGCTATTGATTTTTGTGTGGTGACCTTATCACCAGCTACTTGACTGAATTTGTTTATTAAGTCTAGAAGACTTTTGGTGGAATTCCTGGGGTCTTCTATATAGAGTATCATGTCATCTGTAAATAATGACAATTTGACTTCTTCATTTCCTATCTTTATTCCTTTTATTTCTTTCTCTTGTTTAATTGCTGTGGCTAATGTTTCCAGAACTATATTGAACAAGAGTGGTGATAGTGGACATCCTTGCCTTCTTCCTGATTTTAGTGTTAAGGATTTCAATTTTTGACCATTTAGTATGATATTGGCTCTTGGCTTTTCATAGATGGCTTTTATCAGATTGAGGTAGAGACCATCTATTCCAATTTTTTGTAGGGTTTTTATCATAAATGCATGTCAGATTTTGTCAAATGCTTTTTCTGCATCTATGGAGATAATCATATGGTTTTTGTCCTTGGCTCTATTGATATAGTTCATAGCAGCACAGTTTGTGATAGCTAAAAATTGAAAACAGCCCAAATGCCCATCAACTGGAGACTGAATAAAGAAAATGTGTTTTTTTTATAAAATGCAGTACTACTCAGCCATAAAAAATGAGAAATTAGAGACATTTATAGCTAAGTGGATGCACACTGAGGTGATATTCTTAAGTGAAATAAATAGCACACACATGTACAAATACCAAATAGTTTCTCTGGTGTGAGAAACTGAAAGTGTAAATAAGGACGAAAATGTATAATAGGTAATGTGTAATAGGAAGAAAAGGGGCAAAGGGGAAGGAAGTGGGAGGGCTAGGGGAAAGGATAGAAGGGAATGGGATTAATATGAGAAAATGGAAAAATAGGAACAAAATCTTTGTAAATAGGGAGGAATGGAGATGTTGAAGGGAGGGCTAGGTAAGGGTGAAAAATAAGAACCAAGAGAGATTATGTAAAGGTGCAAATTTCCAATGATGAATGTCATTATATTGTATACCTAAAATGTACCAATGATTAGAATGAATAATCGATAATGTAAAATAGTAAGAAAAGGTCCAAAGGGGTAGGGGTAGTGGGAGGGGCAGGGGAAAGGAAAAATGCTGAGAAATGGCAAAAATGGAAATAAAGTCTTTGTAAATAGGGAAGGGTGGAGGGAGTCAAGAGAGGGCTAGGAATGGGGAAAAAATAAGAACCAAGATGCATTATGTAAAGGTACAACCCCAATGAGAAATGTAATCGTGTTGTGTACCTGAAATGTACCAATAAAAGAATTTAACAAAAAAAATATTTTCCTAGTCTTAAATGCTAAAGATGTAATAAGTTTAGGGTGAAATTACTTTTGTGGTAAAATGTATCATGAATCAAAAAATAAATGCTTATGGCTATTTTAAATCAAAAAGAAAAGGAAAGAAAAGAGAAGGACAGGAACATGATCTATGGTGAAAATGTGAATAGTCTACAACAAGTGATCTGTGTCTGGGAAACATGTGAAATGTTCAGGATGCTCCCACAAATTCACTCAAATGCTTTGCACTCCCTCACAGGTCATTTGGAAATTGGAACCTCAAACAATTATGTTTCATCATAAAAGACAATTCTGTCATCAACAGAAATTTTGGGGTCCTTCTACAGTGGAATACCACTGTTGAAAGCTATGTCAGCTCTTCCTTCAAACAAAGGAAAATAACTAGAAGAAAACTCATCTTCTCCTAGTTACACATAGCACAATAACATATGTTTGGATGCACACTACTGGGGATAGGCTTTTTATCCTTCTTGCTCAATCTGATTTCAGATTGGCCTGGGGAGAAGAGTGATGTGGGAGATGTAAGCTAAGGTTCTTACTTTCATGTTGAGTAGAGGACAGGGCACAAAAAGGAGAACAAAGCTGGTTGGAAAATGCAGGTAACTCTGTCCCAAGAAACAGGGATGAAGATGATCATTTCTCTCATCCCCAGTGTTTTCCCATTCCCATTTCTCCAAATCTAACCAACAAGTATGACCTGAACAAATGAATTCTTAGGGATCAGTTGCTATCCAGGAAGTCTTGGTTAGCCCTTGGATCCAGAATTGTCTTTATTATCACTCTGGGCAAGAAAACACTAGTAACTGCTGTCAAACTAAGCAATATCAGTCTGTTCCCAAATTCCCACTCATTACAGTGGCATCTCCTTATGCTAACCATTTAATTAAGCCACATTTGACAGGATTGAATATTTTAAATTCACTCATCAAGTTATGGTTGTAGGAAAGTTAACTTTATCATTTTTTAGAAATCAACTGCATGTCATTTGTGAACCAGCATATGCCAAGTACTAAGAGTAGTGACACTGTTATTAATTCTTCATAATTCAGAGAAGGGAATTTTCTGACATTTCAATCTGTAGATAAGAACCTAAGATTATTTTTCCAGTATCCAAGCCATGAGTCCAATCTGCATCCCTGTTCCAGTGCAGCAACAAAGATGAGGTCTCCATACATCTCCCAGTGGGGCCAGACCTTACAGAACTCTGAGAGCCTGGTGGAATCTTCCAGTCATGCCAGAAAGCAAGTCCCTACCAAGAGTAATATGTGTTCTCTACTACGCTAAAATATACTTGAATCTTCAGTGAGGACATGTCTCAAAATAAAAATGAAATATAAAAATGGGCTGTGAATGTAGCTCAGTGAGAAGACCTGCCTCAATTCTCAGTAATAGAATAAAACTTAAAAAAAAATTTTGAATCTGTTTGGAATGAGTAGAAAGACTATCATTGGTTTTATTTTATAACCAATAGTGTGTTGAATTTGTGCTCTTTTGTGGTGCTTTAATATGATTCCTAAATTTGTGTGGCTACTTTCTAATTTTTCACCATTTTTTCTTTTTCTTTTTCTTTTTTTTTTTTTTTTTGGTACCAGGGATCAAACTCAGGAACTTGCACTTGCGAGGCAGGCGCCGGAACCTGGAACCACTGAGCTAAATCCCCGGCCCTGAATCATAGGCTTTTTTTTTTTCCTTGATACTGGGGATCGAACTCGGGTCCTTGTGCTTGCAAGGCAGGCAGTGGAACCACTGAGCTAAATCCCCGGCCCCCCTATTTTTCCTTTTTTCTAATTCAATTTACTAGGAGATTCAGAATGATGATAAGGTATATCACTTATAGAAGAAACTTATACTCCCTGACCATAATGAAAAACTTTCTAGCATCGTAATGTTAAGGGTTTTTCCAACAACATGTCAAGTTTAAATATACATATGAATATATTGATATTTAATATTTACTTCTAGTTTATTGGCAAATCAATACATGATTATTTTTTACAATGGCAAAAATAATTTAAGACAATCTTCATTCCTCAATACCTGTATATGTATTTATTACTTTATTATATTTTAATAGTCAACATTTGTATCTATGGCATAGCCCTGATTAGCTGCAACCCAAAAGTTAAACTTACACCATTGAAACTTATTTTGCTGGACCATCAAAATATTAATTAGCAATAATAAACATGGTAAGAAGAATTAGATAATTAATTTAAATTAGTTTATTTCTCTCTAGCCATTGTAATTAAAGGCAAGCAACAAACAGACCAAAACACATCCTTCAGGCCTGTGAAAGCCTCCTAGATGGTAGACAAACTACAAATATACTCTACCATTTAATGCTGCCTCTCTTCAGCTATGGTGATAGTGTGTCAAGTGACAAAAACTTTTTGAAGGGAGTGATGAAGTACTCCATTAATTTATATGATGCATTTATTCAAAATACATACATACATATACATATACATATATGTATATGTATATATGGGGACCTATTTACCATAGATAAATTAAGTGATGGAAGCAGTTTATAGGCATAGTTACATAGTAGACTGCTAGGTCTTAAGAAAATGATTATAGAAGCTATGAATAATGAGAAAGGTTTTGGCTTTCTTTTAACTATTGCTACAATATTTAGGTCCCATGTGTAATTTTTTTCTCTGGGCATTTTTAAAATTTACCCTCTAGTATTTCAAACTGTATGCTAACTTCAGACATTCCCAGTTTAGCTATTATCAAGTTCATTATCTTGTTCAAATGCCTTTCAACCTACAGATAAGAATTAAAAGTCTAAACAAAGTGAAATAATATTTCTAAAAGCATTTTAGTAAAACATTCAGATAAAATTGTGATAATTGAACTTGGCTCATGAACTTTCTAAAGTCTGATTATTTTTTCTTGATTTAGAAGGGCATTTTCATTTGGTACAGGATTTTACCTTAAAAATATCATGAAACTGTCAAGTATTAACATATAATTAGCCCTACAAAACTATTACTTTATTTTTATTTTTTTGGTACTGGGGATCAAACTTGGGACCTTGTGTTTGTGAGGCAGGCACCAGAACCACTGAGCTAAATCCCTGGCCCCCCTGTTTTCTTTTGTACCGGGGATCAAACTCAGGTCCTTGAGCTTGCAGGGCAGGCAGTGGAGCCACTGAGCTAAATCCCTGGCCCCACAAAACTATTACTTTAAAAGTTAAGTGTTAAGTAACTATAGGTACTAGATAAATTCTGATTCAATGTATTTAATTTTTTAATGATTAATTGATTAGAAAACAAAACTGCCTCTATATTATTATAAAGTCATTTTAATCTTAATGCAGAGATATAGCATAGATTCTGGCCAATCCTAGTTTGTGTAGCTTTCTTTCCAAATATGATATTCTTTTTTTTTTTTTGGTATGGGAATTGAACTCGGGACCTTGGGCTTACAAGACAGGCCACAGAACCACTGAGCTAAATCCCCGGCCCCCAAATGTGACATTCTTGCTCATTTTAAAATTATATTACAGTGATAATGAGTCAAGTTTTAAAATGATAAAGCTTGGGTGGGTAAAAGAGAGGAAAGATTGACTCACTATAGTAATCTAATTATAAATATTTAAAAAGAAGACTACTGAGAACTGACCTTGGGAAAACTAAATATGTTTCATTATACTTAACTTTTCAATAGTTAGGAGTAAGTCCCTGGCTAACATAATTACAACAATCGATATGTTAGAGAAACTTGTTCACAATGATGGATGTACTTTCTGCTTTCAGGTGTACAAGTGAACCACGATCCTGGTGATTTTAGGAAGTGTTATGCTAAATGTGGTCTCTCAAAAATATCACATATATAATGTCAGAATACTAATTCTAGTTTGAGAAAGAGGGATCTATTGCTATAGGGGCCAAACCTAGACCTTCAATGAAAGTTTACCTAAACAGAAAGCAATTCCTACTCTTTTATACTGTGACTCACGCTTTCCAACAGATGATCCAGTTTAACCTTAAAGTGGATTTATCTTTAGTTTTAGTGCTCCATTTGCTTCTTGTATTAAGGTTGTGTTCATCCTGCAAGTGACCTAATTCAATCATTGTAGTTTCCAGCTATACACATCCCTTAAATTTCCAGATCTATTTCAGAGCTTTGTTGTGATAATGCTTTCATGACATGTTTGTTTCCTGTTTCCAAGATACCAAAACTTATCCCATCATTAAACTTCATAAATCTTCCAAGTTGACGAATAATGGAGTTCTTGGAGGTTATAACAGCCCTCGTCCATGTTGTTCAGAGGACGACATTTTTCTAGGAGCAAAATCTCTTTGCTCCAATCCTGTAGAGCAATCTTAAATGTAAAGTTACTCTTTCTACCTCCATAATCTCACGTGACACAAGCCTGCCTGAGTCCCAGATGATAAGAGTCAGATCTTGCTAGAATAGTGTGCTGCCTGATTTAGGGGATTACTGCAATCTTGGTCTTCAGCTTTTTGCCTCTGAATGTCATCATCTGGCCCTCTCTTATTTCCATTCCATTGCTTCCTAAAACAATTTCCCCTCATGTCCTAGAAGATGCTAATGCATTTTACCTGCCTACTCAACATTGTGCTTTGGGTTTTCCTCTTTAGTTCTTCATTATCTAGCTCACAGGTTTTCCCTCTTTTGCTGGTAAGTAAAGAGGTAGCTGCACTAGTTTGATTCAGTGCACTAATATACCACCAATAAGGGAGGTTGGCAGCAGACAATACTTGATTAAACAGTCTAGTTAAATCAGTACCCCATCCTCAAATCACTCCCTGCTTGTGCCCAAGTGCTAGCCACGTGGATACATGCAGATATCCTCTTTCAATAAAACTTATAATTCACTGGAATAGATGTGTGCAGCCTAACCTCTGTCTTCTGTGAAAATCTTGTCCCTTCAGTTGTTTTCAAATTTAATGTAATTAAACCTTGCAGATATTTCAACTTCTTTGCTTAGAAATATCAGCTTGTACAAATAATGGGTAAAATCATTTTGTAGCCTGATCACAATGAAAAAACCCTATATTTTTGAGTTAAGGACACTGGCTAGCTATAGTAGGCATCCAGAACATGGGTGTTGCTGTCAGATAGACCAGAGCTCAAACTCAATAGTTTTCTATATGCAAGAATGTATATAATGCCATCTTTCTGAGCACATATTGTATGATTATTAAGCTGTAGCTCCTCTTTTCTTGATATCATCATTCTTACTTGTTACTGACAAAAAGCTACATACGTAATAAGACTAAATCAATTGCCTCTAGTCAATGAAAATGAACATTTTTACCTCTAATGCAATCCCACGGTAGAACTAGATTCTATTGTCAAATTTTATAACAGGATTCCAAATTACCGCAGAAAGTTTTACAATGGAAATAAAAATTCAAATAAATATTATGTTGGAGAGCAATGATTATAGTTAGAAATCAGAGAATTTGCTAAATATAAATCATGGATATTCACAATTATATTTTTCTTCTTTTAGCAAAACAATATGCAAGTATTTTTTTTCATTACATATAATCCCCAAAAAAGAAAACATTGAAGATAAATGAAACACTGTAATGCATTTTCTGCAAGGGGAAAAAATAAAAAACCATAATGTTCTTCCTTAAAAGCCACAAGATTTCATAATGCAACATTACAAAATAATACCTTCTGGGATTACAACATAAAATACAGGCTTCTGGTATTTATTGTTTTTATTCCATGTAGCTAATAAACTTACTTTTAAAGAGATTTTCCAACCAATATTTCAGTTACATAAAAGCTTTTGCTTTTATAGTATCACAAATAACACATAATATCCAAGGCAGAAACCTAGTATATAGCAATTTGATATTGTGTTCTATTCATTCAGAAATCTATATAAATTAGCAAATCTAAATACAATTTTGTGCTTATAAAAGAAAGAAAGCATACATTTCAAATAATAACAAAATGTATTGTCAAATGAACACAAATGAAGATGATAAATGCAGTAAAAAAATTCAATTGCTCCTTCAATAATTTCATTTCCCCATCTGTCTGGCCAAAATGATAAGAGAAAATAATTTATAAAGTTGTAAAATATCACAATATTTCTGATCAAATAATCAAAAATATAATCTCTCTTCTCCAGCTGAGTATGCAAGCAATCAATACATTCATCATTCATTTCAATGTGAGATCTTCAGAGTACTGGAAATAATCACTTGAGCTTCTTGATGCATCCACGAGCCCCACTCATGAGGCAGGAAAATCTTTCACCACTTGACCTCGGTCCATGAACTACAAATAGGCCACATGCGGGATGGAGATAAAGAAGTCTTTGGCCTGTGAAGCAGTGGAGGATGCTGAGGACAAACAGGATTTTATGTAATACTCCCCTTGTCCAAAGGCAAAATGAAGAATCTGAACTGGAAAGAGAAAACGACCCCGCAGGGTGGTTGGGAGCTCTGGAAAGGACAGGTGTTTTCTGTGTCTTACTGCATTCTGGTTTAGCAGCCACTGGCATGCAAAAAAAGGTTGTAATAACTAATTATGAATGAACATGAGCTTACTTAAAGGCAAACTTATCAATCTGGCCAATTTCATATGGCATCTGAAGAATACTGGGCTTCACAAATTTTTAAATCAGCTTTTAAAACTCCCTTTTTTCATTTATAGCATGTGTTTTGCCAAATGTCTTTTTTTAAAAGGCAGTTTAAGTATATATACTAAATAACTATAGAATTATTTCAATTGAAAATTATGGCAACTCAAGAAAAATTTTGTTACTGCCAACTACAATGATAAACTAAATGAGTTTATTTTGCATTTTAATTATAATGCCTTTCATTGTGAAACTTAAAGTAAGGCTACATCCATTATTTCATGATATTGTTGCCTTTTAATTGATGGGTAACTGATTTCCTACTATTCTCTAAGTGAATGGTAGATATCCTTATTCATGTTCCAGCAAGATTTCTGGATTCAGGAAAGGCTTTTTTGGAGACTTTGGTTTCAAGAGACACACATAAATCCATTAATTAATGAAGAGGTCGGTGGATGGAATGCAGAGCAATTCTGAAAGAAGGAAGGGCATTTGCAGAACTCTGAGATAAGGGTAACCATAGAGACTATGAGAAATTTTAAAAAGACTTGTGTGATTAAAGAGAAGAGGGTAAGAAGGAACAAAGTCAAGCCAAAGAGTGAGCTGAGGTAGGCTGTCAGGAGATCCTACAGGGGCATGCTAAGAACTGGACTTTAATAAAACAGAAAGCCACTTGGAGACACTGAAGAGCATATAGCAGAGGTAAAACATGGTTATCTGAGTGTTTTTCAAAGATCTTTCTCATTGACATTTGAAGGATAGATAAGGGAAAGGCAACTATAAAAAAAATGGGAGAAGCTGGGAACAGATGATTATGCATTTAACTAGAGTGCTGGCAGGGGATAAGTGAGGTAATGAATGTTGTGTGTGCAAAAAGAGGGTTGCAGGCTGAATTCTGAGTTATCAACTTACACAACAGTGTGGATGGTGGGGCTGCTCTCTAAGACAGCAGCACTTCAGGAAGAAATTTTATGGAAAATAGGTTGTGTGCATTTAATTTTGGAAATACGTACCTTTAGATGATGCAGGGCATCACAGAAAAGGTGTCAAGTGGAATGTTTAGAAGTAGTAAAATGATGTCACAAAGATCCTTGGTTTGGATTTCAAATACTTAGTAGAAGAAATCAGGGTTTTAAATACTTTTTAGAGAACATAAGGCATGGAAGTACTGATTTCTTTTAGACAGCATGCAGCAATTCAGCTCCCAGAAGGAAATGTCATCAATAGTCACATTGACTGCTGGCTAGTGTTATTAACTACTGCCTTCTGTCCTGCAGTCTATTTCCCTAGCAATATTGTCTCATAGTTTCTGCAGTTTTAACATTGTATTTCCTGATGAATAATATTACTATTAATTTGGAAAATGTTTCATTAAACAGATTTTGATGTTGGATTCAAGATTAGTTTTGTTTTCAAAAAAATAAAACTTTATTTTAGGTTATTTTTATTCCAACCATTAACTCTACTAGCATGCAAAATGTGGTCCTCCTAGTCTGTCCTATTAGAATATAACAAGTTTTACTAAAGCACGCTGCATACATGAGACAGCTATTGCTATCTTAAATATCTGGTCTGAGAAGCCTTCTTTAGTAAGAGCTGTCATGATCTAGTCCATAACCACACCTCCTCCTGTATTAGAAAGCCATGGAGTACATACCCTGTGGGTCAGTCCAGAGTGGAGGTCAGTTAGATGTGTGTGCTGGAATAGACTGCCTGGGCTCAAATCCCTGTTTACCAACTGTGCTACCTTGGGCAAGTTTCTTGACCTCTCTGGACCTATGCTTTCTCATCAGCAAAGTGGAAACATTGATAACAGTATCTACCTTGTAGGGTATTCATGGAAATGAAATGAAAATACATGTAAAGGCCTAAAACTAGTATTGGGTACACAATAAGTTCTCAAGAGGTTTTATCTTTGGCAATTTTCCTGAAGCTAAACTGGTGTTCAATAAAAACTTCTTAATAAACACTAATCTTCCATGTTCATTCTAAACACAAACTATGAGATGGTGTAATTTCTGGTTCAACTATAATATCCCTGCTTATTTCTCTTTTTTTCTTCTTTTTTAAAATTTATATATTAATTGGTACATTTTAGGTATACAATACATTTACATTTATCATTGGGTGTTTGCACCTGAACATGATGTATCTTAGTTCTTATTTTTTCCCCATTACCTATGCGTCCTTCACTCCCACCAACCTTCCATATTTACAAAGATTTTGTTTCCATTTTTTTTTCTTTCTCACAATTTTTCCTTTCCTTTCTTCCCTTTCCCCTTCCCCTCCCACCACCCCTTCACCTTTGGACGTTTTCCTATTTCAAATTATCAATTATTCATTTTAATCATTTTTCATCCTTATTTACACTTTCAGTTTCTCACACTAGAGATACTATTCGTATTTACACATGTGTGTCCTATTTATTTCACGTAAGAGTATGGCCTCAATATGCATCCATTTAGCTATAAATGACTCTAGTTTCTCCTTCTTTATGGCTGAGTAGTACTCCATTTTGTAAAAAAAACCCCACATCTTCGTTATCTAGTTTCCAGTTGATGGGCACTTGGGCTGTTTCCAATTCAAGATTAGTTTAATGTGCAAGGGAGATATACTAATGAAACATTTCCTCGAATATTTAGATATGGTATATATTTTTTCCAAATCATCTCTCACTAGTGTTTTATGAATTGTATTCTTTGAGAAATTCTTTGTTAAACAAAATTCTTTTATTCTAAGCAGTACCTTTTCTTCAATAAACCTATCCTGTTTCAAATGAATAAAATGACCACAATTGTCCTTTCCTAAAAGATTTGAGAGGAGTTATTTATAAACACTGAAAAATTTTCATTTATTTTCTGGATATGAAAAATCTTTTGCAAATGGAAAGGAGACCAAGAGACAGAGAAAGAGGTAAACATGGGTAGGAGAAGAACACAAATAAAGAATTAAGATTTGTTATGTACGTGTACCAACTTCCCATGATGAATGGAATCATTATGTACTGCAAACATGTACTAATAAAAATAAAATTTTAAAAAATAATAATAACAAAGCTGGCCTAAACTGGTGTGTGCCACTTATGACTCTGTTGCATTGATCATTTGGGAGAAATTTATATCTATATGAAAGGTCATTGTTATCTTTCATCCATATGATGGCATTGGATCTATGGGAGAAAATATGGGGAAATAGGAAGGAGGCAAAGGTCAGAAGAAGAAGCAATGCTTAATCCAGTTTTTGAAATTATAATCAATTCTATAGAGTCAAGGCAATTTGCACTAAAGTAGTCAAGGATAAGGAGAGGGAAAATTTCTTATTCCATCTTCTAGTCACTGTTCTCTACTTTATCCAAATTAATATCCTGAGTAACTAAATTGCTGTATGTAGCGATCCATATATATAGCATAGTAACCTAACCCAAACCTTCATTCTGAACAAAGTTATATCAACCAAATGTCAAGACAAAAAAGATTTTAATAAGCTTGAAGAGCAACATTTTCCTAATAAAACACTAAAATAATAGGAAAAGTAAATATGGTACATAATCCTACACGGGATCTTAAGGAAGAAATAGCTACAAATGGCCTCACCAGAACAACTGATGAGTTTGAATATGAACTATGTCTTGAGTAATATTGTATCAATATTAAAATTTTTAATTTTGATAACTATTCTATGGTAAGAAGAAAGATACATTGAAATATCCTGGGGGAAGAGAAAAATGTTTCCAAAAACCCTCATATGGTTCAAAAATACGGAAATGAGAGAAATGTAAGGCAGAGAGTTAACAATAACCCAAATGGGAAAAATGCAAACAATGAGCATACCTGACTAAAGTCTGCTTGAGAGTTCCTCGTACTATTATTTTAATTTTCTGTGAGTTTGAAATTATATAAAAATAAAAATATAATTGAAGATAGTAGAAATGTTTTCAAAAGTATTTATTTACCCTTTTCTGTTCCATCTTTTCCACTGCCTCTCTGGTGTAAATTTTGCAAATCTTATTTAGAATTTCAGCAATAGGAACAGATATGCTCTAAATTGACTAGAGCAGGTCTACCTCAATGGATTTGAAGAAATCGATAATTACAGCAGAGAACTTTAGGTAGAATTATGATACCAGCTTAAATGAGTTGAAAAACACCCCTAAATACCCATCTGAGCTCCTAAAGTTGGCATTCTGTTTGGAAAACAAACTAAACTTTTAACAAGTTTAAAAAGCATGTTGGCATTTAAAAGCTAAGGAACTGACCTTACCTTTATTTCCTTTAACACCTGAGAGAAATGAGGAGTTTTGTTAGTAAAGATCCATCTGTAGCTTGCAATGTAATTACTCTAGCACTTCCGGAACTGGATCAGATTCACTACTCACAAGCAGCACAGACTCTGCAATCCCAACAGTTGATTGTATTCATTTCTGGATTTCTCTAATTAGTAGAGCCACACATAAACCAATTGATGTCAACTAGGAAAATCACTTCTGATTTTTTTCTTAATAAGTGTGCATAAATATGCATGTGATTACATGAGTCAGTGTGTGTATTTTAGAATAGAAAACCATGAATACAAACATAAAAGAACACACATAATTTAAACACTATCTATAGCAGAGGAAAAGTTAGTTCAAATAATCATGAAGAGTGCTAGACATTATACAGACTACATAGAAAATTTCTACCTTTGATTTGTGAAAAGTGGGTACTTATAAAATATAAAATTTAGATAGACCATAATGTCCATTATTTAAATTGATTTGCTTTGGTACTTGTCTTAGTCATTTTCCTCATTGTTGGGACAAAATGCCAAATATTTTCAACTTAAAAGAGGAGAAGTTTCTTTTGGCTGATGTTTTAGAAGTTTCAGTCCTTACAAGGTCAGGTGCATAGTAGAAGGGGCCTTTCTCAGGAAATCTGCTCTCCTTAGGGCAGACAGGAAGCAGAGAGAAGGCAGGAGCTGGGAGAGGAGATACACCCTTCCAGATCATGGCCTCAGTGACCTGCCTCTTGGGACCAGACCCCACCTCTTACCCACAACTCAACTTAACATCCCCATAATCCAATCACTTTTCAAAATCACCCACTATAAGTTCATGAGGATCTTGGGGGACATCTAGATATAAACCATAACAGTATTGTTGGCTGCTTTTAACCTATTTCAGTCATAGGTAGGGAAATAATACCTGGTCTGCATTACTCAAATTCTGTAAATACTATAATAAAGGCAATAAATTTTTTTCCAAGTTTGCTTTTTGGCAACAACTTTGTTTTTTATAACCATTTGAGAAGTGATGTTTAAAAATTGGATAAAAAAATCTCACTGGAACTTATATTTTCCACTGTGTTGAGCATCAGAGTATGAGACCAAGAGTCCTGCTAAGAATAAAAAAATCTTGATTAAATTTTATACAATGTGGATTTGAAAGTGCAACTGAGCTACTGAAACAGCTGCTATTGAAGGTCTAGCTCCTAGAAAGCAGGACAGCTCAATGAGTTAGATAAGTTTTCTACACAATGTATTCTCTTATGAAGAATTTACTGATTCTTGACTTATCCCAAGATATAACTGACTTATGCCACGATGTAACTAACCTAGGCAAATCAGCTGCTAAGAGTCCTCTGGGAAGCTTTCAGGGATTTCACAGGTGTCATAGACTGGAATTCTGACATGCCACTCATATAGGTTGACTATCCAATATTCCAGTAACAAATGAGGTTCAAAAGAGTGAGTGACACTCAAGATATGTTATCCCATTGAGCCATTATCTAATTAAGATGCACAGCACAAGATGTAAAGAAGCCAAACAGAAAATATGTAGAAAGAAGCCAAACATGGCTGAAGAGTAACATACTTTCAACATTCCCACAGCACTAGGAAGGCCACACTTGCAGTTTGGGGTCTTGAAGGAAGAGGGGCCCTACCAAACACTCTAGACTCTAGTGGGACTCTAGGAGAAATGCACTATAGGTGTGTAGGTTGAATCATAGGTATCTTGAATCTTACTAAGACTATAAACTAGCCTCAAGTTAGTGCAAGACGTGATTTGACTTGGGTGATATAACATTTTGCCTTGCTAAAGGAGAGTTTAAATTATCACTAAAACTTACATACATAAGACTGGGACAGAAACCAAAATTTTTAGGAAGATATAGGAAAAACATCCAACTATATGCTACCTGCAATACATTCACCCTGCCTTTAGGTACACACATGTACTGAAAGCAAAAATTAGAAAAAGATATTCTGTGCAAATGGAAACCAAAATATAACAAAGTTAAAGATACTCATACAAGATGAAATGTTCTTTAAATTTGAAAATTATAAAGTGAGACAAAGAAAGTCACTGTACATTGAGAATGGGACAAATTTTCAAAAAATATAACAATTAAGCTTATGCACTAAGCATTGGAGCACTGAAATACAATATATCCAGCAAATAGTAATAGATCAGGGAGAACAAAGAAATTATAACACAATAATAGTACTTCAATACCTCAATTGCAGCAATTGACATCAGACATAACAGACATACACAGAACATTATATCCAACACCAATGAGACATACATTCATTATAAGTGTGACTAACATCATTTAGCAAATAGATGACTTGGTGGAAAACTTAAAGAAAATGAGAAAAAATCACATGGAAATTTTGGAATTGAAAAGTACATTAAAAGAAATAGGAGGGGGAAGTGGGAGGGGTAGGGGAAAGGAAAGAAGGGAATGGAATTAATATGAGAAAATGAAAAAATGGAAACAAAGACTTTGTAAATAGGGCGGGATGGAGGGGTTGAAGGGAGGGCAGGGGAAGGGGGAAAAAATAAGAACCAAGAGAGTACATAAAGGTGCATAGCTCCAATGATGAATGTCATTATATTGTACACATAAAATGTACCAATAAAAGGATATACAAAAAAAGAGAAAAAAAACAGCTAGTGAGACAAATGTAACACAGTTGAGAGAGTAAGTGAGCTGGTAGGTAAATTAATAAAAAAGTATTCCTAAATCTAGATACTTTCTATTAATAGTGCAGAGAATAGAATAAAAGACATGTATGGAACAGATGAACAAGGTTGTAGAAAAAATTAAAACAGAAATAATTTCCCAGATAACTACAGAGAGGGAGACCAGAATGAAAGACATGCTTAGTGACTCTAGAAGAGAAATAGATTTAAAAAAAAAAAGTATATCTCAGGAAAATTATGGAAGACATGAACACCCAGCATAGGAAAGAAATAGAAACTATGAATGCCTAGAATAGGAAAGAAATGGAGTCCATGAAACAGATTCAAACAGCTATCCAGGAGATTAAAAACTCCATTGAAAGTATGTACAGAAGAATGAGCCAATTTAAGGACAGAATATCAAATATAGAAGACAGGATTGCAGTTAGTGACCATGAATAGAGAGATTTCTTACAAATAACAAGGGACTACAAGAAATTAATCCAGCAGCTGCTAGATGATGCAAAGAAGAATAATATAAGATTGACCAGAGTCAATGAAAAAGCAGGAGATAGTGCAAACTACATAAAAAAAAACTGATCACAGAAGTAACGGGAGAAAACTTCCCAAATAGGAAAAAAGAATTTGACATACAGATAAGTAAGGCATGTAGGACTCCAACTAGCCATGATCAAAAAAAATCTACACCTAGGCATATAAGAGTTAAGATTCCAGAAATCCAAAAGAAGAACAAAATATTAAAACCAGTTAGAGAAAAGAAAAAAATCACATACAAAGGAAAGCCAATCAGAATCACAACAGACTTCTCAACATAAATGCTCATGTCAAAAAGAGGCTGGAGTGAAGTATTTCAAGCCCTAAAGAAAACAACCTCCAACCCACACTGATGTATCCTGCAAAACTATCTTTCAAAATCAATACAGAAATAAGATACTTTCATGACAAACACCTGAAGAACTTCATGAATACCAAACGAGCATTGCAAAAAAAATTTAAATAATATCCTAGAAAGACAATGAGGATCATAACCCCATGAACTCCAACAGAATGAAGCCATCAGGGAAATCCAGAAATCAAATAGAAAGGGGGGAAAATTTAAAAACTGAAAATGAAAGAGCCAACTACAGGAAAATATCATGACAAGAATAAGTCAGTACCTATCAGCCATAACCATCAATATTAATGGTCTCGATTCACCAATAAAAAGAAATAGACTGGCAGAATGGGTCAAGAAGCAAGATCCAACAATATGCTGCATACAAGAAATACACTTAATTCAAAAAGAAATTCATAGACTGAAAGTCAAAGGATAGAGAACAATATTTCATGCAACAGGAACCCAGAAAAAAGCAGGGATAGCTATTCGGTTTGTAGGCAAAATGGATTTCAAACCAAAACTAATGAAGAGAGACAAAGAAGGTTACTACATCCTTGTGAAAGGAACAATCCAAAAGGAAGAAATGACAATCATAAATATATATACACCAAAACCTAGTGCACTCAACTCTATAAAACAAATATTAACAAACATGAATAATCAAGTGAGCACATGAATAATCAAGTAAGCACTAATAATCAAGTAAGCACTAGTATTAGTGGGGAACCTCAATATTCCACTGACACAAATAGACATATCAACTAGATTAAAAAAATAACAAAGAAATACTAGAACTGAAAGAAACTTTTGAACAAATGGACTTAAGAGATGACTACAGAGTGTTCCATCACACAAAGTCAGAATACACATTCTTCTCAGCTGCACATGGGTCATTCTCGAAAACAGACCACATGCTAGCTCACAGAATATGCTTAAGTAAATGCAAAGGAAATGACATTATCCCCTGTATATTATCAGAACATAGTGTAATGAAATTGGAGATCAACACCAAAAGAAACCACAAGAGCTTCACAAACTCATGGAAATTGAATAACACCATCCTGAGCAGCCAATGGGTCACAGAGGAAATTAAAGAAGAAATTAGACAGCTTCTACAATTAAATGATAATGCCAATACAACATACCAGAATTTATTGGTCACGATGAAAGCAGTCCTATAAGGGAAAGTCATAGCAATGAATGCTCAAATTAGGAAATCAGAGTTAATTGAAATGAACAAGCTAATACTGAATCTCAAGTATCTAGACAAAGAAGAGCAAGGTAAACCTAAAGCTTGTACAAGGGAGAAAATTATAAAGATCAGATGAGAAATCAATGCCATGGAGACTAAGAGAATGATACAAAAAATCAAGAAATTGAAGAGCTACTTATTTGAAAGAATAAATAAAATTGACAAACCATTAGCCAACCATATCATAAAAATGAAAGAAAAGGCTCAAATCCATCCAATTAGGAATGAAAATGGTGAAATTACAACAGATCCAATAGAAATCAAGAGGATCATCAAAACCTACTTTGAGAACCTGTATTCCAATAAGGAATACACAGAATAAAATAGACAAATTTCTAGATATATATGAATTACTAAAACTGAACGAAGAAGACATAAAACTTGGGAACAAACCAATATTAATCAATGAAATTGAAATTGTAATTAAAAACTAACTAACAAAGAAAAGCCCAGGTCCTGATGGCTTCACTTCTGAATTCTACAAGAAATTTAGAAAATAACTAATGAAACTACTGCTCAAACTCCTTAATGAAATTGAAAAGGAAACAATACTCCCAAATTCATTCTTGGAAGCAAGCATCACCTTGATTCCCAAAGCAGAAAAAGGCCCAAACAAAAAAGAGAACTACAGGCAAATCTCTCTAATAAACATAGATGCAAACATCCTCAATAAGATACTGGCAAACAGAATGCAGAAGATCATACAGCTTGACCAAGTGGGATTCATCCCAGGCATACAGGGATAGTTAAATATATGTAAATCAATAAATGCAATACATCAGATTAACAGAGTCAAGGACAAAAACGATATGATTATCTCAATAGATGCAGAAAAAGCACTTGACAAAATCCAACACCCATTCATGATAAAATGCCTACAGAAAATTGGAATACATGGCCTGTGTCTCAACTTGATAAAAGCCACCAATGTAAAACCAACAGCCAATATCATGCTTAATAGTCAAAAATTTTTTTTCATACTACAATCTGAAACAAGATAAGGATGTCCACTATCACCACTCTTGTTCAATATAGTTCTGAAAATATTAGCCACAGCAATTAGACAAGAGAAAGAAATAAAAGGAATAAAGATAGGAAATGAAGAAGTCAAATTGTTATTATTTGCAGATGACATGATACTCTATATAGAAGACCCCAAGAACTCCACAAAGTCTTCTAGACTTAATAACCAAATTCAGTAAAGTAGCTGGATACAAGGTCAACACACAAAAATCAATGCCTTTCCTCTACACGAACAACAGACTCACCAAGAGAGAAATAGGGCAAACAATTCCTTTCACAATAGCATCCAAAAAACTGAAATACCTAGGAATCAATCTAACAAAAGAAATCAAAGACCTCTTCTCTGAAAACGATAGCACTCTGAAAAGAGAGAATGAAGATAATTTCAGAAAATGGAAAGACATCCTGTGTTCCTGGATAGGAAGGATCAACATAGTGAAAATGGCTATACTTCCAAAACTGCTATATAGATTCAATCCAATTCCAATTGAAATCCCAGCACTATACTTCACGGACCTTAAGAAAACAACCCAAACATTCATTTGGAAGCAATAGCAATTCTAGGTAACAGAGACAAGGCAGGGGTATCACAATCCCCAACTTGAAACTATACTACAAAGCTACTGTGATAAAAACAAACTGGTACTGGCAAAGAAAAAGACCTGAGGACCAGTGGAACAGATTTGAAGATGCAGAAACAACTCCAGATAAACTCAGCCACCTCATCTTTGATAAAGGAGCCAAACACCCTCACTGGAGGAAAGATAGCCTCTTTAATAAATGGTGCTGGAAAAATTGGGTTTCAACTTGTCAAAGATTAAAAGTAGACCTATATCTCTCACCGTGCACTAAATTAAAATCAAAATGGATTAAAGATCTAAATATTAAAACAGAAATGCTAAACCGGCTAGAACAGATGCTAGGTAGAACTCTTGAAGACATTGGTGTAGGAAAAGATGTTATGAACAAAAGTTCAGTTGCCCGTGAACTAGCACAAACAATCAACAAGTGGGATCTCTTCTTATTAAAAAGCTTCTGCACAGCAAGAGAAACCAGCAATAGAGTGAAGAGACAACCCACAATGTGCGAAAAAATTTTCACCTACTGTCCCTCAGACAAAGATCTACTAACTTGAATCTAGAAAGAACTTTAAAAAATCAGACCTCTCAAATTTAAAGACCCAATCCAAAAATAGGCATCTGAAATGAACAGACATTTCTCAGATAAAGAAGTAGAAATAGCAAATAAACATGAAAAACTGTTCAACACCACTGGTCATTGGAGAGATGCAAATGAAAACAACACTGAGATTCCACCTCACCCCAGAAAGAATGGCTGCTATCATGAAATCAACTAATAATAAATACTGGCGGGGCTATGGGGAAAGAGGAATAGTACTCCACTGTTGGTGGGAGTGTAGACTGGTCAACCACTATGGAAATCAGATTGGAGATACCTCAAAGAACTAGAACTTGACCTAGCTATTCCCCTGCTGGGTATCTTCCCCAAAGAATTAAAAGAATCATACCACAGTGATATATGTGCACCCATGTTCATAGCAGCACAATTTGTAATAGCTAAAACTTGGAAGCAGCCCAGTTGCCCATCAACTGGAGACTGGATAAAGAAAATGTGAGGTTTTTTTTTATAAAATGGGGTACTACTCAGCCATAAAAAATGAGAAATTAGAGACATTTATAGCTAAATGGATGCACATTGAGGTGATACTATTAAGTGAAATAAATAGGACACACATGTGTAAATACTGAATAGTTTCTCTAGTATGAGAAACTGAAAGTGTAAATAAGGAATAAAAGGTATAATAGATAATGTGAAATAGGAAGAAAAGGAGCAAAGGGGAAGGGGAAGTGGGAGGTGCAGGGGAAAGGAAAGAAGGGAATGGAATTAATATGAGAAAATGAAAAAATGGAAACAAAGTCTTTGTAAATAGGGAGGGGTGGAAGGGTTGAAGGGAGGGCAGGGGAAGGGGGAATAAATAAGAACCAAGAGAGATTATGTAAAGGTGCAAATTTCCATTGATGAATGTCATAATATTGTATACCTAAAATGTACCAATAAAATAAAATTAGAAAAAAGGAGTTAATATATATTTCTATTATATTCTACTATATAAATGTATAATAATTACTAATCATATTTGTACTTAATGTATAATATATGCACTATGTCCCTTTCTAAGTGGTAAATATACTGACCACTCTAATACTAGACTATATAAAGTTGTCAACTGATTCAAAAGTAGAAAGAAAAATGTTACCTATTCTTTCAGCTTACTTTGTTTTTTCCAGAGACCCCAGTCTACTTCCACACCCTCTACAGAGAAGTGCTTGAAACATCTATGGCTACCTAGATGAGAAAATTCTGAGCTTCTTAAGCTTAAAATGGCGCGGATTAGACTTCATTTAAAACCAGAGTTCTATAACGAAGGATAATAGATCTAGTAATAACTCAAACTTAACAGGTTGATGCAACAAATCTGTATTTCTAAACAACTAGTGTGTAATTTGACAGCAGTATCAACAGTACACTGCACCAAGAATTCAAATGCTATATTGAAGCTACTAATTTGCAGTGGCTTTTATGGAGGTATAATTTTCCATTTAAAATATAAAATTCTCTGTTCAAGAACAGTAGAATAATTATAAAAATGTAAGTAACCCTTTGCAAAAAGTAATTATAATGAGAGAGACTTCCTTTCCCTCAGTGTTTTATGCATGTGTTGGGTTCCATAAGCAAACTAATTAAAATGTTGCAAGACACTGTGAAATACTAGCATTTTAGATGGAAATCAATTGTACTCCTGGCAAAGACTATTTCATGTTTCTATGGAATTTTCAATGTAGTTATAATAAACTATTCAGCCAAGCAAACCCAAAAACAAGAGCCAAAATCATGCTCTCAGCTTTCAGATCTGGAAACACATGCCACTACAAAGCTGTGAATTTTCTAAGTACAGAATGAGACAAAAAACACATTTGTTTTGTTAGCAAACATTTGAGACTTGTGTGTGTGATAAAACTCTGAAAATTACATATATATATATATATATATATATATATATCAGAAAAATAATTTGGAAGTAACCTTACTGTTTTGTGTTGTTTTCCATGATTTGTAATTGGCCAAATGGCTGGGGAAATAATATTTTCATCACAAATGGGAATGTGCTAGCACAACAGCTAGTAAGATGAATAACTGTATAATGGTATAGTCTCAATATCTGGCACTTGTCCTGAGAGCCCAAGAAGTAAGAGGCACCTAGAGAATGTTTATCAGGAAAGCTGCGTGCAAAAGACTGCACTTGGAATATAAAATGTCCATCCTCTTCACTGTTTAGTCAGTCCAGTCATACTTTGGGCAAGATTTATTGTCAGGTTTACCAATCAGAGTGGTAGGGAGTGGAATTTTAGTGCTATATGAGTCAGTTACAGTGTCTGTCTGCATGAATTTTACACTACGGTTCCTTTAATTGGTAGTGCACTTGTGAATCAGGAACTCTGGGGCCAGGGTATCAAGGCTTAAACATGGGTCTATCTACTAGCTATTTTTCTGATCTTAACAAAATAACTATTCTCTCTAGTATGCTCATTGTGGAGTAATAATCCTATCCTATGTAGTTGCTGTGAGAGGTAAATGAATTAATTTGTGTATTAAATATATAATATATAATTTCCAACACTTAGCATTTTATATAGGTTATTTGCCATTAATTTACCTCTACTCCAATGTAGTAGTGCTACAAATATTGCCTAATTCATAACATAATATCTATGTTTTTCTTGTAGTGCTGGGGCCTTTGTATTGAACTATATCTCAGTCATTTCTTTTTTCTTCTTTTTTTTTGAAAGCAGGGTCTCACTGAGTTGCTAAATTGCCCTGGCTGGGCTTAACCTTGTGATCCTTCTACCTCAGCCTCCCAGAGTGCTGGGATTATAGGCTTAAGAAACTTTTTCCAGGATTTATGGATAGTTAGTGATAAAAATCTGGCAAGATCCCTGGACTTGCTGAAGCTAAACTTCACACTATTCTATTCCACTTTATCCATCTAATATTTTGAACACAGTCCCAAGTCATTAAATATTCTTAACAGATATGTTTCCTGGAAAGTGTTCTACTCTACAGCTACTCTATGATTAATCATCCTTTCTGTCCCTTATAGTCACTTACCTGCAATAAAACCTTCATGTATAAATCTTACTATGCATAGTTGATTAGTTTCTTAATATGATTTATAAGAAGTGGAGTCACCAGATCAAAGGGTAAGTCTCACTGAAAGGCAAGGACTGGTGATCACAGACTCAGTTCCTGAGGTCAGACACCAGGTTCAGCCTGAGTTACACAGGACTGGAATTTCCCATTGGTGCTATGTTCCTACTGCTAAAGGGAGACCCAAAAGAGAGTCTTATGGTGTGTTATTTCTCAACTATCCCTGACAGATACCACTGTAATGGATTAGCTTCTTGCTGGTGTAGTTGAATTGATTGCATAGTATTAATCCTGAGTCAGTGGACAATTTAGTGCCAGTGCACTCTTCTGCCTAATTCACTATCACACCCAGGGAGAGAAAGCAAGAGTTCCTAACCAATGATCTCAGACTAGATCAAACTCTGCAAGAATACCTGTGACTTGGCAAAAAAAAAAAGAGGTCCTGAGTCTGGGTTAAATTCAGTTGGTGGTGGAGTGATCAGAAGGGTTATTATGGTGTGAGTACTCAGATTCTCTGGCAAAGAAGCTACTTCGAAATCACATATCCAATGTCTCATTCGAATATCTAATCTATATTCCTATCAGGAATCTCATGGGTTTACATATTTTGAGTTATTTCATAATGTGGGGTTATGTTATGTTAGGCTAGCAGACCAATCTAAGGCTAATTGGAGTTAGAGAGAAATTAAAAGATAACACAGATGGATTCACTAATATGCTTACAGAAATCACAGAAGAAAATTTCCCAAATATAAGAAAAGATTTTAAAATACAAGTAAGTCATGCTTATAGAACACCAAACAATCATGATAAAAAGAGAAGTTCACCAAGGTATTTCCTCATTAAATTCACAGATATCCAGCAAAAAACCAGAATTTTAAAGGCAGCCAGAGCAAAACCAAAAATCACACATAAAGGTAAACCAATTAGAATCACCACAGACTTCTCAGGCAAACCTCACTGAAGGACAGAAGAACTTGGAGTGAAGTATTTCAAGCCCTAAGCGCAAATAACTTCCAACCCTGATAACTTAGCCAGCAAAGCTATCCTTCAAAATAGATGGAGAAATAAGGGATTTCCATGAAAAGAGACCAGCTCAGAAGATATATGGGTGTTAAACCAGCTCTAGAGAAAGTAATTAATAGTATTCTTGACAGAAACAATCAATTGGACACACCTAAAAATACAAAGGAAACTAGTGAGGTCAATGGATAAAGAGCAATAAAAACATCAATATACCAACAGGTTACAAACAATATACCTACAGATAAAGAAGTCAATGATAGCGAATAAACAACATATCTCAGTAATATCTCTCAACGTTAACAGACTGGCAGATTGGATCAAAAAACAGGATCCAATAATTTGTTGCATTAAAGAAATTCATCTAATCCAAAAATATATTCATAGACTAAAAATTAAAGGGTAGAAAACAACATTCCTTGTACCAGGACTCTGAGAACAAGCAGGGGTAGCACTTCTAATATTAGACATAGTAAACTTCAAGTTAAAAGATATTAAAAGACACAAAGGTCACTACATACTAGTTTAAGGAACAATCCAACAAGAGATAACATTGATAAATATATACACGCAGGATACTGAAGCACCTATCTTCATAAAACAAAAACTGGTGAAACTAAAAGATCAAATAAACATTAACACAATTATAGTAGAGGATTTTAACACTCTGCTTTTGCAAAGAGACAAAAAAAACCAATGAAGAAATTTCAGATCTGAACCACAACTTTGAACATATGGACTTAATGGTTATATACAGAGTATTCCATCCCTCTACAACAGAGTATATATTCTTTCAGCCACACATGGTACTTTTTTCAAAATAGATCACATGCTAGCCCACAAAGCATGCTTAAATAAATATAAAAGAATTGAAACCACCCCATCCATACTATCCAACAACTATGCAATCAAAAGCGAAATCAATGAAAGAAGAAATTTCAGAAAAGACAAAACCTCCTGGAAAATTAATGACACATTCCCAAACAAACAATTAGTCACAGAAGAAATCAAATAAGAAACTAAAAATTTTCTGAAAGTTAATGACAATGACAGTACAACTCAACAAACCCTCTGGGACACTGTGAAAGCAGCCCTAAGAAGAAAGTTCATTGCAATCAATGCTTACATTAGAAACACAGAGTAAGCCCATAGAAACAACCTTATGAAAAATTGTGATATTTGAGAAACAACAACTAACTGGCCCAAACCAAAATTAATGAGGGAAATTATAAAGATGAGAACAAAAATCTGTAAAAATAAATTAATGAATTGAAGAGCTTGTTCTTGCAGTGAACAAATAAAATAGATAAGCCCTTATCCAGACTTGCCAAGAGAGAAAGACAAAGATTCACATCAATGTAATTAGAAGTGAAAAAGGTGAAATCATAAAAGACTCTGTCAAAATCTAGAAGATAGTTAACTACTTCGAGACTTCTGGGAAGATGGTGGAGTGGTGAAGAGTAGAGAAAAAACCTCTCTGAGATTCGGTGTCCAGATGCTGGAATGTAGCAACATAAACAAGAGAAGAAGGAAGGAAGTGGGTCCCTGGGATCCAGCAAGGATCTGAAGTGAGAACTGAAGCCCATAGGGAGAGTGAAGAAAGATTTCAACAAAGAAGGAGGTGGCAAGTGGTGCTCTCTCCCTGAGCTCTGACTCACTGCATGGGAGCTCAATCCTGCAGATGCACGGTGACTATTAGTGATCCCAGAGACCTCCATGGAGAAACACACTAGTGGAACAGAGCAGTGGATGCAGAGTACTGAAGTGGCTAGTGATTTATTCATGTTCAGATGTCCCCCAGGAAAAGGTGATTGGCTGGTAGCCATCTTGGAGCGGGACTAACTGAGCTTGGAATTCGGAGCAGGTGCTGGCTCCATATTGTGGTTCCCAGTGTTAAGGTGAGTCGAAGACCAAGTTCAAGTTTTCAGGAGGCCAAGGAGCCAAGTTCAAGCCGGCAGGAGGCACACATTGAGCTGCAGTCTGAACAAATCAGGTTCCAGCCTCACAGCCAGAAACCAGCCTGAACTTCAGTGGAACTAAAGGTTCAGGCTTGCTGGGATTATCCCCAACCCCATTGTAAATCTAGGGCTGGGTTGCTGGGGTTAATCAATACAAATCTGGGCTTTGTCTGCCCAATTTGTCTACCAGTGCGAGCAGAGATGCATCTTGAAGTGGACACTTTTTCTTTTCTTGTTCTTTTATTTTCTTCTGGATGGTTTGTTCTTGTTTTTACATGAGTGTGAACATTGTTTACATTTTTGTTGTTGCTGTTGTGTTCAGTTTTTGTTTATATTTCTTCCTCTCTTTCCCTCCTGTCTTCTTCACCGGTTTCCCAAAGACTGCGTCATCTTCTTTTGTCCTTCAGCCTTGCCTCTCATCTCTTGCTTTTCTTCTGTTTCTCCTCCAACTCCTTTTAAATCTTCTCCATAAGGGTAAAATCATCATATTGAGGACATATACACTTTATACAATTTTCTGATTTGTTTTAGATATTGTTATATAACCACAAATATAGTTCATAGGTTAAAGATATCAAATTAATAGTTATTACATTTTGTCATTTTCTAGGGTGTGTTTGATGCTATTATTGCTGATTATACTATTTTAGCCAAGGTGACATAATTGTTCTAGTCAGTTGTTCTTCCTGGTATTCCAAGACTGAGATTATCTAAGGTTCATAAACAATATTATAGGCCAGTGCTAAAGAACAAGGGGCTAGGCCAAATAGGCAGCAACTTCTTGTCTTCAGTAAATTGAAGAGGTAGGATCTTGCAACAGATTCAAACCAAAATCCAGCTATACCTGAAAGACATCTCTGAGTAGTCACGTTCCAAGGGCTCTAAATACTAGCAATAAAGCTACTTGCTATAAGCAACTGACAAGCATCAACCCAGGGATTAAACTAAAAAAAATAGAAAATGAGAAGACAGTTAAGCAAGATGCAACCCCAGACTTTCAGCTTATCAAAGGCAAACCAGGGGACAACAAGGTGGAACAATTTGAAAGCCACCCTCCTAGATTCTCTGAAGTAGTAACAACAGAAGTAACAAAGCTGATGAATGAGGCCGTGGAAAAAATCAAATCACAAATAATTTATCAGATAACTACCGAGATGGTGACGATAATAAAAGGCATGGTTAATGATTCTACAGCAGATATAGATTTTTTAAAAAAATGGAGGAGCCCAGGAAAATGATGGAAACCATGAATAGCCAACATAGGAAAGAAATGGAATCCATCAAACAAATTCAAACAGATATCCAGGAGATTTAAAATTTCATTGAATGTATACACAGTAGAACGAGCCAATGGGAGGACAGAATATCAGATATAGAAGACAGAATTGCTGTTAGTAATCATGAGAAAAAAGATTTCTTTTCTTTCTTTCTTTTTTCTTTTTTTTTTTTTGTACCAGAGATCGAACTCAGGCCCTTGCACTTGGGAGGCAGGCGGCAGCACCACTGAGCTAAATCCCTGGCTTGAGAAGAAAGATTTCTTGAAAGCAGCAAGGGGCTGATATTGGTCCTTTATGCCTTCCAAGTATGCTATCTGAAATTGGTTGATGCTTTCCAACATTCAACTAGGAATCATTCAACATCAGGCCACACCTATAAAACATCCCTCCAACATCTTCTCACTGAGTCCCTCCCAAGGTTTCTTCCCTTGCTTCAGCAAACTAAGTAAATCCAACTTTGACAAGTGTGTTGCTTGTCATCTGCTGGCATTGGTTGGGTCATTAAATGTAGAAACACAAAATATTTTTACTTCAACAGTATTCACCAAAAGATTAGATACATGACAAAGGAAACCTGATAATAAAGGTTACTCCAAAATTTTAAGCCTGAAAACAGTATATTATATTATATTATATTATATTATATATACTTATATATTATAAGTATATTACTCATATACTTATAAGAAATGGGAAAGCAGAAGCAAAATAGTTGTGTGATTATTTTATTTGTATGCCTCTAAAACTTTCTTCTTTTATCTGAGTAGTTAGGAATGCAGAACTCTAATTGTTGATAAAAAAAATCTAGATTGAAATCAAGGATTGTGAAATCATATTAGTAGTCTCTGCTATTATCTTTCACTTATATTTGCACTCACTATGTTCCAAGTTCTTGGGAAGACATTTATATAAGCATACATGTATTTTAATATATATTAATATAATATATATAGTATATGCAATTTAACTCTTAAAATATTCATGTCATTAAATACGGTAATTGTCTTTTTGTAAATAAGAAAACTAGGTGTCAGAAATCCTAGTTAACTGGCTCAAGGTCAAAAGTAAAAGGTAGGGGCCAGGGATTTAGCTCAGTGGTTCCTGCATCTGCCTTGCAAGCCCAAGGTTCTGAGTTCGATCCCTGGTACCAAAAAAAAAAAAAAAAAAAGAGAAAGGTAGAACCTCATGTGAAAGAGGTTATGCCATAGGTTCTATTCTGGCTTCTAATACAATGAACTTGAAAAATTTTGATGATGATATTGATAGAAAACAGGAGGTCCAATACTGTTGATGATCTGATTTTTTTCTCTTAACTTTAAAGAACTGTACTAAGAAGTTCTTTAAATCAAATTAGCAATATCAAATATTCTAATGTCATATACATACATTGTATGAAAACATGCCCACATTATCTTCAGGTATGACAGAAGGAAATCCATTTTGTTTTGTCTTAAGTATCCTTTCAGATAGAAGTAACAATAGATAAGACATCAAGCTAACTTGTGAAAAATAGTTTGTCAGTGAAAACCTTAGAAAATATCTTTCCTATGTGACATTTTAATGCAGTGTAATTCCCTTGGCTTTTATTGATAAAAACACAACAACAGAACCTCCAGGAAATGCTGCAGCTCAGTGAGCCTGACTGATGTGCATGGCTGGATGTCTACATTGCTAACTTGAAATGAGTACACTTGGTAGCAGCAGACAGGACTTAGGAGGTGCACCAAGGGCTTTTAAAAATGTTAAACCAGAGAACCAAGTAAATATCTCAATTGAATGCCCATCATCTGGCATCTGAACTCTAAATCATTCTTTCTCAAGGGCCTTGCAGAGCAAAATGTTCCATTTTAGTGGAATTTTAAAAAGTAATATAAGAACTTGTCCATGTGTATGTGTGTATGAATATGTAATGTATTTTCTTGTGACTTTATTTGAGTCTATGGACTTCTAAGAATGATGGGTTTAAATACCTAAAGCATAAATATTAAAACATAAATAATTACAAAGAAACTAATGACATTAAAATGTTGCCAAGAACTTCATATTATTTTCCATTTTTTCCCTTCTGCCAGCCATCATCACCTTCTCCCTCTCTGTGAACTTCCTCACTTCCCTCATCCTACTACATTTCCCTCTCTTCTTCCTCCTATTTCCTCCATTCTTCATACTACTTCTTTTATAAAGATAGTTTCATTTAAAGAAAAATCTCCTGGATTAACCAATTACAGTTTTAAATAATGTTATTCCTTTTAAGGTGTTATCGGAGCATGAGCTTTAAATATCATTGGCTTAATCTTTCAAGAAACCAAAATTTGTATTTATGATTTGACAACAAATCCTATTATCATGGAAGGTGATGCCAGTATAGGGTCTTGTTTATTTACTTACAGGGGTAAGGAGCACAGAACTTTTTTTCCAAACAGATATACATATAGACCTACTAATTTTTCTTACTTTTACATGGAATAAACACCTTTAAAACTAAGGAAAAGGTGGCATTTAAAGTTTGTAGGGGAGTTTCTATCATTGGAAGATTAGACTTTCTAAGATAAAAATGAATGCTTTTGAATGAAATATAAATAAACATTTTACATAAAATAAATTCTTAACAAATTGATAGGGGAACAAGTTTGTACTTTTATGAACTGAAAACATCCTTGGGAAATAAATGTGACACCACGAGCACCCACTTATTAACTTAATTGCTTATTCCCTAAAAGTAAGACATTATTGTCATAAAATACAAGTTCAGCGATTATAATTCAACACTTTCCCTTTATGCCCTACTCTGTCCCCTACCCACTTAAGGAGTTGTCTCTATAAACGCCCCTGTGAAAATTAAACATGATGAAGGACAGGCCCAATAGACAATTTTTAAAGCATTAAGTCTAAGATACTAAGTGCTACTATGTTACTGACATTTTCTATGCTTTTGTTCCAACAGGCACTTGTAGAACTTGAATAAGCTTTAGAATATTTAACAGCAGCAGAAGAAATACACTAAAGGCCATTATTTTGCGGTTGGTCTCTCATTGCTAAAGACTATTTAGGGATAGTCAGTCTTAAAAGCTGTTTAAAATTGCCTATCTTGAAATTGCCTTTTTGAGCTTTGACTGTAAATGTCTGGGAGAAAATAGCATTCTTCATGTATTTAAATACAGCCTGAGGGGCTCACCTTCTGGTTGTAATTCCACATGATAGTCTGTGCTTAGAGAATTCTTCAATCTCTGGACATGTTTTTTATAAAAGGGGAAAAAATAAACACTATTTAGACACTTCATGTGCTGCTTAACATATCTGAAAGGATAAGACAAGGAAGAAACTTAACTAACTAGAGCAGCTGTGCTCACATAAAATGTCTGTCCTTGATGTCAGCTACAAAGATGTCAATGGAAAAATGGCTTTGGGGCTTTCTTAATTAAATGATAATCTAGGTTGGTGTGTCTATAAATATTTTACTTAATGAAATGCTTCTAGAATTTGAAATACGCATGACACACTGTTTCAAATGTATAACTAAGAAGACAGGTGTTTCCAGAAATAATTTTTGAAGTGGCCTTTTATGATTGCATACAAAGGACTTTGGATAATTATCCGATTATCTTTTATACTACAGTAACAAATGAAGAGTAGGGAATGGACATGAAAGAAAAGAAACTGAATCACAGATGGAAAATGGAAACTATTGTGTCAAGAGTTAAAAAGGTAGTTATAGAATGGGAAAAGAAATGGGGAGAAATCTGTTTTGGTTTTAAAGTTTAACTAGATTTGCTGAAAACTTCTCTTTTATAAAAAAAGGAAAAATATTAGATAATATATAATAACCAACCCTTAAAAGACATAAGTGAATCTGGGTGCAATAGCCCATTTCTGTATCCCAGCACTCAGGAGTCAGAGGCAGGAAGATCTCTGAGAGTCCGGGGCCAGCCTGGGCTACATAGTGAGTTCAATGCCAGCCTGAACTATAAGACTTTCTCTCTCTCTCTCTCTCTCTCTCTCTCTCTCTCTCTCTCTCTCTCTCTCTATATATATATATATATATATATATATAAATGAGCTTGAAAAATACAAAAATAAAAAGAGAAATTAAACAGGAAAATAGAGTGGTACATAGAAAATGATGTAAAACTAACAGAGATGTCAGAGAAAAAGATAGGGTATTAAAAGTTATTCAAGGCTGACATTAATGCTTTGGGGCAATGTAAAATGTGAAGTTATGTCATCAATTTTACATAGGGTTTGATTTCATTTTAGATTATTATAATTCTCATTTATGAATATTTTTATCAATGAAAACTGTTTACATGACTAGAAAAGAACTAACTATACCAAAAGGTACAATCAGAGAACTTTCAATTTAAACCACACCCCTTTTACATTTTTAAACCTACTCCTATTGGTGACCACAAAGATTAGTTTTTGGTTCATCTTTCCCATGTTTCCATTTGCAAAACTAAGTAATGGTCTCCTACATTTTGCTTTTACTTTACTCACCAATATATTCTGAAAGTCAATCCATAAAGTTCATAAACATCCTATTCATTCTTTTTCTAACATTTGAACAATAGTCTTTTGTACGTCTTCCTTGGTTTACTCAAATCAGGTTTTTATAAATATTTAGTTATTTTAAAAAGTTTGCTATTACAAATAACTGTATAAATAACATTGAGTATATGTTGTGTGGTATATGTGGAGGTGCATCCTCAGGGTATAGAATATAAATGGTATTTATTGCTGGCTCAGGGAGAAATCTTACATCATTCTGAAAAATATTGCCAAATTTCTACCTAGAGGGGTCGTGCATTCCTATCAGCAATGTGTTAGAATTTCATCCATAGAGTACTGTGAAAGGTAATTTCTTACCTGATAGGTAAGAAATGGTATTTCCATGCAGTTTTTATTTAAATTTTAAAAATTAGAAGGGAATTTAATCGCCATTGCTTATGTAAGAACTATTTGTATATATTTTATCTGAATTACCTCTCTCAAATGATGTGATCAAAATATAGTGAATAAATTTTTAAAGTTTATTACACAAAATACACATTACCATTAATTCCCCTCAAAATACTCCCCCACCCCCTTCTTAGACCACACTTAACGCCTCATTCTTGCCATTTTTTTGAAGCAATTCTAAAGTCCTCTTTCATGTCTTTACTTGCACTGTTGTGGCTGCTTCAATGTCCAGAACTGATTCAAAGTTGACTTTTTGTGGTAATTTTGTCTTTGGGGAAGAGCCAAAAGATGCATGGTGAATAAGGTGAGTGAGGACACTCTAATATTTTTGTGAACCTGCCTTTTCCTTGGTTGGTAGTTGCTGGCAGCATTCAACATATTTTTGACCACACTGCATAAAGACAGTCATGAAAGAGGACTTCTAGAACTGCTTCAGAAAGTGGCAAGAATCATTGCGTAAGTGTGCGAAAAGGGAGACTATTTTGAGGGGGATTCATGGCAATGTGTCTTTTAGTGCAATGTTTTTAAACTCTAAGCAGTTACCATATGTATGATCTCCCCTTGTTTACCATTTACATTTTATTTTGTTTAGGGAAAATTTTGTTTAGAGCAGATTGTTTTTTAAAATAATTTTTATAGCCAAATTCATCAATCTTTTCTTTATATCTTCTGAATTTTAATTTCTTGTGTAAGCTTTTTCATATCTAGTTGTAAATGAACTGGGACAACATTAATTCCTATTCTTGTCCATTTGACCTCTTTATTTTTCCCTCTTTTATTTTTCTGGCATCACATTCATTTATTTAACTTATAAGACCTTATAAAGTTAATAATTATGTATGCAGATTAGAAACCAGACTAACAGGGCAAAGAACATATAAAACATTCAAGACAACTGTACTAAGTCAAGGTACACTTTTAGATACATTGTCAGGGCTGGATTGTGATAATATTTTTTTACTCTCTGCCATCCATTTTCCTACAAATTATTCAAGTTTATTCTTCTTTATGGCAGAGCGTATAAATTGTGTATAAATGCCACATTCTATTTATCCATTCACCTGTTGATGGACATATAGGCTATTTCCAAGATTTAGCTATTATGAACGGAGCTGGTATAAGCATGCGTTTGCACACATCACTGTGGTATGATGTGTTTAACTCTTTTGAGAGAAATCTAAGAGAGAATGTTTGGACCAGTTGGAATTTATATTTTTAGTTTTTTGAAGACTCTCTCTACTGAGTTTCATAGTGTTTGTATCAATTTTCAGTTCCACCAACAATGAAGAGTGCCTTTCTTCCCATACCCTGTTCAGCATTCATTACTGGCTGATTTTTTGATGGTAGCCATCATTTCTAGCCTGAGATGGAATCTCAGTGATGTTGTAATTTGCATTTCTCAAATGGCCAGCAATGTCGAAAATTTTTCATGTATTTATTGACTTTTATTTCTTCATTTGAGAAATGTCTATTCATTTCAGATTCCCATTTTCTGATTGGGTCATTAAATTTTGGAGAGTTTAATTTTTTGACTTCTTTATAAATTCTAGATATTAGTCCTTTGTCTGAGGAGTAGAGGGCAAAAAAATTTTCCCATTCTTTAGGTGGGATCTTCACTCTTTTGGTGGTTTCCTTTGCTGTGCAGAAGCTTTTTAATTTCATGTGATCCCATTTGTTGATTCTTGGTATAATTTCTTGTGCAACCAGAGGTGTTTTTTCCCCAGAAAGTCTTTGCCTACATCTATGTCTCCAAGAGTTTTACCTATTTTTGTCTTCCAGTAGATTAAGTATTTCTGTTCTAATGTTCATGTCTTTGATCCACTTTGGCTTTAGTATATGGTGAGAGATATGGGTCTAGGTTCCACCATCAGCATGTCAAAAGCCAGTTTTCCCAGCACCATTGTTAAAGAGGCTGTCTTTCCTTCAGCAAAGGGATTTGGCCCCAGATAACATAGCTGAGTGTGCCTGGAGCTGTTCTTGTATCTTCTATTCTGCTCCACTGATTAATGAGTCTGTTTTATTTTTTCCAATACCATGCTTGTTTTTTTAATCACTATATCTTGGTAATATAATGTGAATTCCAGGATTGTGATGGCCCCTGCTTTGCCCTTGTTGCTCAGAATCGCTCTTGCTATTCTAGGTCTCTTTTGGTTCCATATGAATTTTAGAATTGCTTTCTCCAGTTCTGTGAGGAATGTTATTGGTATTTTGATTTGGATTGCATTAAATCTATATATAACTGTTTCGGAAGTATGGCCATTTGGACTGTATATTCTCTCTATTCAGTATCAGGGAACATCTTTCCATTTTGTGACATCCTCTTCAATTTTCCTTTTTCAGAGTACTCTAGTTGTCATTGTAGAGATCTTTCACTTCCTTGGTTAAAATTTGGATCTCTGATGCATCTGGATTTTATTCTGGTGTTTGGTGAGAAGTAGCATCCAAGTTAAATTTTTAATGATGATTTAGTTAATATGTCATTATTTTTAAAAATCTTATCTTTATTTATTTAGATGGGTTTTAGAACTGAAGCATCTCAAAAATCAGACCTCCAAAGTGCTACACCCTTAACACAAGGTAGACTGAAAAAATACCCACTGACAACAAAAGAAGATGACAAGGAAACCTGTTTTTATTGGAGTGGGCTTGGGGAAAATATTCCTAGGCAAAGTTGAACAGATATAAAAGATCATTTGGCCAGGTCATATTTTTCTAACCACAATAGAAGCAAGGTGATAAACAATAACAAAACACATGAAAATAACATGTTTGAAAATTTCAACACACACAGAACATAATAATAACTAAAATTGGGAAGTGCTTAAAACCAAACAATTTTATAATACTGCAAGTCAAAATAAGTGCTAATTAGATAAATCAATGTGTATAAATATTATAAAAGTGAAAGCTTATATTAGAAACAAAGAAAGACTAAAAATTACTGAGGCAGGTCTAACACAATACAGAGGAAGCCTTAGAATAAATTAAATTAAATTGGAATCAAAAAACAAAAAACAAAACAACAAAAATTAAAGAAATAGTGACATTATGATGTCATACAAATTATAATATTGGATGAGATATGAAGAATGGAACTCTTATTTATAGAGGGTAGGAGGAAGTTAAAAATCAAAGTGACAGATATGCAAGCAAAAAATATAAGAGAGAAATAATGAATAAAAACAGTGAGAAGGCTATGAAGAGATTAAATAAAAAAGAGAAAAATAAATGAACATATTCATTTTGAACTGTTAGGTCACTCATCTCCCAGACTGTATTTGCTATAATTAGCCTATTAAAGGGGGAAAAGCACCCTACGGTCCAGAAAGAGAATATTTCAATTAATAAAAACATGAAGAAAATATCCATTTAAAAAGTAGCTAGTATGACAAAACAGGGTGAATGTGAAAGACAGAATAATAAAAGGTAGTATGATCAGGAACCACTTAACAGTTGTTGCTATAAAAGCCTTATTATAAACCTGTATCACAAAACTCAGAATAATACTAATTTTTGTACAGGGTGACATTCAGAAGAGGCTTGCACATATAATTTACCAACAGAATGCTTTCTGCCTCACCAAGGAGAGAAATATTATCTCTAAGAATACTTACTTTCAATAAGAGTTTACCCCTATATATGGCCTTTAGTTAGTTGACTGAAGAGACATCTATTGAGTTTGTTGTGCTTAAAAAGAGGAGATAGAAATAAATATATCACAAGCCTAGAAATCCAGCCTGACTCTCTAGCTCTGGATGCACACACCATTCCTGTGGACTCTGTGCTACAAACTGGATTCACCTCACAGCCAGGAGAAAACAGGTGAACTTCTTTCCGAATGTAGCACTACCTCCTCACAAGACATTAACAATTTCTGAACTTCTGTGCAAATTATTATTTTGGCAGATGTTGCTTTTGGTTATTTATACTTTGAACAGAAAAATAAATGAAAGGAAAGGTATATCAGTAAATATTGCCTTAACTTTTTTCCTTTCCTCCCTGTATCTCATCCCACTATCTAGCCTCATTGAAAAGAAATCATCTATTCAAAAGTAAAGGTATATGAACAGACTACTAGATATAATATTTAATCAGATCATAACTGAAAAGCTTTCATTGCTAATATAATTCATTTAAGACATGATACATTGATTTCTACAACTTGTAAATGAATCATTTGTAAATTGTTCCCAGAAGCACGATAAATAATTTCTTGGAGATTGATTTATTTTTGCATATAATTACAATAATTTATGAGTAAATTTCAATGTTTATTGTTCCTGAAATGAGTGTGTGTATTCAAAAAGTTTCAACTAAGATAGTTTTTTATAAAAATGAATGGCTAGATGGTTATTTTCAGGTATTTAAAATATTGAAAAATAGTATACTTAGAAAACAAAGCCATGTCTTTATTTCCTCAGTGATTTATTTTCTATTTCCAAATATTGCTGTCATTACAATAATAGCATACTACCCAAGAGTGAGACTAACATGGGGTTGTTGCTCATTTAAATTTGTTTCTTCACAGTGATGAGCCTGGAGATCGAGCTTAAGCAAGAAGAAGCCACCTCTAACTATCATGAGATTTAATGGACAAATAGAAAAAGAGAAACAGGTAACAGTGCAGTTATATATTCTTCAGAAAATTTTTTATTTTGATGCATAAACTAAGACTGTAGTTAATTAAAGGATAAATTTGGAGTCTAAATATTAAATTAGGAAATTTATTTTATTAATAAGTGTGTTTCTAAACTCTTATTATGATAATAAAATTTATCATTTAATATATCCAACATTCTGTGGGGAAGGTCAGAAATTATTGCATTCTAAGGATAAAGTTATGAGACAGATGAGACTGAAATTTACCTAACATTATGCTTTTGTCAAGTTACAGGCCTGAAATTCTGATGGATAGCTATCTATGCTCCAAAATCGTGATTATATTTCTATACCACACACTGTATATAGCATTTCAAGGAAGGCAAATCAACATTTCATATGAGGGCCCAAGCAAGAAAGCTTTCCTCCTCTTCTTACTCTTTCTAGGTATTACTTTTTTCAAATATTTTGTTTGTAACTACACATTCAATAATTAGTACAGATGCATGATAAAATCAAGCAGGAAACTGTATCTGCATTCTTAAGCAAGAGTTCATGAGCAGGGGTCCAAAAATGGCATCCAGAGAGCCTACCACCTTCTGAAACCATCAGTGCAATGTGGATTTCACTACTCTGAGAAGCACTTTTTCCAACCTCAGATTCTTTAAATGATGTAAGATACATCCCCTTCTTGGACATTTTAAGATTATTGGCATAAAATCTTTACATTCACAACCCAAGATAGAAATGACTAGAATTTTCTGGACTTTACTAGTATGAAGCCCATTAATACTATGAAAAGTTTGGTCAATTCTAAAAATATCATAAAAAAATAAAAAGATCATAAGATAGGGCTGTATGTGTGATAAATCAAGTGGGTATCCATTTTCCAGAGCTGGCTTCACATTGTACCCTCAACTCAGCAAGGGAAAATGACTTAGTCTCTACTCTGGATTCATCCGGACTCCCCCAGCAGTGCTCTCCCCACTGTGCTACAGTAGCAAATGGTTAATCATGCTCACCATAAGTTTCTAACCATAGGATTCTTAAGAACTGGTAATCAATTTAAGTATAGGCGGTAGATTATGTTTATTAAAAAGGTATAATGATGGGCCAGGATTTAGCTCAGTGCCATACAAGCTCAAGGTCTTGAGTTCGATCCCTGGTGGTACAAAAAAAAATGGATAATGATAAAACTGGGAGTTTCTTTACCAAGATTACAGGCTCCAGAACAAAGACAGCTGATTCAAAAAGCATATTGAGTGTCTCTTTCTTCCCAAGTGTGCTACTGTGCAGGTGAGAAAGTTAGTGCTTATGATCTATAAAAACATTTGAAAATTGGAAGCAAAATATTGGCTTCAAAATACAAAAAGTGAAAACCTCTTAATAAACATAACATTTGTTTAAAAGTCCTCTGAACTTAAAATTGTAATACAATCATTACACATAGTATAAAATTCTATTACATTTGCTAATAGAATTAAACATCCCCACTTAACACAAATTCCTATGCATGATGTAGATCATTGAGTAATTTGAGTCAATCATATGAAATTAGTTATGTTAGGCTAAATATTTTTAAGCTAATGCTTTGATGTGTTCTTACTATAAAATATTTGTATTTATTTTTGATGTGGAAACACTTTAATGTGTTTGATAATTGGGCTAGGGCCTCCAAAAAAAGGATTGGAAAATGATAAATATTTTCAGTGGAACTCTGTGATAGCTAATAACTGAGACAGCAGGTTTGGAAGCAAAAATGGCTCTTGGGATTCATAGGTCGACAACTGATTAGCTGAGAAGGTCCAGCCGGCTAAAGTTATAAGTACAACTTGTTAAATGCAGCAGCTGGTCCCACAGGAGACTCACGCTGGACGACAAAGCCACTGAGTAGGTGAAGGGGTAGATCACTTTGGCAAAGTGGACCCCATGCTCAGAATACAAGTATTCCACAGTGGAAGGAAAAGAGGTCAACTAGATAGAAGATCCCCATCAGCCTTACCTATTAACTACATAAATCTTCAAGATTGTCCAGTTGAGCCTCTCCATCAGCAGCTTTTGTTACTCAAGACCTTAATTTACATATATAAGCAAACTGCCCAAGTCATCAAGTGTTTGAGGAAAACTATTGGCAGGAAAAGACTATATAAACAAACCATAATTGCAAGAAACAGCTAAATCAAAAATGAGAAGAAATCTTGTAGGGAAATAAATTATACTTTATAGCTTCAAAAAGTTTCAAGATGCTATCACATAACCATACACAGAAGGTCCTGTTATTAAAAAAAAAAAAAAAAAAAAAAAAAGCCCTCAAGTTCTTAAAAGCATAGCCGTTAAAATTCTAAAAAGGAAAAGGAAAGACAGATAGAGACAGATGGGGGAGGGGTCAACAAAAGTAGAAAATTGCCCAACGCAAAAGACTGAATCACTATATTAGAAGCTCAACACAAGGGAAGATATTCCTGCAAAATTAAAGATACAGAGTGACAACACAACCTCACTTCTCTGCACTCCTCCTGAGTGAATTCTTCAAGGATAACAGTCCTATAAATTATCGGTGAGAAGATTTCTATGTAGAAACAAAAATCAAATAAACTTGTAATAAGATGTTAATCAAACAAAAACACAAAATACCACAGTAATAATATGTGAAATGAGCTAAGGTAAGAAAGCTTTAAACTTGAAGCTTATACCTACCCACTCTCAAAATATGCAAAAAGAAATACATTAGGTAGATGAATTGAAAAGTAAATGGGAAAGTGAAAACTTGATATACAAGTGCAAAAAATAAGAATGAGGGATGGAGGGCTTAAAGGGAGGGCAGGGGAAAGAGGGAAAAAAGAAATAAGACTGAGTGAACAAACTGCTTAGGGTAATGATTAATTTAGTATAGTAGTTAATAGCAGGAATTTATGTAAATATTTACAAAACAAAAGCATAATTCAATAAAAATTAGTATTAAGAAATACTTGACAAAAAGTTATTCTTTGGGAAATAACTACAGTATTTTTTAAAAGAACTAAAATTAAAAATTATTTACACATTGATCTAGAAGCTACCATGTAAAGAGGCTGGAGAATTTGGGAATAAATTAGAGGCAGAAGAAGAGAGAATTTTCATTCTTTATGTATTTCTTTATTGTCTGAATCATTTCTAAGGAATATATATCATTATCTAATTTAATCTATGTTTAAAAATTAAACATAGCTGTGCCCATAAAGATGGGTCTCACACTTATTACCTAAGCAAATGATTTATTGTACAAGGTATTAGAAAATTATTTTCTTGGCAAGTACGGGATTCAATTTAAATCAAATAAGCTTAATGTCAAACTTTAAACATCATGCCAGATGACGCGTTTTATATTAGCCACTTCATTAATTTCTTACAGCATGAATTAGCATATAAATATTGATAATAGCTAAATAGATTGCCGACAAGCACATTGCATTGATTTGTATTTTCCTAGGCTCCATACTACATCATACAAAGATACAAGTACTCTCTTATCCTTAACATCTAAAGCAACTTAAAGGAAAATACTTCGGCTTTTAACATCTTTTAACTGTTGGCTCCATTCTTTCATCTTTATCCCTATTTTCTCCAGCTTCCTTAGGCAGCCCCACAACTCACAGACACTAATTTCCAGTCTTGTGGTTTATCGAGGTAGTGATTGAGAACTCTCAGACCCATTTGTATCCATTTATCCAACTAGTCACTCTGGCACTCACTCAGCTTGGAAATGTGACCTGAGAACACTCAAAACGGAGTGAACATAGGCACCGCCATTTCCTCTTTGTTTCCATCAACAATTATTTTATTACAGAAACCATCTGGATCCTGGGCCTTGTTCTTTTTCTTGACTTTACTTTTCCAACATGTTCTTCCTCTATTATCTCTTATAACTTCTCTGCATCTCCTGGGTTTCCTATGAATGCTGACTTGGATTTACTTTCATGATTTTGAAATTGGACCACAATGGCAAGGTTCTAGAAAAGTATTCCCAAACTGCACCTCATGTCTGGCCAAAAAGACATCCTTTTCCATTGGAACATTCTGTGGGAGTACGTGATTGTCATCACTTTGGCACAAACTAAAAGGGTAAGGGTTAATCACTGTTGCAAGGGCTGGGGATTTAGCTCAATGGTTCCAGTGCCTACCTTGAAAGTGTAAGGTCCCGAGTTCGATCTCTGGTACCAAAAAAAAAAAAAAAAAAAGAAAATCATATTGTTACAGATTTTATGAAGGACATAATGAATCAATACAAATTCAAGAATAAGCTTTTATGACACTTGCTACTTAATATAGAATCTTGAAGATTTTTCAATTTGTCCTGTAAAATTGTTCTAATTTTTCTAGACCAGTTCTTCCCAAGCAGGAGCTAATTTTTGTCTAAGGGACATTTGGTAACATCTGCAGACATATTTTGGTTATTGCTAATGGGAGATGTCATTGGCATTCGGTAGGATGCCTCTAAGCATTTACAATGCACAGGACATGCTCACACAACAGAGAATTATCTAGCCCCATATGGCAATAATGCTGAGGTGAGAAGCTTTGATCTAGACTTTCTACCTAGCTACCAGTTGCATTATGACAGGAAAATTATGTCTTTGCGCACTAAAACAAACAAATATTTCTAATTCTGCTTTTCTTTCTGACACTTCACCATGCCTTAAAGATCATCTATATTTTGTCACTGAGGTAAAAAAGAGAAAATTCACAGGTAAGAATATTTCAGAATGGTACATGATTCTTCATCTTCCCATTTTCCATCCTAAAAAGACCAAAACTTTGTGTTCAAAAATTTATGAAGTCATTCTCAACCTACATCCGTCAAGGGTGATATCCCTAGACAGTCATTATAATGTCCAGTGAACTTCTCATGGGTGACTAATAATTCTATGTTACATAAAAGCACCGAAATGTTGGAGTATGTTTGTTTCTGCAGTATAACCTAGCCTATTCTAACATCCAGCTCTAAATCCCAAGCTTCTAAGCCTGTCCTTATACGTGAGATTGTACAATTATAGATATTTAATAATACATATGTGTGTTTATATACATATATGGAGACAGAGAGGGAAACAGAGAGAGATAGATGGAGAGAGACAGAGAGAGAAAGGCAGAGGGAGAGGGTGGGGGAAAGGAAGAGAGAGATCTCAAATCTGCTTTAGTTTGAAGTGGATTAACTGAAACAAATAACTTAATAGTTAAAATTTTTAAATATGTAAAACCACTCTTTAAACCTTTATATGTTTAAAAAATGAGAATGTTATAAACATAAAAATGCACAGACCAGCATAAAAACACACCAATGTACTTGCCACTGATACATAACACAGGTTCATGTTTTGTTCTGTATTGTTACATATTTACAGGTATTGCTGTCCTAAGAAGCAACATGATACAGATAAAACTGAAGCTCAGTTTTCTGCTTTAAGTTTTTGCCTCATATATATTTAAAGCTTTCCTAAAGTACACATCTGATTGGGATTACACGTACACATGGTGAATTATTCTTCTTTCATAAGAAAATAATTCTTATGAAAAAGTATTCTGTATAATACCTTTTTTTAAGTTTGGGTATTATTTCATTCTGAATAATATTTCCTGTTAAAGTATTGTTTTGGTGTCACTATGCAAGTGTACTTTGTGACAAGCACATCTCTATGCTTTGCTTTCTTTCTTTTTTTCTTTTCTTCTTGGTACTGAGGATTAAACCAAAGGCATTTGTATTAAGCTACATCCCTACCCCTTTTTGATTTTTTATTTTGAGACAGGGTTTTGCTAAGTCACTAATTGCCCAGGCTGGGATAAGACTTGAGATCCTCCTGCTGCTGCCTCCCAGAGTACTGAGATTATCTGTACTACCCTGCTCAGTTTGTGCTGTTATCTTTTCTTTTCTTTTTTTCTTATAATTTTATTTTTATTAGCAAATATCACATAAAAATCAAAACTGCATTATTGCTTTTTCTTAATTTCATATATAGAATTATTTATATATTTTTTTCTGTACATGGGTGGGTATTAAACCACATCCTAGAGCAGATCTATATCTGATCTGGTATCCTTCACAGAAAGATATTCTTACCTGGTTTCTAGAATATGATAACTTCTTTAAGCTCAAAATATTTATTTTTAAATTTTTGTAATACTTAATTATATTTTATCTCTATGAACAGAGAAAAAAGTTCACACTGATCAATTTATTTATATTAAGAATATTTTAGTTCCAAAATGCATGTCGAACCTGCCTTACATGGCAATACCTAATCTTCTAGCATTTATAAGTTCGGTAGAGATATCAGAAGATGTTGTACATTGATTGACTGATTGATTGATTGATTGGTTTATGTGGTACTGAGATTTGAAACCAAGGCCTTCACACTGAGCTACATCCCCAGACCTTTTACAATTTGTTATGTTTTGTTTTTGAGCTAGGGTCTCACTAAGTTGCTAGGCTGCCTAGACTATGCTCAAACTTGTCATCTCCTGCTTAAGTCTCCTACAATGCTAGGATTAACAAGCCTGATAACCAGTGAAATTGTGTTTTATCAATCTCATCTACATTCATACAAAATGTGAGCATGTATATACAAAACAGATAATGATCATTCTAATTCTAAATGAAATTCTTTAATTCTTATACTTATTACAGCAACCCTAAACTTTTATAGTTGTCTGAACCAACATATTGGGCACCAGAAGTTTAAATATCCTCCCCAGTCCTGGTTAACTATGTTAGAGACTAAATTTAGATTACATGTATGCCTTCCTCAGAGGACCAGCTCCATAAGACTAGGCTGGGGCAATTGAGAAAAAGTGAAGATACAGAGCCCTCATATGAAAATTATTAAGAATTTCAAGAGAGTAACCGCAGACTATTAAACCCAACACAGGTCTCTTCTGAGCACGAAGTCCTGTGTGACTGCTTAAGTCATATGCCACCTAAGCAGGCTTTTCTTCTATGAATAATACTTACAACATTCAGCAAACATAATTCAAACATTTATTCAATGTGTTTGTTAATTTTCTATATCCAGAATACTGTGACAGAAAACGGCAAAAGAAGACAACATTTTGTAATAAAATTATTACATGAATATTAAATTAAAATTAGCTATGCTGTTGATTTTCAAAATAAAATACATACAGTTCCCAAAATACAGTACAAATATTCCATTTCTGTAATAAGAATTCACTAATGGATGCTTGGATTTCATTAATGTGTAATTTAAAAATTCTGGTTTCTATTGTAATGAGTCTGTGATTTATCATATGATACAGGATAAGGGATCCATAAAGTGTCTGGGAGTTAGGACATAAGAATAGTGACAGCCAACCAGCAAGACATCAGTGGGAAGGAGACCCAGGCTGCACGCATACATTTCAAATGTGTCAGTGGAAGTTCTGTTTTTCTTTTTCTTCTTTAATTTTTTTCAGTTGAGCCACATGGGGAACACAAGATGAAGATAGTTGCTGTGCTCCAGCAGTTTCATCAGCAAGAACAGCTGGAGCCTATATATAGATAAGGTCCTACACACAGCAGTTAGCATGATTAAGACTTTCAACGTAGTGAGCTGCCAGGCTTATGCTGAATGTTAATGTTTCAAATTTCAAACCTGGGTCAGCAAACAGAAATGTCATAAACCAGAACACAGATAGGCCCCTAGGCATCATAAGAAGAGAAACCAAGAAAGGTGACTGTGAAATTGAGACATCATTACTAGAGTTACAACATCATGGGTTCTGCATCAAGATGACTTATATTTTGAAAACCCGCTCTATCACTAACTATGCACACAACTTTGATTAAGTTCTTTTAATTCTCCCAGTCTTAGTTTTCTTCTATCTTCTATGTGAGTATTGAGGGAGACAACACAGGTGAAATGTTTAGTTCATGCCAAGACCATAACATGTACTCAAAAAGAACCCGAGAGAGAAAGATTCTTTCAGCAACCAATTGATGTATTCAAAAGAATGAAAACTGGCTTGGGTATGAGGAAAGCTTGGTCCTTTACACGCACTGCCTCTAACTCAGTGTTTCCCAAACTTGTGTATACATTTGAATCCTGTGGGGGCAGGAGGTGCTCACACTGCTCCCTCACAGTAGGATTTAATTAGGATGGGACGTGGACTGACCTTGGAATCATTACAAGAATCCTCAGGTAAGACTGGTTTGGAAACGACTGCTCTAACTTGCCATGTGCAGTGATGAAACTTGTGAAATCTCAGAAAAAGGATTGTGTGTTTGGTCAGTAGCACTGGATTCAAAGCTAGAAATAATTGGGTGTAAATAAGGTTTTAGTCAACAACTAGATGAGTGACTTAGTTTCTGCAAGAGTTTAGTTTTTCTCTTTCATAAATATGGCATCTAAAATTATTAACCTCAGAAGATTATTATGAAAACAAAAAAATCCATATAAAATACATAAAGGTCAGTGATTGGCACATGGTTATACATCTGAAGAATATAAACTATTACCTTTATCATCATTATTGTTATTTGCAAGCATTTTGCAAGCTAATTATTGAATTCTTGCTTTGCACCCATATTTCTATATTGATTTCTTGACTTGAACATGGATTTTTAATATTAAAAAGATTAATGTGATCTTTCAACTTGGAGTTACTCTATGAATTTGCTACCCTCAGCTTCTCAAAATTTCAGAGAAAACTAATAGCATCAAGAAATAACATGCCAAACTATGATCCTAGCTCAACTATTTGTACCTAAAACAAATACAACTCAAAATAAATCAATAAAAAAGAAATGACATATCATATATTTCGAAGATTGACAAATAAACAACATGTACAGTGAATCCTATGAGAAAGCTACAGTTCTTAAAGGAATAATATTTGTCCTAAAGAAATTCACCAAGCTCTACATTATATAGATCTTGTTTGTTTGTAGCATGAAGAACTAGAAAACTGATTTAGGGAGGGAAAGAGGGAGAAATATATATCTATATCTGTGGATAGCTATAGATAGATATGGATATAAATATAGATATGGAGAGAGAGAGCAGAAGTTGAGGAAGAAAGTAAATTTTGAGAACATTTAAAAATTAGAATACTTGCTATACAGACCCAGGATTACCTATTCTTTCAAACCACACATGCAAAATAGTTCTGAGGAAGATGGTGAATTTTGTGTTAGTCAAGGCTACTGTGGCATACATGCATTCTTTCATTTCCTTATTGATTTGGTAGCAAGTCAGCTATGGGTCACACAGTGGGGATCAGAGAAGAGGCAAAGGGCTGAAGGCAAAAATGGGGAGACTACAGAAGGCAAATAAGGAGAATATAAAAATACACAGTTCTCTGCACCTTACAAATAGCATGTCTTCCTGCCCTTTACAAATGTTTCCTTCCTCACTCAGACCTTTTCTTATTTTGTTTTTTCCTACTTATAACTTCCTGAGGGCATAGAATCATAAACTTTCCAATCAATACGATTGAACTGAAGTATTGATGGTAGAAGAAGTAACAGACAGAGATTGTGGGGGGGGAAACAAGAACAATCAAGCCTGGGTAGGAATCACCTACACTCTCATTTCTACCTAGTGCCGAGCAATTAGCTCAGTCGATGTAAAGTGCTGAGGCTTTAAGCTCAAAGAACAGGACTCAGTGAGCATACTCATAATGTTATTATCATACACATATCACTTTTATATTAACATTTGAAAACTCAGCAGCAGAAAACACTAAAAAGGATCACACTGAGAAACTAAATCTGATTTCTCCTTTCAAATTAAAGTTTTATATCAAACCCCATCTTCACTGAAAATAAAATGGAGTCATTGTGACAATGTTTCTTCTCTCTGCACATTTAGATAAATTATGAAGCTGATTCAGGCTGAGGACAAATGGAGAGAATTTGATCAAAACAAACAAAAAGGCGTACTACATATGATTTGGAAGCATAGCAATGCATTTTATATCAAACTGGTGATTCAGTGAATCTCAATACAAATTACATTATTCTATCATGATTCTAATGTACTCCAAGTCAAGTGATGTGAATCTGAAATTGGTAAAATGTACAATGCATTATAGACAGACTAAACGTAAGAACTTGGAAGAGTGCCCTGTACTGGTATTATGCTTTAAGAGAAAGCCAGGATATTACATTCATTAAGGAACTCAGAATATAAAAAGTCCTATGCACTATTTAGAATTGATAACAGAGGCAACTTTCCAACTTTTAAATGCTTAGATTTAACAGAAACATGCCAAATTAGCTTATACACTGATGAATACTAGTTAATTAAATACAAGTAGGAGAGCCATGATAGGAGCATTCAGGTATGTGATAACTTATTACAATGTTATCTAACAAATCATGATTAGTATTGTAATGCTTATCAAAGATTTACTATATGCTAAGGACCAATTTACATGCTGTAGATGAATTAATTTAATAGATATAGATCTTATTATCATCCTAGTTAAGCAGTTAAGAGTACTGAGTCAAAGAGAATTAATTTCTCCAAGATTCTACAGCGGGCAAATAAGAAGGTATAAATTTGAGCTATGTCATTCCATTAGGAAACTCTTGCTCTTAGCCACCACACTACACTTCAGACAGAGAAGAAGATAGAGGTGAGATTCTGACATTGTGATCTTTTCTAAAACATGTTCATCTCATGGTGTGAAGTTCAAGAGTTCAGAATGAGCAGTGTGGCGAGTTTAAGACACTGGTTTGAGAAACCCTGGGAGGAAAAAAGGAAATGAATAGAGCATTGTTATTTATATTTTGGGTTTCTCATACAAGAGAAACCATGTGATATTTAAGCTTGTGTGTCTGATTTATTTTGCTTGACACTATGGTCTCATCCACAGTGCATCCATTTGGACTAGTTTTTGAAAATATCAAGTCTCTCTGCAGTCATGAGCACACAGGAGAAGGCAGTCGTAATTGTAGGGCTCGGTGAAACTCCTTTGGGAGAGATGCATTCTGAGAATGAAACACAAACTAAAATCACTCCATAGCCTAACATCAGAGAAGTCAATGTGATTATAACAGGGAAAAGGTCTACTACATTTCCTCAACAATCTGTGATCAAGAAGAAATTAAAAACATAAAAATCAAATTTTCCTTGGAACGTTCATTTGAGAAGCCTGAGTGTATTAGGCTACCTTAGATTATCTCTAATATTCACTTTTGTTACCAAGAACCATGACTAAAAATACCCTAAATCCAAGACTACCATAATAACCAAAATATAGGGTCATCAATTCATATGGTTCAACTAGAAATTTTCTTGTTTTAATACTGAAAATGCTGTATTTCAGGCATACTTTCTATTTCCAAACTGAGAGTTTTTCCAGGATAGCTCCAGTTTTAAAGCTAAAAGTTCTAGTTTCAGAGAATCCTGTCAGACTTGGGCAAACCAAAATGGCTGATCATTGTATTGGGAAAATGAATTATATTAACAATCTCTTGTCAGGAAGCAAACTGGATGTTTATAGCCTTCCAAAACTTATCAGTTGAAATCTTACTCCTCAGGGTTTTTTTTAAGAGGTGGGTCTTTGCCAGGGATTTAGCTCAGTGGTTCTGGTGCCTGCCTTATAAGCGCAAGTTCCTGAGTTCGATCACTGGTACCAAAAAAAAACAAAAAAAGAGGTGGGTCTTTGAGAGGAAATTAGGATTGGGTAAAGTCTTCATGGAAAAGTCATTATAAATGGTATTAGTGCATTTATAATTGACATTAAAGTCCTCTCTTTGCTCTCAGCCATGTTAGAATAAAAGAAGAAGACATAAGTCTACAGTCTGGGAAAAGCCCTCACCAGAACCTACCCAGTTTAGCACCCTGATCTCAAACACTCAACCTCCAAAACTGGAGAAATAAATCTCTGTTTTCATGAATAACTGCTATAGCAGTACAAACTAAGACAAACCCCATCATCATTACTATGAATTTGGTCTCAAAAAGGAGAATTTACATGATTAAGAATTATTAATATAAAGTAATTTAAAATGAGAAAGGAAGAAAGAAATCAGTTTTAACTGTAAAAATATGCATCAAAGATGTAAAGCACTGTGTTTCATATTGGATCTCTCAAGTAAGCTCAGAAGTGATATTATAGAAGGCTAATTTGTACCAGCTTTTTCACTGACATGCTATTCTCAAGAACATTATAATTTTTACAAATGTTCTAATTAAATAATTCAATAAATAATAAAGCAAATAAGTAGTATCAAATGTGGGGAAAGCAGTAATTATGGAAAAATTATAGTGTACATTTAAAACTGTTATTAATGTCATAGGTGAAAGAAATTTAGAATGTAATTGAAAAAAATTATCATAAGGTCAACCCAGAAATGTGTTGAATTTATTTCACAGTATAATAATATTTCAAGGTTTAGATGCCAAATATTTTGATACATATGTTCAGATGGAAAATATTTTAAATGGTACCATTTAATGTCTTTTATATTGTTTTAAAGTACTAAAAGAATTTGTACATAAAGCCAACATTTAAGATTTATATGCTATTTTCTGTGCAAGAGAATCACTAAACACTGGATAATATAAAATTAGACTATATCTGGTATCAATGAACTTTAAAGTGGACTTAAAACATTTTGTAAGAAGTGTGTTAAGTCACTTATATCATTGAATGTGATCTCTGTTAAAAAACGAGTTCAACATAACTGGTGCGGTAAGAAGAAATACTAACAGGATAGACAAAACTTGGCAACTGTGCTCTCATAGGTTCAAGTAATACTCTTTAAACATTAAAGAGAAGCAAAGCAGGACAGTCTAGTTCCTAGTGCTCACCAAGCAAAATCCAACCCCTATACCTTTCTTAGGTATTTTGAATGTTAAGCAAAAGCTACACAAAATCCAAACATAATTTCTATTCCATTAAAAATAAAAATCCAACACTTTCTAGTCAAGCCCCAAAAATGATAGAATAGAAACTAAAAAAGTGACTTCTTCAAATCAACATTCTAAAAATTTTTGAAAGAAAATATGATAAGTTCCAAACATTTGCTTAAGTGATACATCTTTGATATGTTGTGGTAATTGCAAAATATGGCAAAAGCAGAGGAGAGAGAAGATAAATGGCCAGACCAGCATTCTCCCAAACTCTCACCTAATCAAGAAAGGAGACTCTACAACAAGCACTGGGCATGGCTATTTCTCTGCAGAGTTTCTGAGATGAACAAGTAGCTGTGGTATATGTTAGATGTAGAATGTAGACTCCAAATTATGACCTTTGTAGAAAAATGAAGAGGTTTCCAGCATCCCCAAATGCTATCAATCCTGTTGTGATCTCCAGGAAATAGTAACATGTAGTTTGCTGGTGGCTTGCCAGTGAGTAATGAGGGATACTCGCGGTACTTTTCTCTTTTTATCCAGGGAGAAAAGCACAGTTATAAAGAGCAAAGCCAATATCAAAAGTAAGAAGTCAAAGTAACACATGTTTGTTTGTCTAGGCCTTGGCACTTGGAATGTGCTGTGCTGGGTGTGGTGGCACATGGCTGTAATCCCAGCTCTCTGGGAGACTCAGGCAGGAAAATCAAAATTTCAAGCCCAACTTAGGCAACTTAGTACTTAGCAAGAACCTGTCAAAATAAAAATATTAATAAAAAGGGCTGAGGATATAGCTCAGTGTCAAGGACCTGGGTTCAATCCCCAGTAGCTAAATAAATAAACAGAATGCCATGTGGTTGGATACCTATTGTGTGGTACCTAGTAAGGTGACAAAGATATCCTGCAGAAGTCTCATCTTTACTATCAGCATTTAAAAGAACATAAAATTCAATGATTTGTTTAGTTTGAAAAAAGAAATCAGATAAAACAGTGGGAATCAATTGAAGACCAAAGGGGAAAAGGACAGCATTCTTGGGGCACAAAGTACTCCACTGTTCTCCGAAGCAAACAACAGGGAAGAATACACTTTTCTTCCGTTGCCATTAAGACAAACAGAAAACAGAACCATGTATTTTAAAGCATGCTGTTATAGCACCGGTACCTTCAAGTTTTGTTACAATGGAATATTCACTTTAATATATCTTTTGTACATGAAATGTATCTAGTAGGAGAAGCGAGATAGTTATATCAATTAGCAAGAGTTTTTAATTTGCTCTCCAATTTTTATTTTTTAATTAGTACGTTTGAAGTACATAGTGGTTACATTCCCTTTGGGCAGTTGTTACACGTATATAAAATGTCTTAATTCTCTTTTTGTCCCCTGCCCTTCCCCTCCATCCCTCCCTCACCCTCCATCTCTTTGCTCCTTTTTGCACAAGATCTATCTCCCTATATCCTACCATCTGTCTTTTATTTTGCTCTTTATTTATATTTTGAGTTTCTCATATAAGAGATACTACACAATATTTAAGCTTGTGTGTCTGATTTATTTCACTTAACATTATGGTCTCAAAGTGCATCCATTTTCCTACAGGTTTATCCTTTTTATGACAGTGCTAAAAGTTTTGACCCAAGATAAATTTGCAAACCCAGAAGAGAATGGAAGAGTGGGAAATAGTTGAATGAGAAAAGAAGAATGAAAAAGCAGTAGTGATTTGAGTATAGGACATATGATGTTAAACTTCATCTAGATTTATTGGTCATCAACCAAGAGCAAGGTTCTGAACTAGGATGTATATGGGATAGCAAGATGAATAATGACATGTGAAGTCTTCTTTACTGGAATTACAAAACACTCATTAAATGTGGTAGTGATGGGCTCCCGAAATGTCTAGGGGAGACTTTATAAATTAGTAGATAAATTCACAGTTCCTGCAGTCCAATGGCCAAGCTTAGACTATTCCGTCTTCCAGTTACAATCTACATGCTCTTGGACTTGTTACGTAGTGTTCCCTGGCCTCAGATACTTCATCAGTAGAACAGGTATAATAGCACCAAATTTGCAGAGTTGATGAAGAGAATTCAATGAGATAATTCAAATAGAACAGTTGGAACAGAGCCTAGTACAGAGTTAACATTGACAAATGTTACTAGTATTGGTGCTATCGTAATCATTATGATCCAGAGCAGATAAATTTTATTATACTAAAAGCAGAGTTTCTCACACATTCTTCATTTGTCTTTCTGACAACTTAATCAATAAGAATTTTGAGAAAATTAGCACTATTTTTTGGTTTTGTTCTAATTCTAACAAAACAGTGAGCATATTCATATTGAGAACTTTAAATCTTGATAATGAATGAAGATTGCAGACTCATATACATTAAGGAAAGAAATACATTTTTTAAAGTTCAATAGTTAACAAGTGTTAAAAATGTACACCACAGTGATGGACAGGTTCATTATTGTGCCTATCATATCAAAGATAATTATAATAGGTATGATCAGGCATGATTCTATGGAAAGAAATTTTTATAATCAAATAATTTTACCTCTCAACAATACTACATAATGCATGTAATGTTCTAATTATGGGCTCTCACCAGGAAATGCTTAACAAAAATGATAAAACATCCATTTATAGAACATGTGAATGAGCCAGAAGTGGGAGCATATAGCAGAGCTACTGGAAAAAGTAGTATAAAACTTCTACAGATGTTAATATGACTGATATAAGTAATGGATGGAAATGCCTAAAAATAGTAGTAAAAATAGTAGTAACTATAAAAACTTTCTCTGGTTATTATCCAGCCCCCCCCCACCCACTGGCAAAAAAAAAGAGTATGTATAAACAGGCTCATTGTTAGTGTCAGATGGCATGTTATTACTAGAAAATGTAAAGTTCCTAAAATCAGTTAATAGTGCCACATACCATTTTTAACATCTCCAATGCTTTCCTAACTACTCTACATTAAATTTAGAATGTCTTAGCATGATAGTAATGTCCTTATCTACTTGTCTCCAGCTAACAGTCTACTCAAATTTGCTATCATTTTTTCTTTACTCAAAATGTACCCTAAATCCTAGTTCTATCAGATTAGAGGAGGTGCAATTCTGAGATGTCACTTTGAACCATGTGATAGTGTAGATAATAAGCCCCTTTTGTCTCACAAATGACAATTGCGTGAGGTTTAACATAATACATAATGTGGATAAAGGAGAACCAGGACTTCATGCTAAATTCACTCCAGATCTAGGCAATGTATATTTCATAATGTTTATAGAACCTGAATATTGTACCTAAAAAACTATTGGTTTACAAAGTAACTTCTATTAGAGTACAATTGTTTAGGAATTGAGCTTTCTCTGGATGTTTCCTGTTTGCTCCTTCAGTAACATTTCATCTTTTCTGTGGCTGGCAGCCTAATCCGCTTTGACTCAATTGGTTCCCCTCTCTTCTGGCTTTCAATGAGATTTAGCCATAGGGATCCTAGGCAGAACAAAAGGAGGGAGAAGCACGAGGTGAGAATTTGGTCTCCTACTTCCTCCTTATGGAGTTGTCTAAGGCTCCCATGTAACCCTCTAAGTGACCACTGCTCTTCTGAAGCTCCCCATGTTGACCTACCTCTCCCTTTTGGAGGGCCTGCACTTGCTCCCCTAGTGTAAGATCAGTTCCACGATTTCCTTCATGATTTCCCTATATCCTGCCACACCTGAGTAAATGCCATTTTTTATGAAATCCTTCATTAAGTCCTTTGCAAATTATGATAATTTGAGTGTGTTCATTTTGTTTGCTGGAACCCTAACTGACATAAGGCTAAATTCTTTACATTTATTTTTCACATGCAACTCCTATAACTCTTTAAATAGGTTTTTAAAACGTCTTTATTTAATGATGAGGGAACTAAAGCTGAGAGAGGCTAATTAACTTGCCCAAGATAAACCAAATAATGTGTTGCAGATCTAGGGTTGGAATTCTAGGAATCTGACTCCAGAGGCTATGCCCTTGATGGATGATTGGAAAGGGTCTTGATTTTCTAAAGTGGGGAAAAATAAAATTCAGAAACTTCACACATTGATAAACTAATACAGCTCACAATGATTTGGTATGGAATAGTAAAGGTGTAGGTTGTCTCATATGCCTTTTGGGGGACATAGTAAAAAATTATGGAGCCAGGTCTAAAACAGATTTTAGGAGAGTTGTCATTTGCTCTTCTAGATTTTTTCCAGTAACTTAAAGTAATACAAAAAAGACAGACTTATTAAATTTTTTGATGATATAAAGCCAGGAGAGAAGACTAGTAGAGTCAAGATTTCAAGATGTTGACAAGCTACAAAAATTAGAAAAGGTAAATAAAATTGAATGTCAATAAAAATTTTATCACTCTATGTTTTTTAATCAAGTGTCTTAAGTCCAACTCAAACGGGCTTAAACTCAGGACAACATTTGTTAGCTTAAATAATTTTACATTCTGAAAGTATACATTAAATACAAGTAAGTGAAGAATCCTAAAAGATGCCATTAGGGGGCTCTCCTTCTTTCTGACTCTCTTCTCTGTTATCTTGTATGTTGGCTTCCAAAAGAGTTCTGGCAACTATAAGGGCTGGTATAGTAGTACCTCTTAGGTTCAGGTCTAGTAGAAAAGAAAACCTCTAAACCCAGCCCAGAGTTCCTTATCATTGGTGCTGCAACAAACCAACTTCCCACAATCAGTGCGTGGTGCTCTGAATGGCCAGGCATGAACCCCATGCCCACCACAGAGACACTGACTCCACACGCCCACAGGAATTCCATGATGGGTAAGGGAGGTACTGTACTGCAAAGGAAATGAGGAAGAATCGATTAAAAGATCAGTGAGGGAAGTGCCAGGCAAAAACACAATGAAAAAGCATGCTGATTATAAAATTCAAAATACAATTTCCAAATGACAGAATGGAAGAAACAAATGGAAGAAACAGCCTATGGCACTATTAATATTGAAAAGGCCTTGGTGTTTTTAGATGACATCACACTATAAACCATGATCTGGATCTTAAAATAGGCTCAGACTGAATTTATTATTCACAGCAACAGAACCAGTTTTATATTGAACTGGACTTATCAGATTACACCTGGAACATAATTTTAGGTGCTACCACATCTTAAAAGACACATTGAAGATCTGATTTCCACTGAATTGAAACGTATGAATGTGCCTGGAAGATGTAACATTTGAAGAATGGTTGGAGAAACAAGTAGGGGTGTTCAGATGGGAGAATCAGCAATTCAAGGAGAATATCTGTGCTGGACTATTGAAGAACTTTCCTATGGAAAACAAAGAACATCAATACACAATTATTGGTGTGCTATAAACTTCCAGCTATATTTCAGTGTTATATAGAAGTCAGAAGGTTTTTGAAAGGAGAAACATGAAAGCCAGTACACTCCTTTCCATCTCTGCCAGTGTTAACTAGAGGTTGGATAACTACTTCTTAGATGTGCTGTTAAAAAGGATTATTGGACTGCATAGAAACATTGGACTACACTACCCTTAGGTTCATCCAGCTTCCTAAAAGGAATTTTACTACCTGAATCCAAACTTGTTTCCCATTGTTTACAATTATGAGACTGTTGACAAAAATCCCTTATAGGCCTCATTTCTCTATATGTAAAATGAAGATAATAATCTGTTCCTTTTGGAAGTTCTGTATTAAATTATTAATGCCTTCAGGGCACTTAGTGTAGGACCCATATTAAGTGTTCAGTATTAGCCATTATTATTGTTATTATGCAGTTGTTCATAGATCTCTAAAATTCTTTTCTATATGGTTGGGTTTCTGTATTTAGTTGTAACAGATTTTGAAAACAAGTTTTTCTATGTTATAAAATATACGGTGAGTTGAGAGTCTCAAGCTACTGTTCCACAGACTGAGACTGGAAGCTGTTCATGCAATCTTTTATTTTTTTAACAACAAAGACATAAACTTTATTACTATTTACAAATTTTAAGTTTGGTTTATGTTTTATTGAAGCAGTAACTCTCTAAACATCCACATCATTCCAGCATTGTCTTCCTACAGTTTTTCTTCTACCATTTAGTTATTTTACTCTTTTCTGATTTGTTTTATATTAAATGATCAATTTATTTGCAAAGTCACTGGAATGTGGTTGGAACTAGTAGTGGTTCTGAACTCAAGGGCCTGACTCAGGTGTTATTGCTAAGACTTTAGCACCTTATCTGTAAGAATCTTTCATTCCTTAGATTTCTTAGCTCTTAGAATAATCTATTTTGTATATTTGCTGCAGATTTCCATTGTGAATACATTGGGTCATGTAGTCTTTTTGCAAACAATTTCTTAAGCTCACACTGAGGCAGGTCAAGTTTGTGACAGAGATATGATGCCTTCCTGATTAATGCACTTCCTCTGCTGGGAAAGCCCACCAAAGCTCCCACGGGGTGTCTTCCAACACTCATTCTACTTCTGTAAAGCTTTGAAGGTCTGAATCTTCTAAGAAAAGATATTGGCCAGAGTTCAGCCAATCGATCCTAAGGAGGAACTAAGCTAAGATTCTGTTTCCGAACTAGGATCAATTGTGGTCCTCTAGTTTCCTGGGCCCTCTTAACCAAGCCATAAATTACAATGTTCCAGATCAGAACAGGGTCTAGGCTGAGAAGTGCGTCATGGCTAATTAACCACACAATCATCTCCTTGACATTTTGTGTCACTCTGAGGACGAAGTCACTGTCATTTTGTTTAGGAGGCTAAACAAACTGGGCAAAATGTCTTTCAGGTTTGTTGCTCCAAATATTAAGAAAACGAAATAACAGCATCAAGCTTTTATCGATATTGTAATTATGACCAATGTTTTCAAACCTTATAAAAGAATGTGGTAAATTGGAACAACATAAAGCAATGTAAATTTAAATATTTTCTAAGATTAACAGAGTGAATTATTCTGCTTCTTATAGTCCAGGTCTGTGGCCCAAATTTTAAACTACTATTTTTTTGTTCACTTTTTAAATTTCTTTTTTAATTAGTACACATTGGCAGTACATAATGATTACATTTATTGCAGGAAGTTTGTAATGCACATAGCACATCTTAATTTTTTGTCCGCCCCCCTGCCCTGCTCCCTCCAACTATTGCTCCCTTTCCCTTTTTAAAATACTCTATTTCTATTTTTTTCTTCAATTCTCTGTTTTTAAATCCATTTTCTTTTCTTTCCCTTTCCCTCTTTCTCTTGTTTCCCTTCATACTGGGAAAAGATCTTCCTGCTTCCTATTCTCTATCTTTTTATTTTTTTGGTACCAGGGATGATCGAACTGGGGTCCTTGCACTTGCGCAGCAGGTGGCAAAACCACTGAGCTAAATCCCTGGCTCCCCTATCATCTATCTTTAATTTTGGTTTTTATTTATAATAATTTGGGTTTCTCATAAAGGAGAAACCATGTGATATTTAAACTTGTGTGTCTGATTTATTTCATGTGGTCTCAAGTTACATCCATTTACCTACAAATGCCTCAAGTTTATCCTTCTTTATGGCAGAGTAGTACTCCACTGTGTATAAATACCACATTTTTAAAATTCGTTTATGTGGCAATGAGCATACAGACTGCTTCTAAGATTTAGCTATTATAAATCATGATGCTATAAACATATGTAGACATTTATCACTGTAATATGATAACTTTAATTTTGGGGGAAGAGACCTAGAAGGGGAATAGCTGAGTCAACTGAAATTATTATTTTTAGTTTTTTTGAGGAATCTCTATTCTGATCTCCATAGTTATTGCACTAGTCTACATTCCCATTAACAATGTAAGATTCCCTTTTCCCTGCAGCCTTGCCAGAATGTGTTATTATTTGATTTCTTGACGATGCCCTTTCTTTCTGGAGCAAGATAGAATCTCAGTGTAGTTTTAGTTTGCGTTTCTCTAATGGTCAATGATTTTGAATATTTTTTCATGTCTTTATTAGCCATCTGTATTCCTTCTGAAAGGTATCTATTCATTTCACTTGCTCATTTTCTGATTGGGTCTTTTATTTTGGGAGGTCTAATTTTTTGAGTTTGTTATATATTCTAGATACTAGTCCTCTGTTCAAGAAATAGCTGGCATAAGATTTCCCATTCTGTAGGTTATCTCTTCGTTCTGTTGTTTGTGTTCTTTGCTGTGCAGAAGTTCTTTAATTTGATATGATTCCATTTGTTGCTTCTTAGTATTATTTCTTGCGGCATTGGAGTTCTGTTCAGAAAGTTCTTGCTTATGCCTATGTCTTCAAGAGTTTTATCTATTTTATTTTCCAGCAATTTAAGGTAAACTATTACTTTTGAACATACTGAAAAAAGGCATACTACCTAAAAAGGCATAGGTGTACATTTGAATTGCTCCTTAAATATGGTTCTATTTGAAGACATAATGAAACTATTTATCTACATATATTTATTTGTCTCTTGGTCAAAAACATCAAGATAATCGCTAAGTTTTCATTCTATCATTCATTTATTTACTTTTCTGTTCTAAGCATTTCTCTAAAAGGTGAAGGTGTACAGTGGACAAGACATCTGGCCCCTGCGCTCTGCTTTAGCAGAGGAAAGAATGTGACAAGCAGCTCCTAGATGCCACCTAAAGACCCCGCCTCCTTGTATTTAAAACTTTGTGTAACCACTTCCTCCCCTACAAATCAAGTGATTTTCTTCTAGCAATGTAAAAGACAAAAACCATAGGAACCCACTCCAATGTTAGGCTGTAAAAGACTAACACGCTGCTTTTCTTTGCCTCACCCCAACCATGGCGATACTGGGAGGCTAGCATTGATAAAATCAGATGTCGTAATGTGTTTTGCTAAGAAGAAACCCATGCAACCTAGAAATGAGGGAGATCTCTAGTCAACAGCCAGTAGGACCTGGGATCCTCAGTTCAACAACTTTCGAGGAAAGAATCCTGCCACAAAACATGTGAGTTTAGAAGATGACTGCCCTTCATTGATCTAACTTTAAAGTAAGAGACTCATAAATCCATGCCATTTTCCTGGCCCGGAGAAATGATGAGATATTTTTGTTTAGGCTGTCAGGTCTTAGAGTAATGGTTCTATAGTCATAAATTACTAGTGCAGACAGATAAGTAACCAAGACATTAGGAGAAAGCAAGAATGAAGGAAATAAGCAGAGATTAAGACAAGAATACAAACATCAGGGAGAGGCCTCTAGGAGCAATACCTTTTTTTTTCTGGAATTTGTATTTAAGTTGAAGATTATAAGGTTAGAAAAATCTGTCATAAAAATAGAAGGAGAAAGAGAATTTCATAAGTAGCAAACAGCAAAGATTCTGAGTAGTAAAAATACTTGGTGTAGTAGAGGGAAAAAAGCAAGAAAAGAAAGTCCTGAGCACAGTGAAAGAATCAGGAGAATGGCAAGGGACAAGAAGTGAGGTCCTACAGTGAAGGAGCTTGCATTTCATATTTTAAAAATGAAAATCATTTTATAATTTTAAACAAATATACATAAATATATATTATCACTTCATAAGAAATTTTACCTAGGATAGTGAAGACCAAAGCTGCAGCAATGATGAGAGAGCTGAAAACAGGATGAACAAGTGGTAACAGCAGAGATGGAAAGTAGACAAGTATCAAATTTATTTTGTGATTAAACTCTACAAGGTTGGGTGTTGGGATACTCAGGGAGAAATAGGGAGAGGCCCATGATGGCCCAGGGTTTTGGACTTGAAAAAATGGTGGCTTAAGCCAACCTCGAGATTGGAACCACTTGGAGATATAAATTTGGAAGGAGGTGGTAGTTAAAAATCTTTTATATTTGATAACTTTGAAGGTGCTTGCTGCACATCCAGACAGAATATTCTGAAAGATACCTGGATATGCAGTCCTGCACTTGGGTGGGGGAGATCATAACTGATCTGGAAGCAGACGTTTGGTGAGAGGTGAAATGGGGTAGATATGATGCACAGGTTAACCTTCTGCCTACAGCCATTTGGTCAACTGACTTTAATTAGAAGGAAGGAAGATGGAGAATGTGAATTCCTGTGTAGTTAAACTGGTGGTGAAATGCTTTTCTTCTAAGATCTTCAAGTTTCTCATAAAACAAAGAGGACAAGGACATTAGCTGAACGTGCGAAGTAAGAGGAAGAGAGGAAAGATATTGTTCTTGGTGAGGGAAAGAGGTGATGAATGTGGAAAGTTCTTTATAATGATCTGCAGTAAATGAGATTAGAATTATGGTACAGAATGGGAACAGGAGCAAAAAAGAACCATATATATGTATATATAAAAATATAAATATAAAAATACAATATATAATGCAAATACAGAAATATTCCAGATAAAAAAGAGAGGGATGCTTTATAAATGAGGAGGGAAGATTCAACCCAGAGCATAAGCAGAGGCTTTGGTCTTCCACAGCATGTGGAAATCTTCCATTGTAAAACTGGGAAAATGTGAGCTCTTATCTCTCTTTCAATTTTTACTCCATTTCCAATTGCTAGCAAGGTAAGTAGAGATTTAGAGGTATGAGTTCTTCAAGTGACAGTTTCTAATATGACCCTAGAGTGTAGGTACTTTCCCACACGTTTCATTGTCATTTCTAATGGTGAGAAGTGATATGTTATAATATTTTATGTCTAATAGGCTGTAATCACTTTGAAGATATTTTAGAATGTCATGCTTTTGTGGCTTTTCTTCCCTGTATCAGATACCTGGCTATTCCTGCACACCGACCAAATTTGGAAGCACTGAGATCAGGATGGGGTATTTATCGTGGTCAGTTGGGACCTCAACTGCTCATGGGGTATGGGACTCCAATCTTTTTGAAATTAATTAGAGATACAAATGTAACTGAGATCTGAACAAATTTGTCTATCTCCAAGCCCCAGGTGAAGAGCTGGGGCTGATTCATATCAACTGCCTCCAGGGAAGAAAAATAATGAGGGAGGGAATCCAAATGACTAAACATTACTAAACAGGCACTTGTTGGTATAATTGTCAACCTTGGCAGATTCAACTGCGAGGAAAATTGATGATAGTGGCCCAGCACAACTGTTCCAACCAAAATAACAGCAAGTGGGCAGCAGGGAATCTGCTAAGTGGATAAACAAATGGGTACTAAGAGGAAAAAGTAAAAGGGAAATAGTCATGTGAGGTTTAACTCAAAACACCACTAGACATTTTTGCAGACTAGATCAACTGTTTTCTAAAATTGGTCATTTTTCTGTAGTCTTATTAACTAGGCTGCATGTTTTTAGGCCTCTCAGTCTTCACTGTCTCTATACTGTTCCAGAAAACTCAACAGAGTCATTCTCTACAAAAGCCAATGTTTTGACAACCCATTATATTCCATGTTCTTTAAAGACGTCTCAGACTGACTAAAATTCATCTTAGGTTGTTTACATTTAATCAGAAGGGACAATCTACAACCTGCTGTTTCCCATCTTTGATTTGTAGAGTTTTTAAAGAACTATCATTGAATGAAGGTGATTTTCTTCTCTTGTTTTTACTGATATTAAACATCCTTTTAAAATCTTCCTTCCCATAAGCAATTTCAAATACATTGAGATTTATTGAATGATTTATTTCCTATGAAATTCAACAAATGTTCATTCATCTTTGAAGAAAAGTCAGAGTCCAGCTATGCTGAGTAGACTTGTGTGTCATTATGTCTTTAGTCATTATTTTATTTGGAGTAAAGACTGCAAAAGAGTTAATAACAGGCATGCTTCTAAGTCAATTTGTATTTGGGAAAGCCATTTATTTTACCAAACAAATATGGTATTTATTTGATAAATATGAAACAAAAAAACAGAAATCAGAAAAACTTTAAAATAGATTAATGATATGTTCATATATTATCATACTGCGTAAGAGTCAACAAATAAGGGAAATATATGTCCAGATTAGATTACATTGCATTTCAAGAAATAAAAATCAGGATTTAAAAATTAATTTTCAGGTCATCAACAATGTAGAACTTAGAGGATAAATTCTGGGCTATAAGGTAACATTTCAACTGATTTCTCTATTTCCACACTAAAATCTTCTGATTTTTAAAAAATGATAAATAGAAGTTATGTATCCATAAAGTACAACTTGAATATATAATGTATGTATAAAATATCTATATGTGGATTTTGAAATAGGTAAATGAAACTAATTGAAACATGCTTTAACCTATATACTTATTTCTTGTGTTGAGAATACATAAAATATTTTACTTACTTGCTTAACAATTTTCAAGTATGCAACATATTGTTAACTATAGTTGCAATGATACACAATAGGTCACTTAAACTTACCAATTCTAGTGGAAATTTTGCATTCATTAACCAATATTTACCCAATACTCCCACTCCTCAGCATCAAGTACTGAACATTCTACCTTTTAAAAAATGTTTTTTATTTTAACATAATTCAAGTAGATATTAATAAAGAAAATATAAAAATACTTTGATGAAAAAATTTCATAACAAAATAATTAGAGAATAACAATGGCAAATACACTGTGGATCATGATCTTAAAGGAATATAGTTTCAATTGCTAATCTATCTCTCAACTCATCTCCTAAGAAAACAATACCTTTTTTTTTTTTTTTGGTACCTGGGATCAAACTCGGATCCTTGCGCTTGCGTGGCAGGCAGTGGAACCACTGAGCTAAATCCCTGGCCCAAAACAATACCTTTTTTGCAAAAAACCCACTTAATTATTAACAAAGTATCTGACACTCGGTATTATTTTGAACATTTTCTTTCTCGTTCACAATATCTATTATCCATTTTGGTCCTTATCTACCTTTTGAGATTCTACTCACTTTCACATCTACTTTCTGAGATTCTACATGCAAGTGAGATCATGCAGGGCTTGTATTTCTGCTTTTGGCTTATTTTGCTTATCATAAGTCCTCCAGGTTCATCCATCTCATCATAAATGATAGGACTTCCTTCTTTTTAAAGGCTGGGTAGTGTCCCATTGTGTACATGTACTATATTTTCTTCATTCATCCACTGCTGAACACTTGGGTTGATTCCATTTCTTGGCTACTGTGAATAATGCTGCAGTGCAGATATCCCTTTGACACAGTGATTCCATTTCCTTAGGATACATGTCCATTAAGAGGATGATTGGCTCCTGTGGTAGTTATATTTTTAAATTTTTGAGAAACCTGAACATTGTTTCTAATTATGGCTGAACTATTTCATCTTCTCAACAACAGTGTGGAAGGTTGGTTCCCTTTTAATTCTTCATACCCTTGCTAACACTCACCTTTATTTTTTTGGTACTACCAGCCATTCTAACAAGTACGAAGTGATAGCTCACTGTGGTTTTAATTTTCATTTTCTGATAATTAATGGTGTTGAGTATATTGTCATATAACTTTCAGCCATTTAAATGTCTTATGAGAAATACCTATTCAGATCCCTTGCCTAATTTTAAAGTTGTGTTATTTATTTACTACTGAATTCCAAATATGTACTTTGGATAGTAATCCCTTATCACATGTATACTTTGCAAATATTTATTCTTTTTCTAAAAATTTTCTTTACTCTGTTGATTGTTTCATTTTCTATGAAGTTGTTTTTAGTTTTATAGAATCCTATTTGCTTTTGAATAAAAAGTCTATTTTTGCTTTTATTGCCTGTGCCTTTGGGTTTACATCTAAAACAATAATTGCCCAGACCAATATCATGAAATTTTTTCTTTATGTCTTCTAATACTTTTCTGGTTTCAGTTTTCCAGATTCAGGATTTTTTACTTTTGTATGTTTATGCCCTTGTTCCATTGTAAGCTTTTTTTTTATGTAGTGTGAGAGGAGGGTATAATTTTATTCTTCTGTGTACGACTAAGAGACTACCCTTTCCTTTTGTGTTTTTGACATCTTTATGAAAAATTAACTGATCGTAAGTGTACGGATTTATTTCTGAGATTCTGATCTCTTTCACTGGTTGATGTGTCTGTTTTTGTGTCAGTTTGCTTACTATAGCTTTGAAGTATATTTTGGTGGCAGTCTCAGTCATGTGAAGCTTTGCTTTTTCTGAGACTGAAGTATATTTTGAAATCAGGTAGACTGATACCTCCATTTCTGTTACTCTTGCTCAAGACTGTTTTAGCTTTAGTCTGTATCTTTCACAGTTCCATGGGAATGCTTTTTAAATAGTAGGAAAAATTTATTGAAAAATAGCTTCTGTCTAAGAGAGGCAGAAGGGAGAGCGGGCCCCAGTTCCATAGGAATTTTAGAAATGTTCTTTGCTATTTTAGTAAAAAGATCATTGGAAATTTGATGATGATTGTACAGAATCTGTAGATTGCTTTGGGTAACATAGACATTTTAACATGAATTATAATCCATGAATAAGAGATGTCTTTCCACTATTTAGTGTCATCTTCAATTTTTAATCAATGTTTTACAGTGGTCATTGTAGAGATCTTTCACTTCTTTGGTTAAAGTTTTCCCAGCTATTTTTATTTTATAGTTAGGGTAAATGAGATTAATTTGGTTGCTAGTGTTTTGTTCATCGAGTATACTGCTTGTAACTTTCGTGTGTGTGTGTATGTGTGTGTGTGTGTGTGTGTGTGTGTGTGTGTGTCCTTGCTTAATTTTGGCATCAGGGTAATTCTGGTCTCATAAAAGAAGTCTGGGAGTATTCCTTACACTTTCCTTTATTTTTCTTTTGAAAATTTGAGAATAATTCATACTAGATCTCCTTTAAATATGTGGTAGAATTCAGCCATGAAGCTATCAGTCCATTTCTTTGATGGAAAATTTTTATTATTGATTCAATATTCCTACTCATTATTGATCTGTTCAGACTTTCTATTTCTTCATGACTCAGTCTTGGAACAGTCTTGGAATTTATCCATTTCTTTTAGTTATCCAGTTTGCTATCTAACTTCGATTAAATCAATAAGTTGATAGAAAACATATGCATTTTTCCACATTAACTAAGTAGATTTTAATGAGTTTATTTTCCATGTCTTTTCAAATCCTAAAATTCTATGTATCTATTACATCATATTACATATTTATCTAAAACTTATAAATTTAAATAAAGCAAAAATTCTAAATGATTTTTCCTTACTTTCACAATCTATCCAGATATATTAAGCTCAAAAATTCAATATGTGAAAACGTCTCTGGAGAGTAAATGTAAAAACAAGAAAGAGTTAACTTCCAAGTAAGCTTAAGAGCTTTTTGTTGCAGAATTCACAAACTGAAATTTATTTTATGACCAATTAAGTGGAAATTTAACCTGGAAGAAGGTACCCACTGCACAATGAAGGGTACATGCCCTCCTAAAGCCATTCATATTAAACAGGAAAGTTTCAAAGTGGTTCTGCCAAAAAGAAAGCAAACCAGCAAACCAAATGACCTAGAAATCTACAGATAAAATCTACAGACAATTTTGACTATTTTAATTCAAATTTGTTGTTTAGTATACTTTAGCTATTACCAAACTAATACTGTGTGACAAACCACAGAAAAATTTAGAGGATTAAAACAACATTTATACATGTATTCCAAGCTCACTGGTCTCATGGTAGATTGGAATCAGCCAATCTCAGCTGTTTGGCCTACTTTGGCTACAGGTTTAATTCAAATTAGTTCCATATGTTTTATTGTGGAACCGGAGCAGAATGGGTCATAGCTACTCAGAACCAGAAAGTAACTGCATAATTACTTAAATCTCTAATCTAAGCACATTATTTTGACCAGAATTGAGTTGACAAAGTAAGTCACACATGTAAGTGTGTGGTAAAAATGTTGGGATATATATTCCATGTTACATGTAGTTGAAGAAGAGAAGTGAATAAAAGACAAATGAAACACTGAAACCAATACTTCTTTAGTATACTAAATCTGCTGTGTGACCCTTGGTAAGATATTTGTGGTTAAACTCAGATTCTAAGATGGATGGTGCATGCTTGTAACCCCAGCACTTGAGAGGCTGAGGCAGGAAGATTGCTACAGTTTGAGGACAGCCTGGAATACACAGTGAGTTCAAGGCCAGTCTGAACTATATAGTGAAACCCTGTCTCAACAAAACCAAAAACAAACTCAGACTCTAAAGACATACAGACCTAATGTGAGGTCTAGCCATTCACTAGCTGTGTGACCTTGGATAAATTAAATTCTCTCCATTTATGAAATAGAAATAACAATGATAACACCAACTTCATAGGTTCTGAGTATTAAATTAGATAATCATTTTAAGTATTAAATTAGATAATCATTTACTCCTTATCTGAAATGTACTTAATTGAAATTAAAACTAATTAGCATCATTAACTATTTTGGAAAAGGACTTGAGAAGAATTGGTATTATATTTTCATTACATCAACTGATATTGCAATGCTATTGCTTAAAAGTAGATAAAAATTAGTTTAAAGCAGTGGTGGCAAACCTATGGCATATAGATATTTATTTTTTCTTTTATTTATTTACTATTTATTTATTTATTTATTTGGTACCAGGGATCAAACTTGGGACCTTGCGCTTTCGAGGCAGATGGTGGAACCACTGAGCTAAATCCCCAGCTCGACTTATTTTTCTTTTAAGACAAAAGATGTTAATATGAGAGGTTTTTTTTCCCTAAACTAAAACCTCAGTATTCGGGTTCAATTGCAGTGTTGAGATAAATAAGTGGGTTTTGGGCAGCAGTTTGGGCACTTGTCTCTAAAAGGCTTGCCATCACTGGTTTAAATCATTTAAAAAATTAATTTACTTTTCTGACTTCTACTTTATGGAAACACTAACGGAAAGAGCAGATGAAATAAAGATGTGAAGAAAATCATTGCAAATCGTGGCTTTACGATGTCAAGCCTGACATTTAGTCTATATATTTGTCAACTCAATTAAGCACAGCAACTGAATGAATGAATGAATGGAAGAACTGAATTACTTACAGTTGGCCATGTAGTCCTCTATAAGCAACATTACACAGGCTGACAGAGAGCATAAAGGAATTTGATGCTAATTAAAAGAGAGATGACTTCTTAAAATATATGTAGTTACATGTTGATAATTAACTTTATGGCACCATATAATTCTATTTTTGTTGGGCAAAATAAACTATCTTAGAATACTTTTTACTTTCAACTAGAGACACTCAACTCAATGTCACTTATTAGGAAGGATAAAAAGTAGGGAAGCTGTCCACAGTATCAATAGCCATTCAGACTAAACCTTCCAAGATTCCAGCCAGGATAGCACAGCTCCAAATGCCATTGTTTAGCAAGACTTGGAAAAAAGAGACTTGCTTCAATCTATCTCTTCTCACTTCTCAGACGACTGGGGTCTCTCCACAGAACTGGGTACAGGTATGCCAGAAATTGTGTCTACATTTCTAACACCCGAGTAGTCAAGCAGGCCTGGAAGTTGTGAGCCCAGAAAGTTGTTGGTAGTGTCAGGCAAATGAATGCTGCCAAAGAATATTTCAGGATTTAGAACTAATTTAATGGTGTTGATATTTAAATATTTTAGTGATACCTAATTAACAATAGGCCATTAACATATTTTTCATATTTTAAACATTTTAATATATTTGAAATATTTTTGCTTGGAAATCTATACCATTTTAAGTTTTTTTTTGTACTGGGCATCGAACTCAGGACGTTGAGCTTGCAAGGCAGACGGCAGAACCACTGAGCTAAATCCCCAACCCAATACCATTTCAAATTTATGATGTGTTAAATGGACTTCTAAAAGCCAATAATATCAGTACTAACTTGTGACTGGCTCTAGGAAGATTTTCTTTTATGAAACAACACAACAAAATAAAATGAGTAAGATAAAAGAAGAGTCACCATCTTTCTTTCTTCTGTAAAGCTAGACTGTGTTCTTTGTGTAGCATTATCATTGGTGGTGGTGGTGAGGGAATCATTTACCGGGGGCTTCCTCAGATCCACTTTAAGAAAGAGCATACATGGTGCTATACATCTGGAAACATTCCCTCACAACCACTCAGCAGTTTCTTGGAATATTTTTGCATTTTTTAAAGCATATATGGACAGCATTTTAAGGTCACATATAGGTTCCAAATGGGGATTTTTGTCAGTTTTGTTTACTATATCCTTAAGCACCCATAATAGGTAGTCATGATAATTGCTGTGGTTAAGCTTAATTATGTCAACTTGACTGGTTGTGTAGGAGATTGGTAAGGCACATTTCTGGGTTAGAGACCAGACTCAGTGACTTGCATTTCAGGAGCAGAATGTGGCCAAACTGACGGGGTGTGATTTATGAGACAAGTCATCAAAGACTGCAGTTTCCTGCATGCTCAATCCTTAGGGTATGTTACCTGCCATATTGTGAGAATGTACAAGAAGCCAAATGGAAACATCTATGCCTGAGCTACTGTGACCTTTGTCCAACAGCCATCAATGAGCCACCATGGAAGTAGCTCCTCCAGTACAAATGACTGAAGCTTTTGCAGCATCTCAACTCTAACTCAAAGAGAAACTGAACCAGAACCCTCCAACTAAGCCTGATCACTCACAGAAATCACATGAGATAATAACTGCTTATATAACCCATTTATTTGGGGATAGTCTTTTATGCAGTGATATATAACTGACACTGACACATATGTATAATATAGCTTTTTCACTAAAAGTGGAAATTCCTGCATTAGCCATTTAATATGTAATTTTGATTAATTTCTTTAACCTCTCACTTCTCTGAAAATGGGGATATTATCTATTGTACCAGTTTACCGTGAAGATTAACAATTTATTATATCTGAACAATGCCTAGAACATTGTCTGATAGCTCTGATTTACTTTTTCATCAATGAGAAGCCAACAACATATTTTATTTTTTTGTTTACTCCTCCAGACAAAAATGGAGTCAAGCCTGAGAGTTATAAAGAACCTAATTTCTAAATGCATCATGATGTAAGAGTTAGGACCCAAGGTATTTATTTGTAATCTGCAATAGATTTTCTCACAAAAAGTTATTTGTAATGTGAACATAACACTTGGAAAGCCTACTAAAGCCTACTAAATTCTATAAAGTCCCTCAAAGTAGTTATATTCAAAGTAACAACAACAATATAGCAATATGCCTACAGACGATGTTGTGCTCAGATCTCCTTTGGGGACAGGATTTATGCCCCGGCAGCTGGGCATATTGTGTTCTCAGAGCCCTCGAAGCCAGCCCTCTGCTGGAACTATACTCAGCCAAACACAGTTGCCTTTTACACCACACCCGTCTTCCTCTGGGAAGCCTGTACCTACCCATGGGTTCCTGTGGTGCTGTGGACATCCAGGTCCTTTGCTCTGACACAGCATATCTCTGAAGAGCAGTTCCAGCTCCAGCGCTCCTCACAGGGCTGGCTCAGGCCTTTGTTGTGACTGGAGGACAGCCTAACTCTATCGGAGCCCAATCTTTCTTCCTCTCCTACACCTCACAATTACTAACCCTGAAGCATCCCCAGTGAACTTCCTGCAGGCAAATCTCCATCTTAAATTGTGCTTCCTGGGGAACTCAAATTGTGACATTGTGGAGAGCAGTGTACTTCATGCAGCACACTTCGGAACTCATCTTTGGGCCTGGGCCTACTATGACTTGCATGTAGTTATGCTTACATGAGTGGTGGCTGAAGAAACAGCATAGTTATGCATGCAGGTGGCTCAGGAAACCATGGCACTGTCACACTTTCCTCAGGCAAGGCAGGGGCCATCCCCTGAGGATGGTGGAAGAGATTATTCTCTAAACCAAATGCTGTTATTTGAGGCACAGGAAATTTAATTAGAGGAGTAAAATGGAACAGAGATAGTTTTATAATGTGAAGAGTGATTTCATGACAAGTTCAAGAACTATTAAAAAGCATATACTATGCATTGCTTATATGTATTACTTTAAAGAAAATGTATCTCACTTCTGGGTATATATCTGAAGGAACTGAAATCAGTGTTCATTGCAACACTATTCACAACTGTTGAGAAACGGAAATAACCTAAATGTCTATCAACTGATGAATAAACAAAATGTGGGATATATAAAGAATAGAATACTTTCAGCCATTAGGAAATTTGTGGTAACATAGAAGAACTTGGTGAACGTTATGCTAAATGAAATAAGTCAGGCACAAAAATACCCTATGACCTAGCCTATACGTGAAATCTACAATAACAGAACTCACAGAAATAGGGAACAGAATAGCGGTTAACAGAGGCTGAGGAGGAGGAGAAGTGGGGAAAGTGCATCAAAGGATATAAAGTTTCAATTAGGAGAAATAAGCTTCCATGGCCTGTTGCATAGCATAACTGTGGTATACAACAATGCATCATATATTTTTAAAATATTATGTCTACTTGTTTTTTAAAAAGTTAAAAGTTCTATCAGGGGCATGATTTACTCAGGCATGTACAAATTAAGTTTTAATAGTATTCTATCGTATTATACTTGAAAACTTTAGAAATACTTCACATCTTAGTTATGACCTTTGATAACTCTAAGTCCTTAAATCAGTTAACATTCCAAGCTTTAATTTTCATTCCACATTATGGAGAACACAATATATTTACTTTTAAAAATTACTTTGATCACTAAATAATAAAACATGTAAAACACTGCTGTGTGTTAAACACATCTTCAAAGCTCTTCATTATTTGACAGTTGCATCTGTTTCATTGTAAATGCAGACAATGAAAATACTGAAAGAGATTTTTCTAATGTTTGTACTAGACTAGACCATCTTAAAAGACAAGGGCAAAGAGGAAATATGATATAATGCTCAATGAGGGGAACTTTATGTCTCTGAAATTTGGCTGAAGCCTCCAAACATGAGTGTAAGAAATATAAGCACCTTTCATAATTCCTCACCAGATTTTTTCTGAGATGTGACCAAACTGATCCTTTATTTATATATATGAATATAACAAAGAAAGTGTAAGCAGAGGGACATAATTATAAATGGAAATAAGAGCTGATGTAAATGCAGAAGATGAACAGAGAGTTAGTAAATTTTAGACTTGAAGAAGGGATTGCTTATTCTCCTGTACTACTTATAGAGCTGGAATAGAAACACCAAAGAATCACTTACAGGGACCAAGGACCTTGAAGAAAGCAAAATGAATGTCTCCAGCCAGATAGACCCCTGCAATTCTGGAGAAAGTCAAATCTGCACAGAACTGAGGTATCCACAGAAAATGGTTGATAGGACTTGTCACTGTTTGGCTCTAGAGACTGCTGCCTGCTCTTCTAAAAAATACTAAAGGCGGGAGGCAGCTGGAACTTTCCACAATGACAGAATAGTGTGGTCAGCAAGAGTTTGTGACCTACACTCCTGTGTTGCATCATAGAAGGGTTTCCCTTATGCCAGGTGGGTGTAAAGCAGCATCCAGGTGTCTGCCAGATAGATGGAGCCGCAACCCAAGAGGGCTTCTGCTTGGGTGTGGTGAGAAAAGTGAGTTTGCTGAGGAAAGGAATGCATTAAGCTGGAGCTGAATATTTGCCCCAATTAGGCAGATACACGGAACCGTAAATCTGTGCATGTATGTGTAAATGTATGTGTGTAGGAGGAGGGAGTGGGTAGCATCACTAAAGAACATAAAATACACTGCACAGGAAAACAGCACATAAATGTTTATCATGCTGAATGCTGCTAGCAGTTACAAATTATGCCAGTAATTAAAAATGTTTCATTCTTTTCCTTCTACTCTTCTCAGGTTGATTCTGAAAAGTCAAACGAGAAAAGGGATAGATATAATGTAAACAAGGATAGTAGTCCTATCTAAACTGGCCAAGTGGAGAGGGAAAAGCTTCAAACACTACCTGAGGCTCAATTTTGAAATTGGAACACCTAAGGACTGTTTGTTCTTGAAACTGAGAATTATCAAGAAAATGAGACAGTCCAAACAATTGAAAGTGACACAAGTGCTATTGCGTCTTCCAGAGAGGTCTTCAGTGGGCAGGAAAAGAAAATCCAACCAAGAGTTGAAAAGAATTATGGGAGAAAAATTATTCCCCCGCTCCATGGCGTATTATGTGCAGCCCATTCAGTAAGTTGGTATAGAGTTAAAAGCTATGTCCATAAGGAAGACAAATGAGTCAATTTATGAAATAACATAGTTTTGAAAAATCGTTGTTAAAAAAAAATTGTTTGTTTTTTTAAAAAAAAGATGATGGGTGAGATGGTTCTCCATACGGGCGTCAGGGGGCGCCATAAAACCAGGGCAGCCTGGCTATTGCAGTAACAAGACAACACAGTGGAATGGAGAAAGGGCTGCTGAGAAGGTAATTGGTGTGCACTTAGTTATTTACGTTTTCTGGATGTTTCCTACTTTGTTGTTTATGATCTGAGATGTGTCTATTCTAGGAAAAGAGTAAGACACATGAAAAAGAAATTGAAAATTATTTCTTTGAAAACAGAATCCAGGTTGCTAAATAAGTTTCACCTGCACTGAATGCTTCATCAAAATCAATGATGCCTGTAATCAGAAGTGCCCTCTTCTTGTTTAGTTTCCCTACTTTCTAACATCCATCAATTCAGCAGTGGATTATGGAAGTCTAGATCACACACGGGCACCTAATGTGACTATAAAGAAGCGGTCTTTTCTTCAGCGGAATTACTCTTTTAATGTTCTTGCTTTCCAATTTACATCAGCTAGAAGCTGTTAAAGTAATAGCATAAGCATTAGGAAAATAAAGAGACTATGGAAGGGAAGATTGCTCACGTCTGTTTTATTCATCACACTGCCTGTTGAGTTTATATCACTGGCTTCAAATTTCCAGTTTCTTTTCTTTTATGACTAGTGACATTAAGGGCAACCTGTCATCTCTGTAAAATAACATTTGTAGTACTCTGAATCTTCTCAGTGTAATCTTTAATAACTGTCTTATGTTCAAGTTGACAGCAAGCAAGTAATAAAATGCCGAATACCGTTTTATAGGTCACATAATACAACAGTTTATTTTAGTTCAGTGGGGAAATAACAGGTAATAGATAATGAAGTCACTATGGGTTTTTATAATATAGTTTCTGAGTTGGCACAAGCTTCAGAAAAGCCTTCCTTTCAGCTATGGCAAAACAGAAGTGCATTTTCCATTTTCTAATGATTCATCATACTAACATTAACCCAGAGATGGCATACTTCAGTTTTCACAACTTGATGTATGTTATTATGCAAACAAATCAACTTTTAATGAGAGAGTATGCCTTTTTCCCAGAACTTCAAATTACATGAGTGAAAGAATCAATTATTCTACAACTGTTTAGAAAATTCAAAAATATCTAAGACATCTCTGCCCAATGGCCACCTGTGGTTACTAAAACTTGAAATAGAAACAAAAATTATATAAAATTTAAAATTCAATAACTACAAGGTAGTGTATTCTTTTATTATAGTTTATTGTTCTTATTATGGTTTATCTGTTTAAACATTTATTTTTCAGGTTTTTGTTTTTTTTTTTTTGGTACCGGGGATCGAACTCTGGTCCTTGCGCTTGCACAGCAGGTGGCGAAACCACTGAGCTAAATCCCTGGCCCTTTTTCAGGTGTATTTAAGATAGTTGTATTAGTTCTGGATATTGTTGTACTAATTCAATCCTTTGCATCTAGCAACACTGCCTCTTCACAGAAGTAGATAATTTGCAGTAGAGTTCCAGCTCAACATTGTGTGTGTGTGTGTGTGTGTGTGTGTGTGTGGCCCGGGGGGGGGTGATAACGGAGGATCAAACCCATGAGTGTTCTGCCACTGTGCGATATGCACAGTACTATTTATTTTTTAGTAATTTTTATTTTTTGAGACAGATATGGTGCACACATGTAATCCTAGCATTTTGGGAGCTGAGAAGGGAGGATCACAAGTTGAAGTCCCACCTGGGAAATTTATCAAGACCAGCTCACCATTTTGAGCTACACTTCATGGGCATTAAAACCCAAGTAGACCATCCATACCACCAATGACCAGTGTTCACATGGTCAGTGTGTTAAGTGGAGAGCTGACTATTTCCCCACTTCCTTTTATGTCTTTACTTCTTTTATCTGTCTTCCCTTCCTGATATCTCTCAGTTAAACTACTACTAATCTAGCAATATAATTTTTATTATATTCTTTTGAGCATCTACTCTAGCAGCTGGAGATGCCTGGCTTCCAACAGGTTGAATACCTTCCATTCATACCCTGTCTGGTAAGTGAGTTTTCTTTGGTCCTTTTTGGACCTTCTTTTCCCTGCCTTCTCCCACATTTGTGCAGAGCCCAATTCATATAATAAATTTTGTATTCTACATCCTCATAATTTAACTCTGATTGTACTCCAACTTAGCCAAAGATAAATGAGTTCTACAGATGATTCATGAAGAAGGACACTACAGATGGGTTAGCATATCCACAAACTTGAAGGTGATGCTTCCAGCCATGTGACGAAACAGCTTATGATTTCAAGTAGATTTAATTAATCACTTTTATTAAGCTCTCTTCTCTTTAGAAAGTGTTTACTCTATGAAAACATTGAAAAATAGTTTTATTAATAGCATAGGTAATAACATATTCAGATGAATCCAGCATTCTATAGTCTACAGTAAAATTTTAAGCTTTCTACCTGTTTATTTACCAAATCTATGAACAGAATATGTCAAAGGTCTGAGCACTTTGAAACGACAACATGCTATTCACAAGGTGCTCATCCTAGATAAGGAATGCTTCTTTGCCTGCTTTTCACACAGTTGCATATTTTTACATTCTACTTCACTTTCCTCTCATTACTGTAAGAACTAAATTCCTAATATTTAACAAATAAACAGTATTTCAAAGTTTCCATCACACTCTTCAGTATCTCTAGATCCTCTTCATCAAATTCTACTCAAAGTGGAACCTCAGCAACATTCATGGGAGATAGCAATCCATCTAAAGAATACAGACCTACCATTTTTCTCAAAATAAGGAAAGGAAAAATTTAGACAACCAGAGAAAGGAAATTTCATCCAGCTATCTACCAGGGGTCATTGGGTGTCTGAAAATAAATTTCCAGCATTTGTTTTTCACTTGTACTTTTGTTCATTAAATTTATTTCAAACTTGCTTCCATTAGCCCTTCATGAATTCTTGGTTGTCTTTATAAAGTTAATTTCATTCACTCCTCTATATTTGTTTTATGTTTTCCTGTATTTTACAGATAACAAGCATTATATAATGAGTTACAATATACTTAGAAAACATCCCTGCTTATGCTGGAGCAAGCCTATGTTCTCTTGGTTTGGCAGATAAAATTGACATACAGAAAATACATTTTAACTCTGGACCCCAAAAAGTGAAGTACAGGCTCTAAATCCCAATTTCTCTTCATTAGATGTACAGTTAAGTCCCTAATCCTTACACTCACACTGCCTTTGCTCTGCCATCTGTGGCTGTGTATTTAGGATGGCCTCAAGTAAGCGAAATATTACTAATGCAGGGCCTTGCAGTGTTTTCCTTCAATAACTAATTCTTTTTCCAAGGAACCTGCAGAAAGCTAGCTATCAAATTCAGAGAAACATATGATGCAAAACTGTTTTGAGAAAGGCGATGTGAATAATACATGTGGTAAGTAAATAATATTATTACTTTCATTTACCCATCTTACTATGAAGGAATTAAGCACTAAAGAAAATGAATTATGGGATTATAAATTAAAGTAATTCATTCCAAATTAGTGTGACAGAAAGTGACTAAAGCCACCCTGCTGTTAGTGTAGTCTGAAAAAAGATAGAATTTCTTAGCTGACACAAAAAATTCCTTAACTGCACATGGGCAAAAGCCATGTGCAGCAGACACTGTGACTATATTTTAGAATTTATTAGTGGGCTGCAAAATAAAAAGAGGTACCACCATTTTATTAAACTACTCAAGACTCTGGGCATATAAAAGGTTTATGCTTTTTTTTTTAAGCAGAATAAAGAATTCTATAAAAATTCTATCAAAGATCACTAGAACTAAGAATAACAGCTCCTTACTGAAGAACAGCTACATAAATTATTACACTTACTAACTTTCCTTTTATGGGTGCCTGTTACAGAGTTACAACTTTTAAAGGAAAATGACTTTTGAGGCTCAGATATATTGTTATATAAATTAGGCGAAATTAAACAAAAGAAGTAAAAAAAAGTTTAAAAAGGAAGGCGTTAAGAGAGGGAAGAGAAGAGCAGGGCATAAATCAGACAAGAACAAAGGAAGATAAAATATTAATGGTGGGGGAAGTGAAGAAAAGAGAGAAATGGAAGAGAACAAATGACACTGACAACAAAAGGAAAGGTCTAGATCAGATTCCCAGTGCTGTGGGATACATATCCTTCCCCAAAGCTATGCTATTTGCTTTCAAGGGAGGTTCTGGAAGACTCTCAGGGCCAAGATGAAACCATTTGCTTTGAGCTCACACCAAAGAAAGGCCACCAGGATCCACTTGGCTTTCAGAAGGTCTCCAGGAACTTGCATTGTTTTCATAAGTTCAGACTTCTAGCCCCAAGCACCTCAAATCACTAATGAATTAGAAAGAAAGCTCTTCAGTAGGAGAAAAGCTGCTTCTTTTAGGGCTGATACAAACAGACTCACAAAGGCTCAAGGTGCCCTCAGAAGACACCTGCTAGAAGTAAAGCTAGATTCTGGCCCTAATTGTTCCAGGCCCTTTAATTGTTGTTAAGACCCTAATATTTAACTAAAATTATAATTTTTGAACAATCCAATAATATTTTCCTTTTAGGTTCCTGCTTTTATTTTTAAAGTTACCTTAAGTTTAGTTGTATTTAAAGAAGAGATTATGAGCCAGGGATTTAGCTCAGTGGTGCCACGTTTGCCTTGCAAGTGCAAGATCCTGAGTTTGATTCCCAGTACCAAAAAAAAAAAGCAATTTTACAAGGGAAATGAGCATTATTTCCTCAGAAAAAGGGTAAGGAGAGAAGGTAAGATGTCATTATTTCTCCATTATTATTGCTTTATTCCTCAGAATAAAAGAAGTTTTAAGTTTCCATAAACTTAATCTTTCCTGAAACTTAATAATTATTTTATTTTTTAAAAGTGTAAAAAGCCATACTCAACAACTCTTGAAGGGGAGAAAATTCATGGCAAAGAACCATAGAAGCAAGCGTTCTAGTGCCATTTCTTCCACTTATTGTAAGACTATGCTAATGATTTAGGCTTTTAAAAAACTTTGCCTGTACCAGAAGCATATCAGCCATCCTAATTTTACAAGATTGTAGTGTGGATTAAAAGAATGGGGAGCTTCCATAGTAAGGATTAAGAATTATGTGTTGAGGGCCAGGGATTTAGCTCAATGGTGCTGCTGCCTCCCTCGCCAAATACAAGGTCCTGAGTTCAATCTCCAGTACAAAAAAACCCCACAAAACTATGTGTTGAACTGAGGAAGACTTTTGGAAGCTCTTTGAATACATAAAAGCATACTATTTTTAGTATGATAAAAATACAGAAAGAAGTTTACTGCCAAACCCATATACATGCTTCTTCAAGGCAGTGTATTTATTTAAACTCAGAGAAGTATTTTCTCTTTTATAAAGTGACTCTTTACATCCAAGATTGTTTTATGTCATTTATTAATAGTCTTGAATCTTTTCATGTGTTGAAAGAAACATGATTATTAAATCTAGTACTCTTTTAACGCATATACTAAATTACACTGATTTAATGCTTCCTGCACATTTCCCGTGACCTTAACATTTGGTTTGTTGGCATTCGTGTGCCCGAAGAAATCCTTTGTAGACACTAATATTGTCCTAGGATATATCCTTTCTGATGCTGACACCTGTACAATGAAGACATCTAGAGTGCAGTTCCCAAAGGTTTGGCAGAAACAAGTGTCAACAGCTGTGCAATTTGTTTGCCTTTTGCCAGTTCATTTGGTCTGAAGAGAAAAGGCAAAGACAAGCTGAGCCCACAACGATCAGCTGGAGTGAAGGCATTGATTATGTTAATGCAGAAATAATTAGATACATGGTTACCATAAACAGCGTTTGAAGTATTTCAATAACTGTAATTCCAGCCATTGCTATCATCTAGCCCTTGGCAGAGACTCCAACTCTCCATTTTTGTATGGCTAAATCTGAGCAAAAAGCATCTAGCACATTGCCTAATGTGAGAAAATTACTAATAAATGATAGTTGGACAGGAATCTTATGTATTGGTTACTTCTGATTGCTCTAAGAGAAAATTACATAAGCAGGCTATTTCCTCTTTTTAAAATTCTGATTCAAACCTCAAAAGGATACTGCCTAGTATTTGCAGTATATTTTCACAGCTTGGTTAATGTCTATTACTACATAAGAATCTGACTCTTTCTTTAAACTGTATGTTTCTGTTTGCCTTCCAGGGATCTTTTGCGTACCTTACATATACATTTTTGAGTTGTGCATGCCTTGCCTGCCCACCTCAGATCTGACTTTTCCTGTCACCACTTTTACTTCTCTTGATAATGGAAAAAATGAGCTTCTTCCTGTCAAAGTGCCCCTTCTATGGACCCTATTCCTTCACACCTTATATGGATCTTGGCCATTCTCTTAGTTCACTGGTTCTCCAATGAGTGATATCAGCATCACCTAGGTACTTTCCTGAACCAGAAACTGTTAGAGTGAAGTGATACTCTAACATTTGAGAAACACTGAATTAATTCAGTAGTCCTCAGTACTAAGTACATATTTGAACCATATAGGAATTTTTAAAAAAACAATTCTAGGGGGCCATTCCCAGAGATTATGTGTAAAGGCTCTGGGACTAGCCTGAATCTTCCATTTGATTACAATGTCATGGCCAGGATTGAGACCATTTATCCTGGTAGTTTCTAAACAGTCAGTCTCATTCCTAAAACTAGATTGTTCCTATCAACATACGTGCAACTTCTATTCACTTTAAAAATTTTCCTCTGCAAATTTCCTGAAGATTTACTTTTAGAGACTACATATCTGAAACCATACACAATCACTCCCCCCCATCCTGTTCTTCAGTGGAATCCGATCTGAATTCAATCCTTTACATTACCTTGCAAGTGTCCCTTCCAACACTGCCAATGAACTGCATCTTGCCAAATCCAAGTGATACTTTTCTGCCCCCATTACTGCTCTTAACTTTGTTTCTCTCTCCTTAATGAGTGTTCTTCCTTGCATTTCATTATAGTTTGTGCCTTTGGTTTTATCCTCCCAAATGATACCCTTTCTAAAATCTTGTAAAACTGTCCTCGTCCAACTGACAGAGTTTGGAAATCCTCAAAACTTAGGCCTTAATTCCCTTTTCCATCTTTTATTCTTTTTCCAAAGAAGTTTTTGATCCACTTCCTTGGCTTTTGATGTCAAGTACAACCCAAATCTATCCCAGATTTCTGCTGTGCTTCAACACTTCCATCTTCTCCTGCAAATCTGAGAGGAATCTCCATCTTCACACAGAGAAATCTTAGTTATTACCTGTAACACTGCTAGTCTTCCCCAACTTGGTACTGGATTTCAATCTCAGGATGCAATAAAAACATTCTTTTCTTGTTGAACACTGCATTCCCCAAAGAATAACAAGTCCTATAAAATCAAACTGCAAAATATATATTAAATATAACCACCTTTTATCTCCACATTATTACCTGAATCAAAACCACTATGAATTCTTACCCTATACCATTGCCTTTCAGTCTTAGTTTTGACTCACTGGGTACCATAAAAATAGTATGAAAGCTTCAGTTCGATCTTGTAACTCTCTCATTCAAACCTCTTAATTAATTTCTCAGTTCATTTATATTAAAGGGACACTTCTTAGCCTGCATTAGTGTCCTTATTAGTCTTTTTAACTTCTATGGGCTATCCTTTGTCCCCAGTCTCACTCACTTTCCTCCAGTCTTACTGATTTTTCTTCTGTTATCTGTTATATGTATGCCCCAGCCCCACTCCTATTGGCTATTCTAATGGCTGGCTACTTTTTAATCGAGTGGATCTCAATTAAATAATGAAGTTTGATCCTTCATTATGAAAACAGCTTTTCCATAACCAGTCCACTTAAAATTAATTCTCCAGTCGTATGTTACATCACAGCTTTTATCATCATGAGTATGTATCTGTTTGTAACTGCTTATGCTATTTCTTCACCCCAGTAGTCTATAAGGACAAGGACATGTCTGCTATGTTCAGTTTTATCTGTTATCTGTTAACACGATTCAGAGGAAGTGTTCAATACTTCTTTAAGTATAAATGTTATGATCAGGTTAGTATTAAGCAGCAATTACTCTTTTTCCTTTAATAAATAATTGAAAATAAACTGACTCATTTTTGAGCAAAATATTTGAAGTTCAGGATCCTATTTTCCATAGGTCTGCATAAAAATTACCCATGATTAAATGCTTTACAACCATAACAAATGCAAAAAAAAAAAAAAAAGACAAATATAACAGCCACTTTCCAAGTTCTCAGTACTCTTTGGATAGAGGCCTTGATGGAAAAATATGAGTTTTCTTCAGGAAGTACATTAATATTAATGTACTTTTAATAGACATTAATATCCATAACAATTATATTTAAAACCAAAATAAGCACAGCATAAAAATATTAACTTCAGTTTTTCTATCCTTCAGTACTGCTGTTTGCTTTTCTTAAGGTGAAATGAGCGTTTATTTCCTTTATCATTTTATATTGCACTAAATATAAATTCACCTGGAGTAGATTCTGTTCCTCTAATTTTACTTAAATTCTGCTTTTGCCTTGCCTACTTTTTACTGTCCCCAGAAGAGCATTATTTGATGGTAGAGGTATAATAGTTTTTAAATCATTTTGGACATGACAGAAAAAAATCAAATTATGCAATTTGGCAATTAACTAAATACATCACCTATGTGGACATGATTTAGTGTAGTTCAGCCACAACTGAAATAGGTCAGGGTTCCTGTCAGTGGTTTTACACAAATTGGTCCTTTTCTGTCTTATTAAAGGCCCCTGAAAGTGAGGTCTCATATTTAAATGCAAAGCAGATATTCTATATAGTATTACCTTGATGCAAAGAATCAAGCATTTTATGTTTTGGCACACATTTGCTGTTGTTTTGGTCGGAATTTAATGATCACTTCATACAAAGATTTCTTTCAACAGGTGTTTCAAAATGCAGTCCTAACCACCTACATAATTTCTGCCTTAGGAACTGTTAGGAAATGAGAATAAAATGGGAGTCCAAAGCACCATCCAAATAATAGATGATAGGTTGCTATTTAACAATTTTTCCAAGTGAGACTTTCTCATTTGTATAAAACTCCTACACACTCAACTTCTGAGTACCAGAATCCTGCCTGTGGAGTACTTGTGTGTAAAGAAGTTAATCTAAAGACCAAGACAAAAGAAAAATGTTAGTCAAATAAGCTCATGTATTTTTATTAGACTTCAAAAATGAAAATGATCTATCAAATTTCTCTGGAACAGCATTTTCCTTTTCATGAATGTTAAAATCATGGGAGGCTTTCCTAGATTTGTTAACTGAAATGCCTAGCTGAATACATAATGTTCAGAATATTTAGCAAACTCCTTTTCAAATAATACCAGCATACACCTTTTAAGGAAAATATAAATGGTACGTTTGTATATTAGAGTTTACCACTGTTTAGTGTCTGTAGTTTTAGAAGACTGACAAACTGAAAGCTTGAATGATTTCATAATGTTCCAGTATACCTATGAGTAGTCATCAGTTGATGATCACTACGGATGATGCTGACCAGGTTCACTAAGAGAAATGATCCAACTGTGAACTGCTACAATCAAGATGCTATGTGCCCTCTAATTTATTTATTACTTTTCTTCCTGTCATAAGATGAGTGGATAAGAACTTGCTATTGAGACATTTTGTCTCCAAATTCAAGGATGAGAGGTTTTTTAGCACCTCATAAAGAAAATCACAGAAAGCGCACTGTTTAGCAAGGCAGGAAAATCCAGCAGCAAAAGTAATAGTCCGGTCACTTTGTTGACATTATCTTCAAAACAGAAATTCCTAATAGTGACAGTTGATGACAATCACTATGTTTGCAGTCTACTTCTCAAGCACAGCTGTTAGGAATCTGTATCATAAACAGTGGCAGGATGCAGAAACAACTGTGATATACTTGACAAAGGATTTAAGAAGTAATTTCTCTATATAGAATCTAGCTTCAAAACAATATAGACATAGAGCAATGATGAGTTCCATAGAGCTGAATACATATACCTAAAAATTTGAGTATAATCGTGTTGTTTCTAAAAAGAAAACCTTGTCTGCAAATATGTATAAATTAACATATTCTACTTAATGGTTCTTGAAGAGTCTTTATGCCTAATTTTTTGTTTGTTTGCTTGAGACAGGATCTCACTGTTGTCTAGACTGTCCTCAAACTCTCAGGATTGAGTGGTACTCCTCCTGGAGCCTTTCAAATAGCTGGGGTTATTGGCACATATTGCCATGCCCAGTGCTTATGTTAATTTTTGAAAGATTGAACCCTGATCTTTAGAATCCCAGAACTCAAGTGGAAGACCTAAGAGACAGAAGTGGAATCAAAATTAATAATACCTGTGAACAGGCATAAACAGAATGATCATGAGTCTCATGGATTACTGGTAATCTAGTCAACCAAACTTGAGTTTGAGTGCCACAGTATATAAATAGCTAACATTTCCTCCACCTTTAAAATGAAAATAGTTGACCAAAGAAAAATATTTACAAAAAACAAACAAAAAAATGAAAAAAAAATAGATCTTACTTAAAAAAGCTATCAGATTCAAAGGTGGTGCTGCAAAAATATCTGGTGAGGACCGGGGATTTAGCTCAGTGGCTCTGGCACCTGCCTCGCAAGCACAAGGACCAGAGCTCAATCCCTGGTACCAAAAAAAAAAAAAAAAAAAAAAAATCTGGTGAGATTCTAATAAATAAATTCCATAATTAAAACATTTTACCAACTACAAATTGAGTAAAAATAATATTTAATGAAGAAAGATTCTTTTGAAGATAGCCTCTTTAATAAATGGTGCTGGAAAAATTGGGTTTCAACTTGCCACAGATTAAAACTTGACCTATATCTTTCACCATGCACTAAAGTCAAAATGGATCAAAGATCCAAATATTAAAACAGAAACACTAAACTGGCTGGAAAATAGCTTAGGTAGAAATCTTGAAGTCACTGGTATAGGAAAAGGCTTTATGAACAAAATCTCAGTCACATGGGAACTACCACAAAGAATCAACAACTGGAATCTCATCTTATTAAAAAGCTTCTGCACAGCAAGAGAAACTACCAACAGAGTGAAGAAGCAACCCACAATGTGGGGAAAAAATTTTTTACCAGCTATCCTTTAGACAAAGGACTACTATTTAGAATATACAAAGATCTTAAAATAATCAGACCCCCCAAATTTAAAGACCCAATTGAAAAATGGGCATCTGAAATAAATAGACATGTCTCAGACAAAGAAGTAGAAGCAGCAAATAAACATATGAAAAAATGTTCAACATCACTGGTCATTCAAGAGGTGCAGATGAAAACACTGTTGAGATTCCATGTCATTCCAGAAAGAATGGCCACTATCAATAAATCAACCAGTAACAAATGGTGGCGGGGCTGTGTGAAAAAAGGAACCCTTCTCCGCTGTTGATAGGAATGTAGACTGGTACAACCACTGAAAATCAGTGTAGAGATTTTCAAAAAATTAGAATTAGAGGTCCCATTTGACCCAGGTATTCCCCTTCTGGGTATATTCCCAAAAGAAATAAAAGCATGATACCACAGTAATATATGCAAACACATGTTTATAGTGGCACAGGTTTTTATAGCTAAATCTATAAACAGCCCACATGCCCATCAACTGGTGATTGTATAATGAAGATGTGTGTGTGTGTGTGTGTTTATAAAATGGAGTACTACTCAGCCATAAGGCATGATAAACTAGAGATATTTATAGCTAAGTGGATGGACCTGGAGACCATACTCTTAAGTGAAATAAATAGGACACACATGTATAAATACCTAATTGTTTCTCTGGTGTAAGAAACTGAAAGTGTAAGTGAGGACCAAAATGTATAACTGATATTGTGAAACAGGAAGAAAAGGTTCAAAAGGGAAGGGAACTAGGTAGGGAGGGTGGGGAAAAGGAAAGAAAGGAAAGAACAAAAAAGAAAAGAAGGTAAAAATGGAAACAAAGCGTATGTAAATGGGGGGGGTGGATGATGGGGTGGAAAGGAGGGAAAGGGAATGGGAAAAAACAAGAACCAAGATATATCATGTACAGGTACAAATTCCCAATGATGAATGCGATCATAATGTATACCTAAAATGTACCAATAAACTTACTGAATAAAAAATAAAATAAAATTTTACATATACATATATATTTATATGTATATACATATATACACATATCTCTCTAAAGTTATATCCAAACAATCTTCTAAAATATATCCTTGGGGAAGGATACCAAAACCACAACACTTACCAGCAGGCTCAGTTATACTTAATGAAGACACAAACTATTCAGGGGTCATTTCATAAAAAATTTTTGCCATTCAAGTTTGTCATGTGATTAATTAGGCAGTTATAAAAAGTGCCGTGACAACCTCTTTCCATAGAATGGATCCTGAAAGATCATTCTTTTTGTCACAGAACATAGCATGCTATTGACACAGTAGAGCCTCATAACCCCAAAGATGTGAAGGTCTTCTGTCAGTGAACCAGGGGGACTTTAATGCATGGACAGTTGGCCGTAATCCAGGAAGCTGGCACATCTGCTGTAAACTTACCTGCTGAAAACATTTATTCTACCTTTGTCTTTAGAGAACCCAATGTCCATGACCAGTAAGTAAAAAATCAAGAAACTGCTTTAACTCCTTATCTTGATACAAACTAATACACTGTAAAGGAAATTAAAATTCATCATGTAATTCAGTTATAACAATTACTTGCCACTCAGTGTACGTTATTGTAGTTATTTCTATATATTCCTATTCATACACCAGTATGGGTGCAATAATTATAGATTTTGTATGTGAAAAATTTATATTTTATGTATAAATATATTTAAATATCTATTTTATATAAATTATCTCAATAAGTATTGTTATGTTCTGAATGTTGTTTCTCTTTAAAATTCCTACTTTAAATTCCCAACCCCCAAGGTGATAGTAATAGGGGACAATTTAAAAAAACCACAGACCTAGCTAGGCTCTTTTATCCTATGAAGACACAGCAAGAAGGCACCACCTATGAGTGAGGAAATAGACTTTCACTTCCCATCAAATCTGCAGGACCCTTGATCTTGGACTTTCGAGATACCAGAATTGCAAGGAGTAAATGCTGGTTATATATAAGCCAACAAGTGGCTCATAGTATATATATATAGCATGAATATGTGTGTACACATTCACATATTTTCTACATCTTTATAAATCTCTGAAATTCAACATATTTTCACTTCTTTGCATATCTGCCTCATTATCCTGTAAAATGTAACATGTAGTTGCTTAATCAATAATTCATGTTGGATGATTGCTGACAGCTTCAAATAGTTCATTAATTTGTTTGCACTAAATCTGTTTTTCCTCTTACCCATCTGTGGGTTCTAATTTCAAGTATTGGGAAGAGTGTATATAGAACTGGTTTTGAGACATGAGTTTAAATTGTCATTTTCCTACTAATAGCTCTATGTATTTCTTTGAAGAAATTATTTAGTTTTCATCTGATACAAAAGATAGTGGTATTCATATCCAAATTAATATAGAATCAAATTCACAGTAGTGAAATACATCTATACTGTAAATATGTCTTGAAAACTGAAATAATATGAAAATTAAGGATTTGTTATGAAAATGGCTGAGGCAGAGATGACCATTCATCAAACAGAAACTCCTTCTGAGCACACAGTGAGCCAACTCTCTTCTAGAAAATTGGTGTTCTAGAAGATCCAGTTCCTAGAAGGTCCAGTGTTCTAGAAAATCAAGTGTTCAAGAACATTTGTGTTCCAGAAGATCTGGCGTTCTAGAAGATTGAGTGTTTTAGAGCTGAATGGTCAAGAAATTGGTATTCTGAAAGACTAAGTGTTGCTGCTTTTTGCCACAGTAAGCCAGAGCCTAATTGTGCCAGCTACCTGTTTATGCAGGCAAAATTTATTGGAACCCAGACATATCTGGGTAAGTTAAAAATTTATTGGAACCCAGACATATCTGAGTACGTTCAAAATTTACTGAAACCCAGACATATCTGGGTTAATGCATAAATATGCATGCATAAATATGCATGCATTATCCATTGCTTCTTTTTAGCCATAATGGCCAGGTAGCTGTGGCAGAAATTTTATGTCAAACAACCCTAAAATGTTTACTGTCTGGTCTTCAAAACAATTACTGACTTGTACTTCAGTAAAATAAATAAATAAATAAATAAATAAATAAATAAATAAATAACAAAGTAGAAGGAAACACAACCCCACTACTGTTTATATCCACTGAAATTATTATTTGCTTGTTACAGCATATAGTATTACTTTAGCTAACACAATGATCATATTGTTTCTTAAAGTAAATTATTTCTCTAACCTCAAAAGCCCTAAAGGAAATTACTCATTTTTGTAGCTGATTCCAAGTTGTTAATTTCCTTTAAGTATTTAATACAAAAACCAAAATAAATGACTTGGAACCGCAGTGTTCAGAATTTTTTAATTAGAAGGTATCCAGCAGCAGATGGTATAATTATAAGACCTTTGAAACAGTATTATTTGATACCACAAGTTATTTCTGAATATTCTAAGTCTTGTATTTCAAGCAAGAGAGTAAAATTAAATAATCTATTTTTTCATTTATATAACCATTATCTGTAAAATATGCTGTGACAGAGACTGCTAATTTTCTGCAAACATCTACAGTATTCCCCTCAGTGATGGTGAAACTTTCAGAGCTTTCAAGGATAGCAAACAGCCCATTACAGCACACATGCCTAGGTTCCCCACCACTGAGGTTCTGTGTTTGTTTATTCAACACTAAACACTTCAATGCTAAAAAGAAAAAGGAAAGATTACATCATCCAGTCTCTCTTACAAATAGATATGTGACTAAATTCTGGCCAAGTGAAGTGAATGAAAATGAAGCATACAGATTCCAGAAGAGTTACTGAATGGGAGGGCAATGCTTTGTTCTTCTTTTGAGGAGATGTAATGCTATGGCTGGAGCTAGTGAGTTTCTCCAACACAATAGGAATTTGAATCTCTTTTGATGTTTAAGCTATTATATCATCTCAAGATTGCCTACTTTTGCATGAGAAGAAATAGCTTCAACTTTCTTAAGCTGTTTTCATTTTGCATTTGTTACTTTAGTCTGGAATTAATCCTATCTTATCAAGTAGAGAAATGAGTTAGAAATTAATGATTTATCAATAATAATAAAAAGAAAATTCAACAGTAGCAATAATGAAAAAAGCAGAGTACAGTAATGATTATCCAAAAACCTATGTAAGAGGAATAATATTTTTGAACAATATTAATGGCCCTTTTTTCTCATAGTTTCTTTTATTAACATTCTGATATTCTGCTACTGCATCTATTTATCTGGGAAAGGGTTGTTACAGCCAGAATGCAAAGAGAAAGAATGCTAGTAATCAACTACTGACATTTAAAATAGGATTCAGTAACTAGGATTGGAGAAAGGCTTTGTCCAAAACAAGAATATTTTACACTCTTAATTAAATTAATAAATCAGAACAAAGCTTAAGAGGACAGAAATCATATATTTTATTCCATGCTGCAGAGATAGCCTTCTGCCCATGGTGCTAGTCTACGAGGCAAGCTAGCTTTGAGAAAGTATATGAAAGCTACAGAGAAAATCCAAAATATGCTTCTCCTGGCCCAAGGGACTGTGAAAGGAAGAAGAAAGACAAAATCTGAGATAACACATAAAAGGTCCCATTTAGCTCTCTGCAGAAGAGAGCTTTAGAAACAGAGCCATTCTGAAATCTAGGAAAGGGCCTGGCAATACTGGGTCTAGTGAGCTAATTGCTATGATGTACCCACAGCAACTTTCATGCCTGGCTCTCTTTGGTACCATCCTATAAGGTGTGAGTGCAAAGATGCATTTGGATGAAACTGTGTCCAGATTTCTGATTTCCCATTGTTTGGAGAGGCCACAGAAGATACATGAAAATGCTCTGTGCTGCTCAGCATGGGCACTAATCACGAGAGATCTGTGGGTGGCACAGACTAGAGAAAGAACAAGGGACATCAGGCAGAGGTGTGTCTGGGATCATATCTTCCAGTGGTAGAAGCCATTACTTCCCCAAAACAATATTTAAAAAATCAATTAATCAAATAGAAACAATCAAATAGTTCTTTGAAGTAAATAGGATAGGATCTTAGAAGTGAACGAAGAAAATCAGACAACACTAAAGCAAAATCCAACAAGAATTCAGTGAACATTGACCAACAAAGATTGAGATTAATCTACTGCAACTACGTTGCTTTGCTGTTGTACTTTGATACAACCAAAAGAATGAAGAAAAAGGCTCAAGAAAACTGGCTTTATTTTTTAAAAGAATGGAGTTTAAAGACATTTTAAATAATTTCATTAATGACTGAAATCACAAAATGTGTATTTTATTATTTTTCCTTTGCCCTATGGGTAGGGATCATAAGAGAGAATAAATCAATTGGCTAAATTTACCCATTGATGATGTATATTTTCTATATACATGTAAATACTGTGTGAGTTAATTAATTCAGTCAGAATATTTACAATGTTTAAAGAAAAGATATGCCAGGCATTACTCTTTAAATTGTACCAAAGAGCATTATAATAAAATATTTTTGCAAAAATTAAAATAATTTATAGATACCTTAATTATTTTTGAGATGGAAAAAATAACACAGATATATTAATAGGAAATTTTAGAATGAACCTAAACAAATTATTCAAAGTTTATTTCAGGTAACTTTAGAGAGAAATCTATCAATTTATTGTAAGTTTAGATGATCTATGTCTTCCTTTAATTCTTATAAATATCTCTTAAAATGTCACATTGGGTGGGCCAACAATGCCTTGCATCAGCTGTTTTCCTCAAAGAGTCTCTCTTCTATTCTATTATTATTATTATTAGTGTTGTTTTTATATTTATTCTGCATGGCTCACTATGGGTCATTTACCATCATTCATTTATCATCAAAAAAGAAAACTTGGCTCACTCATCTACATTCTCCATATATATTAGACCATATGTTCTTACTTACTGGGTAAAATTACTTTCAAATAGAACCTTTATTTTAAAGCATTCTGTAACAGTGACTAATAATGTTAACAGACCCAGTTATTACTCCTCCTGTCAGCTGCCATGATGATAAACTTTGTCAGTAGAGGTTGCTAAAGAGTCACGGGTGGAAGAAAGGTTTCCTTCCCTGGTGGGAGTGAGTGCTTAAGGACAATTTCCTGCAGTACCTGCAGTTTCTACAACACCTGGCTCCAGCAGAGCACAGATATTCTGCGAGTGTGCTTTTAGCTGTATCTGACAGCCAGCAGCTGAGTGGCTCTCCATGGAGCTTGTGAGCTCAGTCAACTTTTTGCCATCAGTGAGGCATGGATGCACTCCCCTCAATGAGATCTGGATCTCATCAGCAGGGAATGTGTGGGTGTGTTGGGGGAGGGGAGGGTGTGCCCCTTGGGTGCCCTACTTCAGTCCTGAGGGTGATAGTAGCTCTCTGTACATGCTCTTCCTAGCGTCTTTAGAGTCTCCTTTAGTTATCACTAGGCAATTCCCATTAATTCAAAATTTTATTGTAGGGCCAGGGATTTAGCTCAGTGGTTTCGCTGCCTGATGCTAAGGGGCAAGGACTCGAGTTCGATCCCCGGTACTAAAAAAAAAAAAAAAAAAAATTATTGTAACCGATAATTCCTTACATTAAATTTTTCCTGTTCCTAGTTACAGTTTCGGCCCTGAGAAGGGTCCTGGGAGACAGACTGACCAACACAGCATTTGGGAGTGGTTTGGGCATTGCCCTGGGCTTGACTGCAGCACCAAGCTTACTAACTTGGGAAATGGGGTTCAGTGACAGTGCCCTTCATCAAACTCTCCCCTGTGGTGTGTTGTGATGAAGTACCAACTGAAGCAAGGACCTGGAGAGCCCAAGTGGCTGTGGCACTTGACTTTTATAATGACTCCGAGGACTTCAGTGTGGGATAGATTTTTGTTCGTGAACTTGAGCACTTTCAGAGAGAAAAATGACAAGCTTTCAGTTCAAGTCATTTAGTGAGAGTCAGAGGGCCAGCATGAGAATCATGAAAGAATATTTTATTTATTGCAGCAATAGGCCTGATATTTCTGAAAATTTAATGTAATATTTACTTGTGTGGGTTGCTAAATTATAACAACAATTAAATTCACAGTATGGCAAGTATCCCATGTAATATTTAGGTCATTAGTTGGGAAAGAATGAGATCTTGACACTCGGCAGGAGGACACTGATATTCAGGTTACCATATGGATCATCTTCCAAATTCTGATGGACACACCTTTTGAAATCTTGGTATTCTGAATTGCAGGCATAAAGTAAGTACTATAATTAAGTATGATTTATTTCTAGTCTCTTAGGAATCATTAATTTTGTAGTTCTTTATCATTTATAACTCATCTATTCCTAAAATTACTAAAGCAAACTAGATTTAATAATTTCTTTTAGTGTAATCAAAAGTTAAATGTAGTAAACCTAACCAAACTGTAGGAATAGAATACAAGAATGACTATATAAAAATAATGTAGAAGATTTCAGTGTTGTTCTGTTGATAAAATACTAAATATATGAAGAGATTACTGAAAACAAAATATTGGAAAGCTTTGTTAAAATTAAGAACAAGTGTTTCATGTATGTAGTTCTAACAGAAATTTAAACAAACATGATGAATGAAATATAACTGAAATACAACTTTGTTTTGTCTGCCAATATTTCTGTGAACTTCAAAGGAATCCCATTTTTATATTGATCCAGGATGAAATCTCTGTCTCCAGTAGGTGTCTTGGCTCACTGGCTGATTTTCTGAAAATAAAAAGTTCTTTCATAATTTTAAATAATTGGCACATTCTCCAAGAATGGAAACTTTTGCTGGGTAACTCCTAAAAGAAGCAGCATACAGCCTACCTTCTCATTCCACTTTAGATAGAAGATGGGATTCTCATTGCTGCAGTGGCCCTTCCAACAACAAAAATGTTTTTCTCATAAAGTCTTCTTTTTCTGTTTTTGGTCATTTTTGTGTTTTCTGAGTGGTTTAGGATTATTGGGTGAGGAGGAGCTAAATAGTTTGGTCTGACATCTCTTTTTTGTATATGTATCTTCTATTAAATCTTATTACCCTGGTAGAAATGTCAAGTTTAATTACATATATAGATATACACTATTTATACTATTAATATATATACTATTTTAATTAATAAAGTATACCTTGACTTATAATATGAATTTATTTAAATAAATTTTAATTATTGATTCTTTCAGGTCAAGCAATGTTTATATAATGGGAGATAAAGCAAGGATATTTACCTATTTTCTCCTGAAAAATTCATTGTCTCACAAACTTTCTAATTCATAAGCTCTCAAAGCTTCCATAGGTAATCATGCTAAGAGTAAATGTAAAAATAGAGACTTGGATAATGTTTTATCAAATTATTTCTTTATAATTCCCTGGGTAGTTTGTGCTTCTAAATTCAAAGTCATCTTGATATTTCTACTTGCTTCTTTTCTATAATAAACCATCACATAAAATATTTGAAGAATATACTTTAATTTCATGTTAAGTAATAGTAAGTTTAATTATTGTTTTGTGAAATAGTTATTTTTACTAAGTGTCCCAGGTTAAATATAAATGTCCCTCAAGGTCATAAAGAACATTGTTCTGAGCTTGAGAAGACAGAGCAGAAGCGAACAACAGAAAGAAGGCCTCTTTGAGGCTTCTTGATAAAAATTAAAGCCCACTGGAAAAGTGAATAAAATCTCTCCAATAAAGGCACACCAGACAACCTTAGTTGGGGGAGCAGCAGTGTAGACTAGAGCAGCACAGCTGCAAGCAGATCCCAGCCAGGGCTCTGCCCTGACCTCAGAGGCTGGGGCACACTGGCCAAGGGCCCTTCTGGAAAAGAGCTGCATAGGCACAGAAGCAACAGCCAGAGGTTTGCCCCGATACCATCAGTAATTGCATGAGATCCTAGCCAGAAGCTTGCTCACACAACAGGAACTGGGGTACACAGCTCTGGGCCAAAGGCCCTCCCAGACAACAGCTACATAGGGGCTCTAACCAATGGCACACCTAGATACCATCACAAGTGTCCACAGGCCCAATTCAGAAGCCCACCCAGACAACAGGTCAGCTCAGGGATCTGGAAGGCCACTTTTCTGAACCCAGGGATTAGTGTACTGATGAGCATCAGAGAAAAGGCAGCTCGGTGGCTTGCTGAGAATTGAAGACCACTGGGTGAGCAAAAAGTTATAAAAGTTCTTCATTATTTGCCTATTTCTCCAAATATCATTACACCTGATTGTAAGTACAACTATATCAAAGATTTAATGAGAAGATAAAAATCAGAAATAAATAGTAAACATATTTTAAATTTTAGAAATAACTTTTTGTAATATTTTATCATGTCCATTTAGTTAACATACGTTAACTAAATTTGGAAAAGTATTCAATATGGTTACCAATGCATCCATTTATTCATTAACATATCCATTTATCTATGAATTTTCAGGAGTTCATTCTATTCTAGGGTCTGGAGATAAGAACATAAACCTTATAATCCTGATATTCGAAGTATTTACCTTTAGTGACAAAATTTTTCACAGTAAAACAAACAAATCTAGTAAAGCATAATTATAAATGTGCTAAACAAAACACCAGTTGTGCTAGTTACTTTTCTCTCATTGCTGAGACAAAATACCTGACACCCAAAGTTAGAGAGGAAGGGATTTATTTCGCTTACAGTTCATAGAGGCTTCAGTCCATAATCAGCTAGCTCCAAGGAAGGGATGGCAAACAGGCATGGCAGAGGAGAAACAACATGGCACACACAAGGCAGCAAAGGTAACAAGAAGGTTTAACAGCATCTGGCTGCCCCTTTTATCTTATTCAGACTACCAGGATTAGGGGGGTGCCAAACCAATCACTCACATGTATCTGTTTTTTAATCACATGCCCTTAACACCAACATTACATATTCCAGATTAACTACCTCTGAAAAGGAAAGTCCCACTTCATCTGCATGAGGCTTTGGGGAGACATCTAAACACAATCCATAACACCAATGTACTTAGAATATCAAAGAAAAAAGTCTGACTGTATTAGTAAGGAGGAAGAAAGCATAAATATCACTGGATGAGGTTAGGTTTGAGCTTCTTAAGACCAAGTAGAGCTCTAGTAAGTAATGAAGAAATAACAGTGAATAACTGTTTTAGTCTTGGATATACCATATTTAAAATAAACAAATGAAAGAAAAAGTGGAGTTACACAGGAAATGAAGCTGGAAAAATAGGGCATGGGCATGAAAGGAATGGTTAAATTTGCCAGGATTGTAGACTTTACTCAATGGGATAGCATTACCTAATTTGGTATGTTGAAAATTACTTTTAGGATTTACCACCTCCACTGCCACCAAAAGAAGAAAAAAAGAGAGTCAAATGTTTATATGTGGTTGTTAAATATGATAATATAGCTGTTTTTATTGCCACAATAATGATGTGAAACAAAAGCAAAAACTTTACTGGTACAAAACACATGTGTTGGGCTGGGGCTGGGGCTTATTAATACAGCACTTGCCTCAGATACACAAGAACCTCCAGAACCACAAAACAAGCAAGCAAACAAAAAACCCACAAGCATTTATGGATCACTTGTCCAGAGTTGGTTTACAGGCCTGATCATAGAAACACTAGTGAACAAACTCATACATGTGTCTGCTAGACTCAAATCTGGTAATGTGCCCAAAAGCACACCATGCAATTACACCCAGTGTCTAGGGCCAGGAAGGCTATAGCTCCCGACACCACTTGAATGTACTTGAATGGTAGCTCGGCTAGATATTTTTTTTAAAGTTTCACAGTTTTTTATTCAGAAATGTGTATGCATTATGACACTGTCCTCTGTCATTTAATGTTGCTGAATATAAATATAAAGACATTTGTGTCATATGTCTTCCAAGCAAAAGACACCAAGACAGACTTGGAAGCATTTTTGCAGGATGATTCTTATAACAGGCAAAGGGGACAGGGCAATGAGAATTATGCCTGGAAAATTTTCAGACCAAGGTCCACATCCAACATGTGTAAAGGAGACAAAGGAGGAAGGAGGACTGGGTAGGAAGAGCCTCAGAGTGAGATGTGGTCCTGAGAACATCGCCCAACACCAAAGAGGTGAGCCCTGCAGGTGCCAGCAACACCCCTCCTCCCCCACATCAAAGTGAGAAGACACCCAAACAAGCCTCAAAACCAGACTTCCAGATCACCTACAGAAACCCCAAAGGGAAATGAGATCCAACAATCTGATACTCAACCACCTGGACTCCCAGAACTGTCAACAAAAGAAGATCTGGAAAAAATGAAATCAGAAATGATTTCTCAGATAATAGCAGAGATTGTGTCCATAGTGCAAGACATGATTCATAAATCAAGAGAACACAGATTAAAAAAAAAAGAGGAGCTGAGGAACATGATGGAATCCCAACATAGGAAACAAATGGAATCCATAAAACAGATGCAAACAGATTTCCAGGAGATTAAAATCTCCACTGAAAGTTCACACAGCAGAATGAGCCAATGTGAGGACAGAATTTCAGATATAGAAGATAAGATTGCAATTTTTGACCAGGAAAAGAAAAATTTCTTAAAAATAATAAGGGGCCACGAGAAATCAATCCAGCAGCTGCTAGGCGATGCAAAGAAGAATAACATAAGACTGTTTGGAGTCAATGAAGAAACCATTCACAGAAGTGATGGCAGAAAACTTCCCAAGCAGGGGAAAAGAATTGACATACAGATTAGTGAGGCATATAGAACACCAACTAGCCATGATCAAAAAAATCTACACATAGGTATATAATAGTTAAGATTCCAGAAAGCAAACAGAAGAACAAAATTCTACAAGCGGTTAGAGAAAAGAAACAAATTACATACAAAGGAAAGTCCATCAGACTCACACCAGATTTTTCAATGCAAACCCTTAAGGCAAGAAGAGCTTGGAATGATGTATTTCAAGCCCTAAAGGAAAACAGCTTCCAACCCATATTGATATACCCTGCAAATTTTTCTTTCAAAATTGATGGAGAAATAAGATACTTTCATGACAAAGAGCAACTTGCAACTTAGGGATTTCATGAATACCAAGCCAGCACTCCAAAAATTTTATGCAATATCATAGGAAAAGAAAATGAGGATCCCAACCCCAGGAGGCCCTGCAGAATGAATCCATCAGGCAAGACAAGAAATTAAATGCAAAGGGGGAGAATCCAAAAAAAAGAAAAAGACATGACAATGATATTTCAATATGTATCAGTTATAACCATCAATGTTAATGGTCTCAACTCACCAATCAAAAGAAATAGACTGGCAGAATGGGTCAAGAAGCAAGATCCAACAATATGCTGCATACAAGAAACACACTTAATTCATAAAGAAACTCACAGACTGAAAGTTAAAGGGTGGAAAACAATACTCCATGTGACAGGAACCTGAAAAAAAGCAGGAGTAGCTATCCTCTGTGAAGATCAAGTGGATTTCAAACCAACACTGATTAAGAGAGACAAAGAAGGACACTACATCCTTGTAAAGGGAACAATCCAAGGGGAAGAGATGACAATCATAAATATATATGCACCAAACAATAGTGTGCCCAAGTATATAAAACAAATACTAATGAACATGAAAAATCAAATAAGCACCAATACAATACTAGTGGGGGACCTCAATACCCTACTCTCACAAATAGACAAATCAATGAGACAAAAAATAAGGAATGAAATACTAGAGCTCAATAAAACTCTTGAACAAATGAAATTAACAGATATTTACAGAGTGTTCCACCCGACAAAATCAGAATACACATTCTTTTCAGCTGCACATGGGTCATTCTCCAAAATAGACCACATATTCAATCATAGAACATGATTAGTTAAGTACAAAGGAATTGAAGTTGTCCCCTGTATATTATCGAAAATAGTGTGGTGAAATTGGAGATCAATAGCAAAAGAAGCCACAAGAATTTCATAAACACATGAAAACTGAAAAACACACTTCTAAATAACCAATGGGTAAGAGAGGAAATTAAAGAAGAAATCAGATAGTTCCAACAATTAAATAACAACGCCAGTACAACATATCAGAATCTATGGGACACAGTGAAAACAGTGTTATGAGGGAAATTCATAGTAGTGAATATTCACATGAGGCAAATAGAGGGAGCTCAATTACAGAACCTGATGCTGAACGTCAAGCTTCTAGAAAAAGAAGAGGAAGACAAACCCAAAGCTCATACAAGAGCAGAAATCAATGCAATGGAGACTAAGACAATGATACAAAAAAATCAATGAAGGAAAGAGTTGGTTCTTCAAAATGATAACCAAAATTGACAAACCCTTAGCCAACTTTATCAGAAAAAGGAAAGAAAAAGCCGAAATCCATGCAATTAGGAATGAAAAGGATAAAATTACAATGGACCCAGCAGAAATCCAGAGGATCATCAATACTTTATTTGAAGAACCTGTACACCAATAAGATGGCACAGAAGACATGGACAGATTCCTAAATATGTATGAATTACCAACGTTGAAAGAAGAAGACCTAAAAATTCTAAACAACCCAATATTAATCAATGAAATTGAAAATGTAATTAAAAACTTAGCAGCTAAGAAAAGCCTGGGTCCTGATGGCTTCACTGCTGAATTCTCCAAGACATTTACAGAGGAACTACTGCCACTACTGTTTAAACTCTTCAATGAAATTGAAAGGGAAGCAATACTCCAGAATTCATTCCTGGAAGCAAGCATCACCTTGATCCCCAAAGCAGAGAAAGACCCAGACGAAAAAGTGAACTATAGGCCAATCTCACTAATGAACATAGATGCAAAAATCCTTAATAAGATACTGACAAATAGAATGCAGAAGATCATCAAGAAGATCATACACCCTGACCAAGTGGGATTCATCCCAGGGATGCAGGGATGGTTCAAGATATGCAAATCAACCAATGTAATACACTATATCAATAGAGCCAAGGACAAAACCATATGATCATCTCAATAGATGCAGAAAAAGCATTTGACAAAATCCAACATGCATTTATGATAAAAACCTTACAAAAAATTGGAATAGATGGTCTCTACCTCAATCTGATAAAAGCCATCTATGAAAAACCAACAGCCAATATCGTGCTAAATGGTCAAAAACTGAAATCCATCATATTTAAACCATGAATAAGACAAAGATGTCCACTATCACCGCTCCTGTTCAATATAGTTTTGCAAACATTAGCCACAGCATTTAGACAAGAGAAAGAAATAAAAGGAATAAAGATAGGAAATGAAGAAGTCAAATTGTCATTATTTGAAGATGACATGATACTCTATATAGAAGACCCCAAGAACTCCACCAAAAGTTTTCTAGAATTAATAACCAAATTCAGTAAAGTAGCTGGATGCAAGGTCAACACACAAAAATCAATAGCTTTCCCCTACACAAACAACAGACTCACCAAAAGAGAAATAGGGCAAACAATTCCTTTCACAATAGCATCCAAAAAACTGAAATACCTAGGAATCAACCTAACAAAAGAAATCAAAGACTTCTTCTCTGAAAACTATAGCACTCTGAAAAGAGAGATTGAAGAGGATAGCAGAAAATGGAAAGACATCCCCTGCTCCTGGGTAGGAAGGATCAACATAATGAAAATGGCTATACTTAGAAAACTGCTATATAGATTAAATGCAATCCCAATTGAAATCTCAGCAGCATACTTCATGGACCTTGAGAAAACAATTCAAAAATTCATTTGGAACAAGAGACCCAGAATAGCAAAAGCAATTCTAGGCAACAGAGACAAGGCAGGGGGTATCACAACCTCCAACTTGAAACTATACTACAAAGCTACTGTGAGAAAACAGCATGGTACTGGCAAAGAAACAGACCTGAGGACCAGTGGAACAGATGAGAATATACACAAACAACTCCAGACACACTCAGCCACCTCATCCTCCACAAAGGAGCCAAACACCCTTACTGGAGGAAAGATAGCCTCTTTAATAAATGGTGCTGGAAAAATTGGGTTTCAACTTGCCAAAGATTAAAACTAGACCTATGTCTCTTACCATGCATTACCAAACTAAAATCAGAAGGAATTAAACATCTAACTATTAAATTAGAAATGTTGAATCTGCCAGAACAGAGGTTAGGTAGAACTCTTGAAGACACTGGTGTAGGAAAAGATTTTATGAACAAAACCTCAGCTGCCCATGAACTAGCACAAACAATCAACAAGTGGAATCTCTTCTTACTAAAAAGCTTCTCCACAGCAAGAGAAACCACCAACAGAGTGAAGAGTCAACCCACAATGTGGGAAAAAATTTTCACCTGCTTTTCCTCAGACAAAGGTCTACTATCTAGAATCTAGAAAGAACTTTAAAAAATCAGACCTCCCTAATTTAAAGACCCAATCCAAAAATGGGCATCTGAAACAAACAGACATTTCTCACACAAAGAAGTAGTAATAGCAAATAAACATATGAAAAAGTGTTCAAAATCACTGGTTCTTGGAGAGGTGCAAATGAAAACAACACTGAGATTCCACCCCACCTGAGAGAGTATGTCTACTATCAAAAAATCAACCAATTGCAAATGCTGGTGGGGCTGTGGGGAAAGAGGAAAACTACTCCAGTGCTGGTGGGAGTGTAGACTGGTGCAACCACTGTGGAAATCAGTATGGAGATACCTCAAAGAACTAGGACTGGAAGTCCCATTTGACCCTGCTATTCCCCTGCTGGGTATCTTCCCCAAAGAATTAAAAGAATCATACCACAGTGATATATGTGCACCCATGTTCATAGCAGCACAGTTTGTAATAGCTAAAACTTGGAAGCAGCCCAAATACCCATCAACTGCAGACTGGATAAAGAAAATTTGTTTTTTTTTTTCTAAAATGGAGTACTGCTCAGCCATAAAAAATGAAAAATTGGAGACATTTATAGCTAAATGGATGCACATTGAGGCCATGCGCTTAAGTGAAAGAAATAGGACTCACTGGTGTAAATACCGAATAGTTTCTCTAGTGTGAGAAACTGAAAGTGCAAATAAGAACTAAAAGGTGTAATAGATAAGGTGAAATAGGAAAAAAAAAAGGTGCAAAGGGGAAGGGAAGTGGGATGGGTAGGGGAAAGAATAGAAGGGAATGGAATTAATATGAGAAAATAAAAAAATGGAAACAAAGTCTTTGTAAATAGGGAGGGATGCAGGGGTTGAAGGGAGGGCAGGGGAAGGGGGAAAAATAAGAACCAAGAGAGTATGTAAAGGTGCTAATTTCCAACGATGAATGTGATTATATTGTATACTTTAAATGTACCAATAAAATTAAATTTTTTAAAAAGTGGGGTCCTGATATGAATGATAAGCATTAACCATAAAATTATCCTTTTGAAACTCAAAATGCCCTGGGACCGATGGCCAAAACAGGTACAAAAGGCCTGTGTTCTTTTCCTGGGATAACTCATTTTAACCGCTGTGGGGATAAAGGCTCAGAGAGCTTTTCTTATTAGCCAAAGTTAATTGAGCACTTGCTATTTGTCAGACACTGATAAGTGTTTACATTACTCTCATTTTCTTCTTGTAGTTACCACAGATTTAAATACAATTATTTTTATTCCCCTTTGAAAGGTGAAGAAACCAAAATAAAGAAAAACAATTAGTTCATAACTGCCCAAGTAGTAAGAGTTGGAGTCTGAATCCCTGCAGGTTGAGCCAAGAGTCTCTGTCCTTCATGGCCACGTGAATGCAGGTTGCTACCTCCCACAGTTCTGAGCATCAGTACACATTACTTTCGCTTGGGAGTTATTCCAGAATCACAGGAAGCTCCCTCTCAAACAGTGGGGAGCCCTCATGAAAGTAGCAACCTCCTTGATGTCCTTGGCCACAGAGGCATAGGCAGAGATGAGAAAAATATTCCTTGGCAAAGGAAACATTGACAACTGAAAGAAGAAAAAAGGAAAGGCCTTAACCCATCTTTAAACCAAAAGAAATTAAAATTTAAAAAAATTATCCTCATTTTCAATTTCCTTGCTAGCTAGAAGATTAAAGAAAAGTTACATCTGCTCACAGAAATTTATACATACATTTGCGATCACTGCCACAGACTTATTATTGACATTGGGGCCATTGTCTCAAGACACATGTCTGTTTCTTTGATAAACACTTAATTTCTTGAGAACAAAGGTCATGTTTAAATTATCACTGGCTCACCAGTGCCTGTCCTTTGCCTGGAATGTAGTAAGTGTTCAGTAAATCACTGGGGGAAACAGAGGGAAAATCATATTGTTACAAAGTCAGTATTTGTCCCATATATTACCCAAGTCCTCCATACTGCTCTAGGGTGCTCTAGAGGAGACAGCAACTTCTTGCCCATTTAGTAAATTGCTTTCTTGGTCTACCTCTGTGTTTCTCAAATTAGGTATGAGAAAATTCTCTTCAAGAATTCATTTTAAACCGGTTTCTTTGCATTTTGGTGACATAGAAGACAAACACAATGCTATGAATCATCTGAGTGATCCACAAAATTACAACTGAGTAATTTTAAAATTCCATTGCTCACATTTGGAGAGGTGCTTGTGGTCACAGTGGTGCTATTTGTAGGCTACCAGCAACTTAGTGAAGTAAAAATTTTATGATAGTCCAGAGATAAGTGGAGGGAAAACTGAGTGCTTGTGTGGCCCATGTCAGAATAACATGCTATGCCTTACCATAGTCAAGAAGAGTAATTTCACATTGAACAAGAGGTAATCCCAACTGAGAAAACACTAATATCTATCCTATTAAATTAACATGATTAATTTTAATTGCGTGGTATTAAAATTTTATTTTAACAGGTAAATCAGTTTGACCTTATTTGTATAAAAGCAGGCTGCATTAGGAATTTATTCTCCACTTATATATAGCATATAATGAGTAACATTGTTTTATATGTTATATTTAACATACGTTATATATAGAAGTCACCTTGTACCAATAATTTGCCAACTTTAAGGAGATAGGGAGATCTGTAAGAATCTTTCCTTTCTCTTTTAAAAGGTGTCCATGTATTATTCAAGTAGGAGACAAATTGGTCCGGCTCTGATGGAAATGCATTTCTGCCAGTGCAGCTACCACCACTTCCAGGACAGATTCCAGCAGATCCATCTGTGAAACCTTCTCTCTTCCTGCCTCTGACATCTCCTATTGATGCCATCACTCTCCTGTCACGTGCACTAAAATTCAGTTTGTGTCCTGCTATCAAAGACTCCTTGGGAAAAAAGAGGATGTTTTATTACTGTTCACTGTAATCTACTTTGTCGATGCTTGTCATTGCCCTGCTTTAGAGGAAGACTAATGACGTCCTTCTGCAGGTAGTGTTGTGATAGTTGTACTCATTTTTTTAAACACAACTATTTCTCCTATCCCACTAACTGTAAATGTTTTATTCAATCTTTTACAACCCCCTGAGTTTGGCTGACATTTTCTGTTGGGATGTATACTTCTTAGAAATGTTTCTGTTTCTTCATTTTTTAGAAGTATGAATTTCAATTGCTTTCTATATAAAAACTACAACATGAAACAGGGGCATAAAAATGAGCCAAAAGTTGTTAGTCTTTTCCTACTCATGTAGAAGAAAGATTGTTTCAATCAAAAGCACTAGAAAATAAAGAATTGTTATGGGAGATAAATTGTATCATCTAGCAAGTATGAATCTTATTCTGTACTGTGAGGTATACTGGCTGAAAGTACATTGTCTGAAAGAAAGAGTCTGAACCTGAGTGGATCAATTCAAAGCAGATTTTCTCCAGGGAATCCAGTGACTGCTGTTGTAACTGAACAGAGTTCTGAAGATGCTCACTGTGTTACCAAAGCCTGTTGCTATTTTCCACAACAACCTCACGCTAACCCAGCACTCTGAGACATTCAAAGGGGGTTCAGAAGACTAGAACTGCTGACATCTTTGACACCCAACGTCGTTTCAGCCATAAAAAGAAATTAAGTCCCTTAATTTAGAGACTTGGGAATAAGGATAAGTATTCACTTTTATAGTCTATTCTTAGTCACTACTTATTTATTTATTCATGTATTTATTTACATGTGGAAAGACTATAAGAGGCAGGCAGAAGAAATTACAATTTTCTGTATATCTAAATTCTACTTATATTCTATTGAGAATAGAAGTGCCAAAGAGAGTACAGTTAATACACCCAGGAAAACCCATTGATGATTACATATTGCCTTTCTTTATTCAGAAAGTTGTATTATTCAAGGTTCTCCAAAAAATCAGAGCCAATAGGTAAGACTGGCAGAGGGAGAGGAAGAGAGAGAGGCAGAAGAAAGAGAGAAAGGGAAGGGAGATTCAATGATCATATGGGAGTGTCTACATGACTGGAGAATAAGAAGTCCCATAATCTGCTACCTGCAAGTGGGGGACCCAGGGAAGTTGGTGGTGTAGTTGAAAAGCCTGAAAGCTGAAACAGTGATGATGTAGATCCCAGTCATGTCCGAAGGACTGAGCACCACGAGAGCAGAGGGCAGGCTATTATAGATGTTCTGGTCCAGCTAATCAGGCTGAAAACTAATTGAACTTCCCTCAACCTTTCTGCTCTGCTACTGTCCTCAATGGATTGGATGATGTCCACTCACATCAGGGAGGGCCATGTGATTCACTCAGCCCACAATTCAAATTTTAATCTCTTCTAAAAACACCTTCACATATACCCAGAAATCATGTTTAACTGGCTATTTGGGCATCCTGTGACCCCACACGAGCTGACATGTAAAATTAATCAATTAGTTTAGTAGCTAGTTCAGTTCTAAACCTAATTTGCAGTTAGTGAAATCTATCTAATTTTATAGCCTACATCTGCCACTAGTGCTATTTTAAGTAATCATAAATTATTTTTCATAAATTAAACAGTACCACAATCACATGGTTAGTCATTCTTTATGGGACAAATGATCTCTGGGATTCTGGGAGATCTACAGATGCTCAGATTTCAGCCTGAGGGGTTCTGATTTGATTATGCTATAGTGACTTTAAGTATTTGTAGCTCTAAAAGTCTCCACGGGCTATTATTTGAGTTGAAAACCACTAACATAAACATTAGGCTATAAAGGAACTGATCAGCAAAAATAACCAAGTTTTTATTTCCCCAGTAACAAACCAATGCACTAAACATTCATTATTTCACACAAGATTTATATGAGGTAGGGATAATTATTGCTCCCATTTGACAGATGTGGAAACTTAGATATAGGTAGCTGCAAGGCGACTTGTCCTTCTGGATCCCACTGAAAGGACTATGGTCCTGCATCTTGCATGCTCCCACCTGGGAGTGCAGCAAGCAAGGGCCCAAATCCCACATTCCAGGCCGTGTCTGGAAAGTGAGGGTTCTACTCTCACCCAGTATGATTTTAGTTTCTGAGCGTCTGTTCTGAGGTCCCTACAAGTCACTTGATTTTCTCACTTGTTTCTGTAAACCCAATCCTGAGCCCGAGCCCACTCAGCTGGAATACCAGTTTCTTGCCAGAAATTGTAGGACTTAATCTTTGCAGCTGGGTCTGGCTTCAGACTCTATTCAGTTTGCCTCACATGACTCATCTAGGTCTCTAACTTGCTTTTTTATCAAATGCTGTGAAGTCTGACCACTTTGGATCAGCATCAACAATGGTTCCGGAACATAGTGACTCTGACACTCATTCTTCACAGGAGTAGTCACTGAGCTCTGCATCCACTCCTGCCAGCTGGAGGTGCTTGCTGCTCTCTAATAGCTCTGATAAGAGCTCCCAGCAGGCCCCATTGATATAGCCACCTTATCTATGTTTGGAAAAAAAATGCAATTATGGTTTTAAAAAGGCAGTTTCCCACTTGTCAGAAAATTATATTAAATCTTCTAGGTTCTTTCTGAGAGTGGGAGTTGTAAAGTGAACAAATACAAGGAAAAGAGTATGACGAGAAAGCAGAGGTTAGATATAGAAATACAGAAACTGCCAAATTTTAAGAAATCTAGAATTTTCTGAAATTAAACAGGGCAACTTCATTTTATATGCAAATAATTCACATGCAAATAGTAATCTAAAATGAGGTTACTTCTTTTAAGACTGTAAATTAAACAACTTTGCTTAAATTATAGCAACAACATATGGCTATTAAAATGTACATTACAAATATTGAGCAGTCCTATCAATAGATAATTGTTAACGATGGCTGTAATTTCTTTGAAGCTTTTTGCTGCACAGGTTCTCTATGATGTTGACTATATGTATATATTTGTCTCTATACATTTTATGTACATATATGCCACAATATTAATAATGCTGGCTTACATAAACATTTATACATAGAATGCTATGGTTTGTATGTGACCCCTCCATTATTCCGGTGTTGCCAATATGACAGTATTAAGTGGCAGAGTCTCTAAGAAGTCATTAGGCTATGAGGGCACCTCCCTTGTGAGTGGATGTAAGGCCCTTATAAGAGAAGCTTCGCAGTAGTGTTGGCTTTCTTAGCTTTCTTTCTTTCCACCATGTGAGGATCCAGAAAGAAGACTCTCAGTAGACATTAGTGCCTTGATTTGGATTTTCCAGTCCTAGAACTGTGGGAAATAAATTTCTTTTGTTTCTAAATTACACAGTCTCAGATGTTTTGTCATAGTAGTACAAAGTAGACTAAAATACAAAATAAACTGAAATGTGTGCATGTTTGCATACATATACATACTTAATTCATAGAGGATACATTTTTTGTACCTTGCTTTATTTGTAGCAGCAACTTCTCTTCCATTTCAATCCATAGCTTTTGTCAGATAAACTCAAGTGTGTGATTTAACACAGAATCTATACATATACTGGAAGCTCTCCTGTAGTGTCTTCCAAGACCTAAACTTCTTCAGGAGGGAAGAAGGGGGTGAAATGAAGCCATAGTTTCATGATGACAGAGATAGAAAGAATCAAATGCCTAGACACATTATTAATCTCGAGCAACATGGATGACTGGCAAATGGGCAAACTGCATTTGAACTAAGGCCTTTCCAGTTGGAGGGAATGAAGTCTTAATATTCATTAATAGAGTGAATATTTTAATATTCATTATTTAATCTTTTCAGGCTGAATTTTCTCATCTGAAAAATTAACATAATTCATAATTACTTCATAGAGTTACTATAAAGTCAAAGCAAGATGAATATGAAGAAACATTTAGCAACTATGCTTGCACAAGGTAAAGATGCACCTAGATCATTAAAAAGTAGAGAAGGTGGTTGCAATAATAAAGGTAAATTAATAGATACTTTACTCTTCTGTACCCTAATATAAAAGGCTTACAACCAAATTTACCTGACCTGAACCCTGATAAAGTGAAATCAAGATGCTGTATGAAAAGCAAATAAATTAACCTGTAAATGTAAGCTGAGTGGCAGGTTCCTGAATTCAGACACTGTTAAGGCTATTGTTCAGTGTTATTTATTATCCTTAGACTTGATTAACTCCAGCTGCAAAATCAAATCTTTCTTTTTTGCATAAATTATAAGTAAAATTATTTCTGAATTTTATAGCTTAGGAAATTAAAATAATTTATGGATAAACACAAGAAATCTTTGCAGTAATTAACCATTTTAGAGTGATAATTTGCTTCCAAGCAACTCCCAGAAATCTAAAGAAGAGCCTGGTGTGATGGTGCACTCCTATAATCCCAGTACTCAGGAAGGCTGAGGTAGGAGGATCCCAAGTTGAAGCCCATTCTGGGCTACTTAGCAACTTATCAAGATTCTATCTCAAAACAGAAAATTAAAACAAAAAAGGCCTGAGATCGTACTCAGTGAGAAGGCCTTGAGTTCACACCCTAGTGTCACACACAAAAAAGAAAGAATGCACAAAACTATCCTGTAGCATAGAATAGAGGATATATAAAGAATGGCAATGATAAGTGATGGCTTTTAAAAAATCACAACAATAATTCTTAATTTCCTGTTGATAAAATTATATTATCAATTTTAACAATTTATATAAATCTTCCATTAACATTACATACTTGTAATTATCAACTTGTTATGATAAAAGTTTTGAAGTTATTGACTAAATAATAGTAATGTGTATAGATCACATAAAATGACTATATATTGCAAAATCACAAAGTGTGATTTTTAATGAAAAAAGCATGTCAAGGGCTGGGGCTGTACCTCAGTGGCACAGCACCTGTCTGGCAAGCAGGAGGCCCTAAATTCGATTCCCAGTACCAAAAAAAGAAAAAAACATTTCAAAATACCACTCAAATTTTTCCTCAAGTAAAAGTCAGCATAGATGGGAATAACAGCGGGGCCTTTTCCTTTTCATCTGTTTTCATTTCTCTTCTCATAATCATAGTGATCCTAGCTTAAAGTGACAAGAACTTCATAGATCATCCTTTTCCACAGAATTCATCTCAAAGTGTAGTATCATTTTCCATAACTGCCCGGGCAAAACAGCTATATCAGTGCTTCTGCACATGAAAGAAAATCTGCATTTCTCCTTCTCTCATTATTGTGAAAAGGACATTTTGGGTAGCAATTAAATTATCTTTTGTTGGTATTATATGAATCATAGAGATAACTTTGAGGACACAGAGGCAAAACGTTTAGACTGAACACTGAGCTAATTGGCTACTATCTGATCAGAGTGTTCTTTTAAAGGTACATTTGATAACCTAAATAGAGGTGTGATTTATTCATATCCACCCATCCATTCATCAATCCATGCATCATACACTATGGTTTACTTTGTGTTTTCTCAGAAGTAATAAAGAGATGAAGACTTCAGCGCATGTAGTTTATTTGAGAAGTGATCCCTGGGAAAACTGTGGTAAGGGGAAAGGAAATGGAGTTAGGAAGAGCCAGTGGAAGATGTACTAATAAGAAGATCACTGTTGTGAACAAATGGGGCTCAGTCCCACTCGTGGCCATTGGAAAACAGTATGTTGCAGAACGGACCTCAGGGTTCTCCCATTTAAAGAGAGAGGAAGGGGTATTTTTCCCCATTAGTACTGAGTGAAAGCTTGCTAAGGTTTGATTGTGTCCCTCTAATATTCACATTGAAAAACCTCAACAGTATTAAGAGATGAGTCACTTAGGAGGTGACTTGGTTATGACGTCTTTATAGAAGACCCTTTACACAGTGTTCAGCCCTCTTTTGCCCTTTCATCCTCTACCACGTGAGGAGACAGCAACAAAGCCTTCACTGTATGCCAGTGCCTTGATTTGGGACATCCCAAACTCCAGAACTAAAAGAATACATTTTTAGTCTTTATAAGTTAGTCAGTCTTGGGCATTTTATTATGGCAGCACAAATGGACTAAGACCTAAGACGAGGGTCTCATCCTGACATGACAAGACTCTGACACTTCTAGACTGCTCATTGTATTTTCTACCCTAGTCAGAAGAATCCACCAAGTAAACCATTCTAGAGCCTGGCAGCAAGAATCATTGTGGGAAGGTGAGAACCTAGTGGATTTGGTCAGAGCATCAATAATACTGCAATCACCTCCCATTTAATCATGTTTCCAGTAGAAGAGGTTTCCTTTGGAAATCAATGATTGTATTCAAACAAGAAACTGAACAAAAGTATAAGGGGGGGGGATGGGATAAAATAAAATTTATTAAATAAAAAAGAAAATGAAGAAAAATAATGTACAAAATATAAAAGAAACATAGATAACCCTTGAATTTCTTGACACTTAAATCCAGTTGTTCTGTATCATACTGTCTCTCACCTTTAATTTTTCCACAGATGGAATGAAAATAGTCATTCCTACGATAATTCAAATGATGAGATAACTCTTCATGGCAGCCACAATTAATTATGGCAAAAGGAACCAGTTATATGTTGCCAATAATCAGGGCAAGTTAAAAAGATTTTGCTGGGGTTGAATCCCTTAAGTTTCAACTGAACCATGTAGAGAGGTTTGGGTGCTCAATTAGCTTTTCTATGAAGCCTCAAGTGTAAGCTGAAGTAGGCTTCCTAACATAAGGACAAAGCATGCAGTTTTAACCGTATAATTTCTGGAACACGTGGGTGATTTGATAATCATCTGATAAATCTCTAGTGGTAGAGTTTAGCCTAATAAGGAAAGAAAAAAAGCCAAGATAAAATGATACTCCTTATGAACTGGTGAATCTTGATAACAGATAAATATTCAGAGTGAGAGACTTAAGAGAATCAGCCTCTCTTGAAATATATATATATATATATATATGTATATATATATATATATATATATGTACACACACACACATATATTCACATTTGGTACTTAATAGGACATTATACTTCTTATTGAGGTCATAATTATAAGAATCCACAGAGTGTCATCTTCAGTAGTAAATATATGCCATCTTTCTTTTCAATAAATTAAGAATTCTGCCCTTTAGGAACAATTCAGATTCACCTTGTTCATATGTTTGTGTGGATGAATACATTTCTTAACACACTCAAAATGAATTTAAGGCATCTTACAAAATTATACACAGTAATAATTAAGAGAAGTGGGTGAAGAAAAAAGAAAAATTTATAAATGATAAAGCATAAATGTGAGACATAAAATTGTACAAAATTTCCTAGAAATGAGGCAGAATTTGAATGTAAGCTTTCTAACAAAGAATGAAAAGACAGTGGGAGGGGTAGGGGAAAGGAAAGAAAGGAATGGAATTAATATGAAAAAATTTAAAAAATGGAAACAAAGTCTTTGTAAATGGGGAGGGGTGGAGGGGTTGAAGGAAGGGTGGGGGAATAGGGAAAAATAAGAACCAAGAGAGATTATGTAAAGGTGCAAATTTCCAATGATGAATGTCATTATACTGTATACCGAAAATGTACCAATAAAATTCATTTAAAAAAAATAATAAAAGAAGAATGCAAGACAGAACCGTAAAACATAGTTGATTCAAAGGAATCATGAGATGAAGGCAAATAAATTGCCTATACAATCTGACCCATGATAGTGTTAAAATTAGAGACATATTTCTTCCATAGAACCTAGTAAAACAGCAATAATGTCCTCAGAAACATAATTTTGTATAAAAATGACAATGTGTCGTATAAGTTGTCTCTAGTAGTCTCTTTATAGAAATTACCTATAACTCTAAAGTTAATAAAAGTATTTATAAAGTTGTTAGCAATTGTTAGTCACTTTACTAAATGCTTACGTTACTGAACTATCATAACTATACCATGCAAAACATAAAATTTATTGGCCTCTTTCAATAGTTCAAGAAACCAGCTCAGAAAAATTAAGTAAATTACCAAGAATCACTTATTTGTCAGAGGCACAGACAAACTGACTGCAAGCTCAAGTTCTAAAGTGCCAGGCTTTAGCAGTTTCTGCTATATCTAAAACACAGTTATGTTCAAAAACAGCAAAATCCAGTAATACAGAGATTATAAAAAGCTATTAAATTATGATCTGCATGCATGCTCATGATTCCAGTACTTTGAGGTTAAGGCAGGAAGAGCAAGGTGAGTTCGAGGCCAGCCCGGGTTACATAGTAAGTTTAAGGCCAGCCTGGATAGCATAGTGAGACCCCGACTCAAAAAAAAAAAAAAATATATATATATATATAAAATTATTACCAATAAATGTGCTTTTGACATCATAAGATTTGTGCTTAGAGATTAAATGGAAATTCAGTAAACTACTCAGAAACTATCCTTTGAACAATAAATATAATTTCAGAGTGACCTTCTGAGTTAAGAAGCATTCAGAATAGCCTCCTTGTATTGAATGAGAAAATTTGTTATGTGAGAATGTTAGCTATGAAACAACTAAATTATGGGATTATATATAGTTACACAGACAATGATTTTGAAATTAAAATAATTCTTATCTCCCTGCCTACAGGAGGAAGGGGCCAGGCAAAAAATATATTTTCTCAAAGTAAAAAATAGACACAAATGAAATATTTCAGATATTTACATTTAAAATAACTGAATGGTCATAAATCTTTAACTTGATCAACATACTGATGATATTGCCAATTTAGTAATATTGATATTGACTAAAACCATTTAAATGAAACAATATCCATTATTACCAAAAAAAAAAGACTGAGAACAAATATTCTCTTTTCTATACTACAGCATTTAGATGACAGGGGTAGTAATATGTTTAATTTAATATGATTATAACAGTACTCAAATGTTGTGGATTATTGATTTTTTAAAAAACAGAATTTTCATGTGGCACAATTTTTTAACATCTGATTCAGGTACTCTACTGCCCTCTCCTGGATATTATACAAAAAGCACAAAGATTAAATACCAAAGTTCAAGAAAGATCAATAAAATAAATTTTGTTTAAATGAATACTATGACAAGTAATAACATTACATCTAAAATAAATAACTGTTATTTCTTCATGCAGTACATTAGGTATGCATTAAATGTCACGAGGTTTTAGACACAGATACCTTTAAAAATTGTGAAATAAAATAAATGGAATATGTTTTATTTTTATATTATGAAGTATGCAATTGTTAATGTCCCTCTCATTTCCCAAACCCTATGGTGCTTCAGTATGCCATTATTTCCCTGAGTGTGGAAGTCTCCTGTTACTGAAAATGAGCAAAGGACTGCAAGTTGGTAAACTTTCTAAGTGATAAAATGTTTTGATATCATTAATAAATTCTTTGATGGAGCAAGAGGTAAGAAAGCTCAGGAAATTATAAATATAAGTACACACTTGTGCATGGTGCTTACATAAGAGGTTGTGTTTGTGGTGCGGGGAGGGAGGGACTAGAAACAGGGTGTTGCTTTGTCCAGTTGTACAGTTTGTTCAGTTGAACAGTGTATAGACTGTGGTATCTACAGAGGCTGATCTAACATCAAATACAGTAAAATAACTGTCCACACATAAATTATACCATTTGCACTTGTAGTATTTTGAAATAAGCAATGAAATTTTTTTACCAATTATATCACTAAGAGGTTAAGAAAGTTCATTGGTACTGGGTGGAAGTGCAGCCTTACACGGTTAAGATAGGTGTTGTGTCTGTGAAGCATAACATCCTCAGTCCAACTTAGCATATCTTCAGTTATCAGCCACAGTTACCTGTTTAGAAGTTCAAAGCCTTGGGAACATGATGTAAGCACTATTTTATTACAGTTCTTTGGTGTACTGCAAACATACAAATGTGAGCATTTCACTAGTACTTTCTATTGGTGTTTGAATAAAAACATTTTAGAAGCAGTTGTGTCTTATTGTGAACTGGGTTGAAACATTTTTATTGTCTAGCATGTAATATGATTGAAGGCACAGAAAACTCTCATCTGCTTCAGGGGTTCTTCAGGGGTTACCTAATTCTAAAATAAATGAATATTAATTATCTGTTATACCAAAGAAGCAAGTCTAGATTAAGTGTCCTAGAGGAAATACAGGGCCCAATGAGCTGCCAGTGAGGTATGCCAAGAACACCACCTGTCAGATAAACCCTGCCATTGGCTCTGCCTTCAGAAGGAATTTGCTTGGAACTTGATATAAGATAAATATCTAGTCAGCTACTCAACATGGATTAAGGTTACAAGTCAACATCTTCATTGCTGTAAAACTAAGTCAGAAGAAATGTTAAGCAGAAATAGAAGGCACTAATCTATGTCCAGTTCTAATAAATCTTCTTTAAAATCATATTTCTTTGGCATCTGAGCTGAAACTCTAAAGCAATTCACTTTTTAAAAATAGTAGCTCTATTTTAAACTGAAAATATTTGTTATTTAAACATGGGTTAGGGGAGAAGTATGCTTATACTTATGCATATACAAATTATGTTTCTTACCAATAATTCTCAATAGAATTGATTTATGTATTCTGTTTCTTCAATTGGTTCTTCTTCCACAGTGGCCTGCTCTTCTAGCTTTTTAAAGTTGTGGCTCCCTTATGAACTACTGTTTCCCCAAATAGCTTGTGATCTTTTGCTCTGTTTCTGATTCATTTCTCCACTGGATTTTCTGTCACAGATGGGGTAGAATCTCTCTGCTGAATTACTCTGGAAGATGTTTAACAAGCCTTTATTATTGGAAATTTTTTCAATATCTGCTAAACTAAATCAAATTTAAATCATATATATATATTTATATATTTATCTTCTAATGTACTTTGGAGTGGTAGAGTGTCCTAGTCTGCTAAGGCTGCCATAACAAAATAGGACAGACTCAGTGGCTTAAATAGCAGAAATGTATTCCAGATAGATCTGGAAGCTGAAAGTCTAAGATTACAGTGTTGGAGGTTTGCTTTCTTTGATGGCCTCTTTCTTGGGCTACAGATAGCTGTACTCATCATGTCCTCACATGACCTTTTCTCTATGTGTCACAGCTCTGGTATCTTTTTGATTTTTTTGTTTTTTGGGGTTTTTTTTCCCGAAGATATGACTCATATTAGATTGGGACTCTACCATTATGACCTCATTTAATCTTAATTACCTCTTTGTAGTTACCTCTTATCTGCAAATACAGGCACACTAGGGTTTATGACTTTGACATATGAATTATGAGGGAATGTAATTCAGCCCAGAATATACTACACAGCACCTAAGTGTTTCGGCTTTGACTTTAGCCTGCCAATATGAATTCCACCCCAACCCCTTACTAGCTGTGAAGTTTTCACAAATCATTTAAAGGAAGACAAAGTTGATTTAGCTTCTTCATTTAAATTTTTGCCTCAGTATTATTGTTCATTTCACTTAATATTCAAAACAAGCCTGTAATATAAAGAAAAAGTTCAAAACATTTTCTTATTTATTTTTTACATCCCTAAGATGTAAAAGAATGCATAAGAATGGAAACAAGTAAGTGCCCTATTAAAAACAATGATTCCTAAAATAGAAGGGAAAATTTGAGCTATTTTTGTACCCATAAACAAAATCAAGTCGAGATTTGTTTTTCTTTTTATTGGATCATCCTCAATAGCTGAGAGACCACTGAAAATAACACAAAAATGCATGGAGGCTTTATACAAAATTCTTTTTATTTATGGAGACCCTGACCAAGCTACTTGGTTGATGCTCACTGTGTGTGATCTCTTTCTTCAAAAGAGTATGTGCTTATTTCATCAGCTTCATCATTAAAGCCAAACTCTAAGAAAAACAATTTCAACCTCCCTCTTTCCCCTGGTCCTGAATGCTCACTGTTTCAGTGATCTGTAAATAACTGACCAGCCAAGCACCATAGCACAAAGGCAAATAGATCATGTGCCTCCTGCAAGTGCTTATAGCAGAGGGAGAAGCCCTGCTTCCCTTCATTTCCTACAGAGGACTTCATATATGAATCAGTTCAGCTTGCAGCCCCACATTTAATTCAGCCTGCATAATCAGCAACAATTGCTGAAGTCTTTGATTAAACTTTTTAAATTGCCTCTTAATATGATGTAAATGAGAAAAAGTATTGATTAAAGAATCCTAAAATGGTAACTTGTTAAAATAAGAAAAGAAAATGCTTTGAGTTGGTGATTCTGTGTAGAAATACAAATAGGGTGAATAATACACAAATGCTCTGCAAGGCACAAAGGCAAAGCAAACAGTAATATCTAGCAGCCATCCTGCTCATGGGCTGAGAAAACATGGTAAGTTGTGAATAGAGTAGTCTTTTCTTATGAAAAAGGACACAACATCCCTGGCAAACATAATCCTTAAAGTTAAAAAATGATTCAATTTTTAACTCTAGAAAAAAAATTTTCCCTACAATAATTGACTCCAGATTTTATAGAGCAACTAGTAGCACAGCTCACTTCCCAATAATATTTTTTCAAAGCTATGACAAGTGTGTGTTGCAACTAATCTTTTAGGCCATGTTATAGGGAAGTAGGGGCTGAGAGAGGGATTAATGTCTTTATAAAAGAAGCCCCCAGAGAGACCCTTTACCTTTTCTAACATGCAAGGACACGGGGAGAAGGGACTTTACATGAACCAAGAAACAGACACCGATCAGACGCCAAATTTCCCAGTGCTTTGTTTGACTTTGGACTTCTCTGTCTTCAAAACCATGAGAATTAAATTTCTGTATACCCAGCATAGGGCATTTTGTTATAGCAGCCCAAATGGACTTAAACAAATGATAAGACAGACAATTTAAGCTGGGTAAAGAGAGAACTAAGGAAAAGATGAGGGTAAGTTTCAGTGGGCATGTGGTAATATCAATACAATGGATTGTTAGCCCAAATTTATTTCAAAATACCCCTATAATACTATATAACCCATATTTCATTGAGTGTATTTTATGAAAATATTCCCACAGATAAACTGAAGAAACGTTAATGAATACTAATACCTACTAAAGGTCTTTGATTTATTACTATTACAGGAAACTTATTACCTAATGGTTTAGTACCTAGAAAGTAGTACTTTAATAATTTATCTAAATAATTTTAAGATTATTTTTATCTAAAAGACAAAGTTTATGATAGATAGTGATTTCTTCCAAATATTAAGTTCCAGAGAGTGTATTTTAATAAGGAATTAAAGATATTTAAACATTTAAGGAAGAGGTTTAACTAGTTCAATTATTCATTGAAAATTATGTTACTTATAAAAATATAACTAATTAGATATAGATATAATTAGATATAGAATATGTAAATAGTCCTTAAATTATTCTTTTTTTAAATGAAAGAAACAGACTAGAAAATGTCTAAGGAGGTCGAATATGCCCTATTCAAAATGCTTGGGGCCTGAAGCATTTCAGATTTTGGAATGTTTGCAAAAGCATGATATATTTTGGATTTTATAAAGTCTAAGCTTGAAACAAAACTTAACTTATGTTTCATGTATACCTTATACACAAAGCCTGAAGATAATTTCATAGAATATGTTTAATAATTTTGTGGATTAAACAATGCTTCATAGTAGGGTACTTTGTGGCATCATATAACTCAAAAATTTTGGAATTTGGAACATTTTTATTTCAGACTTTTTAAAGAGGGATGCTCAATCTGTGCTTTTCCAAGAACTAAAATGCTAAAGTGTTTAAGATTTGTCTTAAATGAATAAATTTCTAGCCTAAGATGACCTACCAAAATTGCACAAAAAGGATTTAAATCTAAACCAAAAAAACAATGATATTAAAACAGTAATTAAAAAGAAACTCTCCCAGTGAAGAAAAAGCCAGAATTTGATATATTTTCTGCTGAATTTTATCAGACCATACAAGAACTAACACTAATACTCCTCAAACTTTTACAGGAAATAGAAAAGGAAGGATTGCTTCCAAAATTCTTCTATAAAGCCAGCACTACTCTAATACTAAAAGTAGATGTAAGGACCAAGCAAAAAAGTAACATTAGAAACCAATATTCTTTTTTTTTCATTAAGTTTATTGGTACATTTTAGGTATACAATACACTTACATTCATCATTGGGAACTTGTACCTTGACATGATATATCTTGGTTCTTATTTTTTCCCCATTCCCCTGCTCTCCCTTCAACCCCTCCACCCTTCCCTATTTACAAAGACTTTGTTTCCATTTTTTCCTTTTCTCACATTTTTTCCTTTCCCTTTTTCCCTAACCCTCCCACTTCCCCTACCCCTTTAGACCTTTTCTTCCTGTTTAACATTATCAATTATACAAGAGATCAATATTCTTGATGAATGTATATGCAAAAATCCTCATAAAATTCTTACAACTAGAATTCAAAGCACATTAAAAGGTCATATACTATCATCAAATAGGTTTCATCTCACGAAAGAATGATTCAACATACATAAATCAATAAATGTAATATACCACATACGTAAAATTGAAGATAAAAATCACATAATCATCTCAATAGATGCAGAAAAGCCTTGAACAAAATTCAACAACACATAATGATTAAAAAAAAAAAAACTTTCATGGGCCAGGGATTTAGCTCAGTGGTTCCGGAGCCTGCCTCGCAAGTGCAAGGTCCCAAGTTCGATCCCCGGTACCAAAACACACACACACACACACACAAACACAAACCCTCAAGAAAATAGATATTGAAGGATCTTCCCTCAAGTTGAAAAAAGCTATATATGACAAACTCATGGGTAATACCATACTAAATTGGGAAAAACCAAAAGCATTTTCTCTAAAATCAGAAACGAGGCAAGGATATTCAGTCTCACCACTTCTGTTCACTATAGCACTTGAAACTTTAGCCAGTGCAATTAGAGAAAAGAGAGACCCCCCAAAAAGGAATGCAAATAGAAAAAGGAAGATATCAAAATTATTCCTATTTGCAGATAATATGATCTTTTAGACAGAAGATTCTAAAAATAACTCACCCAGTAGAGCACACCAAGAAAGAAACCAGGAAAACAATTCCATTCACAATCACGTAACAAAAATTAAATACTTAAACAATGTAACTACAAAGGTGAAAGACCTGAATAATTGAAATTACAGATTACTGAAGAAAGAAATTAAGGATTTCCCTTGTTCATGGCTTGGCAGAACCAACATTATTAAAATGGCTATATTACGAAAAATAATCAATAGATTTAATGTGATTCCTACTAAAATTCCAAAAAATTTTTTCACAGAACTAGAAAAAACAATCCTAAAAGTCATATGGAAGCATAAAAGATCTAGAATAGCCAAAGCAATCCTGAGGAAACAGAGCCATGCCCAAGGTATCACAATGCTAAATTTCAAATTATACTATAAAGCCATAGTAACAAAAACAATGTGGTTACTTGCACAAAAACAGACATGCAGACAAATGGAATAGGATAGAAGAAACAGAAACATACCTATGCATCTGAACCCATCAGATTTTTGACAAAAATACTCCCCCGTTAAAAAAACCCTAGAGAAATGACAACTATTTCAATAAACGGTGGTGGGGAAACTGCATATCCACATGCAGAGGACTGACAGTAGATGCTTATCTCTCTCTCTCTCTGCTAAAATCAAATAAAAATGAGTCAGAAATCTCAATATAAGACTAGAACCATTAAAGTTATTGGAAGAACACTAATGGGAAACATTTGAAACCATAGGCCCAGTCAACAATTTTCTAAATAGAACCCCAAATATATAGGAAATGACATCAACAATCAACAAATGGGACTGCAACAAATAAAAAGCCTCTGTATAGCAAAGAAAACAGGGTGAAACAATGGGAGAAAAAATTTTGGTAGCTATTCTTCTGATAGAGGCTTAATGTATGAAATACATAAAGAACACAAAAAATAATGCCAACAAATAGCCAAATCAATAAGTGTCCTAAATACATAAAGAACACAAAAAAAATAATGCCGACAAATAGCCCAGCTAATGAATTGAAAGAAGGAATACAAATTGCCAAAATTATATGAATAAATATCAAACATCTCTAGCCATTACAGAAATCTAGCCATTACAGAAATCTCAAAACTACTTTGAGATTCTATCTCATTCATCAGCCTGGCTACCATAAAGAATACAAAAAACAATGAATGCTAGAGAGGATAAAGGGAAAAAGAATGTTCTTAAATTGTTGATAGGAATTGTAGTCTAGTATAACCACTATAGAAATCTGTATGGCAATTCCTCAAAACAAACAAACAAACAAACCTATAAATAGAAATATCATATGACCAAGCTATAGTACTCCTTAATATATTCCCAAAAGAATGAAAGACAGCATACTACAGTGATACATGCACACCCATATCTAAAGCAACACAATTCACAATAGATAAGCTGGGAAACAGCCCAGATGCCCATCAGCAGACAAATGGATAATGAAAATGTGAAATATATACACAACTGAGTATTATTAAACCATAAAGAACAAAATCATGTAATGTACAGGAAAATGGATGGAATTGGAGACCAACATATTAAACAAACTAAGCCAGTCTCAGAAAGTTAAAAATAGCATGTTTCATCTTATTTAAGAAACCTAAAAATAAATTAAACAAATACAATAACAAAGGAGAGAGGACAGAAAACTAGAAGGTACTCTTCTAGTGATGAAGGGAGTTGTGATAGTTAACTATGGTGTCAACTTGAATAAGAAAAGCCTTACAGTTTTGGGGTGTCTAGATGGCTGACATCTAGAGGGAAGACCTTCTCCTTGGATGTGGGTGGCATATACGTTCCTCTAGTGAACCTTGACTGATAAAGATTTTGAAACAGAGAAGTGGGGTTGCTGCAAGAACTTATACCTCACCACAGAAGTCTTTGGAACTGGTTCATGTTTGGGAGAAGTTTAGAAAGGTTTGAAGTTGCCAACTGGAAGAAGCAGCCTAGAATCCTTAAGTCAGCTTGATGGAAGATTCTTGTCAGCTCAGAAGACCACAATATAGACTGTGATGCAGCTGGTAAAGACCAGGCTTAACATGTTTTGGTTGAGAAGGACTCCACTGTCAACTGAACTCCAGGCCATGTGTGTTAAGCTTTGGAAGACAATTTGTCTGCATTTTTCTCATGTCATGAGACTTTGCAATAGACTGACATTAAGGGCAGTTGACTAATTAACCTGGCAGAGAAAAATCTCATGAAACCCTAACATTCAAGCAGTGGCTTGGGTACTACTGGGGGCTTTTAGCCAGCTCTAGGTTGACAATCAAGACCAAACAGCCCAATTGAATGATTTAAAAAGTTTTGAGTTTGGCTAGAAAGAAAGCTCTGGTAAAGTTGGGGCCTGTAAAGATGAAGCAGAGGAGAGCCTGTTTGCTAAAGAGATTAGCATTAAAAAGAAGCCAAGTACTTTAAAAGAGGTCACTAGGAAGGTTGCCTTAAGGGTATATGAAGAATCGGCAAGGCCCCACACTTCATAGGCTCAAAGGAGATGCATTTTAGGGGATGCAAAAGGGGGCAGCCTAGGAGATGGAAATTAATCTCCTGGGATTCAATTCATGCTTAGCCATCCAGTCACTCAGAGGCCTCTGCAACCAATGGCAAGATACAAAAGGGCTCAGCTACTGCTCCAGCTGGTGACAGACCTTGGAGGCATCCACATGTTGCTGGTTTTACACACACGCAGAATGCAAGGGTTGTGGGGTTAGGAAGGCTTCACCTGGATTTCAAAAGAAGGCCTGAGAGACTAGGCAGTGTAAACCTTACCAGGCAGTGTGCGAAGCTGTGACAGTGAAGCCAAAAGTGTAGTGGAATGCCAGGATATTGGAAAAACCAGGAACATGGAACATCGGAGGAAAATCACAAGGTGTGAGCAAAGCCAGCCCAGGAGGGAAATCATGAGGGCTGCAAACACTGTCAATGCCATAGGGGCAGGGCTGCCTAAACCCTGAAGAGTTCACATCTACCACAATTGGCTCAGGATGTTGGATATGGAACTATAGGGTTTAGGGTTTGCCTTGCTGAGTTTTGGTCTTGCTTTTGTCGCATTCCATTCTATCCTCCTATTTCTACCTTTTGGAATGGGAATGTTAATCTTGCACCTTTTTAAGTGGGAAGAATTTTACTTTCTTGTCATTTTTATAAGGGCTTGCAGGAACGAATGGCTCTTACATCTTGAAAAGACTTTGGACTTGGACTTTTTAGCAATGCTGAAATTGTTAGGACTTTGGCAACTTTTAGAGATGGACTAAATGCATCAAAATATCATTCTAAAAGAATAAATATGCCCGGTGTGTTGGTGCACATCTGTAACCCCAGCACTCAGGAGGCTGAGGCAGGAGGATCGGGCAAATTTGAGGCCAGCCTGGGCTACACAGTGAGTTCAAGGGTGGCCTGAACTAATAGTGAGACCTTGTCTCAAAAAATAAAAAACAAAAAACAATACAAAACTCCCACAAAGAATAAATTTATGTAGTGTATGACTCCATTTACCTAATAGTTTTTTAATTAGTACATGTTTGTAGTATATCATGATTACAATTATCATGGGAAGTTGTAACATATATGTACACAATACATCTTAATTCTTTTTTATTTTCCATTTTTTTAAATCCACTACTCCTCCTCTCCTTCCCTGCTCCTTCCAGCTCTTGGACTCTTTCTCATTTGCAGAAGTTCTTTTTTCAGTCATTCTTTTCTCCTTCAATTTTTTAAAATTCTTTTTTCCTTCTCTCCTTCCCCCTCTCTCTATCTCTTGGTCCTCCATTCATTTGAAATTTGGAAGTAGAGAAATCTTTTTTATTTATCTAATATTTTTAACTAATGAAATTATAGTGATAGAAACAGTTTGGTGGTTGACAAGAGTTACAGATTAGTGTTGTGGGAAGTTTGGTAATTTCTTTTTGCTGACAGAACAACTCTATATGCTGTTTTTGAGGATGGCTAAAGAAATGCATCCATGTGATGATATTTCACAGAGCTATGCCACGAAAATGCATATAAAGGCCGGTATAATCTGAATTAATTCACAGGTTAGTAGGTTACTAATGCTAATTTCCTGGTATGGTAAAGTACCATGGTTTTGTAATAGGTTATCATTAGCGACATCTAGGTGAAGTATATGAAATATCTTTGTATTATTTTCCAACATCTTATGTATCTTACATTATTTCAAAATAAAAAGTTAAAATTTATGAGAAAAAATAAAATAAAGTTGATAAATTTAAAATAAATGTAAATGAATACAAAGTCTCATGATGTAGCCATTTATAAAATTATTCTCTTGAAGGCCAACCATCTCTTTAGAGACAGTTGTGGTACCTAGAGTTTTATCAGAAGAAAATGGAGCAATGTTGCATTTTTAAAAAATTATTTACATTTAGGGGTTGTTGGTACTGACAGGTGCATGGAATAAGTTACAATGAAGCTCATATAACTACTCAGCCTATATACAAATTATACATCAATACTACTGGGATATGTGATAAACAATTTAGAGTACTGCACAATAAATAGTCAGAGATGAAGAGATTTACTCCACCTTGTTTGGAAGCCAACAATGTAAGGATCAACATATTGCATTATTTAAAAACACAAGAGGTTTATTATATAGCTCCTAAAGAAATTTTAGAACTATAAGAAAATTTAAAATATTTCCTTGAATCCTTTATCTACAAATATAAAAATTCATTCTTTATGGGGTAATAAAATAACGTTCATGTTTAATTATTTTTAAAAAACATTAGTAATCAAGGAATATAATTTCTTTTTCTTGACATTTTCTCATTAATACTTCAAAAAGACTATCTAAATACAATAATTTCATTATTTAAAATGCATGCTTTAAAAGTGTTTGAATTGGTTTCTTACCCACCCTGTACTACACCATGATTTTGTTTCCATCATAAGTGAAGATAAAGAAGCAATTCTAACTACAAGTTATTGAACTTACTGAGGTTTAGGAGGCAAGTTTTCAATTATTTGCCCCACCCAGGACAGTATTGTCACAGGAACTGCCTGGCAAATCTTAAACCTCCAGGGGATCTTTGGAGAGACCAGCAATATGTACTTTACTGAACTGCCCTATAGCTCATGGAGGCAGAAATGAAGGCAAGAACTGAAAACTAGGTCCCTAGGGGAGAAGGAGGAGGGGGCACCAAGGAAACAGAAGTTATTCTTGTACAAATATTACTTGCCGACACCTGCTGCATGTATCTCAAGTGAATTTACACCAGCCTAGTGAGGTTGTCATTCATTTCTCAATTTTTAAGTTGAAGAATCTAAGGTTTAGTAAATAGCTTGACCAATGCCACACAATATGCAAAGTTAAATATATTCTGTTCAATCCCAAAGTTGATACTCCTGTGGGTTTGGTTTTGGTTTTTTGTTTGTTCTACTTCTTCAGTATGTTTGTGTCCTAAGACATTGACTGATGTTGCATATTAACATTTATTTATATAACTCATAGTTAAATGACAGTCAATTTTACAGATATTTAAAAAGCATCATCAGGTTGACAGCTTATTCAGAATAACTGAAACATAAGAAGACTAATTCTCAGCCACAAAAAGACATAGAGCTTGAAAGAAACTTGGAAAACATCCAAGTTTCCCACATGAGACATCTCTATTTTTGGTAAAATCTTTAGCCCACGGTATTACTGTGGGTTTTGTTGTTCTTTTGTTTCAGTGTTATATGTTTTCTCTTTTCTTCATTAGTATTTTTACTTTACAACAAAGACTTTTAGTAGATTTTACTAAGAGCTTGTATAAGTTTAAGTCTTTAGATTTCATCTCAAATTCCACTGTTACTTTTCCTTTAGCTTATTTTATCTCCATAGCTAATTTTGTTAGTCTGAAAAATGACAAATTTAAATTGGTGATATGTAATAAAGTTCAATTAAAACACTAAGTTATGAACATAAGTGACTATCAAATTAAGGTGATTCACTTCTCTATGTATATAAACATTTATTTATTAACATTTTAGTTATAGTATGTGTATAGTACTTATTAATAGTATTTCCTTCACTGCTCTGTTCTCACAGCTGAGGAAGAGACCTGTTAGGGCTGTGTCAGTGATGCAGACTACATCTACATACTGTTTTCTGGCAGCCACCAGCCAGTGAAGACTCCTAACAGGACATGGGAGCAGAGAAGAATTAGACTAATGGTATTTACTTGCCAATTCCCTGCCTGCAGGTCACAGGACTAATGGCACTTTTCCTACCTCAGCCATCTCCACGTGACTGCATTTTTTCTCCCTAGGTCCTAACAGGCTCTTCCTTTTATTCCTTCAAGAATACTAGTGGTGATCTCTTCCTACTAACAGCCCAAAGATACTGCATTATTGCAGTTGAGGGGGTCATTCGGTTCCTCTGAGTCACAATGACAATGAAATACAGGTGCACAGTTAGTCATCCATTAAATATAGTCTGTCAAATTATTCATATGTTTTAGGCATTAAAGCAATAAAGAGAAATACAAATTAAAAAGTAAAGACCTTTTTTCACAACCCCAAGCCTCTGTTATCTGGAGGCAACTACTACAAACTGAGTATCTCCTATGCAAAAGTGCTTTGGATTGTGACGTTTTTACATTTTGGAATATTCACCTATACACACTGAGATATTTCAGGGGTGGGGGACCTATGCTAGTTAATCTTTATAGTCTACTTGACTGAATTAAGAGACTCCTGGAGAGGTGACTGGATCATGGGGGTGCTAGCTGCAGGCTTCACTGCTGAATGTGCTATAAGGAGGTGTGGACCCAGTGGACGAGGGTCATTTGGAGGATTTGTCTGTCCCTGGCACTTTTCACCTCTGCTCTGCTTTCTGGCCATTACCTCAGACCAGCAGCAATGGAATCATGAGCCACATAAACCATTTCGCCTTTACATTGTGTATGGCAAGCATTTTGTTCCAGGAACAGGAAAGCTGACCAATGTAGAACCCGAGTTTAAACACCAAATTCACTTATGTCTCACATATGCCTAGTCTCAAGGTTATCTTATATAGTATATTTAGTGCACTTGCACTTTGACTATAACTAATCACATGAGGTCAGGTATGGAATTTTCCATTATGGCCTCAAGTTAGCGCTAATAATATTTCAGATTTTGGAGCATTTCTGATTTTGAATTTTCAGATCAGGGATGCTCATATATAACAGCATAATCTGAAAATTATCTATTGCATATGTGTGTATCAGATCTATTTCTATTTATTTTCACACACATACTTGCAGATAATCTATTCTCTTGAGTATATTGAGATACTATGACATGAATTATTCTGTGACTCACTTTAAATATTCTGTTATTGATGGCCAATTAGATTCATTAAAGTTTTAGTTACCAACAGTCACATAGTGACATCAACATGTATGATTAATAAATTACTTTCTTAGTCAATATGCTATTCTTCTTCATTTAAACAATTTTATTAAATATATTATCTAATACTTTAATTACATTTGGAGCTTAAGTTTATCTTCCAGGCCAGTGAAACTGTCTGACCTTTAGTTCACATAATATTTTACTAAGAAACTTCTTACTTCTCTATAATATCATACTCACTGTGTCTTTTCTATTTTAATATTGTTTACTAGTAAGTTTTTATTTTATTTTATTTTATTTTATTAGTACAGGTCTGCAGTACCTAATAACTACATTCATCATGGGGAGTAATGTGCATAGACATAACATATTTTAATTTTTTTTAAATTTCCTCTTTCTCTCACCTCTCCCTCTTCCCCTCTGTCTCCTCTCTTTATCTCTTGGTCCCTTTCCCATTTGCCAAAGACCTATCTTCCTGTTTCCTATCTATCTTTTATTAAGTAATTTAAAAAGCAAAATGAAAGATAGATATTAGAAAGTTTTTCAAGACTTAAATTCAGATCTTAATATAAAAACTATCAGCTACATGTAGGGTTATTTTATAATTCTTTGTTTTTCTAACATGAACTTTTCATGGAAAGACTAATGAGTACAATTTTTCTGAGGTACAATTTTATGTGACCTACATAGAAATATGAGAAAGTACTTGTTAAAAATATCTGTATGAACTTCAACAATTAAATAAAAATTCACTTTTATTTACAATTGGGTAGTTAAAATATTTTAAAAGGTGATCCAAGATAGAGTCTGTGTTTGTGACTAATAATTGCTTAAACCACTTAAAGTTACAGAAATTTTATAGTTTTTAAGAATGACTTATCAAATACTTATTTTTATTTTGAGTGAATATGATAATGAACATAAGTTAATCATAATTTGTTGACATCACCAGTAGTACATACTAGTCAGCAGTACTCAAAATTCTGTCTTTTTATTATACATATATCATTCAGATAAATATAGAGGCAAGATAATGTTCATAGGGAGAGAACTTATATTTTTAATATAAGCCATGCAATATTTAATTTTCTGTGTTTGATATATTTCACTTAACATTATCATTGTAAAATATAAATAATGAAATAAAGGCAGACTTTTTGAGAAAGGGGGGTAGATCAAAAGGAAGTGGAAAGGGGGAGTAGAGAGGGAGTGAAGAAGACTGAAATGATCAAGATATTTTATATGTATTTATGGATGTACATATGCATATATACATATATACACAAATAAACATGTGTATATATACATATAAATCTATATATGCACACAAACATATGTATATATGTGCCCACTTCCCAAAAGGAATATAAATATATATTGCAAGCATATACCAATAAAAATAGATAAAAAAATAAAGGCCAACTTAAAGTGAGAAAATATAGTTGGTCTTTCAGCTTTGATTTTTAAATCAAAGTCGTAAAGAACATCTATGCCTTTGTTATAACTTTATTTCATGGAGTTATGTTTCAGTAAGACTGCCTGATAGAAATCACAAAATGTTTATACATGAGGCTAGGGTTGTGGATCAGTGATACAGCACTTGCCTGACATGCCCAAGGTGCTGGGTCCAACCCCCAAGACCACAAGAGAACAAAAAAGGTTTATATGTAAAAAAACTTCCTTATTTAATAATCATAATCAAAAGTTAACTTTACCAATGCAGAGAAGATATAACTGTATGAAAACCAAGCTATTACTAGAGAATTTTCTTTGAACATTAGCAACTATAATATACATTTTTGTTGAGTGAACATATTTTTAGGTTCTTTACATAAATATTTCCTTTATTCCTCACAATTACCATAGGATATAGTTACAGTTTTGTAAAGCTAATGTTAAAGAGACAGAGGACAGAAAATTAAAGTGTCTGAGCTTGAGCAATGTGCAAACAGACCTTCCTTTATTTGAATCCAACCCCCCTTGTCTCTGAGGCACCTACTCTGAAATACTTCATGCTATCGCCTCAGTAAACAGACTCTGCCTATGAAAGAAACCTAGCTCTAGTGGTGAAGGTAGTCAATAATACATGATAGGATACTAGTTTTTAAGCTTTATTCTAGGCTTCTTTTCTGGGCCTATCTTCCTCTCCCCCATGACATCTTCTGATTGATGTCAGAAGGGACAACTCTACAGGACAAAATAATTTTTAAAAATCCAGTATCTAGGTTTTGATTTTCAAAAATTAGCCTTGATTAGTGTGAGGATGAGGAGTCATTAATTTGGTGTGGTGATGTACACCTGTCAAACCATTATTCTGGGAAGCTGAGGTAGGAGGTTCCACAAGTTTGAGCCCAGTCTGGGCAACTGAGTGATCTACTGAGATCCTATATCAAAATGCAAAATAAGAAAAGGCTAGGGATATAGCTAAGTGCAAAGGTCATGGGTTTAGCCCCAGTGCGTGGGGGCTATCTCTGTAAGAATAAGATTCAGTCACTCTGCATTAAGACCAGTTAATGATGCTCTACAAAATTAGCCTAAGAGTAGAATTTATAGGCCAGGGGTTTCCCTACAAAGAGCCCTGTGACTGTTATGTGTCCGTTTTGGCCATTAGTCCAAGTAAATATGGAAGTTAGAGGTGGCTAAACCTCCAGATAGTTGAAGATGAGATGAGATAAAATTGTTTCCTCCATGAGACACAAGTTTGCCAATTCTGCACTGATGCTAAGCAATAGGAATACAATTTTTTTAAAAAAAAACCCACTGCCAAAGAGCATTGCTGTTCAATGAAGGTGTGATGGAAATGACCTGTTGAACTGATGACCATGATACCCACACATAAAAAGGTGAAGTGTGAATTGCAATAAGCACAATAAGAAAGGTTCAGGTACTTAAGCAGTCATGAGGTCATTCAAGGATAAGATTAATTAGACTGAAAGGGAATCATCTCGTCTATTAAAAAGTAGACAGGATTCATTTATTCATTTTTATATAAGATTTGGCCTAACATTTCTACATTGTTCCATTAAATACAAATATAGAGTAACATTCATTTGCTAAATGGTTCTAGCTAGAATGATTTTATTTCCTATTACTTAACCATGCTGTTTACAAGCATTCTATAGTCATTCTCCATTATCATCATTAACTATTATTAATTGATAGACTACAAAAAAGACTATACAGAATAAAATTTTATACTTTTTTGCTTTCTCCTTTGTTTAAGGTTGACATAAGCCCATTTGAATATCTAAAGTGAAATCTACATAGCTCTTATGTGTTATTATACTATAGTACATACTATTATATTTTCACTTACTTTTTATGCTGCCCATTTTTGGCATCTGCTGTATTATTAAATTAGAAATGCCATGAAAGCAAAGATCTTTGCTAGGAAAATAAGTGCTTCTCTCTAATGTTTGTTGAATGAATGATTGGAAGAGCAAACACATTAAATTAACTCTTATCTTTATGAATACACCTTAAGTCATGTTGATTCTCACATTCTGGTTTTTCTGTGGCTGTAAATCTAAAACTCTGTATACCTAAAGAATAGATTTCCCCAGAGAAAACTGAATGAATAACACATTAAATTACAAAACAGACAAAATAGTGTATCTCCATGAAAATTCTATAAAAATGAAGAAATTCTATGTCTAGAATTTATCTTAAACTATAAAGCATATTCATGAAATGTTTCCCTTTTCTATGTTTCTTGGGGCTTTTTTCACTATTTATAGAAGATATAACAGAAAAATAATAAACTCTTCAAATGAGACAGAATTTTGATGAAACAAAGCTTCACGCTATTTGTGAATATTATACTAAATAAAACTATCGTAGAAAGTATGACTATTGATATCCTATAAAGGCTCACAATTATAAAAAGAACAAATAATTTAGAGTAAACATTAAGAACATAGTGAAGGTGATAGAATCAATTTTAAAGAACTTTTAAAATAAACAATTTTTGTTCTTGTCTGCCCCAATCTACTTCATTCTCTCCTGGTAAAAAGAGAATTTTTCTTGGAAAACCTCCTTTTCCCTATTCCACAGCTGAGTGGGATCAATGCCCATTCCAAAAGAATGCATGCAACCCACACCTGGCTTTTCAGTTAGCACATGTGCTCTCTGGCCATGGTGACTGGCCATAACTCAAATTAGTTCAGTGAATGCTGTCCTGAGGTTTTTCTGTAAAACATAGGAAAGAGATACTCTCTTTTGATGTGGTTACTGGTGGAGAAACAGAAGCCTAGAACTGCTGGTGAGGGTGGTATAATACAGAGCGCAGCCCAAGTGATGAGAGAGGACTTGGAAATGGAATGCTGATAGTGCCGAATATTTACACACACTGGGTGGGTCTCATATGTATTAACACAATGGCACTCTGATGAAGATAACATCATTCTATGCATTGTACAGTCTAGGAAATTAAGGCTCAAAGGCCTTAAATGTGAAAGGGCTGAAAGTCTCATATACTCTGCTCCCTTACCCCAACTTCAACTTTTAATTAAATGAGCCAATAAATTCCCTCTTTAAGTCAGTTTGAGCTTTTTTTTTTTGTACTGGGGATTAAACTCAGGACCTTGCACTTGTGAGGCAGGTGTGGTGCCACTGAGCTAAATCCCTGGCCCATAATTTAAGCTGGGGGATCGAATTCAAGACCTTGTGCTTGCCAGGCAGGTGCCGGCTCCACTGAGCTACATCCCCAGTCTACTTTGAGCTTTTTGATACTTGCACCTAAAGTTCTCATAGTACAGCATCATAAAATACAGAAAACATGGATAATGATATATTTAAATAATTAACAAAGGATATAGAGTATATGTATGTGTTTATAAAATACAGCACCTTTAAAAGTATTACTTTCCTTAAAAAAAGAAAAAAATATTATTTTCCTGGAGAATATAATTTTATTTGCAATCCCTATTTTCTATTTAACCTTTAAAAATATAAATAATTATTCTTTAAAATGCTACAGGTCTGCTGTTAGGATATTTCATGAAAGAAAAGTATCTTTACTTTTAAAATATGATTGTAATAGTACCCTTTCTAAGATAAGCCTATATTAGTGACAATGAAAATGAAATTGAAAGTGAACTAATAGTTCAGTAACAAATAAAGTAGTATACTCAAGGGATCTATCTTAGTAAGAGTCTTGGAAAGAATACTTTGAAGGCATAATGATATATTTATTCTCTTGGAGAATATTATGAAATTTAAAAGTAAAGCTACCTACTAATATACATCTTTAATATAAAAAGCAACTAAGAAGAATAAAGTAACCCTCTGAGTGCTAATTTTATAAATCAAATTTATAAAGATGTTAAAAGGCAATAAAATATTTTGATATTCATAAAAATGAACTTTCTTAGCAAGAGTTCATTATTTTTAAATACAAATAGCAAGTCAAATCCTGCTCATGAAGCATAAAAACCTAAGGCTGAAATTTGATGTTTTAGGAGCCAATTTCAAAATGTATTGCAAGCCAAAGTGTCTTTTGTGAGTTTCAGAGTATGAGATTTCTTTCTTCTTTTCTTTTCTTTTCTTTTTTTTGTCAAAGGAGATTTTACTTCTGGGTCATAAAAGATCTTATCATCATTTAAATTTCTATAATTCCCCATAAGGGCTTCAAAGGTAGAATTTACAAATATCTCTACTTGGCAAATATTCCCTCCACAGTGAGAGACTTGGAACGACTCTAGATCATTCTATTCATTTTCCTAGTTTTGTATTTGTCATAGTTTTCAGTGATAAACAAGATTTTTTTGTCCTAATAACTAAGAACGAAATATTGTTTTGTCCTGAGCTTGAACTTAGGAAAATGGAAGCCTGGAGTAGCTGGCAATGATGGCTTTAACACAAGAAAGTAGACCTGGGGGATGGGGACTTAGGGATAATGTTTCTAAGACTGGCATTAAATAAATATTTTGTTTCTATGATCATTGTTTTATGACTTTTTAATTATAAAATGTAGTTTGATTATGGGGCTGAAGAGGTAGCTCAGTAGTATAGTGCTTGTCTAGCATGAGTGAGGCTCAGATTTCAATCTCCAGTAGGGTAAAAAAAAAAAAGTTTGATTACAGCTAATTTGTAGTGTATTAGTATTCCATACCACTTTAGAGTATCTGGGCTTCATGAATAAAATTCCAGTTGTGTAACTTTTTTGCAAGACCCTTAACATAGAACCATACAGCTCAAGGAAGCACAACTGAAGTAGAATTTGCATTTTGTAAATTTGTCTTTATGCATGATGAGTGGTCACATACAATTACTACAAATTTACCCTGACTAAAAGAACAGAGTCCAGAACCAGTGAAAAGTCCTATTCTTTAGATTCTACTTAAGTTGTGCTCTTTCTAGTTCATTATACCTCTGATTTTAAACACTAACCTGTTGTTTAAAGAACTGAACCACTTACTCAAGACCACCCGGCTTCCTCTATTCAAATATAGTACATATTTTAATCTTTTTTAGAAAACCTATGAAACTGCTGCAGCTTGAGCTGACCACGATTTAAACAATTTAAGTATTTTGAAATTCCATTTGGTGTCATCCATGTAGCTAAACATCAAGAATCGGTATATATGAGTAAACAAAACCAAGTCTAGCTACAATAGAGCAGCTTTTGAAAGTTAAACATGCCAGGTTAACCACGTAAAGTAAGAGCAAGAACTCTTTCAAATAGTTTTGCAAACAAGATCTACGTAGTGATAGATATTATATATGGCTCACCTGAAAGATCTGTCTTACCTCTTATAGAATACATCAGTAGTATTTGTCTCCTTCCAAATTTCTGTCTTTAACAGAAAATATCCATAAAATGTTAGTTTATGGCTACTGTCAAAACTCTCCTGTCTGAGAAGTGTTAATAGCTTCCCAAAGAAGACTGATAGAATTTTCAGCTCAAGGGAGGAGATGATATAATTCCAGGGTCTCAACTTGCCACCTATTTTCTACCTATGGATTTTTTATGACTATCAAAATTCTGTTTAGGATTCTTTGAGGGACTGTCAAGTGGAAAGTGGCCATGGGCCAGAGCCTTTCAACTCTAAATGTGGTCCTAAGGCTAGCAGCTAATATATCACTTGAAAGATGGTGAGAAATGTCTAAAGCAGGATCTCTCATTTTAAATCCCCAGGCAATTTGTATGTACATCAAAATGTGAGGAAGAACCTGACCTACAGACCTACAGAGTCCACCAAAATAATTATATATATACATATATATATATATATATACACAAATCATGAAAAGAAAACCTTGTATAAATATTTTAATACTAAATTTATTGAGGCATCATGAGATTAACACAAGTTACTTTTGATGCTCAAATTGGTAGCCATTAGCTTCAGGATATTTATTAGCAAAGCGAACTGCTGCTTGGTCAAAGTGTCCTAGATTACTGCACATGCATTTTCAATTTCTTCTCTAAGAGCCAGCAGCATAGTGGGTTTTCTGTGATATACGACATCTTTTAGGTCCCCCATAGATAAAAGCCTGCATGTATTAAATCAGCAGAATGTGTACTTTGTATAAGTTTTTCTTTTCCTGAAGTGTGCACACATTTTTTTCAGCGGACTCTGTATTTCTTTGAGGATGTGATAAATCCTAAGTCTATGTCTATACTCTGGTTTCTCTTCAGATCACATAAATCTTTTGCCTTTTACTAAGTCTATGTCTATATATGTTACTTTCCCAATCTTGAATTTTTTCCAGCTTTTAACAAGCATTCGGCAGCATTTAACAAAGACTAACCATATTTTAAGTTAATGCTTATTTTATTGAGGGCTATCTGTATACTCACACACATACATTCTGTATTTAATCTTAAAATCATTGCTAAGATGGTGTTTATGACATAAGGCAGTAATCCTAAAACTTGAGCCTGCAGCACAGCCACTCTTAAGACCCATTACTCAATCAGTTTCTGATTCAGTAAATTTAGGGTTGGCCCCAAGAAGCAGACTCTGCCATGTACTCAAATGATACTGATCAGAACCACCAAAATTGAGGCCCCTAAAATAAGTGTTTGTCAAGTCAGTTACCCAGGTCCACATCTCAGATGCAGGCTACATGTTCTTTATACTCTAGCTGGTCATCCTAGGGGTTCTATTGCTGAAGTCCTATTGCTAAAACTGAAGCTGAAACCAGAAGAATATCTGGCTCACTAACCCGATCTTAAATTAATGATGCTGCCATTGTGAATCACTCTTGAGTCTGCTACATCATTGAACCACAACCTATCTAGAAGTTGTGGTTTCCTTTTGTGCATCATGCCAAGTACTAGAAGAAAACAAAGATCTCTTAGTGCAGCTACATAAGGCTTCACCATGTAAAGGGGACATCGGAGACCTCCTCTCCACTGTAAGGCAATCAATGAGGGCTATGGAGTGCAATCCAGGTTTCCTCCATCTAATCCCTTTACTCTGTACAAACTCACCACAAAAGTAGAACTCTCCTGGAGTCCTGAATGATGTATGAACCACAAAGCTCCTGGAGATCAAACTCAGGACAGGTAGGTGAGGCACCACTGAGCTAAATCCTTGGCCCAAAATTTTAGGATTTTTAAACCACCATGTTCCTAATAAAACTATTTCTTCATAGGAAAAAATAGCATTCATCTTCCATGATGTAAACAAAATATGTTGTTTGGTTTATACAATTTGATTATAATTGAACTTCAAAGAAATTTATGTTATAGCATGTAAAGATTTGTTAATGAGCTTTTATATTATGTTAATGAAAAAAGCAATCTAACAATGCTTAGGGGAAAAAGGCAGATTTTTAAGCATCGATGAATGTGTCAACCATTTTCTTTAGGTGACAGATAATGACAAAATAGCTTTGGTAAAAAAAATTATTTCAAAAACTGAAACTAGAAATCCTGTTTGACTCAGCTGTTCCCTTCTAACACTTTCCCTAAAGTGTTAAAGTCATCATAGTACAGTGATACATGCATACTCGTGTTTAGAGCAACACAATTTGTAATAGCTAAGTCTTGGAAACAGACTATATGCCTATCAACAGCTGAATGGATTACAAAATCTGGTACTTATACACAGTGGAGTACTACTTTGTCATAAAGGAGAATAAGCTTGAGAATTATATAGGTAAATGGATACACCTTGAGATCATATTATTAAGTGAAATAATTCAGACACACAAGCTTAAATATTGCATGGTTTCTCTTATATGAGGAAGCCAAAATACAACTAAAGAAGAATACATAATAAGAAGGAGGAAGATCTTTCTCAAATGGGAAGGGGAATAAGTGATGAAGGGAAGGAAAGGGAGGGGAGGAAAAGGTGATAAAAAAAGATTTGAAGAAAAAATGGAAATAGGGTTTTTGTAAATGGAAAGGGGATCAAGAGTGGGTAGGAGATCGAAAAAAAAGAATGATGATGTATTAGATACATGTACCTACTCCCCATGATAAATGGAATCAGGTTCTGCAAACACGTACCAATAAAAAAGAACTTAAAAATTACTTTAGGATCATCGACACATAAGATGTAAGGTCTCTGTTTTTAATTTTATGTATGTCAGAAATATAACAGGGTTAACACAGTCTTCAATGCTCATACTGGTGAAATTACATTATTACAATTTTTCTGGAACTAAAGAGATTTCTTAAGAAAATTTTATTTAAGCAGAGAGGAAAAATATAGAGGTGGGTATAAAGACCTAATAGAAGCAGTTACTAACACTGAAATAATTTAATTAGTGACATAAATAAAGGAAGTCATAGACTAGTAAATAAATTGTGCCCTGACAAAATTTTAATCATAAATTACCATTTATTGAGCATTTATATGATGGATCGGGTTTTTCTGACATTATTCTAATTTACTGTCCCAAATTTAGGAACTTCTGACTAAATTATTTAAATAATGAAGAGAAAATGTTCCTACTTGTGATTTCTGTACTTTAAAAAATTTTGATGTTAAAATTAGAAAAACTGAGCTGGGATGTAGCTTAGTGGTAAAGCATTTGAATAACATGCACAAGGCCCTGGGTTCACACTGCCCAGTACCACAAACACAAAGGAAAAAGGCTCAGGATAATTCTCAAGTGTCCTCTTGTCAGGCTAAAACAAAACAATAAATAACATTAGTCCTTCAATTTGTGTTGAAATACAATAAATATACTTTGTTATTATCATTTTTCCATTGAGGTGTGTTTCACATTTCACAGTGAGTGAATTATAAGGAAAGGTAAAATATTTAAGACAGCATTCATATAACCTAGCATAAAAGTCAACTTATCAACTTGTTTGAACTTTCAGTTGTAAACAGTGGATAAAATGAAAAGAAAAATATTAAGGAACCCTTTCCCCAGCAAAAATCCTATGTACAAAATGCTCTAGATTTAGCAATTCTAAAATATGCGTGACTGCTATGGAAAGGAGTCAATGACACACAGGATACTCATGATTATAGTACTGCTTGATATTTGCACAATGAGTATTTGTGAGGTTAAATTTACTTCTGGAAAATATATTATCATACAAAGACATCTTCAAAAGGTAGAGATATAAAAGAAGCAAGAAAAACATAAAACAAAATTTGCTGAATGAAGTAGTCTGAGGTAAAATATACATATTTGGACTCTCATAAAATGAATTTCTAAAATTTGATGGTCAAAATGTCAAACAAGTCCAGATACAACCTGTGATGTACATAAATAACCCTGCTTCTCTGAGAGGGTGAATTACCTGCTATTTTTTGTTTCATGACTGGTAGATTGATAAAAATTCCTAAAACGGCTAAAGATACAACAAGAAATGGTATTTTGATTAGTCTCATGGGTGGGCAATTATTGTTTTCCCAGCACATGTTCGAAAAACATGTGGTCATAAAAATGCCTTTATAACTGAGATTTTCCCGTTGGTTGAGGTATATAAATTGGCCCATGGTCATCACATTCCTTTTCCCCGTCCTTTCCCCATTATTGATCTTCTATTTCTTCTAACTAAATCTACCGGAGAATTTAGTTTTAAGGAGCTTAGGATGTGTACTCAGGGAATCTGAATTTTTTAAAAGTACCCGGGAGGATTCTGAATCATGTGGTCTAAAGGAAAACATTGGGAGAAAAAGAGAAATCAAGATATATCATGTACAGGCACAAATTTCCTTTGATGAATGTGATCGTGACATATATTTAAATTATACCAATAAAATTTAATTTAAAAATAAAGAAAAATGTTAGAGAAACACTGGTTTTGCTTTTTCTTATTTCACTGAAACAATTTTTCAAAGATAATGTGTCACGCTACAGTGTTTTTCTAGAAGACATCATATTTCTTGACTTTTCTGAAAAATGCCTTCAGCACCTCAAAATGAACCATTTCAGAGCGGACACAGCATTATGAACACGAGGTGGTCTCTAGAGCCAAGTGGCTCCCCTGTCTTCTAACAAGAGGACCATGGGAAAATTACTCTTGTATCTCTGTTTACTGGTCTACATGATGGATACTAAAAGCTAGTATAAAATATGATAATTACATTAATTATACATTGAGTTATTAGAATAATACCTAGAACAAAGTAAATGCATAACAAATGTTATTCATCGTTCACATTTCTGAGGACTGTGATATTCTTAAGGAGAGCCTTTCTCTTGTTCCTATAAGGCAAGAATTAAATTTTAAAACTTCTTCCTTTTTCTTTTCATTACTTTATAATTCCTTCAGCTGTCCCTAGTCAACAAGTGAGGATACAACCAGGTCACAGTTGTTATTGTATACAGTGTTCATTTAATATACATTAAGGAAATTAAATGCTCACATTAACTCTGCTTTTATTCTCCATTTGAAACCACAGCCTTTTAAAGCTCTTACTCATTAATTAATTCCCACATTCTCTGTATTTCCATACTTCTATTGAGTCACTGAAATAAAATTGTGAAGTAAAACTGTGTTTTCTCTCAAGTAAATTATGGAGTTGAAATTTATGTACATGTTTTCTCTCTACCCAGGGATAGCACATTTTAAATGGATAGTAAACATGTCTTATTTCTTTGATTTAATATTGTACCCAACGTAATTATTCATAAACAAGTAATGCATATATAATCCATCCTTTATCTTTCTACCTGTATGCAGTGTTGGCCTCAACCTGGGGAGAGTCTTGTGGCCCATTTCTTCTCAAGGAAGGCCTTAAATCTCATATAAAAAGAGTCAGGAAGCAAAGTCATCTTTGCTAAAAATTCCATAGGGAAAGAAAAGGCAGAATCACAGCATACATTATGAAGCCAAACAATTAAAAATTTATGATAGATGCGTCTGTCCTCTCTATTTTGTCTTAATCTTATCCCCATCAGGATATTCAGTTTCTGACCCATTTGGCTTATAGTCTTCAGATTTATTAGCTCTTTACTTTTGACTACTGAGCTGATCAAGTTAGCAATTTTCCACTTCTAACTGCAAAACAACTAAATTCAGCATCAGCTTCCAAAAAAAATGAGCACTACCTTTGAGGCTACTTCAGAGTAATCTTAGAGATATTATGAAGTTCTGTTGGAAACCTAAGTCCCTTTTATGCAATCTCTATGGATTCCTTTATCTGTGGCTGGGTTAATTGTTACAACTTGTTTTCATGCCATTTCCTTTATATCTTTCCTATTCATCACTACCTCACTCTAAGTGTGAATCATTACCATGAATTTATTTGCTTTTACTCTCAAATTTCCTGTCACGTCATTTCAATTGGAAGGAAAGGAAACTATATGTGTATCTACACTGCTACTTTTTTTTTTTGGTAACGGGGATCGAACTCGGGTCCTTGTGCTTGGGAGCCAGGTGGCAAAACCACTGAGCTAAATCCCCGGCCCTACACTGCTACTTTTGAAAATTACTTTCGGATTTTTCTTTTGAAGACAAATGCTTTTTAAATGTATTTAGTAAATTGAATCTGTAGTTCTCTCTCTCTCTCTCTCTCTCTCTCTCTCTCTCTCTCTCTCTCTCTCTCTCTCTCTCTCTCTCTCTCTCTCTCTGCCTTGTTTGTGCTTAGCATCCTTGAAAACCACACAAAAAGAGATGCTGGCTAAGAGGAAGCACATAATGCTTGTATGGAGCTGGAGAAAACTGAAAGCTGAATTCAATAGACTTGGTCTCCAAAACAGCAAAGTAAGTTACTCAGGGGATAAATCTTGAAAGGAGAATTTATGCATGAAAAGAATCCATCCTTTGTTATTACTAACTCTACTCTGAAGGGGAAATTATTTTTAGGGTAAATATAAAGAAAAGAGAATAAAAGTGGAAAAGGATATAGTTTCAAACATAGAAAAGTAGAGAATTTATTATTATCCTAAGTTTGATGAAAGAGAAATACTAGGATTGGAAGATGCTGTAGTAAGAAATTATTAATGCCTGGGGCCGGGGATTTAGCACAGTGGTTTCGCCTCCTGCTGCACAAGAGCAAGGACTCGAGTTTGATCCCTGGTACCAAAAAAAAAAAAAAAAAGAAAGAAAGAAAGAAAAGAAAAGAAATTATTAATGTCTAGGAGAAGCTGAAGGTGAAGAAATGAGGTAATCCTATTTTATGCTAAACAGATTTCAAGTTTAGATGCATAAAATATTGCTCTACGCTCTTGGTTCATGCTATCACTGCCACAAGCTCCCCATTCCTGTAGGTGTTCTAACTTCCTCAAACACATACACACACAGAAGCACAAAAATCTTTTTAAAAATGCCAAATAAATTCTATGTTCAAGCTAAATGCTATGCATTTCATCCATTCTTTTTTTCTGTTAAAGCTTTCCTTCATGTTCATGTCATCTAACTTCTCATGATATCATTGGTCATGAAGATCTCCAGTACACCTTATCTTGGGCACAGTAGCTTACTAGATGGTATTCAGTAAAAAGCAAATCTGTTTTATCAGCCTCAGACTGAAAAACCTTATCAATGTTTTAGTGAAAGTGATTTCTTACAGACATAGATTGGATAAAGAGATCTCTGTGTTGTAAAAGATGGTGCTCTTCCACAAACTTCCTATTAAGTCCAAGTGAATCAAGTGTCATTTATTGGAACTTCATTCATTTTCAAATAATCAGGTTTTCTATTTAGGAAGAAAAAAAAATTAGTAGCCAAAGTCTGAAAATTTACTCAAAGTTTGAACACAATTAATGAGTATTTGTCACCTTTTACTACATCTTTATTCTTCAATCATTAAAAAAATTAGTTTACACAAATGTGAACAAAATGTCTTATTACATAATTTGGGGTAATTTAATATTAGCATATTTTCATTGGCTCTCTTTGGCTGAACTTTCTAAAGGATATGATTGGTGAGAAAAATATGAGCAAAACAATTTTTTTATTCTCACATGGGAATATACCATACACTAATCTGGCTACAGTACCATGAAGAAAGCAGTTATCATTAAATAAAATCATCCCAAAAGAAGAAATCACTGAGAATCCACAAATGTACTGGCAAGTTCTAATTTGTCTATTAACATTCTACAAAATCACAACTGGTCCTTGAAAATCAGAAGATGAGGCAAATTTATATATAAATGATGAATTTATACTACAAAATCAAGGCCTGAAGTAGTAGAAAATTCTATGAGGCTATTTTGTTTTCATTAACTGCCAATGTTGCAGGAGAAGGATCTCTTATAAACTGAGAATATACTGACACTTTAAATATCACCTGGGACAACCAATGTAAAGCAAAAAGAGAATAGATCAGTGAGAGCTAGAAACCAAAATTTTATTTAGCTTTTCTGTTAAATGAAAGAAAATTTAATGCTAAGAGAAGAGATGAAGTTGGTTATACTCTAGATTTATGTGCTGCAAAAGGGCACCAAATGACTCTAGAATAATGTTAGATAAAATTGAAATATTTGATAACAATTAAAGCCTAATAAAAATAGAAAACGAGGCTTAATAAAATAACTCAAATACGATGAAGACAGTGTAAATAAAGCAGCTACAAAAATAGGTCACCTTGTTCTTCAGTCTTTCAACAAGCATTAACAACAAATTAACCATGGGGACCACATAAAACTGAATGGAATTAGTTGATTGTATACACTTTAAACATCCTGAAAGTTGTGTCTTTTAAACATGTATTTCAAAATGCTCTTAGGAATCAGAGAATCATTTTATTCTAATCCTTTAGCTTTTGTTTTCAGATAAAAATTCTTCACAATATTTCAATATTTCATTTTATACTCCATTGTAAAGCTTTTTCTGGTTGTTTTGCTTTGTTTTTGTATGTTTGTTTCTTTTGTGACAGGGCTTCTCTAAGTAGTCCAGGCTGACCTTGAATTCACTATGAAGCCCAGAATAGCTTCCAACTTGTGGTGATCCTTTTGCTTCAGCTCCCCCAGGTACTGGCATTACAGGTATGCACCACCATGCCCAATTCCATTACCAAATGTGTCACACAGTTAGAAAACAAAATGACATGAGTAAAATACCATTTATTCAGAAATCTCAATTCCATTATTAATTTCTCATGGTAATTTTAAATATGCATGTTAAAAAGTAGTACTACAAAAACATTAATATATCATAATGCATATAAAATTGTATATATTACATTATTCATATTTATGTGCATACTTGTTGAACTATGACAAAAAGTTTAGAAGTAATTACCTTTGCAGGATTTTTGATGATTTTTAGTTTATTTTGGTATATTCATGTTCAGCCTAGATTGGCCATATTATGTTAATCATCAGGAAAAAATAATTATTTGAAAAACTTAATTGCATCAAAAATGCAATCTTTCCAAAGAGAGAGACATAGCATGCTATGTAATAATTTCTGAGATCTGTGGTTTTCATGACAGGGTAAATGGTAGAATCCCTACAGTACCATAAGTCTACACATTTAATAAACTTTAAATTATAAGATTTCTTTCTGTCACTTTTTTACTTCACCTCACCTTTAAAAAAGAGCATTCACATGCAAAGGTACATTTCTGAAATAATAGCCAATACATAGTGACTAATTACAAGAAGACTTAGTTACATAACTTTTCTAAACAAAATATTTTTAGTATTTGATGCATAATGAAAATTTAAAGGAAACATCAGCTTTGTCATAATACTATAAGTTAAATGATTTCAAAATTGACAAACTCAGTAACATAAGAAAATATCTAAATATGTGGCATAATTTTGATGACAATGGAATACAGATTTACCAAAGAGATTAAGATGCAGACATGGCAGTTTTAGTGACAAAGCACTATACTGGCAATTGCATCATCTCTTATCCTTGCCTATTTAATTTGTAAAATAGAGGTGATGACACTTTCCAAAATCATTGACTGGTGTTCAATAGATAATACATATAAAATACCTAAAACAAATGATACTACTTCCCTTTTCATTCGTTTTCCATTTTTGACAGCAAATCTTAAATCACAAGCATCAAATAGAAAATAAGTACAGAAAAATGTCTTAAACTGTGTTGTATTTGTATGATGATATGAGTTGTGCACGTTCCTTATTAAGACTCTAAATGCATTAGTGGTGTCTGAGTGGGACTCCTAGGTATGAGTGGCTTAGATAATTTTGCATGCAGGCAGAAGACTAGAGATCTACACTGTAAGGTATGAGGAGAGCATGGCTTCACAGAGAGTGAGGTTGACCTGTGTGTGACCAGACTGCAACAGAGGCATCAGCAAGGCTGCAGCTGGAATGGCCTCTCAGATACACCCACTCATTTTTGAAGCAAGAGGGCAGGCTTTTGTATGCCAGCCCTGAACAGCCATTGAATGCAGGCTGGTCAGAAAGAGCTCTTGTCAACCAGGGGCAAGGCTTGAGGAAGGAGAGAGGAGGGAACCTTCCCATCCCAGCAGGAGGGTCCCTGAAGGTACAGGACAGCACACATGCTGGGGTGAACATATGTTTTATATCATTCTTTCTACAAAAAGTCTATCAATGTCAAAAATTGAAGTGAAGTCTTACCTGTAGACACAATAGTATCCTAATTAATCTATCTACATCAGATACTATTTCACCAAGATGTTCAGAAGATCAGTCTCTAATAATTGAGATGACATGTGAAATGCCTTATTTTTCTCAGAAATTTTAGATATGATAATGCCCTTTGTAGTGTGTACCAGAATATGCTTCAAGGCATATAATTACATATTATTCAAAACAATGTATTATGGTACTTTTTTCCATGTAGATAATCCTGAATGAATACTAAATTTACTTGAATGTCTTTTTATTTTATTTGCATTCTTAAACAAATATGTATAGTTTGGATTAATTCAAGTATAAATCTCCATTGTTATATTTCTTTTTTGACATACTATAATTATTTTCTATTTGAAATCTAAATTGAAGTGAAATTTTTCCCAAGACAGAAGTGGTTCACAACAATCATTTTTGCAAGTGCACATATTCAGAGAGAGGAATAAAATAACTCTCATATCTTTCTCTAAATAATCTAAAATGATGACGTTCTTATTAAGATCCAATACTTAACATGACTCTCCAGTGTTAGGAGTAACCATTAAAAGAGTAATAGATATAGAATTCTCATAACTAGCCTCCTTTCTTAATGTCAACAAGCCTGAAAAGGCATATATTTATAGTGGAGAGATGGGATATATAAAAGAAATAATGTAGTTCTACATTAATGTAAAGTACTAATTCACTTGAGATTGATTCAGTTCTTTGTATAGTTAAAAGTAAGGGTCCCTTACTACACTCCACAGAAGTAATAAAAAGGAATACCTTTTTAAATAAAGTTGAGGGATAGAGGACAGAAGAGATCATCATTTAGAATACATCCAAAGAAAATTCTTTTTGAAGAGTGAAACCATTCATTTATGGTCTTTTTCTGGAGACAAAAATCACCTCAAGTGGAAAAACTGTTTTATCTTCCACTGTATAACTCTTAAATTATAATTTTCTTCCCCTTAACAAGCTTTTAGAAAAAATCTAGATATAGATATATCTATAATTATATAGCACCGTATGTGCTAGTGTTAAGGGAAATAAACTGTCAGGATAGTTTTTATTAACCAGTGCAGTTCAGAGCTACAAATAAATGACCTATTGAGTAATGAGAAGACATAGAGAAAACTTAAATACATCTCACCAAGTGAAAGAGGTCAATGTGGAAAGGCTACATATTGTATAAGCTCAACTACATGACACTCTTGAAAAGGGAAAACTATGGGACTGTGAAAAGATCAGTGGTTCCAAGTTAGGAGGGAGGATTGAATAGGCACAGCACACAGGACTTTTGAAATTACTTCAATTACATCATTATATATTTGTCCAAACCCATAAAATGTAGTATATACCAATGGTACCATGTATACTGGGCTTATGGTTTTGCAAACATCCAGGAATGAAGTCGTGAACAAAAGAAGGAGGCCAAGAGAGTTTTTATTGAAAATAAGAAGAAGGAGAACAGCTCCTGGATTTCCAGGAGGGGTCTGGAATGGGTGGCCAGATGGTCCTTCAATCTAGAGCTATTTATAGCACAGGTACTGTGTGACTATTTAGTGGTCACCTATCACAGGTGGATTTAAAATGATTAATTGAGACTCAGGCTTTTACCCAATTCTTTGACCTATAGGGTTTATAGGAAATTGGGATCTCAGAAGGAACCAGTTAATTTGGATTATAATTTCTTTAAAATTCAGAAACTTAATAGGGAGCGGGCTTCCTCTAGTAGGGGGTGGGCTGCTTTCCACGCAACCTGAGGAAGTTCATTCTTTGACCAAAGTCCTAGTTCATTGTCTATTCTAATTTTTATCAATATGGCCAGTCACCCCATTGTATCTCAGGCTTTTCCACTAGCTAGCTACCTTACCCATAAGCTAATTAAATAAAACTATTTTCTATACCAAGAGTCAACCCTAAGGGAAACTATGGATTTGGGTAAATAATGATGAATCGGTGTCGCAGCTTATCAACCATAACAAGTATACCAATGTGGTGTAAACTGTTGACTGTCTAACTGCCAGTGAAAAATGGAACTTTAAAAGATAGATTTTTTTAAGCAACTTCTCCACACTTCCTCCTGCTGAGCACATAACCAATACATACTCCTCTCCAAATGAAATGAGAGAGTATGCAGATACCAGGTCAGGAGGCTGGACCCCAGGTTCCTTTCCACAAGAAAAATGACAACAAGGGGAAGACACGACTGAAAGCAATAAAGCAATTCTGAAAATCTACATTATTTCTCTGTACTCCTCCTCCCCTCTGTTCCCTGCTATAAAAAAAACCCTTACCCTCCTATACCCAATGAGATGGTGATTTGAGGCGAAGACTCTACTCTTATTAAGGCCAACTCAAGCATAATTTCTTAGTTAGATAATGGTATTGACATGGTGACATCAGAATCTTCTCTAATTCCTCATTAGTTCAAAGAGTTGGCACTGACCCTAACATTCATGATTTTTCTCTTACCATGTCCACCTTCCTTTGAAGCATAATCTCAGGCCAAAAGAATATGACCTAACCCAAAGGCTCCCATGAATCATAGTTGTTTTTAGTTTTTTATTTACTAACATGACAATACTTAAAAAGCCTTGGAGAAAATAATCTGAATAGAAAAGTTACTGATAAATGTTAGGCAGAAAGTCAGACATTAGCAGGCATGAGAGATGAAATGGGGGGTCCAAAATGACATGACCTGCCAGTTAATTAAAGAAAGATTGTAATGTATAATATACTTGTCATAATTTCTTAGGTCATAGACCTAAAGCAATCCTTCAGAGCACAATGACACCGTAAAGTTATACAGGTTACACATTCCTTTGGCTATCTGACCACCTGCCAGTCTATTTCCACAGCAAGGCACAGTGTTTCTGGGTGCCTTGCCCTATACCCAATGACAGGAGAAAAGGAAGCATTCTTTAATCAAGCCTCCCTCCTCAGGCTGAGGGATTTAGATTCTTACATGATTAAAATTCTTACATGATTAAGGCCCCTGAAGGAACACTGAACACCTAAGATGAACAAGGAAGACATTTTTGATACATCAACATTCTAAAGACACCTTTATGAGAAATGTCAATAAACATATAATTATCATAGTTCCCTGCACCTCAGGAGTTACTTTTGTGTGCAAAAATAGGCAACCAAACTCACTCGGTGTAGATGTCTCATGACACCACCCACTTTGTTGCTTTAAGTATAACTCTATAATAGAGATAGTATAACAGTATAATTAGGGGCTATGGGATTGTTCCCCTCCACTCACTTGAACCCAGGTGATGCCGCAAGGCCAACCCTCCTGACCTTTGTCCTAAGGCCCACTACCTAGAAGCAGAGAACAATAAAGACCGCTGGAAATTTCCCAAATTCCAGGACGTGTGTGCTAGACCTGCTGGCATGACCTACAATTTTTATTCACTTGGAGCTCCTTAGAGGTTCATGCATATGGACAGCATCTCATACATCCAATTATCTCAGAGTGCATTGTGGGAAAGGACATGTGTATAGATACAACTGATATGACTCAGCTCCCTGTCAATCATATTGTCAATCACACTGTGGAAGACCCAATGAGAGGCGCTATAGGCCTGGTGCAACATTGCAAATTTTTAAGCCCAACATCACACTCAGTGCTCCTGCCATTTTCCTTTCTGCTAGAGCAAGCCTGCATGTTCTGAGCATACCATACCTTCACACTTTAAAGTTCGTTCAACTTCACTGCTTTTTCCTTACCATTGTATGCCAAGTCCAACTCTCCGCTCATCGCACACAAGAACCTGAAAATCTGTCCCATGGTAACACATCTACTTTAGAATATATTCTACCTATACTTCTGCATGGCCTATCTTGGTTTGATTCTTTGATTAAAGGCCCAAGGAACCAAGGACAAAGGAAGTGAGGTTCCTTACTGCATCAGGTCCTGGCTTCCTGGTAATGATAAATATTTTGTTGAGCACTATACAGGTGAAAGCACTTAGGGAATACAATAGAATCTTAATTTTTATGTTCTCCTAAAATAATTTCTCTCTTTTTATAAATTAAGGCAGGAATTCTTTAGAATATTCATTTTGAGATACAATAGACTGAAGAGGTACAGCATTTTAATGAATAAGAGAAGGTTTTGACTGCCAATTTGAACATTATAGTTGTGTGGCCTTCAATACATTACTGAATCAATGTTATCCTCAATTTTCACATGTGTAAAAGAAAGATAATGGCAATATCTCTCTGGTTAATGGTGAGGAAAAATTGAAAATTGAATAGAAAAATGTACATGAAGCCTTTAGTTCAATACTAGTCCATAATAAGGCCACTGATATAATTATTTTAAAATATCCAATTGAAGGAAATTCATTCCTATTATTATGGCTTGAAAATCATTGACCATTGCAAATTTTGCCTGGGACTAACCCTTAGTTGGGTTCCTAAACCAACAATATCTTTTGTCCTAGTTTTATTCAACAATATTTATTATCTCTCCAAAAGGGGTGTATGACATCATGGTAGCTGAAATAAAATGACAACCAACACAGCCTTAAAAACAGCTTCTAATTGAATTACACAATTGAATTTAAGATGATCTCTCCTAAAAGTTAATGATAGGTAATAGATTTTTTTTCTTAGTAAGTTCAAAGTAGAAACTGTACAACACGTATTTTTAATCATCACTTAAAGACATTTGCTTTCTAGTTCATATTATGCCCATAGAACTTACTAGCTCTCAATTACTTTCTGATGAAATTTTTGTTTCTTACATATCTTTGACAATTTATAATCCTGATTAATTAAATGCCATATTATTTGAAAGAGAAATTTGAAATTCTTTCAATTAGAATAATATAGCTCAACTCATTCACACACACACACACAGTCAGAGCAAGGTAGGAGCAGTTTTCACTTTTAAAATGTACTGTTTTTCTTCTCATTGTTTGATGGCCTTGAAACAAGTTAAAAATTATACTAAATATCCTCATGTCAAATATCAGAATGAGATATGATAGAAAAAATAAAGATAAGTAGAAAGAAAACAAAGCAAATCCTAATTTTAAACTTGTACTTTAAAAAATACTGCAAATTCAGGACACAAAGTTATTCAAGCTTCTCACATCTGTACTCTATGTCACTGTTTAGGCTTGTTTGTTTTGTTCTTTTTTCTTCCAGGCTTAGTCACATCCAAACCCCTTAAAGATACTGCAAGTCCTTAAATTAACCCAGGAACCTGCCGCCCTAGGATAGAGAAACACATTCTATGGGTTTGAAGAATGGTCTTAGGCAAAACGTTTTGGAATCTCCATCTTAAAAAATACAATAGATTGGGCCTGTGCCTTTCTCTGTAAAATAGGCCTTTCACTACAATTGGGAGATCAGAAATGGGCCTTTCACCTAAAAAAATAAGCCATTACTTTTCCGCCTATGAATAGGCCATCACCTTTTACCTGTAAACTGAGCCCAAGGTTTCTAATGGTTCTCAAATTCCAGATTTACATCTCACAAACACATATATATTCCCAGTTCCAAACACTAATGCACCTCTATCTTTGGGCCCTCACTCTATTTTCTGAGTGTGCACTTCTTTCAGTCTGTCTAGTCAAACCTACTGGGCAGACTGAGTTGAGGACCCCACCTCCTCTTTGGGCTATGACAAGAACAGATTAAAATTTAGCCTCATTTCTAATAGTCAGCAAAATTTAGATGAAATATACTTTACTTATTAAATGGGAATCATCTGACCAGAATACAATACTGTACATCTCATTGATATGCCTTAGCTCTTTAAGGCCCCAACTGCACATATCCATCCATCTCTCCACATCCCCCCATACTTCCTAATAACCTTCCATCCTTTTCCAAAAAAACATTTGTGCTATTTGTAAACATTTTTCTCATAAATTGAACACCTACTTTTAAACAGAGATTAAACACACCATTAATTTTTACTAGCTAATATAAACAATTTGTACTAACAGATGATAGTTCACTGAATTAAACACATATCTGAGAAGATATATAGTATTTCAAATTAATTGTAATCTTACTAACCCAATGAGTTCCCCATATCTGCAAAGAAACAAAAAAGCAAAAACTCACTATTTTATATATACTCATAAAGGATGTCCAGATATATATTCAATTATGTTAAAGGCAAACATCAAGAAATTCTAAAATTAACTTTTTTAAATTATAGAATATTTCCTCGTGGTCACAATCTTATATAAAACAAAGCAAACAACATGTTTTTACAAAACAAAAGATATATGTCCTCTCCTGAAGAGAAATGGATTTTAACACATTGTACTTCGCTGATAATTTTTTTTACTGGTATTAAAAAAGACTAAGCTATTCCTTTATTTTCACATCTGCAGGTACACAAATAACTTAAGTTGATGATGTAAATTTGACAGCATATTTCTAGAAGAGCTTACCATTGTCATTTTTAAGCATCCCATTGGTGAGTTGTTTTAATCGTTTTTGATGTGATTTGCCATTGTAGTGGATTTGTGCTTGAGCGGCTGAATTCAGCTGAATGTTACACACACTGCACAAAGTGAAGTTGGTGTGTTTCTTTTCTCTTTCTGGTTTTTCTTCAAAGTCATCAGACATTAATTCAGCCTCACTCTCCCCATCTTGGGCACATGGGAAATCTGAAGGTACAAAGAAAGTTATGAACAAGCAGAAAATGATTTACAGAATTCTTTATATTTATTAATTTAAGTAGAGCAAGTACACATTATTCTAAATATTTAAGAATTAAATATCAGTTTCATGGCTTGTATCTAGATGTTCCTCCAAAGCCTCATGCAGTCACAGGTGGGGCTTTTCAGAGGTGGCTGGATTTAGACTGTTATGCTGGGATCAAGGATGTGATCCTGGGATTGATTCATGGTGCAATGCTAGGATTAAGGGAGGGTAGACTGGATAGAATATAAGGGATAGAAAGAGGGCTGCACTTGCCACTTTTCACCTGCTGTTTATTATTTCACTGCTTTGCTGCCTTCCTGCCTTCTGTCCACCATGGACTGTTTCTTCTCAGCAGTGCACCTCTGCCATTCCACTTGCCCTTGGATCCAGCCAATTATGGACTGAAACCTCTACAAACTGTGAGCCAAAATAAACCTTTCCTCCTTTAACTTTGGGTGTCAGGTATTTTGTCTTAGCAACAAAAAAAGTAATTAAGACAATTGGTTTATTCTTCTTTAAATAGGTTGCATCATAGTATCCAAAAACTAGATAACGTTTGTGTGTGTGTGTGTGTGTGTGTGTGTGTGTGTGTGTGTGTGTGTTAGTGTGGCTGGGGACCAACCCAGGCCCTTGGCCCTGAGTTCCATTCCTAGTCACGATCCTTCCCTTTTTTTTTTTACAGTGTCTCCCTAAGCAGCTAAATTGCCCAAATTTGTAACCTTCCTGCCTTGGCCTCCCAGAGTGCTGGGACTACAAGCATGTGTTACCACACTTGACAGAGAGCCTGTTAAATGGAGTACAAATGGCAAATATTTTCCTTTTTTTTTAATGGCCAATATTGTGCTGAGTGCTCAGATACTTAGCATATATTATCTCATATATTCATCATAACAGTGGAATAACCTTTATAGTTTTCCCTGTTTCTTAGCTGAGTAAACTAAATTTTAGTGTGGTTACCTAACTTAGCTAAGGTTATGCAGTTATTAAGCGGTATAGTTTGGAGATGAGATAGAAAATAATAAAAATAGGTAGAAAAGAAACAGAAAAATCATGATTTTTAAAATACAAACTGCAGCTTGAGGACACTAGCTCGATTTATATGTTATTTCTTTTCTCCCAAGACACAATAAACCTGGGAAATTCTCTTTTACATTCAAGTGGATTCAGGCATTTCTTTTTTACCTGAAAATGGCTCTCTTTCAACTGTGAATAGACCACCTCTTTTGTCCCATAACTTAAAAAAGGATAGGCTATCACCCTTCCCTCAAAAAGCCTTTGCTTTCACCTGTAGATTGAATCCCCTCTTTCCACAGATTCACAAATTCTATAGATTTCCATCCCCAAATCTTCCACACAGATCCCTTCCTCCAGACTACAGTGCCTCTTATTTTTCTGAATGCCAGCGCTCCACTCTGGAGTGTTTACTTGCAAAATTCTGCTGAGGGACGGACCTCCACCAGGGAGGGAAAAGATAAGACGAAGGCCACCTCCAGCTTTGTTAAAAGTTAACAGAGAGCGGAGCTCGCGAGGCCCGCGTACGCGCCCGGTGGCCTGGTCCTGGCGCTGCTGCAGGCGCTGGGGCTCCCGCGGCCTCGGCTGCCGAGCTTGGCCGCTCCGAACTCAGCCTCATCAGGCGGCAGCAGCCGAAGCAGCGCGCGCGGAGGCCGAGGCCGAATGGCCAGGGGCGTCCGCCACCCCGCCGGGGCCAGTGTCTGTTTATGCTGAAAGTCCAGCTGAATGACATCATCAGTCATCAGTACCTGAGTCAAGCAGTTGTGGAAGTATTTGGAAACTACAGGAAGGCAAATTCCACGATGACTAAGAGCAATGGCGCAGTGTTGATAAAAGTACCCTACAAGTTAGGACTCGGCTTAACCATTATTGCTTATAAAGATGGCTAGGTGTTGACCTCACTGCCATGGGGGACCAGGAGAATGCCCATATATTCCTCAGTTACACTTTCACCTTCCCGCAAAGCCAAGCAAATATATGGCTATCTGAAGACACTGTTTTGATTACTGGAAAATTAGCTGATGCCAAATCTCAACCAAGTGTTCAGTTTTCAAAAGATTTTATTAAACTTCCAGACAACCGTCACATTAGCAATGTCACTGGCTATGTTATAGTGCTGCAGCAGTTTCTGAAAGAGAACAATTTTCAGTATACAACCGTAATCACTCTCAATAATCCAGGTTTTGAAAACACTGAATTGACTCCTCTTGCTGCGATATGTGTGAAAATATATTCTGGAGGAAAAGAATTAACAGTGGATGGTTCCGTCCAAGTGTCTCTTCCTCTTCTGCGCGTGAATGATCTAAGTGCCGGGCATCACATTCCTGCTTGGACGTTTGATGTGAGCACCGGTGCTTGGATGAATTCTGGCTGAGGAGTGCCCAAAGAACAGAACAATCATTTAATTTGGACTTATGACGCCCCACATTTGGGCTACTGGGTTGCAGCTCCACTTCCAGGAACTAGAGGTTCAGGTATAAGTGAAGATTCCAAGGACACAACAGCCTACCACACAGTGTTTCTTACAGCCATATTAGGAGGAACAATAGTCATTGTCATTGGATTTTTTGCTGTACTCATTTGTTATTGCAGTTTGGTACTCCACCAAAGAGAAAGAAATATCACTAAACTTGAAGTCCTCAAGAGAGACCCGACAACTTCAACAACACACATTAATCACATTAGCTCAGTCAAAGTTGCATTAAAATCTGAGGACAAGTCACAGTTATTCAATGCCCATAACTCCTCATACAGCCCTCAAAAGAAGAAGCTATCAACGAGAGAACCAGAAGAAAGAGTTTCCATAGTAAAAACTCAGGATAATTTTAAAATCTACAATGAAGATGTTTCATTTCTATCAGTCAGTATGAATAGTTACTCAAGAAAACCAACACAGTCATTAGAGCCCAATATGGGGACCAAACAACCTAAGCACATCAACAGCAACCTGTCTTCCTCATTAGGGGATGCTCTTGAGGAGAAGCGGTATTTCACAGGGAATGAGGAGAGCTGTGGGTGTTCCCAGATTCTGGAGCAGCTCATGCATATCTACAGCCAGCCCATCGCCATCCTTCAAACATCTGACCTTTTCTCCACTCCAGAGCAATTACACACTGCGAAGTCAGCTACTCTGCCAAGAAAAGGACAGTTAGTGTGTGGCCAACTGATGGAGCCAGTGAACAGAGAGAACGAGAGAATGTTACACAGACATTGCCCAAAATGCCAATGCATTCTCACACCCAGCCCCCAGATGCCAGGCAGGAGGACATCGTTCTGGAAGGTCAGCAGAGCTTGCCATCCCAGACTTCAGACTGGAGGCAGTATTCCAACAGCTTACTGGAATCCATCTCTGTTCCTGGGACACTGAATGAAGCCATCTTAATGACTTCATTTACATCACAACTTCAAGGAATTTCAGAACAGACCCTCCTGGAGCTGTCCAAAGGAAAGCCCTCCCCTCATCCCAGAGTTTGATTTGTGTCTCTTGATGGAAAGCCAGTCACTCCTTCATAGACCTGAAAAAGGGCAAGAGAACCCAGAGCAATGACACAAGTCTAGACTCTAGGGTGCACATGAATGAGCATCACTCCAGCCGGAAGCTTGAGAGGGAGAAAACATTCATCAAAAGCATGCATCAGCCCAAGATCCTGTACTTAGAAGATTTAGACCTGAACAGCAGCAAGAGTGGGACCACTGTCTATTCTCCGGAGGACCCCGCTTTAAGCCATGTCTTGGATGGAGGGAGTGGAGTTATCATGGAGCACCCCGGGGAAGAATCCCCTGGAAGAAAAAGCACTGTTGAAGATTTTGAAGCCAATACTTCCCCCACAAGAAAGAGGGGCAGACCACCCCTAGCCAAAAGAGACGGCAAGACTAAGATCTGGAAGAAGCCAGAGGAAAGCCCACTGATTCCCATCAATTAGCTCCAGGGCTGGTTGTGTCCCTGCCTCTTGTGCTGTGTATTCTTGCTTCTTGTTGTAAATCGCAGTATGAACTTCTTAAGAAATTGGGACTGAGCCATCTTAGGGTCCCAGGACATGTCTCAGGCAGATGCTTTTCCTGGCCTATTCTTTTCATTTATGTTTTGAGACTGATGAATTTGAAGTATCTAAGTTTTCAAAATGTAAAATAGTGTTGAGATGTTCGTTACCTGTTTGCCAATTTGGTACTGACTCTTCTATGAGTGAGACAGTGAAATGTGTGCTCTCAAAGTTGCTCCCCCAGATGCTGCCTCTGCCTTGATGACTACTCTCCCCAGCACACTGAGAAACGAAAACTTCTCCTGCATCATCCATGTGAAATGTTACTGTTATGTCCTCCTCTGACTATACTTAAAAACAACCTGATCAAAGTTTGGACTGTTGTTATACTACAGTATAAAGACCAAGTAACACTTTCTTTGTTTAAGATAAATAACGTGTATTGTATCACCCTAAAGTAAACCCTACACTCATACAAGATGGGCAAGAGGCTTTTTGGTCATTAGACGGAAAGACATCAGCTCTTGGGTTGTTTTTGGCTATACCTTCACAAAATAAATAAGGTATTAAGTTGTTATATAGAAATTTAAGAAATGAATACTCTGATACTGGATTTTTATTTTTAATCTTTTCTTTTTCCTCCCCTCAAAGATTAAGTGACCTTAGCTATTGAGGAATTTTTATTTTACCAATTCAAAAAACAAAACAGCATAAGACGAAACTATGATATGCGTAAGTTAAAAATCAGTTTTGACATACTCTACTTCAAAAACCCAATTAACAGGTCATTTTCCCAGCAAGTTTGGCCACACTCTAATTGCCTGTCTCAGTAACATCAGGATATTGAAGGCACTATTTAATTTCCAAAGGGATTGAAAGGTTTTAAGTATATTATGCTTTGGTCTCTCTTTTACAAAGGAAACTTTATCAGTCTTATTAGACACCTAATATTGACAGCACAATTGGGAGCTCTGGGGCTGTTCCCTTCCATTGGCTGTTTGACCACTGCCCTGCACTGGGCAACAACCCAAGGCCAACCTCCTCCACCCTTGTCCCAGGGCTTACCATAGGGTATCTGAGATAAGGGCAACAAAGACTTCCATGCCTGCCCTGCAATATTCCAAAATTCCAAACCAGGACTCATGTGGACCAGAACTCCCTACAAGACCTGGCATAAACTTTCTTCACCAGGAGCTCACTGAAGGTTCATTTATATGCACTGCATCTTAGGCATACAATTATAACAGAGTGGATTATGGTACAGGACAGGTATAACAGATACAGCTGATGTGACTCAGCACCCTGTCAATCATGGTGTCAGTCATGCTCTAGAAGACCCGGATATGAGATGATCTTACATGTGAGGCACAACATTAAACCCCGGCACCCTACACCCTCAGTGCTCATGCCATTTTCCTTTTGGCTGCAAGATCCTACTCAATATGAACATATTAACCTTTCTCATATAAATAATTTAAGGACATATTATAGATTACACTCAGATTATTAACAAACATGTTTTGAGATCTCATTTATAAATTGAGTCTATTATCTCAAATATCATTCAGTAAGGAAAAAGATTAAGTAAATGATGGTGTACCTAATCACTGCAATATTGTATAGCTATTAAAAGCAGATTGAGAAAACTTAACTTAAATTCTTAAGTTAAGAATTCTTAAGTACTAGTAGTAAAAAGATAAACATAAAATGTAAGTTTATATAGAATATATTTATAACTATGTCAAATACAAACTAAGACACAATAAAATATTAGCAGTATTTGATTCTTAAAGTTGGCTTTTTTCTTTAGTTTTTAGGTGTTTTCAAAATTTTCAATGACTATCCATTACATTTATTGTAAATAAGTCAGTGTATTGCAAAGAAATAAGCAAAAGAAAAAAGTGATTGTATCCTACATAACAAAAACTTAGACTTGTTAGAACTGGGCCGTGCTGCAGAGACAGTCCCAGAGGTGAGCCCTTGTGCCATGCAATTCTGAGAAATATATGCAGACAATTGTCTGGGAGCATTTCCTTCCTTGATTCACATTCTATCCTGATCCATAAAGTAAGAATGTCTGCCAACTAGATGAGCAGAGGAAAATATTAGGGAAGGAAGTTTCTTTCAAGTCTATAAGATTTATTTGAGTACTGAGAAGATGGGGCTTTCAGCTCACAAGAGAAAGTAAAGACTATATCACTTGACAGTGTGAGCAATTAATTTTGTTGTGGGGTGCAAGAGAACGTCTCCCTAGGGAAGCAGAAAGACATGTTAACTGTGGTATAGGAAAACACTTGGAGAAAAAGGAAACCTCAAATAAATTCTTGGGACTGGAGTATCACATAAAACATTTATAAATTTTGTAAGAAAACTAGTGTCTCAAATGGCACTGTCTGATGTAGGCATCATCATGGATATGTGAAGTTTCCTCCTAATATGATAAAAATGTTATGTTTAAATTCTGGATTGGAAGTTTTGCTCACTTGAGTTTTCTTGGGGGGAAAATGCTGGTCTTACATAAGCTTTAGGCAAAAGTCTTGGAACCCAAAATGTCTTACCTATTTGTCCGTATTTTGAAAATCTCATATCATTCACCAGAACTACTAGGACACTAGGAATAATGTGGTTCTACATTGTACCATGTAGTAAGGTCAAAGGCTAGAGTTGTGCTGTGGTGATAATTTAGGGATTAGGTATTAGCTTGTGTGCATTTTAATTTTCTCAGTGTGAAGATAGACTTAATCCTCCAGATTCTCGAGAATAATTAAAAGTAGCACATGAAAGAACTCATTTTTGGTAAGATATATTAAACAATATATCTGAACATCATGTAACAAAAAATAAAACTTGAAACAGGTTTTTTTCCCTGGGATGCACTGTGGATTTTGCAGTTGATTTACTTAGTATGTGGTTTTGATAGTGTGAGACCCAACTTAGCAACTTAGCAATACCAGCACCACGTTGAGAACATTCTCCTCCATTTTGCAAATATGGGACTTCCAGCTGCAGTCTGTGTCCCAGGAGAAAACTCCACCCCTAACCCATGTTTGTAACCTCCAGGTAAAATAAACAGAAACTGTGTTTCAGGTGATCTGCAACAAACTGTTACCCAGGGGAATGGAAGGAACTAACTGTGCTTATCTTGGCTTCTGTAACCAGCTTCTGCAACAATCTGAATCCCAGGGGGATGGGAGGAGGGACTTTTTCTGTGGTTTTTCCCTTTAAATATGCAGTTCTCATTTCAGTTGGGACCTTTTGTCCTCCGACTTGGTTGGAGTGTAAGGTCCCGGCTGGAAAATAAAGTTCTCCAGTGAATTCTCATGACTGTCGTGCTTCAAGAGATCATTGCTAATCTAATCCGAGAATGAGGTCCAACAATAGAAGAGATATTGCCATTGTACCAAGCTCTTAGTATCTAAACTGCCCTGAAAAGTGCTCATCTTCTCTAACCAATGCCCCAGTGTAAGCTATACCTATAGTGTCCTCTAAATCTAATGTCACCCAACTGAGAATCAAAAGTTCAGATACCAATGAAAAAGCTCCCAGTGACCAAAGCTGCAAAAACTTGAGCAACAACCTTAAACAATGTAAGATTATAGTCTACAGTATAAGATAGTATCAGTGAATGCAATGGTACCTCTGTTCATGAACTTAATTCGTTTCATGATTCTGGAAAAGATGGCCACGTTCTTATTTAGGCAGGAAAGATGGCTGCTGTGCTGTTTGCCACCTGATGCAGAGTTTGCAAACAAAAAAAAAATTTGCCAAATGTTTCTGTTTGTGAACCAAATTGTTTGCAAACAAAATAGTTTATTAACTGAGGCACCCAAGTACGTAGTGATATTTTAAAAAATGAGAAAGTTGATACAAATGCCTCTTACAGAAGTATTTCAAATTTAAGTAGGTATTTCCTGTTTGAGGAAAGATAAGACAACTCCCTACCCCTTAAATGCAGACTATTCTTAATAACCTGCTTCCAAATAGCATAGGACAGAAAGAGAACAATTGGTACACATGGTAGAAATGGGTAACACAGTGGAGATACCTGAAGAATGCTACCTTAGCCATGTAACCCAATTACCATGGACAGTGATGTCATGTTGAAGGCATGAATCCTTGACATGATGTATTAAAACTGATTCTTCAACTCTGTGGTCTTACTTGCAAGGACATATAATCCATGACAAACACGTGAAAAGCACTGGATGAATAATAATTAAGGGACATTCTACAAAAGATAGGAAAAATACTCATCAAAGCTATGAATATCATGAAAAGCATGAGAAGTCTGAAAAGTTGTCACAGCCCTGTGGAATCTAAGAAAGAATTCAGACTAATGAAATGTGGTATCCTGAGTAGTATCCTGAAACTGAAAAGGAACAAAGGAGGAAAAATTAATGCAATCCAAATAAAGTGTGGAGTTTCATTAAAAACATGTATTCGTATTGGCCCATTAGTAGTGATAAATGAACCACATTAATGTAAGAAGTCACAATAGAAGAAATTGAGGAAAATGCAGAAATTCAACTAACTTTCCAATGTTTCTGCAAAACTAAAACCATTCTAATAATAAAAGATTTATTTACATTTTTTAAAAAGTGGAGAAATACAGCAGGACTCCTCTCTCTCTCTCCTTGACAATAACACAGGAACTTCTCTGGAATTTGAGTGCTCTGTGAAATAACCAAGTGAGAAACATGTTTTCTGTTTCTCTCATTCATTCAGTCCATAACAGGAAAAGTAAATCATGTGACTGGGAGAATGAGGAGCAAGGCCACTGCCTCTTGGGTGGTCAACCATCTTGGCTATGTACCTCAATTTAGCCTAACTTCATCTTATCTTATCTTATCTTCTCCATTGCCATATATGAACTCACAGTGTGAGGGCTCCCATCCATTGATGGAAGGCCCAGAGTTCCCCAGCTGCTCTTCCTGTGACTGAGCAGTTACTTTCAATTCAGAGAGGAAAGGACAGGAAGTCCAATAGGGAGCACAGTTCTAAGCCAGTTTCCCTAATTCAACTTTTCCTACTACCAAATTACCACAAAATTAAATCAGGTACCATTATTTGGTCCATTATTGGTGTTATCCCTTGGTCTCGGATCTGCTGCTGTGCAAAACTTATATGTCTCTAAAATCTTCAAGAATGTTTGTTGGGAGCCATTCTACATAATTTTGGAGAAAAATCATTTCACAATTAAATTATGATTAGGGCTGTCTGAAGCCTAGTCTTCTCACCTGTGGGCCTGCTATGGCATTTGGAAACATAACTCCGTTTTTGTCTCAGGCCAGAGCTGAGCCCCCAATGGTCTCATGATGCTGTGATACTCAAGGGCAAGATTACAACAGCTGAAAACATCCTGATTCTTTATGAACCAAGTAGTAATACAAAAGAAGAAAGGATTCACATTGGGAGGGACAAATTCCTTATCAGTTTAACTCATCCCATCTACTTTTGTAAGAACATTTTGCTCATCTCACTGTCCTAAGATCCTCATTGTCACAGGATCACTGCCCGTGATCCAAGTCATCTGATACTTCCTCTGACTATAAGATCCTCCTCAATTTAGGATTATCACCACCCTCTGAGTCATCTGATGGTCCCTATGAACCCAAGAAATAGTAGCAAGCTGTCTTTGCCTGCTCTGAGGCATTGGCCTCCCAGGCCCCCCATATACTGTGAAATTCCGCAAGTCTCTATTGTCTTTTTCTCTTCAGCCCTTGCCCGTCCCCCTTTCTAGGCAGTAAGAGGATTGATTACCCCCCCTGCAATAAATGTTGAGATTCTAAGATAATATGAAATGACAGTAGATGACATTTGGTAACAGGCAGTGTACAGTAGAGTAAACCAAGTCGTAATAAGTTTTATGTATGACCTATGAAGTTATACAACTTTAAATGGTGTAAGTAAACTAACACATGCTTGCTTTTACAATGATTCTCTCTACCATATAATTTTTTTAACCAAGGAGACAGAGACATACAGACATACTCTCATAAACAGAAAGAGAACCAATACTAAACACTAAAAATTCCTTTAAAAAGTGTTATGGCTCATATCTAGATATTCCCCAAAGCCTCATGCACTCAGAGGTGGGGCTATTCAGAGGTAGCTGGATCTATGCTGCCAGAACATGTGTTAAGGATGTGTGATAATTGGAGAGTCCACTGATTAGTTTAACATTGTTCTAGGGGTGGGTAATGGGAAGCCCCACCCTGGGTGTGGGTGGCACCAATCAAAAGACTTGCAGTTTGGATGGAATATAAAGGGAAAGATGGCCAGCTGCCCTACCATGTACTGTTTCTCCTCTGCAATGCCACCCTTTCTTGGAGCCAGGCCACTATGGACTGAAACCTCTACAAACTATGAGCTAAAATAAACCTTTCCTCCTTTAACTTGTGGGTGTCAGGTATATTGTCCCAGGAACGAGAAAGTAACTATGCTAGAAATCTTTGTGTTACCCTGTACCTAGCAAACATATTTGTCCAAACTAAAAAATAATAAGAATTTATCTACAGATATATAGTGATAAAGTTGAAATATGGCTAGTTACGGAAATGATAGTAATTTTGTTAAAAAACAAACTCATAAATTTATTTGATAAGCAGTTAATAATTTTTTAAAGTTTAAACGTATAAAAAATACAATAGGTGATGGAATTGGGCCATATATTTTAGTACATGTTTCTGATACATAATGAATACAGTCATCATGAGGAATAATTTGGCCATTTCTTTTAAAATTAATTTCATTGAGGAAATAATAGTATACTTCACAATATAACGCAAATGTAACAAAAGGTTTATTCTGAATAATTATCTTCAGAAAATAATCTATACAATATTGAATCCCTTATAGAGTCTATTCTAGTTCAGTTTCCTCAGTAGCTTTATTGTGGGCAAAAATATTGTATGAGGAAGACACATTGGTACAGACCATTTTACAGAAGCAGAATAGTAATTTGAACAAATTAAATTTCTTTGGAGCCTGTAGTTCCTAGGCAACTTTTTCTGACTCAATAAAAGACATAATAAAAAATACAACAGATCAGCCTGCCACAGACAGGCAGGTCTGCGGACGCCGTACCAAGGATGTGAGTCCCATGGAACGCGCCGAATCATCCGCTCCGCACCCTGGCAGCAATCCACAGGACAGCCCCCCCCCCCCCGTCCTCTTCTCTGTACAGCCACCTGGTTCCACACTACAAAGACGTAGAGGACACCGGACCACCAGACAACTGTACTGGGTAAGTTGGAGTCATCTTCAACTCCCATCAGGCTGGGGACTATCTTCAGGGGAAGGGCAGCTGGAACCTGCAATACAACTCTGCAGAGTTCAACCCTATGGGAGGACAGGGAGCTCAACTTGGGACTTGCAGCCAGAAATCTGCCTGGATCTCATGGGGCTGCGACTAGCTTGCTGAGACTCATTGACTTATATCTGAACACTGCAACCCACGTTGTCTATTGTGACAGCAGAGACATACCCTGAAAGAGGCCCTTCATCCTCATTGTTATTTTTTATTCCCAAAATTAGTATTATTAGTTTGGTTTTTTTCTCCTTTCTTTTCCTTTGCTCTTATCTTTAATTCCTACTCTTTTCAAATATTTGTTTTTCTCTCCTTTATTTCTTTTCTTTTCTTCCTTCTTTTCTCTTTCCTTTCTCTCTCTCTTACACTCAATCCCTTGCTCTCCCACATTGTTCATCTGCCCTTTTTGTCCCTGTTTTGGTCCTCATTCAGAGTTCTTCTTTATTTTCCTATTATTCTCTTTTTCCTTCTCACCTGTGTCCCCTGGCCACACTGCTAACCTTCCCCTATCCTTCTTCCCATTTGTCCCTCTCTCCCCAACCCCTTCTAACTCCCCATCCCAAAGGGTAAAGTTGTTATATTGAAGAGTTTATTCATTATATGTTGGGTTGGTCCTCGATCTTGATTTAATTCACACAGCTAAAGGTGATAGATTAATAACTACCACAAAATGTCATTTTCGAAGATGTACTTAATGCAATGGTGTTGCTGATTGTATCACTTGGGCTAAGGTGTTGTTATTGATCTGGTCAATGAACCTTCCTAGTATAAGGGAAATGAGATAGCCTTAGAGTCATTAGAGACTCAAAACTTAAAGACCAGCTATATCTGGAAGACACCTCTGAGAAGCAATCATTCCATAAGGGTTCTAATTACAAGCAACAAAGATACCTATGATAAGCAATTTCAAACTATCAACCCAGGAGTTAAACCAAGGACAGTACCAACAACAAAAATGAGAACACATTTAAGCAAGGCACAAACTCAGACTTCCACCACACCAAGGGTAAATCCTGGGGGAAATTAGATGGAAAAGTCCCATAACCAACGACCTGGATACCCTGAACTGATAGCACAGGAAGTAACAAAGCAGATACATGAGGCTCTAGAAAAATTCAAACCAGAAATAATCTCCCAGATATCTACAGAGATGGTGAGTAGAGTGAAAGACATGATTAGAGGATCTAGAACAGAAACAGATAAAAATTAGATGAGCTCAGAAACATGCTGGAAGCCATGAATACCCAGCATAAGAAGGAAATGGAAACCATGATCACCCAACATAGGAAAGAAATAGAATCCATGAAACAGATTCAAACAGATATTCAGGAGATCAAAAACTCCATTGAAAGTATCCACAGCATATTAAGGGAATCTGAAGATAGAATATCAGATATAGAAGACAGGATCATAGTAAGGGACCATGAGAAATCAATCCAACAACTGGTAGACAATGCAAAGAAGAATAACATAAGACTGATAAGAGTCCATGAAAAAACAGAAGAAAGCATAATTGACATTAAAAACTGTTCACAGAAGTAATAGTGGAAAACTTCCCAGACAGAAGTAGGGAATTAGACATATGGATAAATGAGGCATATACAACTCCAACTATCCATGATCAAAAAACCTCTACATCTAGACATATAATAGTCAAGATCCCAGAAACCCAACAGAAAAACAAAATCCTACAAGCAGTTAGAGGAAAGGAACAAATCACCTATAAAGGAAAGCCCATCAGAATCATGGCAGACTTCTCAACACAAACCCTCAAATCAAGGAAAGCCTGGACTGAAGCATTTCAAGCCCTAAAAGAAAATAACTTCCAACCTAGACTGTTGTATCCTGCAAAATTATCTTTCAAAATTGATGCGGAAATTAGATACTTCCATGACAAAGAACACCTGAGAAATTTCATAAACACCAAGCCAGCACTACAAGCAATTCTAAACAATATACTAGAAAAAAAGCAATGAAGGCCACAACTCCATGAGGCCCAACAGAAGGAAGCCACCAGGCAAGGTAAGACACTAAAGGGAAAGGGGGAAAAATAAGAAATAAAAGAGTCAACAAAAGTAAAACAGCATGACAAGGATAAATCAATATCTATCAATTATAACCATCAATGTTAATGGCCTCAATTCACCAATCAAAAGAAATAGACTGGCAGAATAGATTAAAAAGGAAAATGCAACAATATGCTGTATACAAGAAACACACCTAACTGAAAAAGAAATTCATAGACTGAAAATAAAAGGATGGAAAAGAGTTTTCCATGCCACAGGAAACCAGAAAAAAGCAGGGGTAGCAATCTTATTTGCAGACAAAGTAGATTTGAATCCAAAACTAATTAAGAGAGACAAAGATGGTCACTACATCCTTGTGAAGGGAACAATCCAAGAGGAAGAAATGACAATCATAAATATATATGCACCAAACATGAATGCCCCCAACTACGCAAAACAAATATTAATAGACATGAAAAACCAAATAAACACTAACACAACTGTAGTGGGGGAACCTCAATACCCCACTATCACAAATAGACAGATCATCTAGACAAAATGTTAACAAGGAAACTCTAGAACTGAACCAAGCTATTGAACATATGGTCTTAATAGATGTTTACCGAGTGTTCCACACCACAATATCGGAATACACAATCTTTTCGGCTGCACACGGGTCATTCCCCAGAATGGATCACATGCTAGCTCACAGGACATGTCTAAGTCAATGTAAAAGAAATGAAGTATAATATCAAACCATAGTACAATAAAATTGGAGATCAATAACATAAGAAACCACAAAACCCCAACAAACACATGGAAACTGAATAACACTCTCTTGAGCAAACAATAGGTCACAGAAGAAATTAAACAGTTTCTACAAGTAAATGAAAATGCCAGTACAACATACAGGAATCTATGGGACACAATGAAAGCAGTTCTACGTGGGAAATTCATAGCAGTGAATGCCCATATTAGGAAAACAGAGAAAACTCAGATAAATAACCTAATGCAGAGCCTCAAGCTCCTAGAAAAAGAAGAGCATAACGAATCCAAAGCTTGAACAAGAGAGGAAATTATAAAGATCAGGACAGAATACAATGCAATGGAGACTAAGAGAACAATACAAAAAAATCAATAAATCAAAAAGTTGGTTTTTTGAAAGAATGAATAAAATCGATAAACCTTTAGCCAACCTTATCAAAAAAAGGAAAGAAAAGGCACAAACACGTGCAATTAAGAATGAAAAGGGTGAAGTTACAACAGATCCAACAAAAATCCAGAGGTTCTTCAATACCTACTTTGAGAACCTCTTCTCCAATAAAATGGAAAACACAGAAGAAATGGGCAGATTCCTAGAAACATATGAACTGCCAAGGTTAAATAAAGAAGATATAGAAATGCTAAACACCCCAATTACAATGAGGGAAATTGAAAACGTAATAAAATATATACCAACAAAGAAAAGCCCAGGTCCCGATGGCTTCACTGCTGAATTCTACAACACATTTAAAGAAGAACTAATGTCATTACTCTTTAAACTCATCAAGGAAATTGAAAGGGAAACAAGGCTTCCAAACTCATTCCTGGAAGCAAGTGTTACTTTGATTCCAAAACTAGGGAAAGACCCAATCCAAAAAGAGAACTACAGGACAATATCCCTAATGAACATAGATGCAAAAATCCTCAACAAGACACTTGCAAACAGAATTCAGAGGGTCATCAAGAAGATCATACACCCTGACCAAGTCGGATTTATCCCAGGGATGGAAGGATGGTTCAACATTCATAAATCAATAAATGTAATACACCATATTAACAGAGTCAAGGACAAAAACCACATGATCATCTCAATAGATGCAGAAAAGGCATTCCACAAAATCCAACACCGATTCATGATAAAAACCCTACAGAAAATTGGAATAGAAGGACTTTATCTCAACCTGATTAAGGCTATCTATGAAAAACCAACAGCCAACATCATACTAAATGGTCAAAAACTGAAAACTTTCACACTAAAATCAAGAAAAAGACAAGGATGCCCACTATCATCACTCCTGTTCAATATAGTTCTAGAAACATTAGGCACAGCAATTAGAAAAGAGAAAGGAACAAAAAGAATAAAGATAGGAAAGGAAGAAGTTAAACTGTCATTATTTGCTGACAATATGATACTTTACACAGGAGACCCATAAAACTCTGTCAAAAGACTTCTAGACTTAATTGACAGATTCAGTAGAGTAGCTGGATACAAGGTCACCACTCAAAAAACAATAGACTTTTTATACACAAATAGCAGACTCACTGAGAGAGAAATTAGGGAAACAATTCCTTTTACAATAGCATCCAAAAAAATGAAATATCTAGGAATCAATCTAACAAAGGAAGGAAAAGACCTGTACACTGAAAACTACAGCACTCTGAAAAAAAGAGATCGAAGAGGATATAAGAAAATGGAAAGACATCCCTTGTTCCTGGATAGGTAGAACCAATATAGTGAAAATGGCCATACTTCCAAAACTACTATATAGACTCAATGCAATGCCAATTGAAATTCCAACAGTATACTTCACAGAACTAGAGAAAACAATCCAAAAACTCATTTGGAACCAGAAGAGACCTAGAATAGCTAAAGCAATTCTAAGCGACAGAGACATGGCTGGGGGTATCTCAATCCCCAATTTGAATCTATACTACAAATCTACTGTGATAAAATCAGCATGGTACTGGCAAAGAAACAGACCTAAGGATCAGTGGAATAGATTAGAAGATGCAGAAACAACTTCAGACATACTCAGCCACCTCATCTTTGACAAAGGAGCCAACCACCCTCATTGAAGCAAAGATAGCCTATTTCATAAATGGTCTTGGAAAAACTGGATTTCAACCTATCAGAGATTAAAACTAGACCCATATCTACACCATGCACTAAACTAGCATCGAAGTGGATTAAGGATCTTAATATTAAGACAGAAACACTAAACTTGATGGAAGATACTTTAGTAGAACTCTTGAAGATATTGGCATAGGAAAAGACTTCATGAACAAATCCTCAATATCACGGAAAATAGCAGAAAGAATCAACAACTGGGATCTCATCTTATTAAAAAGCTTCTGTACTGCAAGAGAGACCACCAACAGAGCTAACAGACAACCTACAATATGGGAAAACAATTTTTAGCAGCTGTAACTCAGACAAAGGGCTACTATCTAGAATCTATAAAGAACTGAAAAAAATCAGACTCCCCAAATTCAAAGACCCAGTTCAAAACTGGGCATCTGAAATGAACAGACATTTCTCAGACAAAGAAGTAAAAGCAACAAATAAACATATGAAAATATGTTCAAAATCACTGGTCATTGGAGAGATGCAGATGAAAGCAACACTGAGATTCCACCTCACCCCAGAAAGAGTGGCTGTTATCATGAAATCAACCAATAACAAATGCTGGAAGGGGTGTGGAGAGAAAGGAAACCTTCTCTATTGTTGGTGGGAGTGCAGACTGGTGCAACCACTGTGGAAATCAGTATGGTGATACCTCAAAGAACTAGGGCTGAAGGTCCCATTTGACCCAGCTAGTCCTCTGCTGGGTATTTTCCCAAAAGAATTAAAAGAATCATACTACAGAGATATATGTGCACCCATGTTCATAGCGGCACAGTTTGTAATAGCTAAAGCTTGGAAACAGCCCAAGTGCTCATCAACTGGAAACTGGATAAAGAAGATTTTTTTTACAAAATGGAGTACTATTCAGCCATAAAGAATGAGAAACTAGAGTCATTTATAGCTAAATGGATGCATATTGAGGCCATACTCTTAAGTGAAATAAATAGGACACACAGGTATAAATACCGAATAGTTTCTCTAGTGCAAGAAACTGATAGTGTAAACAAGGGTTAAAATGATTAAAATGAATAATTGATAATTTGAAATGGGAAAAAAGTTCCAAAGATGAAGGAGTGAAGGGAGAGGAAGAGGAAAGGAAAAAGGGAAAGGAAAAACTATGAGAAAAGATATAAAAAAAAATGGAAATGAAATCTATGTAAATAGGTAAGGGTAGAGAGAGTGAAGGGCACATAGGTAATGGGGAAAAAAATAAGAACCAAGATACATCACGTATAGGTACAAGCACCCAATAATAAATGCAAATGCATTGTATACCTAAAATGTACCAATAAAAGAATTTAAGGGAAAAAAACAAAACAAAACAAAAAAGAACAACAGATCAAAAAAAAAAAATACAACAGATCCAGTAATTCTTTACCAGGCTATGATTACACTATTGCAACTGTAAAATTCATCTAGAATAAACTTTGTAAAGAGTGCCTTAAAAATTAGTAAAATGTGTGGTGGCACATGCCTGTAATCTCAGCACTGAGGAGGCTGAGGCAGGAGCATCTTCATGTGATCATGGAGTTCAAGGCCAGCTTAAAACTGTATAGCAAGACCCTGTATCAAAAAAACAAACTAGTAAAATGTGTGGTTAGCACAAAAATCATTTATAGAGTACATTGGAAAAAATATACTTTACTAATACTATATAATTAAATATTTGTACTTGGAATAAAATTTCTACAGGCAACATATGTGAATTTTTTTTTGGTGCCGGGATCGAACTCAGGACCTTGAGCTTATGAAGCAAACATAATACCATTGAGCTAAATCCCCAGTGCCCATATGTGAATTTTTAAAAGCACTCAATTTAATTTGAAGTTACTTAGGAAAAAAGTTTTAAAAACTATTAAGTAATTCAAAATGGCTCTAGTGATGACAAAGCCATTGTAGTCAAAGGTGTCTGTTCAGGGTTTCAGTAAAAAGGCTTGATGAAATTAAGTCCAGAAATAGAACATAGTAAGTGAATATTTTAAAATCTCTTCTTCATTCACTTCTTGCTTAAAAAATGAATAATTTTCATTAAGCATTTCCATATATTAGGATTTATATAGTATCTTTTATATCTCTCGATACATGTTGGCATTTGTGTTTATATTTATTTTTATTCTAAGTATGCTGCAAGAAACCAAATTAACTAGTTCACTAACGAATTTTCCTTGATTTTTAAGACCAATTCAAGAAAAATAACATTTTACTGTTTTGGAAAATATTAAATATCTATATTACATATTAGATAAATTACATTCATAACATTTCACCTTTGTGAAAATTATGTCACAACATTGTTCCTCATTTCATTTGTTCTTCATTTACAAATAGCTCATAGTAGTATTAAGAACCAACGCTGAAACAATTTTGTACTGATCTCATTCTCCACTAGAGTGCAGTATGAAATTAAAATTTAAAAACTAAGCCATTTGGAAATTCCCATAACTCAAGGCATAAAAACAATATTATTGCAATTCTGTAAAGAGCTAATATACACATACACCAGCAAAATCTTTAGTGTTAGTGGCATGAAAATAGATAGATAGATTAAAAAAAGAGATAATGAATTCTACATAATATAAAAATCAGACATTAAAGATAAATTGGGGCAAAGTCACCAAACAGCAATTTAAATAATCTGTCACATGCTTCTTTATTCAAAAGCAGCAGTTGCTTTACATAATCTCCTAAATTAAATATAATTTTGGAACTTTATGAATGAGGGCATCTTAATTAGAAATGTCTTACTTTTATGACAGGAAATGATATTATAAAGGATTATATAAGACAAATCAAGTTTAATGGATTGGATTTCAGTTACAGTTTTTAATCACACCGCAGCAACGAACTAAATCTGCTGTTCTCCAAGGATAGTTATGGAGTTTTAATGGGGTGATGTAACTCTTACTGAACATTGAAAGATTGACCTAGAAAATGTAAACTCAGAGTGGCTTCGTGAAATACTAAATGAAACTTTGAGGCATATTCTTTTTTCCCTTTCATCAGTATCTTTTAGAATTGTAAACTGCAAATCACAATTTCTATTTTGAACCACTGATGAAGTAAAGTCTACTTTACCCTTGAGGTGACTCACCACGAAATCATCAGAATATCTTTGAGGCCACATAGATATCTATAATTTAATCACAAAAGTGAAAACAAAAACAATTCTTATTTTTTAGAAAGAAAAGTAAACTCTCTGACCAAATTCTGTATTCAACAACTAGTTAAGACGTATCTTACATTTCAGTGCAACTAATGTTAGCCCTTAGTATTTAGAAACCCTATACAAATTGTCATGCTGTGATTTAATTTGTTTACAAACAATGTGCAAATATTTTCCAATATTTGAACCTATTTTAAGAATTTTTTCTTAGGGCTGGGGATTTAGCTCAGTGGCACCCTGCCTGCCTTGCAAGTGCAAGGTCCTGAGTTCGATCCCTGGTACCACAAAAATCGTATCTTGAGTCAATCATTCCCTCCAGGCTTTGTTGGCACACGGTCCCTAGAGCAGTGCCTCAGTGTCCCAGCCACACTACGAGGGGTGTTAGGGCCACACTAAATTCTCAGCCACTTTTTTTTCTTAAATTATTTTATTGGTACATTTTAGGTATACAATACGTTTATATTTGTCATTGGGTGCTTGTACCTGTACATGATGTATCTTGGTTCTTTTTTTATCCCCATTACCTGTGCGCCCATCACCCCCTCCACCCTTCCCTATTTACATAGACTTTGTTTCCATTTTTTTTCTTTTCTCATAATTTTTCCTTTCCAATCGTCCCTTTCCCCATCTCCTCCCACCACCCCTACCCCTTTGGACCTTGCCCTATTTCAAAGTATCAATTGTTAGTTATTAATCCTTTTAATCCTTATTTACACTCTCAGTTTCTCACACTAGAGAAAATTCGGTATTTATACATGCGTGTCTTATTTATTTCATTTAAGACTATGGCTTCAATATGCATCCATTTAGCTATAAATGACTCTAGTTTCTCATTCTTTATGGCTGAATAGTACTCCATTTTGTAAAAAAAATCTTCTTTATCCAGTTTCCAGTTGATGAGCACTTGGGCTGTTTCCAAGCTTTAGCTATTACAAACTGTGCCGCTATGAACATGGGTGCACATATATCTCTGTAGTATGATTCTTTTAATTCTTTTGGGAAAATACCCAGCAGAGGACTAGCTGGGTCAAATGGGACCTTCAGCCCTAGTTCTTTGAGGTATCACCATACTGATTTCCACAGTGGTTGCACCAGTCTGCACTCCCACCAACAATAGAGAAGGTTTCCTTTCTCTCCACACCCCTTCCAGCATTTGTTATTGGTTGATTTCATGATAACAGCCACTCTTTCTGGGGTGAGGTGGAATCTCAGTGTTGCTTTCATCTGCATCTCTCCAATGACCAGTGATTTTGAACATATTTTCATATGTTTATTTGTTGCTTTTACTTCTTTGTCTGAGAAATGTCTGTTCATTTCAGATGCCCAGTTTTGAACTGGGTCTTTGAATTTGGGGAGTCTGATTTTTTTCAGTTCTTTATAGATTCTAGATAGTAGCCCTTTGTCTGAGTTACAGCTGCTAAAAATTGTTTTCCCATATTGTAGGTTGTCTGTTAGCTCTGTTGGTGGTCTCTCTTGCAGTACAGAAGCTTTTTAATAAGATGAGATCCCAGTTGTTGATTCTTTCTGCTATTTTCCGTGATATTGAGGATTTGTTCATGAAGTCTTTTCCTATGCCAATATCTTCAAGAGTTCTACTAAAGTATCTTCCATCAAGTTTAGTGTTTCTGTCTTAATATTAAGATCCTTAATCCACTTCGATGCTAGTTTAGTGCATGGTGTAGATATGGGTCTAGTTTTAATCTCTGATAGGTTGAAATCCAGTTTTTCCAAGACCATTTATGAAATAGGCTATCTTTGCTTCAATGAGGGTGGTTGGCTCCTTTGTCAAAGATGAGGTGGCTGAGTATGTCTGAAGTTGTTTCTGCATCTTCTAATCTATTCCACTGATCCTTAGGTCTGTTTCTTTGCCAGTACCATGCTGATTTTATCACAGTAGATTTGTAGTATAGATTCAAATTGGGGATTGAGATACCCCCAGCCATGTCTCTGTCGCTTAGAATTGCTTTAGCTATTCTAGGTCTCTTCTGGTTCCAAATGAGTTTTTGGATTGTTTTCTCTAGTTCTGTGAAGTATACTGTTGGAATTTCAATTGGCATTGCATTGAGTCTATATAGTAGTTTTGGAAGTATGGCCATTTTCACTATATTGGTTCTACCTATCCAGGAACAAGGGATGTCTTTCCATTTTCTTATATCCTCTTCGATCTCTTTTTTTCAGAGTGCTGTAGTTTTCAGTGTACAGGTCTTTTCCTTCCTTTGTTAGATTGATTCCTAGATATTTCATTTTTTTGGATGCTATTGTAAAAGGAATTGTTTCCCTAATTTCTCTCTCAGTGAGTCTGCTATTTGTGTATAAAAAGTCTATTGTTTTTTGAGTGGTGACCTTGTATCCAGCTACTCTACTGAATCTGTCAATTAAGTCTAGAAGTCTTTTGACAGAGTTTTATGGGTCTCCTGTGTAAAGTATCATATTGTCAGCAAATAATGACAGTTTAACTTCTTCCTTTCCTATCTTTATTCTTTTTGTTCCTTTCTCTTTTCTAATTGCTGTGCCTAATGTTTCTAGAACTATATTGAACAGGAGTGATGATAGTGGGCATCCTTGTCTTTTTCTTGATTTTAGTGTGAAAGTTTTCAGTTTTTGACCATTTAGTATGATGTTGGCTGTTGGTTTTTCATAGATAGCCTTAATCAGGTTGAGATAAAGTCCTTCTATTCCAATTTTCTGTAGGGTTTTTATCATGAATCGGTGTTGGATTTTGTGGAATGCCTTTTCTGCATCTATTGAGATGATCATGTGGTTTTTGTCCTTGACTCTGTTAATATGGTGTATTACATTTATTGATTTATGAATGTTGAACCATCCTTCCATCCCTGGGATAAATCCGACTTGGTCAGGGTGTATGATCTTCTTGATGACCCTCTGAATTCTGTTTGCAAGTGTCTTGTTGAGGATTTTTGCATCTATGTTCATTAGGGATATTGTCCTGTAGTTCTCTTTTTGGATTGGGTCTTTCCCTAGTTTTGGAATCAAAGTAACACTTGCTTCCAGGAATGAGTTTGGAAGCCTTGTTTCCCTTTCAATTTCCTTGATGAGTTTAAAGAGTAATGACATTAGTTCTTCTTTAAATGTGTTGTAGAATTCAGCAGTGAAGCCATCGGGACCTGGGCTTTTCTTTGTTGGTATATATTTTATTACGTTTTCAATTTCCCTCATTGTAATTGGGGTGTTTAGCATTTCTATATCTTCTTTATTTAACCTTGGCAGTTCATATGTTTCTAGGAATCTGCCCATTTCTTCTGTGTTTTCCATTTTATTGGAGTAGAGGTTCTCAAAGTAGGTATTGAAGAACCTCTGGATTTTTGTTGGATCTGTTGTAACTTCACCCTTTTCATTCTTAATTGCACGTGTTTGTGCCTTTTCTTTCCTTTTTTTGATAAGGTTGGCTAAAGGTTTATCGATTTTATTCATTCTTTCAAAAAACCAACTCTTTGATTCATTAATTTTTTGGATCATTCTCTTAGTCTCCATTGCATTGATTTCTGCTCTGATCTTTATAATTTCCTCTCTTGTGCTAGCTTTGTGTTTGTTATCCTCTTCTTTTTCTCAGAGTTTGAGGTTCTGCATTAGGTCATTTACTTGAGTTCTCTCTGCATTCCTAATGTGGGCATTCACTGCTATGAATTTCCCACATAGAACTGCTTTCATTGTGTCCCATAGTTTCTTGTATGTTGTACTGGCCTTATCATTTACTTGTAGAAACTGTCTGAGTTCTTCTTTAATTTCCTCTGTCACCCATTGGTTTTTCAGGAGGGTGTTATTCAATTTCCAGGTGTTTGTGGGAGTTTTAGAGTTTCTCATGTTATTGATCTCCAATTTTATTGCACTATGGTCTGATAATATACAGGGGATGATTTCAGTTATTTTACATTGACTTAGACATGTCCTGTGACCTAGCATGTGGTCTATTTTGGAGAATGACCTGTGTGCAGCTGAAAAGAATGTGTATTCTGATTTTGTGGGGTGGAACACTCTGTAAATATCTATTAAGTCTATTTGTTCAATAGCTTGGTTCAGTTCTTGAATTTCATTTTTAATTTTTTGTCTAGATGATCTGTCTATTTGTGATAGTGGGGTAATGAAGTCCCCCACTACAATTGTATTAGTGCTTATTTGGTTTTTCATGTCCATTAATATTTTTTTTGTATAGTTAGGGTCATTTGTATTTGGCGCATATATATTTAGGATTGTCATCTCTTCCTCTTGGATTGTTCCCTTCACAAGGATGTAGTGACCATCTTTGCCTCTCTTAATTAGTTTTGGTTTGAAATCTACTTTGTCTGCAAATAATATGGTTATCCCTGCTTTTTTCTGGGTCCCTGTCACATGGAGAGCCATTTTCCATCCTTTTACTTTCAGTCTATGAATTTCTTTTTCAGTTAGTTTTGTTTCTTGTATACAGCATATTGCTGGATTTTGTTTCTTAATCCATTCAGTCAGTCTACCACTTTTGATTAGTGAATTGAGTCCACTGATAGCTATAATTGATATATATTGACTCATCCTTGTCATGATATTTTACTGTTGTTGGCTCTTATTTCTTTTTCCCCCTTTCACTTTAGTTTCTTATCTTGCCTGGTGGCTTCCCTCTGTTGAGTCTCATGGAGTTATGACCTTAATTACCTTTTTCTAGGATATTGCTTAGAATTGTTTAGAGTGCTGGTTTGGTGTTCATGAAATTTCTCAAGTGTTCTTTGTTATGGAAGTATCTAATTTCCCCATCAATTTTGAAAGGTAATTTTGCTGATACAATAGTCTAGGTTGGAAGTTTTTTCTTTTAGGACTCGAAATACTTCACTCCAGGCTCTCCTTGATTTGAGGGTTTGTGTTGAGAAGTCTGCCGTGATTCTGATGGGCTTTCCTTTATAGGTGATTTGTTTCTTTTCTCTAACTGCCTGTAGAATTTTGTTCTTCTGTTGGGTTTCTGGGATCTTGACTATTATATGTCTAGGTGTATATTTTTTTTTGATCATGGCTGGGTGGAGTTCTATATGCCTCACTTATCTGTATGTCCAATTCTCTACTTCTGTCTGGGAGGTTTTCTACTATTACTTCTGTAAACAGTTTTTTTATGTCAATTATGCTTTCTCCTCTTTTTCTATGGACTCCTATCCATCTCATGTTATTCTTCTTTGCATCATCTAGCAGCTGCTGAACTGATTTCTCATGGTCCCTTACTATTTTTAAGAAATCTCTGTTTTCATGGTCTTTCACTGCGATCCTGTCTTCTATATCTGATATTCTATCTTCAGATTCTCTTAATCTGCTCTGCATGTTTTCAATGGAGTTTTCAGTCTCCTGAATATCTGTTTGAATCTGTTTCATGGATTCCATTTCTTTATGTTGGGCGATCATGGTTTCCATTTCTTTCTTATGCTGGGCATTCCTGTCTTCCACCATGTTTCTGAGCTCATCTATTTTTTTATCAGTTTCTTTTCTAGAGCCTCTAATCATGTCTCTCACTCTGCTCACCATCTCTGTAGTTATCTGGGAGATTATTTCTGGTTTGAATTTTTCTAGAGCCTCATGTATCTGCTTTGTTACTTCCTGTGCTATCAGTTCAGGATGTCCAGGTGGTTGATTATCAGATTTTTTCACCTCATTTCCCCCAGAATTTGTCTTTTGTGTGGTGGATTTCTTTGTTTGTGACTTGCTCAAATGTCTTATTTTTGTTTTTGGTACTGTCCTTGGTTTAGTTCCTGGGTTGATATTTTGAAGTTGTTTATTTTAAGTATCTTTGTTGGTGTATTTAAAACCCTTATGGAATGATTGCTTCTCAGAGGTGTCTTCCAGATATAGCTGGTCTTTAGGTTTTGAATCTCTAATGACTCTGAGGCTACCTCATTTTCATTATACCAGGAAGGACAACTGTTTAGATCAATCACAACCCTTTAGCCCAAGTAATACAATCAGCAACACCATAGCATCAAATACATCTTAGAGAATGACAATTTATAGTAGTTATTAATCTATCACCTTTAAAAAGGGCCTCCTTCAGGGTATGTCTCTGCTGCCATAGTAGACAACATGGGCAGCAGTGTGCAGTTATAAGTCAATGAGTCTCAGTAAGCTAGTCCCAGACCTGTGAGATTCAGGCAGATTCCAGGTTCTGATGGGAGCTGATGATAAGTTGAGCTCCCTGTCCCTCCAACTTACCAATCACGGTGGTCTGGTGTGCCTTTATTGCAGAGATTCCCTTCACTTTTCCAGTGGGCTGTTTTCATCAGGGAGCCTGAGGCAGGCCCTCTCTCTGTTGTTCACTTCTGCTGCTCAGGATAATGACTTTTATGCCCCCCTGTGCCTCTGCAGTGTGTAACCAAGTAGCTGCAGAGCCAAAAGGTCAGAGGCTGGGGGGGGGGGGGCTGTTGTTGGAGGCACCCGTGTGGCCAGTCTGTCGGCTGGTGGGCATGCCCGGGGGGGTCCTCCTCACCCTGTCCTGGTGGCAAGCTGGTGGAGCCAGTCCTAGTGGCAAGCTGGTGGAGCTAGCCAGAAGAAGCAGGTCCCGGTCAGCCTGAAACCGCTTGGCCCCACTCGGCCCCACACGGCTCCACTGGGCCGAGCCAGCGGCTGGAGCCACTTTTTCTTTAAAGGCTTTTTAAAGTATTAATCTTTTCTCACTAAAAATGAACCAAATATTTTGTGCCTTCAGCAAGCTCTAATCTACCTTTGCATTTAAAAAGCTTATAGAAAACTTAAGAATGGTTCATCCCAGAAAAATTTCTGAAGATCTAATAGAGATTGCTTTGGCTTCTATACGGCCAAAACTTATACCAAGGAAGGAACTAGGTGCCCTGAAGATATTTTAGGAGTGATAAGACATATATATTTTAAGCACCTTCCCTGTATCCAGCACTTTTAGTGACTTGGGATGTTAGTACATCATGTTAACGAACATTCTAGTTCCCTGCAGAGTTTGAGAAAGGGTGAAAATATAACTTATACTGACCATGAGATGGCTTTTGATAACCAGTTACCCATTAAGACAGAATAGAACTGTGGTATATACTACAAGATCTGGGCTTGGAACTTCATCAGTGGTATGTCTAGTTTTCATTTATTATAAGAGGTAGCTTTGTTTTATCCCTCTCTCATTCATAGAATTTAAGTTCCCAGGATACAACTTATTTTATTCTTTTTACCATCAAAAACAAAATCTGCTCATACTTGGATGATTTCAACTAATGTTCATGGCTGTTTCCTTTATAATATAGACTTTCTCATAATATTACCTATATCTACTTTTTCCATAACCATGCTTATGAATGGCAAAAGTGCTCTTAGTTTAATGTTTCTTTTCAGGTCTTTCCCCTCTCACTATCAGTACAGCAGATATGACAGATGATTCAGAATACACTGAAGCTGCTTGAAGTATATTTTCTTACGAGAGAAAGATCCCTGAAAATTTATCCATCCAAACTGTGGTGGATATGCTATAGGATGGTTCCAATACTTTCAACTTTGTGATGACAAGACCTTTCCATAGTTCACTCTCCTGGAATGTAACCAGAACTTGTGAGTGGCTTCCATCAATAAAGTAACATAAAGGTGATAGTATATACGTGGTTACATGGACATGATTACATAAAACTGTAATTCCCATCTTCTGAGGAGTTATTCTTTCTCTTTTGTAGCTTTGAAGAATCAAGCTGCCAAATTATGAGCATCCCCACAGAGAAGCCCATGTGGCAAGGAGCTTATGGTTATCTCTAGGCAACAGCCAGCCAGAGGTAAACTAAGTGCCTGAGTGCTACAGGCAGTGACATGAGTGAGGACACGGTTCTTTAGGTAAGACCTCAGTCACAGGTGATGTCATCACTACAACCAGCCAGAGGAGTCAGCTAGATAATATCTGGACTCTCGATCCTCAGAAATGGAAGGGTAGTAAATCTGTGCTTTTTCCAGCCATTAAATTTGCTATAATATTATTATGCAGCAAAAGGTATCTACTATACCAACTGCATTAATACCAAAATTAGGATTCAACCCAAGTTGTCCAGGAAAAGTATTTATCATGAAAAAGGCCCAAAACAAATTATTATATAGCCACAGTCATTTTTTCATAACTCAAATGGTTTAAAAACCCGAGCTACATCCATAATCCTAAATATATTTGAATAAAATAGGTAGAAAAATGAGTGCATTCTTTCCCTGTGAAGAGCTAGATCCTTTGATACACATCCATGGCAGGTGTCACTGATTGGCTACGATCGCCTTTCCTTCAGAGTATGGATTTGGTTTTGCACACTCAATATGTCATTATAGGAATCCACCAATTATTCTGATTTGCCATAAAAACAGAAACTTATTTCCCATACCTTGACAAATGTATTTGCCAAATTTGACATTGAGAGTAGAAACCCATAAAAACATGAAACTTTGTGGTGGTCATTTCTCACTATAAAACCAGTTGCGATATTTGTCTGTTATCTGAATGATGAGCCTGGGTGTTTATGGCTTGTAAAACTCAACTCTAGAACATATAAAAAGAATCAAAATTGAAAATTACTTATTATAACAGTTATTAAAAATAAAAAGTAATGCGGGGCAATAAAGTAGACAGAAAATAGCTAGATATAAATACAATAGAAATGTTTTCATATGTAGTAAGAGTTCAACATATTCATATTTCTCAAAGGCATTATATTTAGACTGAAGTTTCCTAACAGAACAGGATGAATATGAATATGTATCTAAGAAGAATGTGATGGGCGGGGCTATGATTCAGAAGTAGATGCCTGACTACAACGTGTGATGCCCTGGGTTTAATCCCCAGTATGAAAGAATGATGATTACCAGATGCTCAGGTTAGTGAGGAGGGGGTGGGAGGTGGGGAAAGGTTAATTACCAAGTCCTAAGTTACAATTAGGAGCAAGAAGCTCTAGAATACAACTGCGCAGTATGCGGCCTATAGTTATTAACTATGTACTATACATTTCAAATAGCTAGAAGAAAAAACTTTGAACGTGTTTACTATGAAGAAATGATAAATGAGATAAATGTTTAATCTGATATAAAGAGTCCATAGTGTATATCTGTCATAAGCATTAGAAATTCATATATACAAATTTTATGTCTTTGTGACTCAATTAAAACTTTAAAAATAATTTAACCAATTTTTAAAGTATATAAAGAGATATCATTAAATTGAAGATGTGTTTAGGCTTTAGTCCATTTCTATTAATGAAAAAACTAGTGAGTTTAAAGTATGGCAAAAATAATTTAGGTTGCAATATAGTATTATTGTTAAGAAAGGACATTGCTTGGTTGGGCTTTTTCCTCATTTTGTTTTTTAATACTTGTTCATCATTTTATGATAGTTAAAATTAAATATCTTTAAAAGGAAAAGGATGGAACAGCCCTTCTCAAGCATTTTGAAATTCAGATCCAAGAATGTTCAATAACAAAGATTTTTTATGAAATGAATGTTACAAAAATATATTTATAGTTTACCATTAATAAATACATTTCCATCTAAAAAAAAGCTGAATAGGTGAATTACCTGTAATTTACACCTTTGAATGTTGCTTTTTAACTGAAAAAGAATTTAGCAAAATAGTGAGTCTTAGAGATACTGGTGAGTTTTTCGCCTTCTTTGTAGCTTACTTTTTAAAGTTCACTTTTTAACAATATACATGTTCTATATTTTTATGTATGATATTGACAATTTGAAGCAAAATATTCACTTTTTATTTAGGTTAATATTTTATATAAGAAATGAGAGGTACAAAACCATAAGATATCTTTTGTCAACATGTGGCTTTTAATCAGCTCTGGGTCTCTGGTGAATTTAAAGATGACTTTAAGGAGTTCTGATCATGAGTTTACAGTAGTTGTATGAAAAGTAAGGGTCACCAAAGTGTTTCGATCCTAACATTTTCTAGTTGTATCACCCCTCCAGCAAATGCTGTAACCATTTGGCTGTTTCCCTGGCCCCATCCATATTTGTAAAACAAAGAGAGTTGGGCAAGTGATATGTTTCCTTTCAATTTACAAACTTTTCTCATTTGAGAAAGTGATATTTTTACACATGTGTTCATCTTACCTTTATTGACATCAGCGCAATAGGGTTTTTTGTCTTTAGCATATTTTTTAATCTAATATTTGCTTGGATTTTAAGAGTTGATAGACCATTTTAATATACATTTTCTCATTTAATTTCCTTCTAATTGTAGATCTCAACTCTTTAGCAACATGTGTTAATTAATGAGATTATTGCATTTGATTGACACTGCTCAGAATTAAATTACTCAAGCAATTGCTTGATGGTACAAGATTCAAGATGAGAAAAGTGGAGTAGATTGCTATGAAGTTTCTTCACATTCCAAAATTTCACAGAGTTTTATTTCCATGTATCTGCATTTTTAATATGGTGATGTAATACTGTTATTTAAAAAAATCTTCTTTTTCTAGTATATTTTAGTTTGAAATTGGAAGTCTGTGTAAATTGAAAGATGTTTAAATAAAACTGTATTTCCTTCCAGAAATGATGAAATCAGTAATGCTGCTGTGCACCTAATATTGTTTACTATCAATCTCAGTTCATTGTATCTCTAACCTATCAAATAAGAGCACAATCTACTTTATCTGATTTAAACTTACAGTAATGAAAATGGAAAAGCCTACGGAGCTTTAAAGTTGTGAATATTCAAGAATAATTTATAGATAAACAATCATCTGGAACAGAAATGAAATGCTGAGAGAACATTTAAGCCAAATGAAATAGCATAGTAGAAAAGTGTTTAGATATAATCTTCCCATATAACACTCATTTCTAACTCCACGATGCTTATCAGAACAACTTTTATTGCAGCCTTAGTGTAAGCTAAATTTTAATTGTGTGCAAAAAGCATAGATGATACAATTTTTTAAAAAAAATAAACAATTTTCTTTTTACAATGATACACTGCAAATCATCCAATGTTCACATCCATTGTTTTAAGGAAATAATTTCTGTCCCAGCTGATAAAAACACCCTTGAAAGAATGGTGTTAATTATGCTGTGTTGAAGTCTTTTCAGAAAAAGGAAAGTTAGTTTTGATGTGTCTTCCATATTGAAGCATGTGTTAACCTGAGAATTGTCTCTGTTGCAAGCAGACATGAAACAGCAGTCTTGTGATACAATCATGCTGGCTTGTTTTAATATAACTTTTAGTAATAACACTTTGCTAAAATTGGAGAGAGGCATAAATTGGGACTCTCCTGGGTGAATGGTCATTCTCATGATTGAATCTAGGGTTTGCACACTGAACTACATTACTAGGATTATTTTTAAATTTATTTTTTATTTTGAGGCAGGGTCTCACCAAGTTGCCCAGACCAGGCTTGAACTTGAGACCCTCCTTCCTCATTCTCCCAGAGGACGGGGATTACAGATATAGGTACTTGCTTAAATTCTGGGTTATAATTCCACTTAGGTTTACATTCTGATGGTTTAATAAAGAAAGTTTAATTAATGTACACTGCAATTAGAAAGTGAAATTTCTTCTTTAGTAATTTCAAAATAAGGAAAGTATCTGAAGAATTCATCTTTGAAATCAATACATTAAGGGTCTGAAAAAATATTGGAAAAATCACCATGAGAGAAACCACTCTCCAAAACTCATACAAGTTCAGAGACATATTGATGTAACTTGAATAAAGACATTTAGAGACATGAAAAATACTGACTGTAAGAGATTGGTCAACCATGGAAGCAGAGTAAAGAAAAAGGTAAATGTCACCTGGTTTTATCAAAGCACTTCCCTGAAGAGATCAGTCCTGCAGATGAGACCTGGCTATTGACCTGACCACCTGTGCTGGGAAAGAGGTTGAGGGCTGCATGTTCTGAACTTTTACTCTCTCTGCTCTGATGTTATGACCATCAGGCAACCTTATGACTTTGTCTAATTTTTTTCTTGTAGATCTGTATACAAGTGGAAAATGTGCTAAAGGTAAGAACTTGAAACACTTGTGGTCCCACTGTTGTGATTTTCTACTAAAATCATGGCATCTTATATCATTGAATGCTCTTACTGGATGCTCCACATCCCAGTATTCATAAAATTATGACTTGTTCAAGACAAGTGTTTACAGAAATAGGCATCAAGAGCATATTTGAGATGTATTGATAGTTAATTGGCATTTTATGAATGACATTCATAAAAACGTCATTTTTTCCAGTTTGTTTTTAAAACCCTAATAATTCAGAAGCTGTTAGGTGGTATTTAGCTCTTAGGTGCCATACACTAGTGAATGAAACACATTACAAATACCAATTCATTTAATTCTCAATACACTGTCAATGAGGTATTTACCAGGATCCTCTCTAATTTATAGATGAAGAAACTGAGACTTCAGAGATCAGGGAGGCAGAGCTGAGTTATGAATTCAGGGTCTGGCTTTAAAGTCACGATATCTTCACTTTAGACTGCACCAAATGAGGAGAACCTACAGTCTAAAATATTTGCACATATACAAAGGCATGAGTAAATTCTGTAGAAATTGTATGGCCACTCTTTATTGAAATTTCCTCATTTCTTGGTTGAGTTACCATTTCCTAGCACCAACTTTTAACAGCCATAATGTAGTCTAGAAATATACCACAGTCATTTATTTAATTGAAGGCTATTAAAATAAGAGTGCTAAACACTAATCAACACCATATGTTTTGCAATTAACTGGCAATACGTATTTATTTCTCAAATTCATGCTAACTAATGGGGTACTTTGGGTGGTTTAAACTATTTTAAGAGACCATAATTAATTCACAAAAATCAACTCATGAAATATAAAACCTCTCCTGCAATGACTGACCCCCTCCCCCACCGGCTTGTTTCCCTTCTGTTGTCAGGCTGCAGAGAACTTCATTGGCCTAGGGCCCTGCAGTGGAGAGGCCATATGATTGAAGCATCCTGAGTCCCTGAATTGCTGAAGAAGGCTATCATTGAACTCTTTCACAAGAATTAATTTTTATTGCATGATTCCCTTGGGATTTGTTTCAATTCAAACAGTAGTTTGAATTGCTAAAAAGTAGTGCTTTGTTGAAACTGATAAAGTTGTGATCCAAATCCCAAACTCTACCTTTCAATACCAAAACAGAAACATAGGGAGAGGTCTCAGAAATATAGGAATGGAAGTGCCTTAAGGGCAGAAGCCAAGTTTTTGAAATTTATTCCATAAACAAACCAAAAAAAGCATTACATTTCTGTTAGCAAGTGAAAACAGAAAAGATTTGTGATTTCATAAGCTACCTCTGGCAGCACTAGAGAGAGTGGTTTGAAGCAGACAGATAGAAGACCCATTGCAATTTGAAGAGTATTCCCTTCTAATTCCTGCCTATAAAAGTTTTGCTTCATAAATGTGTGATGCATTAGCAGAAACAATACACACACTCTCCTATTTTAACCAAAATTATCATTTGTATGTATAAATGTGTGTATATATAATATTTTCAAATATCTTGAGAAGGATCTACTATGATATGCATGTATAAATGTGTTTGTATACATATATGTGATATGTTCAAATGTTTTAAGAAGGATCTACTCATTGCAGTAGGAATAATTTTGCTTTTAAGCATTCATATTTCATTTATTCTTTTATCAGGAGTGGTGGTTCAGATTCTCTGCATAGCTGACATTGGTTACAAAGATAAATAAACAAAGAAATCCATAAAGGAATGGCATTACAGATAAACCAACCCGATTGTTGGTAAACAGAGCATGGATACTGATTTAGAGGAAGTCTTACTAGAAAGTGTAATAGGCTTCTAGGCTTTTCAGAAAAAGTAAAACTTTTGTTATTTCTCCAAAAGCTCTCCAAATCACTCCTTAACCAGTAAATGCAAAACTTTTACAATTTCTTTCACTGTCAAAATTTTTGTGTTTCAGGGTCAGTTTCACTCATATACTAAAACTGAATTCAATGTTACCACTGACCTCTTCTTACCACCAGCTTTTCTAACTGGGTTTCTAAGAAAGGATCTATCATACTACTAATGTTCTGCAGAATCAACTGTAAGCAACAGAAATCTTGTCTCCTGTGTTCAGAATAGTACCTCCTTAGGAAGCAAGCATTGTTCAGTGTAGAAAATGCCACTCAAGACATCTCATCTGGGGTGCCCACGAGAAAACCCAACAGCAAAGGCCCACAGCAAGCACCAGTTTTGCTTTCCTCCAGCTACATCTTTGAGATCTTGTAATTAAAAGGAATTTCACAGAAATATGTTAATTCATTTTAGTATATTTGAACCTAGAGTTAGAAGGAATAACTGATAGAATAAGTGAGTGAGGATGAAAGGGCCCCAAGAGGAAGAGAGAGAAGAAATTAGGGAGTTGCAATAATTCTGGGCAAATTTGGACTGGATTGTGGATTTGTAGATCTACAAATGTAATCTATTAATGTAAATATTCATTAAGTGATTCATAGAGAGAGAGAAAAAAGAGAAAGAGGAGAGAGAGAGGCAGAGAGAGAGAGAGAGATTACAGCAATATGAGTCTTTACCCTCCTACTCCCCATCAGAAATCTTCCATCTTGAAGCTTGTTCTGTGCACCTCTCTTCAGGTGAAGATAGTAAACCAGATGTAAACAGCACAAAGTTGCTTTGCTTGACAAATAACAAAAGTAGCAGTTAAAAGACATAGATCCGAGTCCTAAGCAGGTGATGCTACAGTGCATTGTATCCCATTGCAAGTGTCCTGTTGCTCCCTAAGCATAGGCACTGCCTTCCAGACAGTGCTCAGAACCTGGAAAGTGAGCTGTCCTCACAGAGCTATCTATATGCTAACCCTCACGTGCCATCTGTTACTCTGAACTCATTGTAACACACTGCTGCACTGATATGTTTGCATTATTTGAAAATGAACACTTACCAATTAAATTCAACAATAAAAATGGCCCAGTGGGTGTAATGAAGCAATAAAAAACAGTATTCTTGGTAAGTGTTGCCATCACAGTTTGAAATTTTTAAATTGCTACTGAGAAGTAATTTCTAAAACAATTACTCATGGGCAAATATATTAATAATATTCAAATACAGTCAGAGTTGAAAATCAAATCTAAAAGATGGGAAAAGTGAAGTTAAAACTGACATTCTATCTATGAGAAGGCATAGCCCCTGTGTTTGGGTACTGTAGCATGTGCTAATTGTATTCTGACCCGTGTTCCCTGTGATGACAGCTGCAATTACAAGGTGTAGTAAATAGGTGTTTTGTGGATAATTATTTTCTGTTCCTTTCCTTTAAATCCATGTTAGAAATCTTCATTTCACTTTAATAAGGAAGAAGACCCCTTTGGAATGTCTAGGGGTAACCTCGCTGACTATGTGCTGAGGGATTTCCTGTTGGTCACTGAGTAGAATGGTGAGCAGCTACAAATTGATAAAGCAATCACTAATATTATGCATTCTAAGGCTCCAGGTTATAAAAGTAGTAACCTAATGACACAGAACAAGCTCACAGGACCCATCTGGAGTAATCTGGTAATGAACCAAAATTTAATATCAATATGTATAATACTGACTTCTGTAAGTTACCTTATGCCTCTGCAGTGGTTTTTTTTTTTTTAATGAAGCTACAAACTTTTATTTATTTCATTTCATTTCTCTTTTGGTACCAGGGATCAAACTCAGGACCTTGTGCTTGCAAGGCAGGTGCAGTGCCACTGAGCTAAATCCCTGGCCCTACAAACTTTGAGACCTGTCCATCCACAGTAAATAAATGACATAGATATGGATTTATTTTCTCTCTACAGCTTTCCATTTTAATAGCTATGGGTGTAATTTAAGCTAGTTTAAAATAATAATCACATGACCTATCACTTTGCTATCACTATGAATAAAGGATAAACTGTGAACATCTAAAATTTATAAAACTGCCAGAAAATACATAAAATTCATATCCCAACAAATTTTTTCTTCATATAATATGGTTTATTATTTATTTCTATAAGAAACATGTCTAATAACTAGACACTTTTACCTTTTGTTATTCATACTATCCTAGTCCCTTTTCATGGTGAATAGGGCCCAAATAAATTAAAAAGTAGATTTAAATTCAAATATATGAATTATCTTATGAATGTAAATGAGCTAAAAAATATAACCAAATGATAAGTCCAACCTATAAAGACACATTGTATATGTAAGCATGCAAGAATATATAAAGTGAAAAATGGCAAAGAATATTCTGTGCTGGTGCTGAACAAAAAACAGTGGGTATAACAATAAGAAAATGGATAAGACTACTTTAAAACTGTATTCATAGCTATGAGTTACCATTTTTTCTTCATTCAGCTAGCAAAAATCTTTAAACATATAATACAACACATAATCCTGGCTAGAATTCAGTGAAACTGGAATTCTCTTGACTTGATAGTACTGTAAAATTGGGTATAATCATTTTTTTAAAATTGAGACCATAAATGAAAAGATAAATTGTCCATAATATTTGGATCATAAATCTCAAAATATGAAATAGAAAGCAACAAAATTTTGATTAAAAATGTAGGAAAAGGGCCAGGTATGTAGCTCAGTGGCACCATGCCTGCCCAACAAGTGCAAGGTCCTGAGTTTGATTCCTGGTGCAGAATATAAAATAAAATTAAATTAAAATATAGGAAAAATATATGAACTATGTCAGGAAAAGAGATTTTTACATGCTATCAAAGTGTGATCCATAAAATTTTAAAAAATTGATAAATGAGCTTCCTCAAAAATTTAAAATTTTTGGTCTGTGAAAAACTCTTTTTGCAGAGCATAGAAATACATGCTACAGATTAGGGTAAGGTATTTACAAAGCATATATTCCCTGGCTACATGACACATGCATGTGAGGCTCAGTGCAAAATGAAAATCCAGGGACTCTTATTCAAATATCAGGAAAAGAGTGTGATGAAGTCTCCTAAAATATAAGACTCGTCCCCTATGTTACAATTTCTTGCCATCTTCCACAGTGTTTGTATTTGTGTTCTGCTCCCTCAGGGACTGAAATTCTGGCACTGGCTGAGGCAGGTCAGTCAGTGTCCCCTGTTACAGGCCCAGCACCCTAAGGTATGGAAGATGGTCAACAATCAACAGATTGTACCTCTTCTTGGTGCTAGGTGCAGGGAGGACTGACAGTCACACCTCTGCTGAGTCACTGAACGGACTGTGACACTGGGAGTTCTGGGTGGCCATCAACATATCGCCTGCACACTACCACAGGGCACCTGGGATCAGCCCAGAACTGCCTCTGCCTATGCCTGTTTTTTTCATTAGGGGTGGAAGAAGGGGGCCTACTCTTCCCCTGCCTATCTATGCCCTTGGCTGAGGGTCACAGCACCTGCAGCTCAGGGTCAGGGAGGATAGTCATTCATTTTTTGATGTTTCAAGAATGTAACGTAAGTGGAATAAAAAAGGGCTTATCCTTTTGAACTTTTTTTTTTTTTTAGTTTATCCATATGATGCAGAGTACTGGTTTATTTTCTTTTTTTAATTAAATTCATTTATTGGTACATTGTAGGTATACAACAGAATTGCATTTCTCATTGGGAACTGTACCTTTACATAATGCATCTTGGTTCATATTATTTCCCCATTCCTAGCCCTCCTTTCATGCCCTCCACCCTTCCCTAGTTACAAAGACTTTATTTCCATTTTTTCCATTTCTCATCATTTTTCCTTTCCCTTCTTTCCTTTCCCCTGCCCCTCCCACTACCCCTACCCCTTTGGACCTTTTCTTCCTATTTTGCACTATCGATTATTCATTCTAATCATTGGTACATTTTAGGTATACAATAGAATGACATTCATCATTGGAAATTTGCACCTTTACATAGTCTCTCTTGGTTCTTATTTTTCAGCCTTGCCCAGCCCTCCCTTCAACCCCTCCAGTCCTCCCTATTTACAAAGATTTTGTTCCTATTTTTCCATTTTCTCATATTAATCCCATTCCCTTCTACCCTTTCCCCTAGCCCTCCCACTTCCTTCCCCTTTGCCCCTTTTCTTCTTATTTCACATTACCTATTATACCTTGTAGTCCTTATTTACACTTTCAGTTTCTCACACCAGAGAAACTATTTGGTATTTATACATGTGTGTCCTATTTATTTCACTTAAGGGTATCGCCTCAATGTGCATCCACTTAGCTATAAATGTCTCTAATTTCTCATTTTTTATGGCTGAGTAGTACTCCATTTTATAAAAAACTCACATTTTCTTTACCCAGTTGAACTTTTGATAATACTTTCAAGATCCTTCCAAGTTGTTGAGTGTCAATAGTTCATTAGATTCCTTCTCATTTACTGAGAGGTTCTCCGTGGTACAAACATACCACAGTTTGCATGTTTATTCCCCTACAGAAAGACACATTTTTATAAAATTTATTAGGAAAGTAGAAGGTTCAATAATCCAGGATAAATGTTAATGAACAGATAGAAATTATGTATAGAATTATGAAGATATAAGAATATTTAGATAATATGAAAAAAGAGAAGCAAAACGAACAAAGAATTTCTAGTAGCTGCATTTGGCAAATTTTATTAAATTTAAAAGGTAAAATTAAGTTTAAAGAAAGAGATTTCACACTCAAAAGAGGATAATAATGATGTGAAGAATGTCTTTTGAGGCAACACTAATATGAGACATATAGTAAACTTGATTTGTAAAAGGATATTCAATGAGAGATAATTGCAGGATAATTAATGCTTTCATACTAAACATTATGAGAGATAGTTGTAAGTATATATGGAAGATAATAAATAGTTATTTGTATAAATAAGCTTTCTGGGAATAGATATGGAAAACGAGAGAAGTTATACTCTATTGTATTATTGAATTTCAGGTGTCCATAAAATTAAAGTTATAAAAAACATTATCTCAACAAAAGTATTGCTTTGGCATGTTTAGAATCAACTTTCAGATATTTTACATCATTTTCTGCTTATATTTTATGTCACCATACAGCTTAAACAAATGGACACATATTTGAATTACTATTATTAAAATGTGTACCTTGAAGTCAAGTATGGCAATAGAATATATGTTCCATTCAGTATTTACACATTTGTGTCCTATTTATGTCACTTAAGAATATGGCCTCAATATGCATCCATTTAGCTATAAATGACTCTAGTTTTTCATTCTTTATGGCTTAGTAGTACTCCATTTTATTAAAAAAAAAACCCACATCTTCTTTATCCAGTTTCCAGTTCATGGGCACTTGAGCTGTTTCCAAACCTTAGCTATTACAAACTGTGCCCCTATAATATCTCTAGTGTGAGAAACTGAAAGTGTAAATAAGGATGAAAATGATTAAAATGAATAATTGATAATTTGAAATAGGAAAAGGTCCAAAGGGGTAGGGTTAGTGGGAGGGGAAGGGGAAGGGGAAGAAGGGAAAGGAAAAATTATGAGAAAAGAAAAAAAAAATGGAAACAAAGTCTATGTAAATAGGGAAGGGTGGTGGGGGGTGAAGGGTGCATAGGTAATGGGGAAAAAAATAAGAACTAAGATACATCATGTACAGGTACAAACACCCAATGATAAATGTAAATGTATTGTATACCTAAAATGTGCCAATGTATAAATAAATAAATAAAGAATATATATTCCATATAAAATAAACATCTGAACACACAACCTTCCCTCAGTAGGTCATCATATATGAAAATTTACCTGAGCATGACATTTATCTTTAGTTATATCTCATCATTTGCTTTAAATAGAAACTCAGTGTTTTTTTGGGGGGGGGGTTGACACAAAACAATGACATATATTTATGGGGTATCACATGACATTTTGATACATGTATTCATTGGGTAATATTTACATCGGGTTAAGCAAAACTATTTCCTGAAACATACATCATTTCTTTATGGTAAGAACATTCAAAATCCTTTCTTCTAGCTCCTTGAAATATACAGTCATCACTTCTCAGCCTTTTGACTAAGGTCAAGTGAAATATACAGTCAGCACATTATGGTTACCTGTAGTCATTCTACTGTGTGAATGCACACCAAACTTGTGCCTATCTAAATAGAAGTGGCTGTTGATCAGTCCCTTTCCATTTTACTTTCCCCTTCATTCTACACAGCCTCTAGACACTGTTGGTTTACTTTCAATTTCTATGAGATCACTCTTTTTGGATTCCATATATGAGTGAGATCATGTTTTCTATGCCTAGCTTATTTCACTAAACACGATCATTCCTATTTATCACCACTTACCAAAATCAACTTGAAATGGAAAAAAGACCTAAATGCAAGACCTGAAGCTATGAAAATACTAGAGAAAACACTGTAAGACATGTGAATGACAAATTTTCTTTTTGGAAAAGATCCCAAATATAGGAAATCAAAGCAAAAATACACAAATGGCATTGTATCAAACTAAAAAGTGTCTGTGTAACAAAGGAAACGATAATCAGAATGAAATACAACCTATAGACCAAAAGAAAGTATATACAGTATGACAAGAGGTTGATATTCATAATATACAAGAAACTCTAAAGGCTGGGGGAAAAAAAAGTAAACCCACTTTTTAAAAAAAGAGTAATAGGCCTAAATAAACACTTCTAAAATAACCATACAAATAACCAACAAGTGTATGAAAAACTCAATATCACTAAATATTATGGAAACAGAAGTCAAAAATCACAATGGGATATCACTTCACCCTAGTAAGAATGGTTGTTAACTAAAAAGACAAAAGGTAAGTTTTGGTGAAGACTAGGAGAAAACGGGAACACTGTACGCTGCTAGTGGGAATGTAAATTAGCAGCACCAGTCCAGAAAGCAACACAGACGGTCTTGAGAAACTGATTTGGAAATTCACCAAAAGGATGTGATGCATGCTTCTATGCTCCATATTAACTCAAGAAAACAATTGACGGCATCTTGTTTTCTGTATAGAGTTGCTGTGCATTTCAATGAATCTGACTTAACATCTATAAAAATAGAAATTCTATACCATCTACTGCTCCTACACATATCGCACAATTATTGATCTTTACACATATTGCTCCACTTTGACTGATCTCATGCACCCTGAGTCCATTCTACTGTTTCTGCAAATACCAGACTTTCTTAGCTCTGAAATTCAAACACACACACACACACACACACACACACACACAGACAGAGGGAAAGAAATACAATCTGCCAATCCCATCTCTGCACTCTATTTCCATTTTAAGGTCTAAAGGTTTTTCCCTCTGCTTTTGTGTCCCTTTGTTTCACCAAGCTATAAGCCTGCCCAATACAGGTTACAGTTTACATCTCAGATTTGGAAAAAAGTATGGAAATAAATACAGAAGATATAAATAACATGAGTTGAATGTTTTATTCAGTACATATTTGAACAGGCAACATCTTAACACTAGGTAACAAGGCTGAATGCAAGAGCTATCACTGAAGTGTTCCAGCAAAATAATAAAATGAAAATATTCCAAATTTTAAGTTTCACTTGGCAGTTTATATAGTCAAAGAATTAGTCTTGATGATTTCAAATATACTATTTCTGTAAAACAAGACAATGCATACTCAAAAAGGGAAAGGAGGGAAGAGAAGCATACAAATTATTACTATAGGGAGGGACTACATGAACCCTGGCTTCTTGCTATCCTCATGGTTCAGATGGGAAAACTAAAATCAGAAATTTAAAGTGAGCTTTCTGAAGTAACATAGCTTTTTAAAAGCAGAGTTCTGACATAAATGAGGTATTGTTATGAACTGAAGAGAATGAATATATTATCAAATATATGCACATAAGTGATATATAGGCAGAATTTATTAATTATACTTTAGTAATCATGAAAAAATTATAACTCAATAGGAGATTTAACAATAACATTAGGAATAGTTATTATTTGTTACAAAGTCTTTTGGAGATTTTACCTCTACTTTATCAAAGAAACTTTATAAAATAGGCATTAAGACTTGTCTGTATAACAGGGGAACCTACATCAGGAGGGCACAGAAGGGTCAAGATCATATACCTAGAAGCTCTCAAAGAAAGAAGAGAAACCTTCAGAATCGCTGGCCCAATCACTACACCACACTGCCCCAAGAGAAAAAAATATATGTTTGATTAGCTAATTAGAAGAAATCACTCCATTCACCTGTATTTCAACCTTAATCACCACAAGGTGATAGACTCTACCATGATAAAATGTTTAAAAAACAAACTTTGTTTCACTCTTCTTTCAATTCTTAAAGTTTAAATAAAAGCCAAACACTTTTTTTACTCTTACAGTCATAAAAACCTTTTACTTATAAGTGAAAAAAGTGGAAGTGACTATCCCGATAAAAAAGGAAGATGACAGAAAATAGTAGCATAATCTCCTGATGCCGTATAAAAAAGTGTGCTGGGGAGGTGAGAGAAGGGGGCTTGGAGTGTTTATCATGCATGACAGCGTTTTGATAGCCATGATCAGCACCTGATGAAGAGTAATCATTAATTTCCAGAACATATTGTGGCAATGAGTTAAATCACAGTTCTTAAAGCTGAAAGCTAGAGAACCAGGTTGAGGGCCTTGTAATAGGATTATCAGGGAATTTTTGTTACCAGTTTTGAAATGTTTTTTGTCTGCTTATAGTTGCACTTGCAGATTCCAAAGTGATCCCCATTTTATGAGACTGTAAATGTTAAGTGTCTCGGTCTTTGATATGGCCACCTGGAGTCACTGACAATGGTTTATGCAGAAGTGCAGACTATAAAAGCATCCTGCTTCTCAGACTCATCTCATCAGCTCATAATATTTACTCAAGCACACTGTGAGAAAGCAAGGTAATACATACCTAATCTTGGGAAAGTTACAAAAAGGACATCAGATATGACTCATTCCCTTGAAAAGTTTGAAGTTACAAAACAGAAAGCTTCTTTTTGACATGTCATAGGACTTCTCATTCATGTTTAGTCTTAGAAATACTAATTGAATAAGCTGTTAAAATAAACCAAATAGTGGAAGCTAATTAAAGAGACTGATGAACACAGTAAGAGTTAATTTAACTGTAGAATCTATCATCACGTGAAGTCATCCATATTTAGCAAAAATTCTGCATGTAGTTTATTAATGATTTTAAAATCCTCTCCAGTGGTGGTGAATCTATGGGACGTGTGCCACAAGGGGCTATTTGTTATCACTGAAAGCTCTGAAAAGTTCCCCATCACTGCACCTGTATCTGGTGTTATCTAGATTAGTATCTTTTTATACATTCACTGTATTTTTTATCACACTTTATAAAGACACAAAAGAGGACTTCCAGAACTGCCTCAGAAAAATCCTTTGTATTTATTTACTTGGCTTTCATTTATGACTTAAGCTTTGATACAATAGCAATTTCATTTTGTTTCACTTAACTAAGCAATAATATAAACACATACATACTGTATAATAGGCAACTACATGTGAAAAGTATACAATGTATATTCAGCCTTACCATGGGAGAGGGTATAAACATAAATATTAGGAATACCAACTGTATACCTTAGTAATGGCACATAGGTAACTTCTAATTTTAATTTCTATATCCTGTATCTAAAAATTCCTTCATTCATAATTATATGCATAATATATTCAGTTATACTGAATTAACAGTATTAGACTCAAGATCATATTTTCTTCTGTACTAAGATGTTTTCAATGAAAGAAATCCACAGGAAACTTAAGATCTAATATTAAAACATTTATATCAGCCACTCCCTAAGAAAAGATTCTGTGGAAGACAAGGGGAGGAATCACAGAGGAGCTCACATGCCTGTGCTTAATGTTCACTTACTGACCTACACTCAAAAAGTAAGATATATCTCCAATGGCAAATACTGAATATGCTTTTACACTAATGTCTTAAGTAGCTAATGTTTTTACAGGACTTTTTTTCTCTTTCAAAAAGCATGAAAGATGATGAAATTTGCATCATCGTCCCATGCTTATATTTCTGAAGCAACAAAGATATCTACAAGTGAATTGGGAATCAGAAAAGTATAATTATACTTAAATCAATGAAAATAAAGGTTTAGACATTTAAAATAGGTTTTTTAACCATCCAAGGAACCCACAAAGGTGAAAAAGAAGAAAATATGTATATTTCAAAATACCATACCAACAAAGACATGATTTAGGAGAAAAGAGTAATTTGTATTAAAGAGCCCAGAAACCAACAGAATGAAAATGAGTATGGAAAAACATAATATCAATATAACAAGGGTGTTGCTGGTATTACATTTTTATTATGCATGTTTTTCAGAAATGAACTGTCAATACACAAAAGCCTACTCAGAAGCAATTCATCTCCCTCCCTGCTTGCAAACCTCTCCATCTGCCCCACTTATATTTTATGATTTGCCTCCATGGAACAAGAGCTTGTTCCTCCTCAATTTTGGATTAGTGCACTTGAAGCAGGCCAGTATACCTGAAGTCAGCACACTGCATGACTAACTAAACATCAATTTCAGCAAATAATCAATTAAAAAATTTAAACATGCAGTGTATATCCATAAACCTAATGTATTAATATGAATGGGAAAGGACAATTATTCCTTAAAACAAATTTGATAGTAGTCAAGTTTTGCACATTGATCCCTTAGAACACTGTATCTTTTACAAATTGATCTCTCTGCTCAACGATCTTAATCAGTGGGTTCACATCCTGATTTTATCACTCCTTATGCACTTTTCCCCAACTTTCTTCATCTGGCCAACCACTATTCTTGTAGTAGGTAGTTTATCACTCAATCCCTTTTCCAAGAAATCTTTCTGAGTGTCCCCAAACTCCATCTGTGAGCACTTGGGCTTTCCCTGCTGAAGAACTGATTTCAGTTCTCTAGATATAAGTCATGATAACTACACAAGGGGCAATTCCCTAAAATGTTGTGGCAGTAGAGAAGTTGTACTATTGTAGCATAACTACGTCTAGCTTTCTTCTTCCCAAACCTCTATTCTTTTCTAAAAAAAGATTTGGCAGTTTCTTGCTCAATTATTCCCAGTGGAGTACAAAAGAATGATGACCAGGAAGACCAGACAGTGGTTTAAGGAGGTGGACCATCAAATACTGCATTATGCCACCTACTTAGCTTAGCCTTTGCTCTGCACATATACCAATCCTTGATCCACAAAAGACCAAAACAATAACAAAATCAATATGCTGGCATTTCTTCTTGCCATCTTGCCACATTACCATATACACATGTTCTTCTGCAAGTTTTTAACCAAGAAGGTTGGAGGAAGATAGACTGATTAGCCAGGATCAAGTGGCTCTAATCCACCTGTTACAAGGTAATAAAGTGTTGACCTTTTGAAAGCATAAGAGTGATGTTTCACTTAAGAGATTTTTTTTTGAACAAGTGTGTCTCTAAAATGTCAGGCTTTATTCCTGCATCATTAAACAAATCAGGCTTAATATGTTTCATCTTTAAGTGACTATTTTAAACAAGTCAAAAGGCCATTCTGAATGTCAATAGGAAGATGATTTTGGTGGGAACGTGCAAAGGTAAATGAAAGCTCATGAAGGAATGAGTAATGCAGAAAACCTGTTTTCTTTTTAGAATGAGAAAACTAATATTAAGGCAAGCTAGTAGTATAGCTATAGTTAGTATAGAACTCTTTAAGCTAAAAATACTTCCTTGTATTGGATATGTACTTTCTATAATGTAATCACCATTCAATACTTAATTTCAAGACACTAGTTTAAGGTGAACATCCAAATTAATTACATTAACTAAAGTGTAAAAAACACAAGGTGTTTTTATTTTGGAATTAATAAAACACTGTTAAAACTTAATTGGTAGATCACTTTTTGGGGAGTATAGTGAGTAAGATTCTGTGGTTTTTGTTGGTTTGCTCTAGCTTCTGTTGAATAAAATTCAAGTTAATCTGTGGATATTTTCAAGCTATATTTCCTTCAGGATATTCTTTGCATATAAAAAGGAAAATTTTCAAGGACTATATTTAATATGGGAAATTACTCACAGGATAGTAAATTATACTAATCTCATAGGGTGGAAATGTGAGACAGAGTTCATGAATGATTTCTGTAAATCACCACATATAGTCTCTGTTGCATTTCTGTTTTTATTTTGTGTTTGCATTTCTAACTTTTAAAAAATAATCTTAATAATTCTTAGCTCACTGCCAGTACAAAAGTACTATAACCTTCACACCATGTACAGCTCTTTGCAATACTCAATGTGTTGATGTCTGCTCGAGTTGACTTGGGAAGTGGCAGACTGCTAACTCTGAGGAGTGGAAACATCTTGAAGACAAGAGGCTGCTCACTGGTGGTGTAACCTGGAAGACTATATTTCCCACCTTGGCTCCTTTTCTTTTTCTGCTTCCTGGCGACCATTACGTGAGCATCTTTTCTGTACCAAGGCCCTTTTGCCATAGCATTTCTATGTTTACGCCCGCCAAGCAGGATGGAGGCTTCTGAACTGTGAGCCAAAACAAACTTCTCCTCCTTTTTATTGGGAGTGTTAGGTATTCTGTCTCAGCAATTAAGAAAGTGATAAATTAGAGTCATGCTCCCTCCCACGTAAGTTATTTACTATCTCCAGGATTTAGCTATCCCTGGCAGAGCCAGACATTCTAGGATTAGCAATGTACAAAAACCATAATATAAAGAAAAACAATCATAATATAAAGAAAAATTTAAAAAGCATGTTAATACAAGATCTATTCCAATATGACAGTTATTCTCATAAAAGGAGAAGTTTGAACAGAAACATACAACTGACAAGATAATAGAAAGATGATGGCAGAGATCTGAGTAATCCTTCTATAAGCTAGGGGCTAACAAAAAATGGCAATCAAACCACTAGACCTAAGTAAGAGGCACAGGACAGATTCTCTCAGAGCCTGGGGATATCTTGATCTCAGATTTTCATCTCTGAGAAATGTAAGACTTTTTCATTGTTTATGCCATCTAGTCTGTGGCATTTTGTTACAGTAGCACTAGAAAACTAATACAAGATCTAACATCTTCATTTTAAATTGTCATTCAGCAAACATTTATTTTGTTCCTACTCCTTCAAAGGGAGGCAACTGTGTGAATTGTTATAGGAGAAATAAATGGGTCATAGTACCCCTGCCCTCAAAAAACTTAAAATCTAGAAGTAGAGAGAATATATACAGGTCTAAAATCTTTAACAGAAGGCAAAAAGTAATTGCTACAGGTATTTTCTATTACAATAGATAAATGCATAACTATTTTTTATTAAAGTGAGGTACAATTAAAACACTGTTTTGCTGAGGATGTTTAATTGATTTGAAACACAATTTCAAAAAATTAACTTGAAGAGTTCTTTTAAGAACAGACATGTCCCTGGAACCAATACAATAAAATGAACCTAAACAAGATGAATACATACTCCTTAGTCTTGGTTTGGCCATTGACCAGCCCTAAGAAACTCTGAGATTCCTCTAGAACTAGATTTTCCAAGTTACAGGTGAAAAACTTCAAGGCCTAGCCTCATTGTGATGATGAAACGAAATGGTTAGTGAATAGTGACTAGAATCACGTCTGGTACATAGTGATAGGTCTCCCACTACCTCAGCAGCTATTATGTATGGTAGCTGCCCTCTTCCTATTGTGCCTTGTCCCCTCCCCTGTGTGACATCATGCCAAGATGATTGCTCCCACCAAAGAACAAACCCTTCTTCCCAGCATGCCCCTGTTCCCACCTAGACAGTAACCTAATACAAACCTCCTACCATCTAGCGACATCACCAGCTCCTCCATTCCCTAGCCACTACCTCACTCAACCCCAACTCAGCTCCCACAAGCCCCACCCCCACTCCTATAAAAGGCACTTGCTGCCCTGGCCATATTGCTTTTGCCTCTCCTTTGTTCAGAGACAGTCCGGCAGATCTGTTCCCCTAATAAAGGCTTGTTGTGGCCTGGTCTGGTCTTGGTTTTTAGCCTTTTACCTGACATTTCTGGTGCCGTGACTTGGATGGTTGATGGTCCATTAATGGACAATCCCCCGCAGGATGGGGTTGATCGGCCTTTTGGCCATCTCTATTGGACAGACCATATCTGCCATGCCAGGACCCTCTGGAGCTTTCTACCTTTGCCATTGCTGATGCTACACATCCACACTGGTCATCAATGTCTGGGTAAGTGGGGAGTTCAGCCTCCCTCTTCTTGGGTTCTCTGTCTCATTCGCTCTCCCTTTGGGGACTTCTCAGAAGTTCAAGTGCTTGGTCAGAGAATCCTCCACAGCCACTGGGCCCAGGACCATGCCCCTGAGAGATGTCCCATTAGCCCGGCTCCTCTCGTTCTCTCCCTCTGGGAGACTTACTTGGAGATTGTCAAAGGAGACAATGATGCTTCTCTCCTTTGTCCTTCTCCCAGGGAGCTGCCTCCTCCTCACCCACTCTAACATGGGGGCCCAACAATCCAAACCCCCTCCCTCAACACCTCTGGGCTGCCTCCTGGCACAACTTAAACCCCTCGGATTGTTAGGACCAGACTTTAAGCCAAAAAGACTTGTTTTCTATTGTAATCAGGTTTGGCCTCAGTATAAATTAGATAATGGGTTTCCACGACCCAAAAATGGCACTTTCGATTTTAACATACTACGTGATTTACACAACTTCTGTCAGCACAATAGCAAATGGTCAGAAATCCCTTATGTACAAGCCTTTTTTCTACCTACGCTCTTGACCCTCCCTCTGTCAAACCTGTTCTCCTTCTCAAGTACTCCTACCTGAGCTTTGCCATCCACCCTTCCCGATTCCACTCCTGATTCCAACACATTCAATCCAGCTGATCACTCACCACTCACACTTCCCCCACCTTATAACCCTCTAAACCCTTCTGCCTCATCCTGTGCTTCTTCTCCCCCGCCATCTTGTGACCCTCCTCCTCCACCATCTTGTACCTCTCCTTTGTCCCCTCCCACCTCACCCCACATGGCCCTTCTCCACCATCTTGTGATCCTCCTCCTCCAGCATCTTGTGACCCTTTTTTACCTCTTCCTCCCCCATCCCCACCATCTCACATTTCCCCACCCACACCCATTCTTGCTACCCACCCTTCCAACATTGGCCCCACCCACACAGATGCCTGAGAGGTTGCTGGGACTGAGGGCATTGTTAGAGTACATGTGCTCTTCTCATTCTTTGATTGTTCTCAAATTAAAAAATGCTTAGGCTCCTTCTTCTCTAATCCTAATGTCTATATCAAAAAATTTCCCACAGTGGGACTCTCAGCTAGGCTAGGCAGATAGAGGTCACAGAGACCATATGACTCTCTGCCTCATAAAAGGTTTATAGTGAGTTGGAGACAAAATATTTAAAAAGCTATAAGTAAAAGATATATTTTTGATATAAAAGGATTTTATATGTTTGTCTGGTTAAAAGGACAAGAACAAAAGGCCTAGGTATGTCAAGAAGGTGTGCAAAAGTGATTTGTGAAGGAAATATATATGTTTGCTTGTTGGTATTAAGTTAGTTATAAAGGTTTATAGAAATAGAGTTTTCATTCCGATTCTAATTCTACAAGAGATCTCTGTTAATTGACTTATAAAAATTTTTAAATAGTCTTATTTATAATTATAAACCTAAAATTATAAAGATATTTTAATTCCATTGGGCTAAATATATTTGAGTGCATTCTAGTTTTATAAATTGTCTTGTATCTTTATTTTTTGTCCAATTGCACAGCTGTTTTGTTTATAGATAAAGGTTATCAAGTTCAAGGCATGCTTCCCTTGGTGAACAGAGGAGCGGCCGCATGGAAATATTTTCCAGTCTTTGTTCACTAGGGGGACCTCAACAGTTTTTGTCTGACAACAGACTGACCTGATAGTTTTCATAGCCTTATAAAAGACATATCAATAAATATTACTTAAATATATTATTATACTGTTTATATCAATTGTCATAAAAGGGATAAATTCTAAATATGCTATTATGGTATGCTTACACTGGTCATTTTTAAAGGACTAAATATCTTGTAAAAAATCAACTATAACAAGGTTTTATTTTTTCTGGTGTACTACATGTATTTATACTTTCTGACTGCACAGGTTTTCTAATATTTGTTTATGATAATAGCCTCTTTTTGATTCAGGTATTTGCTTTTTTCAAACATTCCAGCTATTTATAACAACAGATACATTTATGGGCTGAGACATTTTCTTTAGATGTTATCCTTTCAAAAGATAATAATTTATTTATTTTTTAAAAGGTAATAATTTAGGTAAAAACATTTGGTGTTTTTTTAAAAAGTGAGTATGTTTAACAATGGCTATTTTATATCAAGATGGACATTTAAATGTGTTATCATAATTGTCATGTTAAAATATTATTTGTGGGGGCCAGGGATTTAGCTCAGTGGTTTTGCCACCTGCTGTGCAAGTGCAAGGACCCCAGTTCGATCCCCAGCACACACACACACACACACACACACACACACACATATATATATATATTATTTGTGGCTCTTTTTCTGTTAGTATTCTATGGAATTCAAGTACTAAAACAACCATGACTGATAACAATAATAGTTCTCTATATTTTTCCAAAATGCTTGTTATTCAGGTAAAATTATAATAGTTAAATTCATTACTCTTGCTACAATGCTAACCCTATTGACCTTCTCTTCTGGGTGTTCAACAACTAAAGTTTGGAGACCAAAACTAAAAGGTAACTGGGCTATGAGGACAGCCAATATTTTGGCCCTGGCCCTGCAAGGTCAACAAAGATCCAGGACATGAGGGAACCTTCTCTATAGGGTCCTACACCTTTGGTAAGTCACTCAACCTCCTAAACTGGGAGATTGCTGGACACCAGAGGACAATGTACTGTGTCCCAAAGGAGGGTCACCAAGAAAAAAATCTCCAACACTTTCACTGAAAGCAACTTGGTCAAGTAAGGCCATGACCCATCCAGACGGCTGACAGGGACAGAGGAGCAGAGAGGCTCTATGCATGGTTCTAAAGTAATGGCCTGGGGAGACTTAACTGACCTTGATAGATAACAAGAGGTTCATATTGATTGACATAGGTCTCACTTTAACTTGGTCTTAAACACCTGGCAGAAAAATAACTAAAAGAGGTATAAAATAATGGCATAATAATAAAGCTAGACTTCAGAAAAACTAAGACATAGCCCATCCATAAAAATCTTTTGGTTCACTCATGACATGGCCATTTCAAAAAAAAGAAAAACCAAAACTTTGTGGATGAAATAGAAGGGAAAATCATTAATTAGCTACAAGTGTGTGTAGATTCTTTTCAGAGAAATTAAAATAAGTTCTTTACAGGTGTCCAATCCTAGAAACCACTGGTCTCCAGACCTCTCTTTTCAGATAAGTGTTTTCCTGATTCTGTGATAACTAATTAACTATCGTGTAGTGATCAAAAAAAAAAAAACCATAAAGTAAGAGTATTGGGAAAAAATCACCTGCTTGTCAGCCACAGTCAAGATAAGTTCTATACCAAGCAGCTACAAGATTTGTTCCCTTTAAAATAATGTACATCCTTGTTCTCTGTTTATGATGCCTCTTCTCTCATTGTGCTCGTATTTCCTGTATACCTACCTGTGTCTAAAAAGATCAAGCCTTTCATGTTACACTTGATCTCCTTAAGCTGGCCAGTGTCCTTGTTGAGGTTATCAGTTCTCTTTATATTTAAATATATCTAGGAGGCCTCCAAAAACTGAGAGATACAGGAATAAAACTGTCCTTTACACAACTATTCCATGGCTTTGCTGGAAATATCAACCTAAAATGTGTGTTTTCATGGCTTTGAATTTAAAGGACAAGTCAGGTTCATAGTAACACTACACTCATTGGTATGTTGGCCTCCAAAAGACATTTGCTCAGTTACACACACCTTTTATATTAAAAAAAAATTATAAAGATTATGTAAATTGTGTTTATCATGTTTCCACTCATTCTCTAAGAGCAAGGACATGACACATGGGCCCTTAGATCACAAGATATGGTCTTTTACTTCTATAACAGTCTCTTCTATAACAAATGAGCCCATAAACATCCAGCTCTCTGTAAAACCTATGTAAATAACGAAAAAAAAGTACAAGTCAAATGAAAAAGACTTAAAACTCAATGGGCCAGATAGATATGCCCCCAAGGTACTAATCAATGGTGGGGTACCTTTGGTTCCTGGAGCTCATGGCTCCCCTGGCTATTACCACTCTTGGGACCCCTCAGTATTTGTCTGATCCTCTGCTTTGGACCATGCTTGTTTTGTCGTTTTCAAAATTTCTTGCAGGAATGAATGAGGGCATTCACCAATCAGGCAGTCACAGAGTTCATCATAGCAGGGTACCAGTGAGTATGACAAAAGGAAGAGGTCCCCACTTGCCATGGGCCTCATCAGATCCAGGTATAGCCCCGATCTTTGCCCCTTGTCAACAGGAAGCAGCTCCAGAAGAAGAGACCTTCGCCTATCATAAAAACAAAAGCCTGGAATGATAGGTCTCCCACTACCTCAGCAGCTATTATGTATAGTAGCTGCCCTCTTCCTATGGTGCCTTGCCCCTTCCCCTGTGTGACATCATGCAAGATGGTTGCTCCCACCAAAGAATAAACCCTTCTTCCCAGAATGCCCCTGTTCCCACCTAGACAGTAACCTAATATTTGCTCACCTCCTACCATCTAGTGACATCACCAGCTCCTCCATTCCCTAGCCACTACCTCACTCAACCCCACCTCAGCTCCTACAAGCCCCACCCCCACTCCTATAAAAGGCACTTGCTGTCCTGGCCATATTGCTTTTGCCTCTCCTTTGTTCAGAGACAGTCCGGCAGATCTGTTCCCCTAATAAAGGCTTGTTGTGGCCTGATTTGGTCTTGGTTTTCGGCCTTTTATCTGACACATACCACATTCTCGACCAGCAAATATTCAAATAGAAAATCTCAAAGGAAGTGATATTAAAAATATTTAACAACCAGTGCAAGCAGGGTTTCCTTTTTGTGTATCAGTCATGCTGAATCAATTAGATGGCTTACCTATGTATCTCATAGCTAGAAAATAAATTTTTTTTGAGTCAGACATATACAGGATCAACTTTGTTTTTAATCTCACTTTGAGTGCAGTTGTAACTCCAATGAATTTTAATGAAGGAGGAGGCTCTGATTCGGACTATTGCTTATGTAGCAGCTAAGGTCATTAACAGTAACCTGTTTCAGCTGGTCAGTGACCTTGGCTTTATTGCAGCCAGTAAGTATAGCTACTAAGCACTAGCTGGGAAACTTTACCTTCAGGCTCTAGATAAGATGGAAGTGCCATCCAGACCACAAGAGATTTTAGGCAAGCTTACATAACAAGCTAACTTTTAACTCAGATTATCTAGACATAAAATCTGCAGGATAGTAAATATCATTCATTGAAAAACAGTATTTATTATCATTTACCAGACACTGTATTGGGCATGGAGGCAAACCAAACATGGTCACTGCCCTAACAGCACTGAGATGTTCTAGCTCACCGTACATCTGTTAGCTAAGCTCCATGGTGCTAGAACATATTTGTTCCTTTCATTCTACATGTTCTCTTTGGCTACAGAATGTACAACTTTCACTGTAACACATCAGTGATTATCAGTGTCTTCAAAAGAGACAGAATTGAAGGTACTAAAGTTTGTCGCAATGAAAAATGGAAGAAGAATCATATTAGTGCTGCTTTGATGCTATGAATCTAGACATTCCACAACTCTTCTAAAGTGAAAAAAATAGTTTAAGATAGACATAAGAAAGGGTAATTAATTTTCCTTTCCAGATGAGTGAGTTTTGTTCTTTGGGAATAAATCTGTGGAATATGATTGAACCCACTATGGAACTTTTTTTCAAACGGTTTACAAATATGTTACTGAGAATTTTTGTCCTGAAGCTTGATTTTAAATTCATCATATTAATTTTTGAAATGTAAAAGAAGTCATCAGTAACACGAAAGTTAATGACTGATTATATTTACACCATAAAATTTAATTCCAGGAGCAAATTAATCAAACCTTTATAGATATAAATATTGAAGTGTGTCTGTGAATGTCAATATATATCCGTTTATGAGCAAATATATTCATATATAATTATTTATACCAGTAGTCAGAATAGGAAGAAAACTGTGGAAATGAATGATTACAGAAAATTCCATGAAAAAAAGAGGCACATATTTTTAAATAATTTTAAATACATCTTAAAGCAGTATGAAAATTAAAAACTGTATAAGGAAGAAAACAACCATATTTTGTTTTACATCTTATTATTCAGAATAGATTCAAATTGTTAGGCAATTTAATATTAGTTTCCACATAATTCCACTCACTGAATATTTAGAGGCTGACTGGGGTAGAGGATTTAGCTCAGTGGTGCTGTGCCCGCCTCACAAGCACAAGGACCTGAGTTTGATTCCTGGTATAAACAAAAAAAAAACCCCAAAAAACCATAATTTATTTCAAAACTTCTTGCTGTTATGCATTTAGGTAATACCAAAAGTACATACATCCATGACTGTCATTCCTAAGGGAAGGTTCTTAACACAAATAAAGACAAAAACATTTTCCTCAATTGCTTTTCAAGAATGTGCACCAATATAAAACTATTATAAATATTTCTCTACAATCAAAACTATGGGGACAAATTTGATATATGAAAAGTAGAATATTGCATTAATTTTCAATTATTTGATTTCAAAGGACAATCTTTGGTTTCTTCTCAATCATGGCTCTTTTTTTGTGAATTATTCATTAACATTATTTTTGTCTATCTTTTCATTGTATTATTGTTCATTTATTTCCAAGAGCTTTTCAGATGACTGTGATATTATTATGTTCATTTGAATATTTCTCCAGAATTGCCATTGTCTGTTTTTGCCATTGTCTGTTTTTGCCATTGCCTTTTAAATATATTTTTATAGTATTTAATATATTTTCCCTCTCTACACATAAATCTTATATGATTAAAATATTATGATTTATTCCATTTTTATGTTTAAAATTCCTGATTCAAAATTTAATATTTGCCCATATTTTCTCCCTCTTTTTTAGTCTATTTTTTTTTTCTTTTTCACCTCGAGTTCTTTAAATGATTGGGAATTTATATTTGTATATTAGATGTAGTGAGGTCCTCACTTGACATTTTTTTAACCAGTCATATAATTATTCTAACTTCCTTAATTAAACCATTCTTTATTCTTTCTAATGCCTTTGACTTGCATTAAATTATTTTATAAGAATGTATTCCAGGGTCATCTATTCCTTCCTATTGATATCTAATACTTATTAGTATGATTTGAAGGTCCTTTTAAAATTGTTTTTCTCATAGTTCAGCCTTCCATATACAATTTATTATTAGATGGGCATTTTGATCAAAAACTTTAATACACAACTCAATAAATACATGCATTTCTGACATTCATACATAGCTATTGATTAGCATATATTTATCTTGTTTCTAATATACTAATTCTGAAAGATTATCATCTAATTTTCTTGAGTGTTTCAGATATATTCTACAAATAATGAGGATTTTATATTTTTATACTTTTTTATTTCTTTTTCTGTGTGTAACTGAAAATACAGTTGCATTCAGGACAATTTTTAAATTAATAATAATGGAAGACATGATCTTTCTAATGTGAGTAGAAATGCTCCAGCATTTTACCAATTGGAGGGAAGAAATATTCTACTAATGTAGGTTTTCTCTGAGGTTTTCAGAAGAAAGAATATTGAATTTAATCACAAACCATTTCTTTATTTGATATGAACAGTAAATTCTGATTGTGATGTTATATAAATTAATTATACTCCTTAAATTTGGGAGCAATTACTACTTATTCTCTATGATGCCATATTCATTCATCTCTGATTTTAGTTTCCAGTCAACAATTTTTGAGTTAATATTATGAATTGTAAATGATTATATCAGTTATATATCTTACAAAATAAAATATGCAATTTTATCTTATTTATGTATGCTTTAAGTCACATGTATATTATAGCAAGTACTTACTCACTGAAAATCTGGCTGGGCTAGAAGCACTTTTAAGAAATAATTCTTTGATATGTTTTTCAGTATCTTACAATATTTTTTTCTTACAGTATTTTTTTATCTTTTCAGAATTTCAATTCCTTCCTTATGATGTTTCAAATTTTGACAGATTTGTTTACATACACTCGTAAATTATTCATGTGAGCTCTGGTATATAATATATACTATTTTATTCCTCCAAAAATTTATATTATATACACTCTTCTTTATGACTGCTGGAAGTTTTATAATTTCATCGGATTTTTTTAAAAGCTATTGATAAAAGAATCATACCACAGTGATATATGCTCATCCATGTTTACAGAGGCACAGTTTATAATAGCCAACAACCCTTGCTGGAGGAAAGATAGGGTCTCTAATAAATGGTGCTGGAAAAATTGGATTTCAATCTGCCAGAGATTACAACTAGACCCATATCTCTCTCCATTCATTAAACTAAAATCAAAGTGGATCAAAGATCTAAATATTAAAATAGAAGCACTAAATTTTCTGGAACATAGGTTAGGTAGAACTCTTGAAGACATTAGCATAGTAAAAGACTTCAAAATCTCAGTAGCATGGGAACTAGCATAGAGAATCAATACCTGGGATCTCATCCTATTAAAAAGCTTCTACACTGCAAGAGAATCCATCAACAGTGTGAGGAGACAACCCACAATGTGGGAAAAAAAATTTAACAACTGTTTCTCAGACAAAGGACTACTATCTAGAATATATAGAGAACTTAAAAAAAATCACACTCCCCAAATTTAAAAATGGGCATATGAAATGAATAGACATTTCTCAGACAAAGAAATAAAAGCAGCAAATAAACATATGAAAAAATGTTCAACACCACTGGTCATTTGAGAGATGCAAATGAAAACAATGCTGAGATTCCACCTCACCCCAGGAAGAATGGCTGCTATCATCAAATCAACTAATAACAAATGCTGGCAGGGCTGTGGGGAAAGAGGAACACTACTCCACTGGTGGTGGGAGTGTAGACTGGTGCAACCACTAGGGAAATCAGTATGGAGATACCTGAAAGAACTAGGACTGGAAGTCCCACTGGACCCAGCTATTCTCCTGCTGGGGATCTTCCCCAAAGAATTAAAGGAATCATACCTCAGTGATATATGTGCACCCATGTTCATAGCAAGACAATTTGTAATAGCTTAAACTTGGAAGCAGACCAATTGCCCATCAACTGGAGACTTGATAAAGAAAATGGGTTTTTAAAAATAAAATAGAGTATTACTCAGCCATAAAAAGTGAGAAATTAGAGACATTTATACTCAAATGGATGCACATTGAGGCCATAGTCTTAAGTGAAATAAATAGGACACGTGTAAATACCGAATAGTTTCTCTAGTGTGAGAAACTGAAAGTATAAATAAGGAATAAAAGGTATAATAGATAATGTGAAATAGGAAGAAAAGGGGCAAAGGGGAAAGGGAAGTGGAAGGGGTAGGGGAAAGGGAAGTGGAAGGGGTAGGGGAAAGAAAGGCATGGAATTAATATGAGAAAATGAAAAAAATGGAAACAAAGTCTTTGTAAATAAGGAGGGGTAGAGGGGTTGAAGGGAGGGCAAGGGAATGGAGAAAAATAAGAACCAAGAGAGATTATGTAAAGGTGGAAATTTCCAATGATAAATGTAACTGTATTGTATACCTAAAATGCACCAATAAAATTAATTTTAAAAACTAGACCCCTATCTTTCACCATTCATTAAACTAAAATCAAAGTGAATCAAAAATCTAAATATTAAAACAGAAACACTAAATTTGCTGGAAGGTAGTTTAAGTAGAACTCTTAAAGACACTGGCATAGGAAAAGACTTTATGAACAAAACCTCAGTAGCACGGGAACTAGCATAGAGAATCAACAACTGGGTTGTCATCCTATTAAAAATTTCTGCATTGCAAGGGAAACCACCAGCAGAGCTAAGAGACAACCTACTATGTGGGAAAAAAAATTTTAGCAGTTGTTCCTCAGACAAAGGACTACTATGTAGAATATATAAAGAACTTAAAAAAAAATCAGACCCCCCCAAATTTAAAGACCCAATCCAAAAATGGGCATCTAAATGAACAGACAATTCTCAAAGAAGTAAAAGCAGCAAATAAACATATGAAAAAATGTTCAACATCACTGGTCATTGGAGACATGCAGATAAAAATAACTCTGATATTTCACCTCATTCAGAAAGAATGGCTGCTATCAAGAAATCTACCAATGATAAATGTTGGTGGGGCTGTTGGGAGAAAGGAACCCTTCTCCATTGTTGGTGGGAGTGCACACTCCCACTGTGGAAATCAATATGGAGATATTTCAAAATCTAGGATTAGAGGTCCCTTTTGACCCAGCTATTCCCCTGCTGGGTATCTTCCCAAAAGAATTAAAAGAATCATACCACAGCAATATAGGCACACCCATGCTTATAGAGGCACAGTTTGTAATAGTCAAAACTTGGAAACAGCCTAGTGGTCCATCCATTGGAGATTGGATAAAGAAGATATGGGTTTTTGTGTTTTTTTTAATAGAGTAAAACTCAGCCATAAAAAATGAGAAACTAGGGGCCCGGGATTTAGCTCAGTGGTTTCACCGCCTGCTGCGCAAGCTCAAGGATCCGAGTTCAATCCTTGGTACCAAAAAAAAAAAAAAAAGAGAGAGAGAGAAACTGGAGTCATTTATAGTTAAATGGATGCCCACTGAGGCCATACTCTAAAGTGAAATAAATAGGTCAGACATGTGTAAATACCAAATAGTTCCTCTGCTGTGACAAACTGAAAGTATAAATAGAAATGAAAATGTATAATAAATAATGTGAAACAGGAAGAAAAATCTAAAGCAGAAGAGGAAGTGGGAGGAGCAGGGAAAAGGAAAGAAGGGAAAGGAAAAAATATGAAAAAGGGAAAAAATGGAAACAAAGTCTTTATAAATAGGGAGTGGTTGGGGGTTGAAGGGAGGGCAGGGGAATGGGGAAAACATAAGAACCAAGATATATCATGTAAAGGTACAAATTCCCAGTGATGAATGTCATCATATTGTATACCTAAAATGTACAAATAAACTTAATGAATAAAAACAAATATGTGTGTTCCATTCAGACTATTGGCACTGATATAGATTCTAAAGAAAAATGAAATATTTTAATTTTGATTGTGACTATTACATCCAATAAATAGAAGTTACAATTGTTTTTTATAGGTTGCAAACTATTTTTATTTTCTTAGAATAAAATGAAGTTGATAGAAACTTAGGAGTATCTAATTAATATTGAACAAGTTTCTGTTAGTAAAAAGGACCTAAATTTGCCTGCACTCAAAAAGGAGGTTTTATAGTTATCATAATTACTTTCTCATTTTCTCCTAAGTAAAAATGATAATTTAAGTATAAATTTTTGTTTATAGTGTTAATTTTAAATATTTAATGTAATAGTCCTTCATTAAAAATTAATATGCTGTATCTTTTCAATCTTCAACTATAAGATCATGGATCCATTGTGTTTTGCAAATGAATATAAAAAAACCTCTATGGGCCTGATGCTTTGTTCATTGATATAAATCCCAGAAAAGCAGTTGAAAAAGACTATATGAAACAGCTGGCTGAACTGACAAGGTTAATATTTAAACTTTCAGAAGTAAAGAATATTTTCTCAAAGGCTCAAGTACAATGTTTACCCATCCCAGAAGATCCTAAAAAAGCCCTTGTTCAATTCCTTGAGGGTATTGGTATAACTTACAGGAATCTCCAGACACTTTTGGATAAATCTGTCACGATCACAAAGTTCTTAGAATACCTTGGTGAAGTATTAAAATACATAAAACCTTACTTGGGAAAAAGAATTTGCAGTGCAGGCCTGCAGCTGACTTATGGGATGATGGGAGTTCTTGTTAAATCATGGGCACAAATCTTTGCCACCTCTAAAGCCCAAAAATTGCTGTTTTGAATCATAGATTGTTTACTACTGCCACATACAGTACTTCAGCAAGAGAAGGAATTGCCTACAACAATGTTGACCGCAATTCAGAAGAGCCTTCCTTTTTTCTCCAGCGCATGAGTATTGTGTGCTGTCAGTTTCAAAATGCAAATGCCTACCTGAATCAATTGCTAGGAAATGTTATTGAACAGTATATTGGGCGATTTGTTCCAGCTTCACCACGTTACAAGACTTGGACAACATCCTGTTTTGTTGGCAATGAGAAATTCAGCCATTGTCCCATGGATATCATCTCTGAAGAAATGCATCATAAAAGTTATAAGGAAATCCTACTTTGAATATAAAAGGTCTGCTCCCCCTCCTCACTTAGCATCCATTTTGGCCTTAGTCCTCCAACTCTTCAAGGAAACTAATATAGACATTAGTGAGGTTGAACTACTTCTGCCTGGCATCCTAAAATGTTTGGTGTTGATCAATGAACCCCGAGTTAAAAGGCTGGCCACAGAGAACCTACAATACATGGTAAAAGCCTGCCAAGTGGGGTCAGAAGAACCTGCCACCCAGCTGACTTCTGTGTTTAGGCAGTTTATCCAAGATCATGGAATAAGATACTGTTAGCAAGTTTACGCATTTTAGAGATAGTAGCAATACTGAACCAGCAGGTTGTCATCCACTTGATCTCTACCCTCACTCAATCTCTGGGTTCAGAGCTGAAGTGAGGTCTTGGCAAGAATATCGAACAAAGGGAAACCTATAGAAAACTTTTATCTCACCTAGGACAGGTGGGACAACATGAGATACGGAGACTGGAAAATGACAGTACATAATGTATTTTATGATTTATCCTGTCTATTGATTATCACTGACTACAGTCACTGTACCACTCCAACTCCTACTTTAATTAATTGTATTATTTTCTGTCAAAATAATTTCTAGGATCTTTTCCTTATATACCTGTAAGTATAAAGTACACAAATAAGGAAATAAAAGTTAATTAGTAACTATGTAATAGGATCCTCAGAACTTTACAAAATTGCAATCTAATTTGAAAAGATTTTAGTTACAGAAGCTTTTTCTAACTATAAGTAATTTCTCCATATGAGTATTAAGCAGATTTGTGTTGGTCCATCCAGGGAATTTATACTCTAATGTGACTCTTGTTCTCCTGCCTTGTGATTGGTTTGTTAGTTTGTCTTTAAAGTTTTTTATGATAGTACATTTTCAAAATACTTCACTGCACTTTTCTGGGTTTTTTTTATTTTGGGGAGAGCAGAGGGATGTCAGAAGATAGGACTGTATTTGTTTTCTTTTGTTAATGTGTGAGGGAAGTTAATGAACCAAACCGTTACAATGCTTACTTAACTCTTAGCAATCAGAACCTCGCTAAAGGATTACACAGATAATATCTTTTAAAAACTTTTAAACTTATACCAGTAGTGTTTAAGATTAGTTTCCAAGAATCTCCAGCTTTTTTCTCATCTTTAGGAGTTGTCATCAAAAAGTGTATTGGGAGGAAGAACTGCAGAGCCTTCAAGAGAATAAATAATAATATTCTGGAAACAAGAGTACTAGTAACAGAAGCCTGAGAAGTCAGCAGATCTATCTCCTTGCTCTTATAACTTGGCATCCTATATGTCTACAGAGAACCTGTAACTATTAGCAGCTGTTCTCAGCTTTTATGGATTCCCCATTTTTCCATTTAGGCCTGACCCCTTTTTGTGGTGACTGTTTTTTGGAAGAAGGAGCTTCAGTTCTGGAGTTCAGAACCCACATTGCTCTCAAGTCCAGCCCTGCTTTGTGATCTTGATCAAGTTGCTTTCCTTTCTTGAGCCTATTTACTTAATGGAGAAAAAAAATAGTCATCTTTAAAAATTTCACAATGAATCAATGGATAACATATGTGAAAATGTTGGTCTGTATTCTGTTTGAGGTGTCCAGACATGACTACCAAACTATTCATATGAGATAAAAGTAAAGAACACCTCTCAAATTTTCTTTTTCTTTAATGATACATCCTAGAAGGATGATCCCAGATATTTTAGTGTTTTCTGACACATCATGTTTTAACTTTGAAATGATTTGTTCCCTTCTTGGGATTGTAATCTTTATCATAGTTCTACCATTCCTTCAAGAAAAGATTTCAGGGCTGGACAAGTAGCACAGTGGTAAAGTGTTTGTCTAGCATGTCAAGGCCCTAGGTTCAATCTCCAGCAAGCATCACAAAGGAAAAATATTTCAACCTGATTTGCCTCAAAAATTACTTTTAAAAGTGAAATAAAGACTGAGAGTATAGCGGAGTGGTAGAGCACTTGCCTAATATGTTCAGGTCCCTGGGTTTGAATCCCAGAATGTCAAACAACCACAAAATATAAATAAATAAATAAACACCAATCAGTGTCTCTAGTTACAGTTGTCTCCTATTTAAGGTCTTTAGAATCCAAAGGTATACCTGTTATATTCATGACATACAAATGGCCCGTCTTCCACTAAAATCAACTGACATTACTTCCATAAATAGATAAAAGCTTCTTTAAGACTGCTTAATAGACTTTCTAGCAATGAAATTTCATTTTATTATAATAGTGACTTATTTAATAATGTATGCTTTGCATATTTCAGCAGTTAAAGAAGTTTCCTCTCTTTAAAGCAGTCCCTTTAAAAAGGTGTGTGTGTTGTCTTCCAAGGGAAATGATTAAAGATGTGTTTTAGAATTTTGTTCCTTGCTCCTCAGAATACGAAATTTAAGAGATAGGAAAAACTGCTACTAAATCATGTATTAGGGCATGTATCTGTAGATACTAAGAATAATTAAAGCTTGTTGGTAACCCCCCCCATGAATATGCTCATTTATTGAAAGTTTCTTTAGAATTTTACTATGAAAACCTTTTGACATTACCAGATGTAAGGATGTAGGTTGGTCATTTTTAAAGTTGGTAAAATGTACTTTTCTTTTCCCAATTTCAAATACTCATGTTACCAGTATTGAAATATGGTATTATCTCAGAAAAAATATTAGTCAATATTTTAATTTTTGAAATGAAAACCTAAATCTACAACACCACGATTGGTAGAATAAGAAGATGTTGCTTTTCCTAGCCTCAGCACAAGAGAACAATGTCCTAAAAACATCTTAATCTTACCTTGATAGACTAAAAACTTTGAAGAACTATTTTACACTGTAATTGCCTTGATTGAAGAAGAATAAAAAAAGGTTTCACTGCAATTAGAGGACTCTCAAATTCTCATGTTTAACAGCCATCATCTCTCTGCTTTCAGTGTGCAGGTGTTGGTTAAAGTAGAGGACTAGTTATGCCCAGCTGATAATCTTTGATTAATATCCTTTTTCCCCATTCTGCAAAGAGCTAATCAAAATTTTCACTTGCTAATCAGGTTTCATTTTGATTAATGCCACAGGAATCATAGAAGGAAATAGAACACAATGAAATGTGTCTGTAGAGGAAAATTTGTTTTCATTAGTGTCGTTGAAGCATGTATCTGTACTATGTGTTAACACTAGTTATATGTGACATAATGTTCTCAAAAAAATGACAAATGATAACAGAGTGAAAACAGAGCCCAGCTAACTAATTTATAAATTATTGATAACCAGAAGTTTCTGGGATTCATGTTCAATAAAAGAACTTTTCAATAAACCTGGTAGATTCCCTGGGTTTTTCTGATCCTATAATGAATTAACCTATCATATACATAAATCCTCTTATTTCTTTACTCAGGTAAATTTAAATATAATTTGTTATGTTGAGCTCAGTTTTTATATACTTAAATATGTAAAATTTTGATTGTACTTTTGATAGCTCTGTCATTTTGAATTTCAGTAAAGATATTTTTAAATATTTCAATATTATTTTAACTAAGAAGACTAAGATTACATTTTTAAAGAATGAATATCATCTTTGTTAGTCATAATTTTTATTTCTACTAGATGGTTAAGGAGAAAAGATGGTTTTATGCAATTTCATTCAAGCATATTTTCTATTTTTTTCAAATTAAGTAAAATGAACATATTTGGTATAATCGGCTGAAAATATTATATTTTTATATTCAGTCAGATGAACTGTTAGAAAGGTAATGGAATGAAACGTTTTGGTTGCAATAGACTCTTGGCCAACCTTGGTGAAATAGTTCACACATTAATGATGTTAAGATAGTGAGTCATTAAAAAAAATCTAAGTAATTTATATGAAGTTGAATTACCCATGCTTCCTCAGGGCCCTATTCTGGACATTCTAAAAAGTCTTTATTAAATTTACTGTCTCAGTCATTATTTTCAGGCCTGTAGTTTTCTATGAGTCATTAATTTGTCCTTCATAGCCATTATTATGAGATACTGTCCTTGTTCTTTTACTATAATGAAATGTATGTCTTCTTCCATAAGTTCCATTTAAAAAGACAAAATTTGAGTCTAGTGTTACTATTTAGACAAACAGAGGTGGTATTTAATATACACTGTTCTCTTTTTTCTATATTTTGAGTGAACTTACTTGTTGAGGTAGAGATGAGTAGAAGAAAATTCAATTTATATAAAAACCTATTTTTGGCTGTGCTCATTCTAGGATGGGGGGCTATATTTGAAATGCATCTTTCAGAAGAAGGGGATAAATTAGAATATCAGGTAAATAGAATTTTTGCTCTGACTAAACCCTTTTTTTGAGGAATACTACTACAAATCCACCAGATACACTTGGTCAATGTTAGCATTTAATAGTGGCTGATATTTTTACTCTTTCTTTCTTTCTTTCTTTCTTTCTCTCTCTCTCTTTCTTTCTTTCATTATTTAGAGATACTTTATTAGTTTCTGTGACCAAACCATGTAGATAAGGCCTTACATATTAACACAGTGTGTTACGCCTGTACAAATGAGAGAAAAATTAAGTTTAACGTTCTAGACCTATATGGGTGTTAATTTCGGTACAATGTCAATTCAACACAGCAAACTGGGATAACGTTTTCCAAAGTTGATGGCACAGTTAAGCTTTCAAAACATTCAATATATATGTATATTCAATATATAAATATAAATATATATACATATACCAGTAATAGCAGTATGTTATGCATCAATAGCAGGAACAGCTTTTCTAGATTGTGCAGTCATCTAGAAATAATCAATATGTATTACAGTGGACATCTACTCTTTTTCCATATATAGCATACCTTTCTGGCTCATCTGATTGTTAGTGGAAACTCTTGTATAGCTCCATATATTGCCTGTTACCTCCATAAAAGTTCAATTGAATTCCCTCCTCATCTTGTGAAAAAGATAGCTTTGTCTTCCTATGCACATCCATTACCATTTTTGATCTATAAATGTGTTTGGTTATTGAATATCTTTTTAAAGCCTCTTATATCTGCCTTGTTCCCTCACTGATTAACTGAAATTAATTCTTCAAGGCATATTAATTTTATATCTGTATGAGAGTCATGATTTTGTCCTTCTTTGAAGATTGTCTTTTATTACTCCTCTCTCTAGGGCAAATTCTCAACTTCAGTTGTTTCGGCATTTTGCACCAGGTAATTCTTTATTGTGAGGACCTATCCTGTGTGATATAGGATGTCTAGCAGCCTTATGGGCCTCTATCCATTAGCTTTCAATACTACTACTCTGAAACATCTCTAGACTTGCCAAGTTCCAACTGAGAATATTTAAAATCATCCCTGGCTCAGAAACACTGCCCTGGGGAAAAATATGTATTTTCTCATTTTCAACAAAACCTAATATCCTTGGTTTATTTATTAATTCAACTAATATTTATTATTAGCAATGTGGATACATATATGTATGTGTGTTGTGGTGCCAGGTCCTACAGATTTGGTTATGAATAAGTCCAAACACAAATTTGCTTTAAGGAACCTTGGGTCTAATTCCTTTTGGTGTTATATCCTGTTTATGTAGATTCTTTTTTATCTCTTGATCCTTGGAAACATTTGTTATTTCAGGATTTTTTTTTCTGTTTTCTCCTTTTTTCTTCTCTATCTCTTTCCCTGGTTATTCCATTAATAAGTGCAAGGGCACATTGTGTATCTGGAAAATAAGCCAACAATAGACACAGATGTGAAAGCAGCTATCATTACTATTGTTCTCTGTTATCCCTGATAGCCCCTGAAAGTTGGGCACTGTGGTAATCTACAAGTGAAATATACTGCAAAGTATTTTCTTTGGGGATGGATCAGATATATGGTGGTGGTCCCATAATATTATGATGGAACTGAAAAATTCCTATCGCACAGTGGCATCGTAGCCATTTTAACATCATAGTACAAGCAGTTACTCATGTGTTTGTGGTGATGTGAGTGTAAACAAAACTGCATTGCCAGTCATATAAAAGTATAGCACAGTATAGCGTATTACATGATTCCTGATAATGATAGTAAGTGATATTATTGGTTTATTTAATTACTGTACTTCTAAGCTTTATTTTAGTGTACTCCTACTTATTAAATAAGTTTATTGTAAAATAGAATGTCATGTTATGCCAGTAGCTACCTCATACATCTCATGTTTACTGCATCTCATGAATGGATCTACTTTTTCATGTCCTTGATTTAATCTCTTGTTCTTTTGTACACTTATCCCTTAAGTGTGCCAGATCCATTGTTGATTTTCTACTTAGAGGGTGTGTCAAGTGATGGAGAGATTAATGATATCATTGGAAAATCAGTAGTAGCCATATTTGCTAGTCAGGTACATCCCACACCATTGTAGCCACAATCTATCTTGAAGAACAAGAACAAAGTGACGAAAGGTAAAGAGGCTAACAAACATTGAAGGAGGGCCTATCTTAGATATGGAGAAGCTTCTAATGATCTCTAATGAAGTTGGGACATAGAAGCACATCTCCCTCCATACCCCAATCACAACCATTGCAAAATGTTTGTATGTTGAAAGCAAAGGATAGACCTGACAATGATGTTGAGTTTTCTGCTAACTGGATGATTTAAGCAACTCACAAATTGTTATTCATTACACAATGGGATATAGAGTGGTAAGCCTTGGGTGAAGACCACTGAACAGTTTTTGGAAATTCTACATGAGTTGCTTTTGGAAGAAATTGCTTGGTAGACTACATCTGCACAAGAAATCTGGCAGAACACAGCAGAGCAATCTGACAGAACAAATCTAATCAACAGTAGGCCACATCAGCTACCCTAGGTGTGCACCATGTAGATTTCTGTAAGTAGTCTGTGGTGTTCATACAATCACCAAATCACCTAAGCATTTCTCAGAATGTGTCCTTATTGTTAAGCAACATGTGACTACATTGTACAAGAAGTGACACAAGCACTTAGAATGCATTTTGGCTCATGTTATGTAATGTGTCAGAAACCATACTGATACAAAAACTAGTCCAAGATATTATTGGTTTAGCTTACTGATGACAAAGCAAAACAAGAAACACAATTATTTTCATATGAGCAATGGGGAACAAATACAATACAATCTATTTTCTGATAATTATTCCAAGATAAAATATAACAAAAAGAGAGTTTTGAATAGTGGCATGGGCATGACAGTCATAAATGATGTTTTTACAATATCTCTACTTAAACTTAATCACAGATTTTTACAAGGTCACTGCCTTCCTGTACAAGTCAGCAAAAAAACATTTGTGTAGAGGCAGTGATAAGGGTAATACACCTCTAAAGTCTAAAAGCTAATGTCTAAAGCTACTCTAAAGCTAATCTCATTGGTGGTATTTAAAATTAAACTTTAAGACAGATATCCTACCATCAAGAGGCTTATATTTTATATTCCAAGGAGAAAGAAAGAAAAGAAACAACAGATGAAACATAAGATAATACCAGCTGTTGAGATGTGCAAAAAAACAAGATATAAAATAATATAAAATGGTTTATCCTCAGGGCATGTTTTGCTGGGAGAGGACAGGGAAGACCAGGAGGCCTTTCTAAAGATAGGACATCTGAAAAAAGCTTAAATGATGAAAAAATGACAGGCTTGGAGATAAAAGAGTCTTTAAAGCTGAAAGAACAAGAAGTACAAAATGTTATAGTGTGAATTAAGTTGTTGTTCACAAAACAAATCCTGGAGCATGGCTGAGGTCAACTTCAGGGCATGAAATGCAAATGGTGAATCTGTAGCTAGGTTAAGCCAGATGAAGTGGGAACTTTTAAGCTTTGATAAGGATTCAGGTTTTTGTTCTAAATGTAATTTCTTTTCCTTCTAAGCAATTGGGTTTAATTTTTCTAACTTTTTATTCTAACAGCCTTTTTTTTTCTTTTGCTACCTCCTTTTTCCTTGCTTTCTTCTCCCCCTTCTTTGCTTCCTGTAAAGGAGAGCTGCTATTGCTGTCTCTCAACTATTTTATCCAAAGATATTGCTGTGTATTTCTATGTATGTAAGTTTCTAACTTATAGGTTTCTGCATGCTGTATACCAATGCATGAGAATAGATGAATGAATAGAGCACTGGGGAGGTGGATACATGACAGAATCTGGCTCAAGTCAGGGATGCTAGAGAAAATAAGATCATGGGGATACAAAGCCAAGAGATGCAATGAGGTGAAGAACTCAAAGGGTATTCAGTAGATAACACCAAGAATGGAAACTGTCAAGACTTCTGGGAAGACAGCAGAGTAGTAAACAGCAACAAATCAACTTCTCCAAGATTCAGAACTCAGACACTGGAAAATAACAACTTAGGGAAGAAAAGAAGGAAGGAGGTGGATCCCTGAGACCCAGGAAGGATCTGAAGGGAAAATTGGAGCCCACAGAGAAAATGAAGAGAGAAACCACAACAAAGAAAAAGGAGGAGAGAAACTCCACTTTCTGCCCAGTTCACAACATGAGAGAAAATGATTGAATCTACAGAGACACAATAATAAGGGTGGATGACTCCAGAGATCTCCAGGGAGAAACATACCAGTGGAATGGAGCAGTGTATGCTAAGTGCTGCAAAAGCAGGTGAGTGACTCCAGTCCAAGCAACTGCTATGCCCTTTGATAGGGTTCTGGGCCAGATGCGATTTTATGGAGGGACCGACTGAACCTGGTAGTCAGAAGAGACATGGGTTGGCTTCATCTCAGGGCTCCCAGTATTAAAATCTGACAGTAACTGGGTAAGGGACAACTGTGGGAGACATCCAGGGTCAGGGAGCCATGGTCATGCCAGGAAGAGACACCCAGAGTGTAGTAGGCTGAAAAACTCAAGTCCCAAACCCACCATCATAGGCCAGGATCAGCTTGAATTTCTGTGGTTTGGAAAGCACCAGAATCAGTACCCCATGCTAACCCTACTTCAGGCTCACTGGGATTATCCAGCATCCCATCCTAATCCTACTGTCAACTTGCTACCAGCACAGATGCAGCATGAATCTAGGCTTTACCTCCTTAGTCTATCAATGAGAGCAGAGGAATGCCTTGAATCGGACACTACCGCAAAACTGTAGGCCTCAAAAAATAACCACAGGCTTGAAATCACAGAGAAATTTCTTCCTCTCTTTGCTTTTGTTTTTTCTTTGTTTCTTTGTTCATGGGTTTTTTGTCTTGATTAGTTTTTGGTTTTTTCATAAGTGTGAACATTGTTTTTAGGATTTTTGATTTGTTTTGATATTTTTCCTTTATTTTTTCCTTCTTTCTTTCCCTCTTGTCTTTGCCACCAGATTCCAAAAGTTTTGGTAATTTTCCTTTGTCCTTCACCCTTGCTTCTAATCACTTTCTCTTCTTTTATTTCTCTACTTTTTTTTCTTATCCCTTTTAAATTTTCTCCCCTGAGAAAAATCATTCCACTGTGTCGACATTTACTGTGCATATTTTCTGATTTGTTTTAGATTTCTTTACATAACTATAAATCTTATACCTCTGGTTAAAGATGCTAAAGTAACATTTACCACAGATTGTCATTTTCTAGACTTGGCTTGATGTTATTTGTATCACTGGTTGTATTTTTTTAGCCAAGGTGACATAGTTGTGTGTTCAGTTGTTCTTCTTTGTAAGTCAATTCTGAGAGTGTCTGAGGTCATAAACATTACCATAATTAAGTACCAAAGAACTGGGTGCTGGGCCAAATGGGCAACAACTTCTCATGATTAATAAATTGAAGAGGCAGGATCTTCAGACAGGCTCAAAAGCCAAAATCCAGCAACACCTAGAAGACATTTGAAAACTAATCATTTCCTAAAAAGTTCTTGACACTAGTAATAAAGCTATCTACCATAAGCAATTAACAAGCATCAATTCAGAAAACAAATAAAAAATATAGAAAATAAGAAAACAAAGAAATAAGATGCAACTCCAGACCTCTAGTTCACCCAGGGCAAACCCAGGGATCACTGAAGTAGAAGAAATCAAAATCCTCCCACCTGAACTTTTTGAAATGGTTGCAGCAGAAGAAAGCAAATGAATGAGTCTCTAGAAAAAAACAAATCAGCAATAATTCCACAAATAACTAAAGAGAAGATGAACATAATGAAAAACATGGTTAACAAATCTAAAGTAGATACAGATTAAAAAATAGAGGAGCTTAGGAAAGTGATGGAAACCATGAATGCCCAACACAGGAGAGAACTAGATTCTATGAAATGGATTCAAACAGATATCCAGGAGATTAAAAATTCTATTGAAAGCATAGGCAGCAGAAACAACCAATGTGAAGATAGACTATCATATCTAGAAGACAGGTTTGTTTAATGATCATCAAATGAAACACCTTAAAAATAGCAAGTGACCACAAAAAATCAATCCAGCAGCTTCTAGATAATGCAAGAAAGAATAACATAAGATTAACCAGAATCAATGAAAAATCAGAAGATAGCACAAAGGACATACAGAACCTGTTCACAGAAGTAATTGCAGCAAACTTCCCACTCACAGAAAAAGAATTTGACATACAAATAAGTGAGGCATATAAAAGTCACATTAGCCATGACAAAAAACTAATAGTCAAGTGTAATAGTCAAGATTCCAGAAATTTAACACAAGAACAGAATATTAAAAGCTATTAGAGAAAAAGAAATCACCTATAAAAGAAAACCCATCAGAATCATAGCAGGCTTCTCAACACAAACCCTTAAGTCAAGGAGAGATTGAAGTATTTCAAGCCCTAAAAAACAACAACCTCTAACACACATGGATCTACCCCACAAAATTATCCTTCAAAATTGATGGAGGAATGATACTTCTATGATAAAGATCACCTAAAGAAATTCATGACCACCAAACCAACACTCCAGAAAGTTCTGAATGATATTCTAGAAAAAGACAATGAAGAAAAAAATTCCATGAATCCCAATAGAATGAATCCACCAGGCAAGGCAAACATTAAATAGAAGAGAAAGAAAGGGAACCAACAACAGGAAAATGTCAATACATATCAGTTATAGCAATCAATATGAACAGGCTTAACTCACCAATCAATAGAAACAGATTGGTAGAGTGGCACAATATGCTTCATACAAGAAACACATTTAACTCAAAAAGAAATGTATAGACTAAAAGTCAAAGGATGGAAGAAAATACTCCATGTCACAAGAGCCCAGAAAAAAGCAGGGTTAGCTATTTTAAGTGCTGACGAGGTGGATTTCAAGTAAAGACTAATCAGAAGAGACAGGGAGGTCACTACCTACTTGTTAAGGAAACAATCCAAGGTGAAGAGATAAAAATCTTAAATATATATGCACCAAATACCAACACACCCAATTATATAAAACAAATATTAATGGATATGAAAAATCAGATAAGCACTAATTGGAAAGGGGTGACTCAATACCCCACTGTCACAAATAGATCAACCAAATAAAAAAAATCAGAGAAATATCTAAGCTGAACAAAACCTTTGGACAAATGGACTTAATAGATATCTGTAGAGTGTTCCACTCCACAACACCAGAATACACATTCTTCACAGCACTTGGGACTTTCTTCATATTAGACCACATACCAACTTGTGGATCATGCTGAAGTAAATGCAAAGGAATTAAAATTCTCCCATGCATATTATCCAATCATAGTGCAAAGAAATTGGAGATCAATGACAAAAGAAACCCCTAAAACTACATAAACACACGGAAATTAAATAACACTGTCCTGTACAACAAATAGGTCACAGGCAAAATTAAAGAAGAAATCAGTTTCTACAATTAAATGATAATGGCAATACAACATACTGGAATTTATGGGATGAAATGAAAGCAGGAAAAAAGTTATAGCAGTGAATTCCCACATCAGAAAAACAGAGCAGTCTCAAATAAATAATCTAATATTGAACCTCAAGTTTCTAGAAAAAGATCAAGTTAAATCCAAAGCATGTAAGAGGGCAAATATTATAAAATTCAGAGCAGAAATTAAAGCAATTGAGACTAAGAACATAGTACAAAGAATTAATGAATCAAAGAGTTGATTCCTTGAAGGATTAAATAAAATAGACAAACCCTTAGCCAACCTTATCGAACAAAAGTAAGGAAAAGAGTCAAACCCATGCAATCAGGAATGAGAAGGGTAAAATCAAAACAGATCCTGCAGAAATCCAGATGATCATCAACACTTTCTTCGAGAATAGCTATACACTAATAAGACAGAAAACTCAGAAGAAATGGACAAATTCCTAGAAGAAATGGACTGCTATTCCTAGATACATGTGAATTAGCAAAGCTGCATCAAAAAGATATAACATTTTTAAATAACCCAATATTCATAATGAAATTGAAGTAATTAAAATCTACTAATAAAGAAAAACCCATGTCCTGATGGAATCACTGTTGAATTCTACCAGAAATTTAGAGCCACTACTTCTTAAAATCTTTAATGAAATTGAAAGGGAAACACTATTTCCAAGCTCAGTCCTGGAAACAAGCATTACCCTGATAGGAAAACCAGAGAAGGATCCAATCAAAAAACAGAACTACAGGCCAATCTCCTTAATGAACATAGATGCAAAACTCCTCAATAAGATACTGGCAAACAAAATGCAGCAAATCATTAAGAAGATTATACAGTGTGACCAAGTAGGATTTATCCCAATGATGTAGGAATGTTTCAACATATGCAAATCAATAAATGGAATATACCACCATTAACAGAACCAAGGACAAAAACCACATGACAATCACAATAGATGCAGAAAACACATTTGAGAAAGTCCAACACCTATTCATGATAAAAAACACTTAGGAAATTGGAAAGGAAGGCATTTATATCAATCTGATAAAAGCCATCTATTGCAAACCAATACCCAACATCATACTAAATGGTCAATATCTGAAAGCTTTCACACTAAAATCAGGAACAAGGCAAGGATGGCCACTATCACCATTCCTATTCAGTATAATTCTAGAAACATTAGCCAGAGCATTTAGACAAAAGAAATAAAGGAATAAGGAGAGGAAAAGAAGTTAAATTATCATTATTTGTAGATGACTTGACATTCTACATAGATTACCCCCAAAACACCACACACACAAAAAAAAACCAAAACACTCCTAGGTTTAATAACCAAGTTCACCTGCATGCCTGGATTCAAAGTCAACACTCACAAATCAATAGCATTTTTTTATACAAATAACAAACTCACTGAGAGAGAAATAAGTGAAACAACACCTTTCACATTAGCATCCAGAAAAATGGAATACTTAGGAATCAATCTAAAGTCAAAGATCTTTACTACAGTAGTTTTTACTACAGTAGCTTGAAAAAGGAGATTGAAGAGGATATCAGAAAATGGAAAGATATCCCATGTCCTTGGATGGGCAGAGCCATATAGTGAAAATGGCCATACTTCAAAAATATGGATTCAATGCAATCCTGAAATCAAAATACTAGTAGTATACCTCAAAGAATTAGAGAAAACAATCTTAAAATTCATTTGGAACCAGAAGAGACCTAGAATAGCAAAAGCAATTCTGGGCAACAGAGACAAGGCCGGAGGCATCACAATCCCTGACTGAAAATTACACTACAAAGCTACTGTGATAAAAATAGCATGGCACTGGAAAAAAAAAAACAGACCTGAGGATCACTGGAACAGAGTCGAAGATTCAGAAACAACTCCAAATGCACTCAGGCACCTTTTTTTGACAAAGCTTTGGGCCAAATACCCTCACTAGAAGAAAGACAATCTCTTTAATAAATGGTGCTGGAAAACCTGACTTTACACATGCCAAAGATTAAAACTAGACCCATAGCTCTTACCATGCACTAAACTAAAATAAAAATGTCTCAAAAATCTAAATATTAAAACAGAAACACAATCTTCTGGAAGACAGAATAGGTAAAACTCCTGAAGACATAGGACTTTATGAACAAAAGAAGACATAGGACTTTATGAACAAAGACTTTATGAACAAAACCCTGATCACGGAGCAAAAATTGCAAAGAGTGGAAAAACTTCACATTATACTAAAAAGCTTTTGCACAGCAAAATAAACCACCAACAGAGTGAAGAAATAACCCACAGAATGGAAAAACAATTTTACAAGTTATTCCTCAATGGACTAATGTCTAGAATATATAAAGAACTCAAAAAAGTCAGACCCCTCCCAAATTTCTCAAATGATGAAGACACTTCTCAGATGAAGAAGTAAAAGCAGCCAATAAATATATGAAAAATTCTTCAACACCGCTGGTCATTTGAGAGACACAAATAAAAACAATACTGAGATTCCATCTCACTCTCTCAAGAATGGCTTTTATCAAGAAATCAACCAATAACAAATGTCGGTGGAGCTGTGGGGAAAGGAAAACTCTTCTCCTCTGTTTGTGGGATTGCAGACTGTTGCAACCACTGTAGAAATCAGAGTGGAGATTCTTCGTAAAACTAACACGAGAGGTTCCATTTAATCCAGCTATTCCCACTCTTGGTATCATCTGGAAAACTTAAAAGCATCATACCACAGTGATATTTGCACACCCATGTTTGCACCAGATCAATTTGTAATAGCTAAATCTTGGAAATAGGCCAAATGCCCAACAATGGATGAATAAAGAAGATGTGGTATTTTAAAAAACTAATTTTATTGGTATATTTTAGGTATACAATGGCATCCATCATTGGAAATTTACACCTTTACATAATCTCTCTTGGTTCTTATTTTCCCCAATTCCTCTCCCCTCCCTTCAACCCCTCCACTCCTCCCTATTTACAAAGACTTTGTTTACTTTTTTCATGTTTATTCCATTCCCTTCTTTCCTTTCCCCTACCTGTCCACATCCCCTTCCCCTTTGCCACTTTTATTCCTATTTCACATTATCTAATATACCTTTTAGTCCTTATGTACACTTTCAGTTTCTCACACTACAGAAACTATTCGGTATTTATACATGTGTGTCCTATTTATTTCACTTAAGACTATGGCCTCAATGTGCATCCATTTAACTATAAATGTCTCTAATTTCTCACTTTTTATGGCTGAGTAGTACTCCATTTTATAAAAAAAAAGAAACCCACATATCCTTTATCCAGTCTCCAGTTGAAGGACAATCAGGCTGCTCCCAAATTACAATTACAAATTGCGTTGCTATGAACATGGGTGCACATGTATCACTGTGGTATGATTCTTTTAATTCTTTGTGGAAGATACCCACCAGCGGCATAGGTGGGTCAAATGGGACTTCCAGTCTTAGTTCTTTGAGGTGTCCCCATACTGATTTCCACAGTGGTTGCAACAGTCTGCACTGCCACCAACAGTGGAGTAGTGTTCCTCTTTCCCCACAGCCCTGCCAACAACTGTATTGGTTGATTTCATGATAGTAGCCATTCTTCCTGAGGTGAGATGGAATCTCAGTGAGATACGGTTTTTTTATGCGATTGAGTACTATTCTGCCATAAGGAAAGTTAAACTTGAGATGCTTCTAGATAAATGGATATACCTTGAGACCATACTCTTAAGTGAAATAAATCAGATGCACATGTTTAGACATTGTACTGTTTCTTGGTGTGAGAAATCAAAAGATAAATCAGGTCAAATATAGATATTTGAAAATAGGAAAAAAAATGTTCAAATGAGAGGGGATCAATGGAGGAGAGAGGGGGAAACAAAGGAAGGGGAAAGAAAAAAGATAATACCAGGAAAAAAAGGAAACAAAGCTTTTGTAAATAAGGAGAAGAAGAGGAATTGAAGGGAGGGGAGGGATTTGGGGAAAGAAGAAGCAAGATATATCATGTACAGGTACAAATTCCCTAGGATGAATGTGATCATTATGTGTATCTAAATTACACCAATAAAATTAATTTGAAAAATCCAGAAAATAAAAGAATTACAAAATTTTGTGGCTCTCTAAGAGTAAATCTATAGCATTGCATTATCATAGAAAATTCCTTTATATGGAAAAGACCCCTCAGCACTGTGCCCACCACATGCACAGTGTCACTGCACACATGTTGATGTAAAAGTGAAAATGACACCAGTGCCTGATATCACAGAAAGTTGCCCTAGTTGTGCTGTTTCTAAATAGCACACTGAATCAGGCAGGATGGTGTGTGGCTGCAGTCCAGCACTCTGGGAGGCTGAGGAAAGAAGATCACATTGTGGAGTCCAGCACCATTAAGTTGGTGAGTTAGTGAGACCTTAGTAGGTATCTGGGAGAAGAAATGGCTGAGGATATAGTTCACTGTGGAGATGCAAAGTACAAGCCCCAGTATTACAAAAGTAAAAAACTAAAAGGTGACACACAGATAAAAGGATCCATAAATACTTAGATAAAAATAATAAAATAAGCAAGTAACCACTGATTTACTTAGTATGAAGAAAAAGATAAGCCATTGAGTCTTCTTATTAGAGGGAAGACACAGGTTGTGGAACCCCAAGATGTGACCTCACTTCCTCGGCATTATGTCCAAACAGAACGTGGAACCCTTGCTAATGGGCATCACAATCTAGTAACTGCCATCTCCTGAGCTCACCTGTCTGGAGACATTCAACAACGAACATGTTGAGCTGCTTCTCCACTTCGAGAGGCCGCAGCCTCAGGACCCCAGGCAGAGAAAGTGTCTGTGAAAGACTAAGAAGATGGCTGACTCCATCCAGACACTGCAGGCCATGCTGCAGCAGCTGCACAACTGTCACACACACCCCAGGGAAGGTCTCCCCGGGAGTGACCACAGTAACCTACCAAAATCAAGGTACTCCAGTGAAGGCTCCCTAAGCCCAAATACCAATGGCACAGAAACTGGGAAGAGCCCAGGCCCAGAAACACCCAGTACCTCTGGTCAGGTCTCCCCAGAGCTGGGCACAAAAAGCCTAGAGAGTCAAAGTCCATGGGGTAGGCCGAAGTCACAGCCACCAGCCCCTAAGAGACACTGAGAAACTTGGTGTACATCCACCCAGGCCTGGCCACCACTACTGGACACATCTTCACAGAGAGCCTTGCAGAATTCCAGCCAGTGTGGTCCCTGCAGGCAGTCAGGCTGCTCTTGTTCTCTGAGCCCTGCCTGCCTGTTTCCCTGGGCAGCCAACCTGTCTATGGTCCCTTCTTCCTGGGCACCTCCACCACCCACACCTCTACCCGATTGGCCATGATTTTGGGAAGAGACATCATGACAAGGCCTTTTAAGAATTCCAGCTCCTTTGAAGGCCTATGTGGTAAAGATCAAGATGTGTGGTGTTTGGACAATAAACAGTTTTTTACCATACATTGGGTAGAGGAGGAAGGAGACTCATACTGGGTCACCTCAGTTGGAGTTAGATGAAGCCATTAGGCTTTCTGAGCTAAAGAAAGATTCTGACCTCTTAATTCATTCATCACCTTGTATACCAGAACAACCTAAAGTGCCCTGTCCAGGAGAAGAGAAATCCATCCACCACAGAGCTAAAGGCTGCTGCATAAAGCTGTATTGTGCGAATGGCCATGCTTTTCAGGCCAAACGCTTCAGCAGGCAGGCTCACTGTGCTATCTGCCCAGACCGTGTAGGGGGACTTGGCTGCCAGGTGTATAAGTGCACCAACTGTAAACTCTCGGTTCACAAGAAGTGCCACAAACTTGTCACAATTGAATGTGGACAGCATTCTTTACCATCAGAGACCATAGTGCCAGTCGATCCACCATCCATGGCTTCAGACCATGCACACAGCGATGCCACATAACCTTTCAACTCATGAGGCTTTAGAACAAGTTGATGAGGAGAATGAGGCAGGGAACACTGGGGAAAGTGGCAAAACTTCATCTGGTTTAGGTCTTGAGGACTTTGATTTGCTCCGCATGATTGGCAGAGGAAGTTATGGGAAAGTACTGTTAGTCCAACTGAAAAAATCAGATCGCATGTATGCAATGAAAGCAGTGAAAAAAGAGCGTGTCAACATTGATCGGGTACAGACAGAGAAGCACGTTTTACAGCAGGTATTCAATTGTCTGTTTCTTGTTGCACTGTATTCTTGCTTCCAGATAGAAAGCAGACTGCTCCTTGTTCTAGACTATGTAAGTGGTGGAGATTTGATGTTTCATATGCAGCCACAAAGAATGCTTCCTGAAGAACATGTCAGGTTTTACTCTGCAGAAATCAGTTTAGCATTCAACTATCTTCATCAGCGAGGGATACTGTTTAGAAATTTGAAATTGGACAATTTATTACTCAACTCAGAAGGGCACATTAAACTCACTGATTATTGCATGTGTAAGGAAGGCTTACAGCCAGGAGATATGACGAGCACTTTCTGTGGCATTCCTAATTACCTGGCTCCAGAAATTGTAAGAGGGGAAGATTATGGTTTTGCTGTGGACTGGTGGGCTCTTGGAGTACTGATGTATGAGATGATGATCGGAGAGTCTCCATTCCATCCTGATGAGAGCTCTGAGAACTCTGACCAAAATTCAAACAATAATCTCTTGCAAGTAATTTTGGAAAGAGACATTCTCATACCTTGTTGCCTGTCTGTAAAAGCTGCAAGTGTACTGAAGAGTTTTCTCAAAAGGGACCCAAAAGAATGACTGGGTTGTCATCCTTACAGGGGCTTTGCTGATGTTCAGGAGCATCCATTCTTTCAAAATATTGACTGGGACATGATGGAGCAAAAGCAGGTGATACCTCCTTTTAAACCAAATATCTCTGAGGGATACGGTTTGGGCAACTTTGATTCTCAATTTACTAATGAATCTATCTGGCTCACTCCAGATCATAATGACATCATGAGGAAAGATGAAGGATTTGGATTTGCAGGTTTTGAGTATATCAATCGTCTTACGATGTATGATGAAGAATGGGTCTGACCCTCAGTTTTCAACTATGCATTCAGCTTATTGCCATTTAATGCATGGAAAAACTTATTACCATCCTGGATAGAATTAACCATTTCATAATGTCTGGAAGCTTATTTTCATTTCATTTATATAGTTATATTTAGATATAATACTGGCTTATAATTATAATACAGAATATTGAATTTTTTTGTTGATAGAGTTGCTTTTCATCATTTGACTTAAATAACAACAAGGTAATTGCATGTTAACTGGTAAACACATTCCATTTGTTGAGTGGAGACAGAATGCCTAATATTTTTTCTTATTTATTATACCGTAAAATAATCTGTCCTTTAAATACAATGTCTTACCTATGCTAGATTCTCTCCAAACCATATTACCTGTTCTTTTAGGGCCTAGTTTATGTAGTCTTTAGGGAAATACAAAAAATACCAATTTTGAATAAATCTGCGGAAAACACATACATTATTGTTCTATCTCCTTAGTTAAGTTTTTCATTTAATAGGATAACATGAAATACATAGTTGAATTCATGTCAAGAGCAGAGTTCTTCACACTATCCTTATTAAAATTAGTAGGTAGCAATTTATTATTTAAGGAGTTTCCAGAGATAGCATCCCTCTGTTTTACTACTATTTTTATGCAAAGGAAAAGTAACCATCATCATCTAAATAAGTTACAATGGTACAATCTTAGTCAAGTTTAGTTTTAGATAAGATATGTAGTTTTAAATATAGAATTATTTAAAATTTGTTAGCATTTAATAAATTATCTGTTCATTTATTTAGATGCCGCATTTTATTTGAAATGTAACTTTTCCAAAGCATTTATTGTCTTTTCTCCAAATAACTAAGTATGAACATAATGACAATATCAAAGGAAAATATTTTTAGACATTCATGTGTTCCCTTGTAATGCATGTATGTTTCTCTTAATGCCTGGAACTTGATTTAAAACAAAAAGCAGTCTTCGCAACATAACATTATAGAGAATTCTAACATGTCAGAAATATGTTTATGATCTTGCTTTTAAGTGTTGCTCTTTGCCTTAGGATATTCAGAATGTAGAATAATCATGCAGGGTGTTTGTTTCACATGTTTATTACTGATTTCACATTGGAATTCTTTTGGGCCTTTGGACCTCATTTTGAGAAACACTTCCTTCAAGTTATTCTTTTGTCCTCTGATTAAAGAGTGTATTTAAAGTGTATTCATAGTATACTATTTTAAGATGGTATAAGCAGCAATTTACAATGTTATAAACATTTTTGAACAAATTTTAAATGAATAACTTCATTAGATATCTTCCCTGTTCCCCCAACAAAATCTTAGCGGTTTTCTATCAATAATATACAAATGATAAGCACTCTTCTTTTATGAAGTTCTAACTTCTAGTCTGGATGGTATTTTGTTTTTAAAACTCTGTAGTAATAAGATTGACTGTGTATATTTTGTCCAGAATTGCATTACAAATATGTTTCTAACTATGTTCTATTCTTCGCAGTCTTTAAGTGTCATGGCAATTCTTTTCACATTATATAGAAGTTCTTTCGAAATACTCACCAAGAAAATGGGGCAGTTTCAGTCAGAATGGTGGGCATTTTGGCGTTCTGAAAATAATTTATTTTGCATAGCCCTGTGGTCAGATCATTTTATGCATATGCAGCCTGGGTTAAATTTCAACTACTCTGTTCAGTGCTGATACATTTCCTTCATAAATTTGTTTTGTTTTGAATTTGTCATGTAGAATGCTGCCTCGTTCATAATGTAATCTGTATTTCTGCACCTTCTTTTTCATGTTAAAAAAATCCTTAAATGAAACATTTAATACTCATCACAAATTGAAATACTGGGTGTTGCTTGATGATCACATCTCCTTGAGTCAAGTAATCAGTATCCATAATATTTCATTTATTGTTCCCAGGATTTTCTTTATTGTTTTCAAAATACATATATACCCTTAAAGGGACCATGTGGTTGATTGAAATGGACACAAATCTAACCATTGTGCCGGGGGATTTATCTCAGTGGCACCACACCTGTCTTCAAGTGCAAGGTCCTGAGTTCAATCCCCGGTACCAAAAAAAAGAAAATCAAAAAAACAGCAAAATCCCAACAATCTATTAAAACAAAACACTAAATCTGCTAGAAGACAGAATAGGTAAAACTCTTGAAGACATAGGTGTAGGCAAAGACTTTATGAACAAAACCCTCATCATGGAGCAAATATTACAAAGAATCAAAAACTGGGATCACATCATACTAAAAAGCTTTTGCACAGGAAAAGAAACTACCAACAGAGTAAAGACACAGCCCACAGAATGGGAAAACAATTTTACAATCTATTCCTCAGACAAAGGACTCATATCTGGAATCTATAAAGATCTCAAAAAAGTCAGACCCTCAAATTTAAAGACCCAATCCAAAAATAGATCCTTTGAAATGAATAAACATTTCTCAGATGAAGAAGTACAAGCAGCAAATAAATGTACGAAAAAAATCTTCAACATCATTGGTCATTCAAGAGATGCAAATTAAAACAACACTGAGATTCCATCTCACTCTAGAAAGAATGACTTTTATCAAGAACTCAACCAATAACAAATGCTGGTGGAGCTGTGGGGAAAAAGGAACCCTGCTCCACTGTTGGTGGGAGTGTAGACTGGTGCAACCCCTGTGGAAATCAGAGTGGAGATTCCTCATAAAACTAAAGCTAGAGGTTACTTAACCCAGGTATTCCCCTTCTTGGTATCTTCCTGAAAGAGTTAAAAGTATCACGTTGCAGATGCTTATAGCAGCTAAATATGTAGTAGCTAAACCTTGGAAACAGCCCATCAAAAAATGAAGATATTAAGCAAATGTATTTATATACAATATAGTGTTACACTGCCATAAAGAAAGATAAATATTTGTCGTTTGTAGGAAAGTGAATGCATCTTGAAAACAGGATTTTAAGTAAAATACATTGGACAAACATGTTTAAATAAATATTGCATTGTTTACCGTGTGTGAGAAACCTAGAGGGTAAATAAGGACCAAACTGTATAACAGATATTCGGAAGTAGGAAAAAATGTTAAATGGGAAGGGGAATAAGCGAAGGTGAAGGGGGAAAAGAAGGCAGGTAATAGGAATAAAAAAATAAATAATGGAAAGAAAACAATAGAAACAAATTTTGTGAATGGAGAGGAGAAAATTGAAGGGAAGGGAGAGTAATGGGAAAAAAAGAAATAAGATATATTATGTACAGGTAAGTTCCTTATGAATGTGATCATCATGTATGTCAAAAGTATACCAATAAAATTGATTAAAAATAAAAGAATGGAAACTACAAAGCGACAGAAACAAAGAATACATTTGGGGATTAGCTGAGAAATGTGTCCAATGTGCACGCAAAAAGATGTTGTGTAATATTGGTTCCTGGCTTCAGAATTTCCAACACCAAAAAAAAAGCTAAGGAAATTTATGTAAATTCAACTTGTTTATTAAAAAATGTAACACGTTTTTGGACCTTTTCTTCCTATTTCAAATTATCAATTATTTGTTTAGGGGAAGTGGGAGGAGAAGGGGAAAGGAAAGAAGGGAAAGGAAAACTTATGAGAAAAGAAAAAAATGGAAACAAAGTCTATGTAAATAGAGAAGGGTGGAAGGGGTGAAGGGCACTCAGGCAATGTGTAAAAAATAAGAACCAAGATACATCATGTGCAGGTACAGTCACCCAATGATAAAAGTAAACATTGTATACCTAAAATGTACCAATAAAAGAATTTGAGCAAAAAGAAGTAACACTTAATTACAATCAGTGAGTATATTTTATTAATCAATCTATTTTTAAGATTTATTGTGCAGAGTGGTGATAATGTTAATAGGGAAGTAAATACATTTCAAAATTGCTCAGAGAGTAATTTTCAAATTTCAAATGTTGTCATCATAAAGAATATTAACTGTCAATGGAAAAATAGCAGAAATTGTATAATTAGTGCCAAGAATGCAGTCTCATATAATGAGTTTATAGTTTCTATATGCTTTCTTACCCTATAACAGCAAAACGGTTAAATTTTATTATACCCTGAGAAGTATTTATATATGATTATCATTCAGTCTATATGATAATACAATTTAAAATGAGAAATGGGAGCTGCCTTTGAACTTAAACATAAGTGTATCCAGCAGGGAAAAGATGGCATAAAGCTTTTCAAGAAATATTCAAAGAAAAATTAAGAAAAAATGATGTTAGAATTTAGCAGGGAAGCAAGACAACTTCCCTATCAAAACGAGGGTCAAAAATTCTGTATGAAAGCACTGTTGGATAGCTTCATTTGGAGAAATCTCACAGGTACTGTGCCAACATAGCAGCTGCCTGAACAAATCTATTTAGGCAACTGAGAGCAATGCTGGGTATTTTCACAAGGTGAAGAGAGAAAGAGTAAATACTAAAATATCTTGTTTGAGCTGGGAGCCAGAGAAGAGCCTTTTCCTAGGGAAGAGCACAGTATAAAATTAGGCTGGAAATATGAACTTGTTGTTCTCTACATCTTTGCACCTCAAAGCGGGACTCATGGATCAGCAGCTTGCTGAATGTTCAGACTGTCAGTTCACACTGCACATCTGAGCCAGTCTGCATTTTCACGAGGTATCCAGATGATCTTTGTCCACGCTGAAGCCAGAGGAATGCCGCTGCACACTACCGAAGAGCATAGGAGAAAGTGTAGGCAGATTTAGGTCCTTTTTACTAACAGAACCTTGTTCAATATAAATTAGATACACCTAAGTCTCTATCAACTTCATTTTATTCTAAGAAAATAAAAGTAGTTTGCAACCTATAAAAAACAATTGTAACTTCTATTTATTGGATGTAATAGTCACAATCAAAATTGAAATATTATTTCATTTTTCTTTAGAATCTATATCACTGCCAAAAGTCTGAATGGAACACATATATATTTTTTATTCATTATGTTTATTTGTACATTTTAGGTATATAATATGATGACATTCATCACTGGGAATTTGTACCTTTACATGATATATTTTGGTTCTTATGTTTTCCCCATTCCCCTGACCTCCCTTCAACTCCCAACCACTCCCTATTTATAAAGACTTTGTTTCCATTTTTTCCTTTCCCTTCTTTCCTTTTTCCTACTCTTCCTACTTCCTCTTCCACTTTAGACCTTTTTTTCCTGTTTCACATTATTATACATTTTAATTCCTATTTATACTTTCAGTTTGTTACACCAGTGGAACTATTTGGTATTTACACGTGTGTCCTATTTATTTCACTTAAGAGTATGGCTTCAATGTACATCCATTTAGCTATAAGTGACTCCAGTCTCTCATTTTTTATGGCTGAGTTGTACTCCATTTTATTAAAAAAACAACAACCCACATCTTCTTTATCCAATCTCCAATCGATGGGCAACTGGGCTGTTTCCAAGTTTTGACTATTACAAACTATGCCACAATAAGCATGAGTCAGCATATATTGGTGTGGTATGATTCTTTAATTCTTTTGGAAAGATACCCAGCAGGGGAATACCTGGGTCAAATGGGACCTCTAATCCTAGATTTTGAGGTATCTCAATATTGATTTCCACAGTGGTTGCACCAGTCTGCACTCCCACCAACAATGGAGAAGGGTTCCTTTCTCCCCAAAGCCCCGCCAGCATTTGTTATTGGTAGATTTCTTGAGAGCAACCATTCTTTCTGAATGAGGTGGAATCTCAGAGTTATTTTTATCTTCATGTCTCCAAAAACCAGTGATGTTGAACATTTTTTCATATGTTTATTTCCTGCTTTTACTTCTTTGTCTGAGAATTGTCTGTCCATTTAGATGCCCATTTTGGAATTGGGTCTTTAAATTTGGGGGGAGGGTTCTGATTTTTTAAAGTGCTTTATATATTCTAGATAGTAGTTCTTTGTCTGAGGAACAACTGCTAAAAATTTTTTGCCACATGGTAGGTTGTCTCTAAGCTCTGTTGATGGTTTCCCTTGAAATCCAGAAGCTTTTCAATAGGATGACATCCCAGGTCTTGATTCTCTGTGCTAGTTCCCATGTTACTGAGGTTTTGTACATAAAGTCTTTTCCTATGCCAAAATCTTCAGGAGTTCTACTTGAACTATCTTCCAGCAAATTTAGTGTTTGTTTTAATATTTAGACCTTTGATCCACTTTGATTTTAGTTTAATGAATGGTGAAAGATATGAGTCTAGTTTTTAAAATTAATTTTATTGGTACATTTTAGATATACAATACAGTTACATTTATCATTGGAAATTTCCACCTTTATATAATCTCTCTTGGTTCTTATTTTTCTCCATTCCCTTCTGCTTCCTTCAACCCCTCCACCTCTCCCTATTTAAAAAGACTTTGTTTCCATTTTTTTCATTTTCTCATATTTATTCTATTCCCTTCTTTCCTGTCCCCTACCCCTCTCACTTCCCCATCCCCTTTGCCCTATTTCTTCCTATATCACATTATCTATTATACCTATTATCTATATATCTATTATATCTATATTTTAGTCCTTATTTACACATTGTTTCTCACACTAGAGAAACTATTCAGTATTTACACATGTGTGTCCTGTTTATTTCACTTAAGACTATGGCCTCAATGTGCATCCATTTGAGTATAAATGTCTCTAATTTCTCATTTTTATGGCTGAGTAGTACTCCATTTTATAAAAAAAAAAACCCACATTTTCTTTATCAAGTCTCCAGTTGATCAGCAATCAAGCTGTTTCCAAGTTTTGGCTATTACAAATTGTGCTGCATGGGTGCACATATATGGCTGTGGTGTGATTCTTTTAATTCTTTGGGAAAGATACCCAGCAGTAGAATAGGTGGGTCAAGTGGGACTTCCAGTCCTAGTTCTGAATTTCAGATATCCCATACTGATTTACATAGTGGTTGTAACAATCTACACTCCCACCAGCAGTGAAGTAGGGTCCCCCCCCCAGCATTTGTTATCAGCTGATTTCTTGATAACAGCCATTCTTTCTGGGGTGAGGTGGAATCTCAGTGTTGTTTTCATTTGTATCTCTCCAATGACCAGTGATGTTGAACATTTTTTTCATATGTTTATTTGTTATCTCTTCTTCTTTCTCTGAGAATTGTCTGTTCATTTTAGATGCCCATTTTTGGATTGGTTCTTAAATTTGGGAGGTCTAACTTTAAAAATTTCTTTCTAGATTCTAGATAGTAGACCTTTGTCTCAGGAACAGCAGGTGAAAAATTTTTCCCAAACTGGGGATTGTCCCCACATTGTTGGTGGTTTCTCTTGCTGTGTAGAAGCTTTTTAGTAAGAAGAGATCCCATTTGGTGATTGTTTTTGCTAGTTAACAGGCAACGGAGGTTTTATTCATAAAAACTTTCCCTACACCAATGTCTTCAACAGTTTTACCTAACATCTGTTCCAGCTGGTTCGGTGTTTCTTTTCTTTTTTCTTTTTTTTTTTTTTTTTTTTTTTTTTTTTTTGGTACCAGGGATTGAACTCGAGTCCTTTTGCTTGTGCAGGAGACAGCAAAACCACTGACCTAAATCTCCAGCCCTGTTTCTGTTTTAATATTTAGATCTTTAATCCATTTTGATTTTAGTTTAGTGCATGGTGAGGGATATAGGTCTAGTTTTAATCTTTGGCAAGTTGAAACCCAGATTTCCCAGCATCACTTATTAAAGAGGTTATCTTTCCTCCAGTGAGGGTATCTGGCACCTTTGTTGAAGATGAGTCTGGAGTTGTTTCTGAATCTTCTAATCTGTTCCATAGGTTCTCAAATGTTTGTCTGTACCATGCTGTTTTTATCACAGTAGCTTTGTGGTATAGTTTCAAGCTGGAGACTGTGATACCCCCTGCCATATCTCTGTTACCTTGAATTGCTTTTGATATTCTGGGTCTCTTCTTGTTCCAAATGAATTTTTGGATTGTTTTCTCAAGGTCCATGAAGTATGCTCCTGGAATTTCAATTGAGATTGCACTGAATCTATATAGCAGTTTTGGAAGTATGGCCATTTTCACTACGTTGATCCTTCCTACCCAGGAGCAGGACATGACTTTCCATTTTCTGCTGTCATCTTAAATCTCTCTTTTCAGAGTGCTATAGTTTTCAGAGAAGAGGTCTTTGATTTCTTTTCTTAGGTTGATTCCTACATATTCCACTTTTTTGGATGCTATTGTGAAAGGAACTGTTTGCTTTATTTCTATCTCGGTGAGTGTGTTGTTTGTGTAGAGGAAAGGGATTTATTTTTGTGTGTTGACCTTATATCCACCTACATTACTGAATTTGGTTATTAAGTCTAAAAGACTTTTGCTGGAGTTCTTGGGGTCTTCTACATAGAGTACCATGTCCTCTGCAAATAATGACAATTTGACTTCTTCATTTCCTATCTTTATTCCTTTTATTGCTTTCTCTTGTCTAATTGCTGTGGCTGTTTCCAAAAATATAATGAACAGGAGTGGAGATAGTGGATATCCTTGTCTTGTTCCTGATTTGAGTGTGAAGGATTTCAGTTTTTGACCATTTAGTATGATATTGCCTGTTGATTTTTTCATAGATGACTTTTATCAGATTGAGGCAGAAACCATCTATTCCAATTTTTTGTAGGGTTTTTATCATAAATGTATCAAAAATCAAAAAATGATTTTTTTTGCATCTAAGGAGATGATCGTATGGTTTTTGTCCTTGGCTCTATTGATATAGTGTATTACATTTATTGATTTCCGTATGTTGAACCATCCCTGCTTCCTTGAGATGAATCCCACTTGGTCAGGATGTATGATCTTCTTGATGATCTTCTGCATTCTATTTGCCAGTATCTTATTAAGGATTTTTGCATCTGTGTTCATTAGTGAGATTGGCCTATAGTTCTCTTTTTCAGTTGCGTCTTTCTCTGCTTTGGGGACCAAGGTGATGCCTGCTTCCCAGAATGAATTCTGGAGTATTGCTTCCTTTTCAATTTCTGTAAAGTGTTTATACAGTAGTAATAATAGTTCCTCTCAAAATGTATTGCAGAATTCAGCAGTGAAGCCATCAGGAACCGGGCTTTTTTTAGTGGTACATTTTTAATCATGTTTTCAATTTCATTGATTGACATTGGGTTTTTTAGAATGTTTGTCTTCTTTGTTCAACTTTGGTAATTCACATGTATCTAGGAATCTGTGCATTTCTTCTGTATTTTCCATCTTACTGGCATATGTTCTCAAAATAGGGATTGATGATTCTCTGGATTTCTGCTTGGTCTGTTGTAATTTTTCCCTTTCATTCCTAATTCCATGGATTTGGGCCTTTTCTTTCCTTTTTCTGATAAGGCTGGCTAAGGGTTTGTCAATTTCATTTATCCTTTCAAAGAATGAACTCTTTGCTTCATTGATTTTTTTTTTGTATTGTTCTTTTAGTCTCCATTGCACTGATTTCTGCCATGATCTCTATAATTTCCTCCCCTGTATGAGCTTTGGGTTTGTCCTGCCCTTCTCTTTCTAGAGAAGCTTGAAGTTCAGCATCAGGTTGTTTAATTGGGCTCACCGTTTTCCTCATGTGAGTATGCACTGCTATGAATTTCCCTCGTAAGTATGCTTTCATTGTGTCCCATAGATTTGATATGTTGTATTGTCATTGTCATTTAATTGTAGGAACTGTTTGATTTCTTCTTTAATTTCCTGTGTGACTCATTGGTTATTCAGAAGTGTGTTGTTCAATTTCCATGTGTTTATGAAATTCTTGCAGTTTCTTTTGCTATTGATCTCCACTTTCATCACACATACAGGGGATAAATTCAATTACTTTTTACTTACCTAAACATGTTCTATGATCGAGTATGTGGTCTATTTTGGAGAACAACCCATGTGCAGTTGAAAATGTGTATTCTGATTTTGTGGGGTGGAACACTCTGTAAAGATGTTAAGTTCATTGGTTCAAGAGTTTGAGTTCTAGTATTTCCTTGCTTATTTTTCATCTAGTTGATCTATCTATTTGTGACAGTCTAGCTGATCTACCTATTTGGAGTACTGAGGTCCCCCACTAGTATTGTATTAGTGTATATTTGATTTTTCATGTCTGTTAGTATTTGTTTTATATAGTTGGGTACCATGTTGTTTGGTGCATATATATTTATGATTGTCATCTCTTCCCCCTTGGATTGTTCCCTTTACAAGGATGTAGTGTACTTCTTTGTCTCTCTTAATCAATATTGGTTTGAAATCCACTTGATCTGCAAAGAGGATAGCTAGTCCTGCTTTTTTTCAGGTTCCTGTCACATGGAGTATTGTTTTCCATCCTTTAACTTTCAGTTTATGAGTTTCCTTCTGAATTAAGTGTGTTTCTTGTATGCAGCATATTGTTGGACCTTGCTTCTTGACCCATTCTGCCAGTCTATTTTTTATGACTGGTGAACTCAGACCATTAACATTGATGGTTATAACTGATACATATTGAAATATCATTGTCATGATTTATTTTTGTTGGATTCTCCCCCTTTGTGTTTAATTTCTTGTCATGCCTGATGGATTTATTCTGCTGGGCTTCCTGGGGTTGGGATCCTCATCATCTTTTCCTATGATATTGTGTAAAAATTTTGGAATGCTGGTTTGGTATTCGTGAAATTCCTAAGTTGCTCTTCGTCATTCTCCATCAATTTTGAAAGATAGTTTTGCAGGGTACATCAATCTGGGTTGGAGGCTGTTTTCCTTTTGGGCTTGAATTACATCATTCTATGCTCTTCTTGCCTTAAGAGTTTGTGTTGAGAAGTCTGATGTGATTCTGATGGGCTTTCCTTTGTATGTAATTTCTTTCTTTTCTCTAACTTCTTGTACAATTTTGTTCTTCTGTTGGGTTTCTGGAATCTTAACTATTATATTCTTATGTGTAGTTTTTTTTTTATCAAGGCTAGTTGGAGTCCTATATGCCTCCCTTATCTATATGTCAAGTTCTTTTCCCCTGCTTTCTCCCATCACTTCTGTGAACAGTTTTTTTATGTAGTCTGCACTCTCTCCTGTTTCTTCATTGATTCCAATCAGTCTTTTGTTATTCTTCTTTGGATCATCTAGCAGCTGCTGGATTGATTTCTCATGGTCCCTTACTATTTTTAAGAAATTTTGCTTTTCCTGATCACCAATTGCAATCATATCTTCTATATTTGAAATTCTGTCCTCACATTTGCTCATTCTGTTGCATAATCTTTTAATGGAGTTTTTAATCTCCTGGAAATGTTTGCATCTGTTTTATGGATTCCACTTTTTTCCTATGTTTGGATTCAATCATGTTCCTCAGCTCCTCTATTTTTTTTTAATCTGTGTCTACTCTAGATTTATGATTCATATCTTGCACTATAGGCACAATCCCTGCTGTTATCTGAGAAATTATTTCTGGTTTCATTTTTTCCAAATCCTCTTTTGTTGCCAGTTCAGGGAGTCCAGGTATTTGAGTATCAGATTGTTCCATCTTGTTGCCCTTTGGGGTTGCTTTAGGTGATCTGGAAGTGTGGTTTTGAGACTTAAGTGTCTTCTCATTTCAATGGGGGGAAGGGGTTTGTGCTGCTGATGTCCACATGGCTCACATTCTTGGCACTGGGGGGACTCTGTGCCTCAGTACTGGGGACAGTGGTATGGCATCTTGGAAGGCTCCTCCTCGGCACTGGGGGCAGCTCTGCTCCTCAGCACTGGGGGCAGTGGAACGGCAGCCCAGAAGGCTCCTCTTCCCAATAAGGTGAGATATTAAGGACACAGGATAAACTTATATCTATGTTCAAATTCCTCCCAAGTTGGATTTTATGGTTTCCTGTCTTGTCAATATTCTACAAATAGGATACCTTAAAAACTATTACTTTTGTTCCTATAAATTGATACCTTTATTTCCATACCAACTCTCATTCCTATTGTGCCTATATATAAATCAGGTCACAATTATCCTCCCAACCTTGTCTGTATTTCTTGCTAGCATTTAGTGGAATTTCAAATTTAATCACAACACTCCAGAGAAACTCTAGAGAATTCACAGTTCTGAAGACTCAAGGTCCAAGATCAAGATGTAAGACTTTGTTTCCAGTGATGACTCTATAAATGGCTAACTTCTCACTGTGTTCTGACATTTCAGGGAGAGAGAGTTCTCTGGTGTCTCTTTTTGTAAGAAAACTAATCCTTTCATCAGGGCCTACTCTCATGTTTTCATGTAAACCTAATTATGCCCAAAATGTTCCATCTAAGGATCAGGGATCCCACATATAAATTTTGAGGAGGAGATATTTCAGTTCATGACCCAAAGTAAAGATCTGAAACTTGTAAAAATTTTATTAAAATTATTTTCATATGAGCAAGGATAAAAATAAAATATGAAGATATTCTCATCACATACTAGCAAAATTTTAGTAGTATACAGAGAAATCAATACTTTATTGCATTCCTTTCACAAAGAGATAAGTTCTATGGGTGTTTATCTTTCCACAACATGTATCTACATATATGTGTGTGTAAAAATGTACTTCAGTCAAAAATTTAATTCTAGTATACACATGGTTTTCTTTTTTCCCTATTTAATAAAAACAAAGGTTATGAGCAAATATACATACTGCATAAAACACAACTTACTATTTAAATAACACCTCATATATCACCCAATTTAAAAGATAAACATTGCCAGCATCTAAATTGCTACTTAGGCTACCCCCTCACATCAAAATCTCTCCCTCTCCAAAGTTAGCTATTATTGTGCCTTTTAGACACATCTGCATATTTATCATATATCATGTTTTATTTTATGTCTCATTTTCTTCAGTCAACATTATTTTTGTGAGATAGTAGTGATGTTTGTAGCATCATTTTGTTACATTTCATTACTATCCATTGCATGACTGTACCATCAATTTATCTATTTTATAGTTGAAGCATATATGCTTTATTTTCCTTTCTAAACTACCATAAATGATGCCACTTCACTCATTACTGTACATATCTTTTGGTGATTCTATGAGCATATGAATACATTTTTGTTGGAGATTTACCTATTAATAGAAATTGCTAGGTCATAGGAAAACAATGATAATATATGTTCCAAGTGGTGTTATAAATTCAAATCAGCAGAGGATTATAGACATCATTTGTGTCTAAGCTCCCTAACTTCTAATGCTGTCAGACTTTCAGTTATTTTGCAGGACATGTATGGCTATAAAATTTTGATTTTAATTTGTAATTTGTATTAATTTGTATTCATTTACATATTAATAAATGTTTTCATAGATATGGGCCACTTTATTTTTGCATATCTTTTTGTTTGCAAAGTATATATTCAAATCTCTGGTCTAGGTAGTCTTTTTGTTATCATTTTGTAAACTTTTCAATAATCTTGGATACAAGTACTTTTCTGGATATACTCTTTCACTTCTCATCTCAGTTTTGCTGAACCACAGTTTTAAACTTTAACAGAGTCCAATTTATTAATATTTTCCTATATGGACATTGCTTTGGTATCTACCCCCAAGAATTTCTAAAAGGGATATATATTAACCTTTCATATTTATATCTAAAATGAAACAGGAGTTGACTTTTGTGCATAATGTGAGCCAAATTTCAGATTTTCCTAAATAAGTATTGTTGTTCTAGCATTTTTTCACTAGTGTGCCCACTGTGAAAATTGTATGCCCTTATTTATGAGACTTACTCTGTTCTCTTATTTCTACTGGGTTGTCTTGCCCAGTGCCACTACCACCCTGTTTCAATAATGATAATGTTTATAGCATGTCAATGTCAGTAGAGCAGGTCCTTTCAACTTATTCTTACTCACGGGTGTCTTTGGTAATCTTTGTTTTCTTTTTTAAACTTTATGCATTGCTATTGTTTACATGTTAACATTATAATAGGTAAAATGTAGGATGAAGTCAACACAAATTGTGTTAATGCAGTTAGAAACCAATAAGTCTGGCATAAAATTAAGGAAACACTATGAAGAACCATTTTCTCTGTCACAACTGGTTATCGATGAAATAATAATGAATTTTATTTAATATAAAATGGCTTGCATTTAATTAAACACAAGAAAAAATTACATATATCTCCAAGAAGGTAAAACACTTTAATATTGAATTTAGAGTATTATCAACTCCTGATTTTTCTCATTTTAAAGCGTCTATTTCTAGTCTTGATCCACTGAAAATTTATAGAAATAACAGTAACCCAGGTTCAATTAATATTCTTCATTCTCAGATTGTGGCATGTAAATGACATTTTTCAGTGAAAGGAACTTGTTCTTTATCTAATTCTAGATTTGGGGGAGAAATGTACAAACTTAGTTTGGATCATGTTGTTGAGTCACCTAATTAAGAAAACTATCCATATCTCTACTTGTTTATTGCTGGTATATCCTAAGAGTGGGAAAGCTTACAATTAGTACATGATAAATGGAAATAAATAAAACAGTAATTAACACCACATTTTTAAATCATTATTTCCCTCACAGAAGTATATTAGGCTTTCCTGGACTTGCTAGATATACAATTACATACACAAAAATGGCATTTTAATTTCTGTTTTACTTATTTCCTTATTGCACAGATCAGCTCTTTCAATATGATGCTGAGCAGAAGTGGCAATATTGGAATCTTTTCCTTGCTCCTTTCATGCTGGTCCAGGAAGTTCGTTCAATCTCCCATTCTTGACAGGCTGTAGACTCCAGTAATAGGGTGATGCTTATAGATTGCCTTTTCTCCTGGCTTCCAGCACTGTAAATTTTTACTGGCTTGATAGGTTTTTATTGCCTTAAAGCAGGTTTTTTAAAAACAGTTTTTGTCCAATTTTTCTGCTTGCCCTTATATTCAGCTTGATCTGAGCTATCAAGGCAGTCATTACTAGAGGCGTTCCTTTTTTCATTAAAAAATTTCTTGAAAATTCCATGTGAGATCATAAAGACCTACTTCACTCTATGCATTCACACTACAAAAAGTTACATGGCATAAGTATTTCATAATATAGCAATTTTTCTTTTGATGGGGATTTCAGCTGACCATTCTCAAAGCATGAACTACAAGCAAAGCAAATCAACTGATAAAACTCAGTCGAACTCCATCATAATGATCTGGTACTTTAGCTCTTTCATGGGTGTGGCAGATTTATTTTTATTTTAAATATACTAGAATTGACAAGGAGGAATTACTTTTTCACATTGTGCAAAAAATTCTGTAGAAATTTCTTTTTAGTGATTGCTTATGAGTGTCTCTGATCTTCTAGTCTTTGTTTATCTTTTTAGGTCAAAGCTCCCCACTTCCTACTTTGGACTCCTTATCTATTTCTTCATGTGTATTGGATCAGAAACAGGAACTAATAACAGAAAAATCAAATATCTAGTCTTTTTTTTTTTTTGGTATCGGGGATCGAACTCGGGTCTTTGCGGTCCAATATATATTCTTATGAGTCCATATTTGAGCCAATCATTGGTCATATTGCCCTGGTGCTCAGGCAAAATTCTCGTCTCCAAGGAATTATCTGAAAGGTTGACCTTGACTATTTCATAGTTCTTTTATCTTTTAAGAGACTAAGTGGTATTTGATGACATCTTATTACATAGCACTATAGAACATAATCTCCATCTGAAACCCTTGGTTCTAGATGTGCTTTCTTATTTAGAATATTTAGGATTTCATAAACACAATGAGGCACACATAGCACATATTATATAACACTCAGGCCTTTCTAGAGCAATGATTCAAATAAACCAATAGCTCTAGAAGATATATATACACGAGCATTCATACTAAATGGAGTAAAGATTTTGAATAGTGCTGCATCATTGAAAGTAATGGTTTGCCTCTTGGTGAGTCTTACTTAACACACTGGTAAACTTTTTTTCTGCTTCAGAGATTTAGATTTTGGAATTATAGAAAAGTGATTATGAACCTGAGATCTATACACCGTGTCTCAAATTAGAAACCTAACAGAGTCATTTTTGACAAATCTTTCCTCTTTTCTACCATTTCAACACAATGAGTCATTTTAACTTTCTAATTAACTTTCAATTTTTTTCCCCATCACTGCCTTAATGCATATAAATGCAAAATATATGTCCATGCACTGAATGTTTATATGAAAAGTAGAACTAAAAACTTGCTCTTTACTTTTCTTATGTACTTAGAAAATTTATTACAAAGAAATCATGCATTCACTGTTCAGTTTCAGCAATTATCAATTCATGCCCCTCACATGGCATCTGTACCCATTTTTTATTCCTCATGCTCAACTTCATTATTTTGAAGCAAATTTCAGATATCATAACATTTCATTCATAAATATGATAATATGCATATGAACATTAAAGTTTTGCAAGCATTAATTAGCATTCTCAAGACAAAATCATCACTAATTTTCAAATGCATTGAGACAATTTTGATAAAAGATGGTTTAATTTTATTTTTATAGGTATTTTTCAGGGTGCAATGATAAAATAGCTTTTGTGTAACTATCTTTTATATTTTTAATAAAGAGACAACTCATTTTTTCTTTTTCACTTGTTAATATAGACATCCTAGTGGTGTAGAATCTTCATGGGTGACAGTAACTATAGAATAATTGTTCAAAACGCTGATAAAGTGATTAAAAATTAAATTTAAATTTAAATATATTTCATCTTTTTGTAACTGATTCAATTTAAATCTTGTCTTCTTTATTTATCAAAACTGTTAAGATATTCCTAAAAGAAATATCTTCGTGGCTGAGTAACAGATATGAATGCCATCAATGAATGTGCTGAGAAACCACAGTTGTTCTATGGTCATCTTAAAAACTATTCATACAGATTTCATTAACAGAACACAATTCCTCTAACAACAAAAGCCATTAGTCTTTAATCTGTTCCATTGATTCTCATTTTCCATGATGTAAAAGCCAAATGAAGAGATATAACAATATTTTCTCAAATTATAAAGTTATAAGTAAAATATGAGTTTTCATTTATTAATAAGCAATAGAGTACTTAAGAATTTAAGGAGACTAAATGGTAATGTAATTGCTTTGTATTGCTACCAAAATAAGAACCACCGGAAATTTTTAAAAATGAAATAAAATCTCGAGACCCTTAAAGCCTGTTTGCTTACAAGATTCACTTAAATATTAGCTATGATGTTGATATTATATAACTAAGTTAACACATACATTTTTACCATTTTTGTGTGGTTTTAACCATTGATAATTATCCCTGAAGTCATGCCTCATGTAATCATCCTTTTTCCAAACTTGGTTCAGTTAGTTATGCCATTATTTCCTTTATTTATGACATTAGGTGCTATAGTTTTGAATTGTAAGTGTCCCCCAACTATGAAGATGTGGGGCCTGGTGGAAAGTCTTTAGACGATGGGTGGCTGTGCCCTTGAAGGAGACAGTAGGACCCTGCCCCCTTCTGCTTCCCTTTTCACTTCCTGTCCCTGAAGTAAGCGCTTTGCTCTACCACCCACTTCTACCATGCTGTGCTGCCTCACCCTAAGCTCAAAGCAAGAGGGCCAGTCAGTCATGAACTGAAACCTCCAAAAACGTAAGTCAAACCTTTTCCCTTTTGAGTTGACTTATCTCTGGCATTTGTTACAGTTATGGCAATCAGACAAAACATTAAGGGTTTAGGTTCACCAATAGATAATTTTTAGCGTGAGATCATTTAAAGTTTTGAATGTAAATAACATGAATATTATACTTCACTTTTATACTACATTAGTCCTTCAATTTTCAGAAGCAAATACAGTTAGGCTTTCATTATAAATGTGTTCAGCTCATCTGAAATCAATGAGAGCCAATAAAAAGCTAATAGACAAGTCACAAGAAAGCTAATACATTATGCTTATTTATTTTCCTACATGTTTTCTGTCTCTGGATTTTTTGTTATAGAAATTATTGACAATTTTTTTTTTTTTTTTGGTTCCAGGGATCAAACTTGGGACCTTGTGCTTGCGAGGCAGGCACAGTGCTGAGTTAAATCCCCGGCCCTTGACAGTTTTCATAGATGTTGTTATGGCTTCTGACAAACTGGTATATTAGGACCTGCTGTATAGAGTGTTTAAAATATAAGGTCTGAAATGAATAAGTCTTTATTTCTGTACTATAACACCTGCTGAATGGTACAGCATTGAGCACATTATTTTTCCTGGGCCTCTATTTATAAATTAGGAATATGCTAGTGACTATATCACAGGATCATTGTGAGAATTAAATAGAGGTAAAAAGTACTTGAAAAGTATGCATCAGGGTTCATGACCATTAGCAGAACATAATGTATTTAAGAATAATAGTGTTTATTAAAAGGATACTATGCACCAACCACTATGCTTAATGCTAAATATATTTTACTAATTTTAAATAAGTTAATTGCACAAGATAACAAAACAAAGATGTTGAAGAATGTATCAGTATTTGGAGTTGTAGTGTACTACCAAACAAGCCACTTTATAGCTTAGTATACCTGGCACATGTATCTTATCTGAGCATTTCAAAATATCTGAATTTAAACATCTTTGACTGAAGCAAGCATTCTCCATTTCATCTCATGTCCTATATCCCTATATTATAGACTAATCTTCAAGACACTTCAAGTGCTTTTGCTACCATTTTGACTCTGAAGAGACAGTTGGCAATGTACACTGTCTATTAAACAAAGCTGAGCAGCGACTGATGAAGGATAATGAAGACTAACAGGCCCAGGGAGCACATAGTTGAGACACAGTGATATACAAGCTGGGAAGCCAAAGAAGCAGTACAGGGAGACAGGAAGCAAGGAAGACCTCTGTCAGCAAGCTATGGCAACATGCAGGAAAAGCTGGGCTGTTCCTACTGTATTATGGCAATCTTGCTACTCCCACATAGGTGAAATTTGGGACCCTCTGGTTCCATAAGATGAAGGCTCCCCAACATGCTGAGCACTCCCACAGACACACACTGGAGCTGCCTGTTGACAGCTGTTCAGTTTGACTGCAAGCTTTGCTCACCACCAAACAAGAATATCAACTTTGGTGTCTGCTTTTGTTATCAAAGAATAAAATTTACAATCATAAAATATGTCCATCAACAGATGAATAAAGAAAATGTGATATTCATACATTGTCAAGTGCTACTCTGTTCTGAAGAAAGATAAATTTGGGTCATTGGCATGCAAATAAATGGACCTAAATAAATAAATAAATCAGACACATGAGCTTAAATATCATATGGTTTCTCTTATATAAGAAACCCAAAGTATAAGTAAATTAAAGAGAAAAATTAAAGATAAAGGAAACAGAAATACATGTTTTGCAAATGGAAGGGGGACCAGGAGATTTACAGGAAAAGAGATTTAGAGGACATAAAGAGAATTAAGGTGCATCATGTACATGTACCAACTACCCACAAGAAATGTAATTGTTATGTATCACAAACAAGAACTAAAGAAACGTGAGGGAAGAATAACAATGGAGAGAGAATTAAGATACATTAAGTACATATACCTACTCCCTAAGATGAATGTAAACATTATGTACTGCAAATGTTTACTAATAAAAAGAAAAAAAATCTGATTTCTGAAAATATCAACATGTTCCTAGAAGTTCTTATTCTCAAGAGTCTGACATATCCCTAATTATATTAATGGATGTTCATTTACAATCAAAGATACATTAAGTATAGAAAGCTTTCTTTCACAGTTTTATAACTCTAAATTCCTTTCTGCAGTAATTATTTGTCCTCTTTACTTTCTTTCTTACATTTAAACATAATTTTGATTGAGGAGCCCATCAGAAAAAATGACCCAGGCAAAATGAAATTGGCATTACAATGTGCAGCAAACATTGTCTGTGTGCTTTCCTCCTTGCTCCCTCACTGGGCACTAGCCTTAAGTCCCTCAGCATTTCTTTGCTTGAGGCTCTTTTGCAAACCAAGCCCACCTTGCACCCACGTGACAGTCCAGAAGTGCCAGAAAATTAAGTCTTCCCTCCCACTAGGAACAGCTTTCAAACAATGGCTGCTATGATTTGGTGTATAAATATCTCAGTGCTCTTGGTTCTCAGTGTGGATGTGTATGAGGTTAGGCATGTGGGGAGGTAATGCTGAGGGATGTGAGGTATTCCATACTGGCTCCACTGTTTGTTCATAAGCATCAAGTAACAACCGCCCTGTGCATAGCTGTACGATAACATACCCGAAGGACTGCTTTTCCCTGCCTGTCTCACTCACATATCTCCCTCGCAATATTTGCTGGCTTCAACATCAAAATAAACTACTGAATCTCAGAATGACAAGGATACTAACAAGTTTAGTTTAACTGAAATCACTTGTGGATGTTTCACTCTTTTCAGTAGTTGATATTGTATTACAAAGACCATAAGTGGGGTTCACCAAGCCACTCCTTCCCCCTTTACCCATCTCTGACATTCATTGAAATTAAAGCCACACTGACTACTCCTATATGCACAGCATTGTACCTTCACTGCAGGACTCAGCAGGAGCAGAAAATATAAATGGAAAAGAATCTTAACTTATCTCCCCCAAAGTAAATAGAATCGGAGAAAAAAAAATGTTGGGTAAGTATTGCTCATTTTACTGATGCTCCCTTTTCCAAGTTTGATCCTACAGAAAGAAAACCCTCAATTCCTTTTATAACAGTATTCACTTTTACCACAGCTGGAAACAAAAATTACAAGCAAGCTTTCAGCTGTGACAAAGGCACATCCAAGCACGGGGCCTCAGCACAGCATACTAGGAAGCCCTTAGAACCTCATGCAGACAATGGGAAGGCCCACCACGTGAGAGCTCACACAGCACAAGCAGAGGACAGCAGAAGATTGCTGAGGACCTTCTGATCCCTAGAACATTATTATTTTTTTTATACAGCCATCAGAAGATACCTTCCCAAGCTCAGCTGTTCTACTCTCCTGCCGACAGGTGAGAAAACACTTAAAATTGTGAAAACAGTAACCTTGGCAGTACACATATGATAATTAATTTTATTTGTTTAGGAATCTGTGATTAGAGTTACAGACAGAAGATGAGTTTGTTTATGATAAGTGTTGCTATGATGATTTTCTTTCCCTAGGCAAGCCTTCAACAATTACTTCTTTTGAAGTCTAGGTCATCCATTTATAGCATCCTCCACATATACTTGTCAATCATGTTTTTATTTTCCTTACATTCTTTCATCCTCTTCATTTGGCTTGCATTTTTCTCTACCACATCATCTGTCATTATATTACATGCCATTAGGTAACATCTGTGTTGATTTTCCTATCTAATGGTGCAATGCTGACAACTCCTATGACCTTCATATTTTCTCCACTCAGCCTTCAATCATATCTTTGAGCTCATTCCTCCTTGACATTTTTCTGCCCATAAAGGCCAAGATGGGCTAGATCCTTGATGCTCACAGTGTGATTCAAGCACATTCAATGTGTTCTTGTAATTTCCTAGAAATGCATATTCTCAGATGCCAGCCCAAACCTGCTGAATCAGAACCTGCATTTATTGAATAAGGCTTTCCAATACTAATATATACTGTGTATGCTTCAGAAGATTTAACATAAATAATGGCAATGCTAATAATAGAATTTATAGCTGTTTAAAATTTTCTTTCCAAGGGTATTCATTTAGTGGATCAGGGTCATGTGATAGGGTGGGAATTACAAAGGCTTCACAGAAAAGAAATGAGAAGTGCTGGGCCATGTGGCACTGGACAGCTCAAACCAGAGGAAAAGGGAGAAGGCTGAGCATAGGTAGCTGAATTTGTCTGGGGAATCCCACGTGGTCCCAGTCACTTGGTCCAAAGGCTCTTCCATGAATTCCAGGCCAACAAAGGAAAACATCAGCTGTCAAAGTAACTTATCTTAATGACAGGAAACAATGGTCTCTAATTTATGCATCATTATAGTCATGTAAAATTCAATGAATTGGGTGTTCTCAGATTTACAACTATTTCCCTCTTCCCTCACTCCATTTTCTTTCTTATTCTCCCCATCCAACTTCTCTTCACTCTTCATCTAGAGCTTAGTGTTAATGTTTTAAATGATGGTTCCTCACTTTCTTAACTTCACAGCCTATGGGATCATCTGGCTTTTGGATTCAGCATGGCTTGGAGATTCATTCATATTGTTCCTTAGCCTGTTTTATTTTGCTGTAGAGCACGTAGAATATGCTCTCATGCAGTATTTTTAGGAAGGTGAACTAACTAGGGGCTACAACAGATGAATAAAAATAATTTCTTATTTTTTGAGATAACAAAAATCTAATAATATTTAGAAGTAAATAAAAGAATACAAAAGAGGACATACTATAAAGAAAACAACTTAAGCCAGGCTTGGTGGCACATGCCTACATTTATGGTACTCTGGGAGTCTAAGGCCAGAGGATTACAAATTTGAGTCCTGCCTGGACAACTTAAGACCCTGTCTGAAAATAAAAAATAAAAAGGTCTGGTGATGTAGCTTAGTGCAAAATCCCTGGGTTCAATCCCAAGTACCACAAAAAGAAAAAAGAATAAGCAAAGAAGGAAAGAAAAAAGAAAAACAGAAATGAATTTATAGTGAAATATTCCTATGGTATCACTAATTGTAAGAATTGAAAGCCATAAAATAAAGAGTATAAACAGGGAATTTAACCTTAACACAAAAGAAAAAACAAAAAATTTGTTTCTTTAATCAAAGTGAGAAACTTCAGGTGAATTAGAGAGCCCAGTAAAAATGAAATAATCTTCAAGACTCAAAGAATATGTCAAGAATTGTGCCAGGGAGAAGATAGTGGAGAAAATGCGTATCACATGGCCTAGACTTTCTTTGTAAGAAGTAAAGCCATCATTGTAGAGAGAAATATACAATTCAATTTGGAAATTTGAGGAAAGAGGACAAGAATGTCTTATTAAAATGACACACAGAATCCGCTGATTACTTTTTCGTGTACTCAGCATATCTCTTAGTTATTCTAACATCATTAGAAAATATGATCCAAAAATTATATGTGCCATATGATTTCAACTACAAGAAATTCTAGAAAATCCAGGGATTTAGCTCAGTGGTTTCGCCGCCTGCTGCACAAGCGCAAGGACCCAAGTTCGATCCCCAGTACCAAAAAAAAAAAAAAAAACAAAGAAATTCTAGAAAAGACAAATCTAGTCTGTGATGAAGGAAATTATTATAATGGTTGCCTGGGGCAACAAATGATGGATTAGATTGAGAACAGTCCCAATAGGACTTTTTGGGATAATGAAAATATCTTCATTGTAGTGGTAATTCCATGGGTATAGAAATGCATTAAACTTCATTGAATACACAATTAAAGTTAGTATATTAATATAAGGTGAGTATATTACTGCCTGCAATTATATCTCAATAAATTTGATTTATGACATAAAGTATATCTCTGTAATAGAGTGCTAATATAGACCTACACCTCAATAAAAATTGGCAACTGTACAATATTTCATCAAACATCTTGCATAATACTCCTATTATTTCTCAAATAATGTATTAAACACTACATTTGATATTTAGCCAGGCAAAAAATCTTCATGTAAGCATTTCTGTAACAGCAAATAAGTAAACACAATTATTTTCTTAATTTCATTACATATACCAACAGGAAGCTTTTAAATAATCTCAATATGTTTTGGAGCCACCAAAACTTGAACCAAAAATTAAACCAGTCAACTGTTGGCAAAAGAATTCCCAGTAAGTTGATGAAATATCTATATCTATATCTATCTATATCTATATTACTAATGGATCAACTATATATAGTCAACTTGTAATCCCCAGCTGAACAGTTGAATCAACATGGTCTGGGCATGGAGGATCCACCTGAGGATTGTTGTCAACAGACATAAAAAGAGAACTGGAGGGGAAGATCTTGGCCTGTTGATTTTCTAGGAGAAGCTTGCTGCGGGTGATTTTCCTGATGTGAACTAGGCTGTTCTCTTTGGAGGAGGAGCTCGGGGTCTCACTGTTGCTGGGAAAGGCTGTTTTCTTCACCGTGAGCATCACTTCCTGGCTCCAATGTGGATCCCTCAGCTTGGGGGCACAAATCCTTCATCTCACTGGTGTAGGCTTTCTGACTTTCACCACCGGCCTTTGGGCCTTCCAGGTGCAGATCCTCATTAGGGACAAGCATGAGACTTTGCCGTAGGCTCTAGGCCACTGGCTGGACTCATGGAGGACACTGCTTTGGACTCTAAGCCTTTAGCTGGACTTGTGTGGGAAATTGCTGGGATCCAGGCCCTCGGCTGGATCCTTTGGGTCTCTAGTGTGAGATTCATCCCTCTTGCACTCCTTTGCATTTGACTTTTTGGGTAATTATCATAAAATAATCCTATGAACTATGTGTCCTGTATTTAATGTATTCCCTTACCAAAACCCTGACTACAACTCTATATATCTATGTGTGAATGTGTATATATATATAACAACTATATATATAGAATAATTGTGTGTGTGTGTGTGTGTATATATATAATATATATATATATATAGAGAGAGAGAGAGAGAGAGAGTTGTCTGTGTGCATGTGTAGTAAAATGTTAAAATTTTTTTATAGGAACCCAGAATGCTACCTTCAACCACACACAAAATTTGTGCCTCCCACATACTTTCAATAATTATATATTGTTTTCTAAAAAGGAGTGAATATTCTTTACTTTAAAGATTTTTACTTATTTAAAATTGGAAGAAAGATTTAAATGCGAAAAATCTGGATAAAACTAACTGTAACTTCATAATGCTGAAGGAAGTTAAGTAAGGCTGATTGGTAGAAAAAGAAAAAATGACCTAAAATGATACTAATATAACTATGATATCTAGTAACAAAATATACAGCTCTCCTGCTAAAGAGAAAATTTTCTTAGTGTTTAAAGAGCTCTTTTAAAATATGACAGTTAAATCAAAAGAAAAATGAAATGATGCATTTGCAATTTCTTTAAAAAAGAATAAGAATCAAATAAACATAAAAGTATGCTCAACCATAACCAAAACTTGAAAATCAAAAGTATGCAGTTATCCACTTATCAAAAATTAATATGCTTAATTACACTCCATTATAGCAAGGGCAGAAGGAAACAAAATTTTGTAAGCTGGTGGTAATGTAAATTGTTACAGTCACTTGAAGGATATCATGAAAATAGCCATTGAAATAAATATCTAGATTAATGCCTCACAAATAAGTATAAATTAAATATTTATTGTTAAATTAATATTCAAAAACCACACCTGCTATTTGAACCAACAATTTCACTTCTATAAACTTACTATTTCTATAAATTTACTCTAAGTGCTCACAAAATGTATATGATATAATCTCAAGAATCTTGGAACGTTGATTCTAATAGCAAGGAATTTGGAAAAATCACAAAGAGGGGCCTAGAATAATACACAACTAACACAAATAATACAAAATTTTAAGTGCAAATAAAAGTTTCAAAAATCATATATGCAAAAGAGAATTTTATGGTATACATACGTATATGTGTGTACATATTTATATGTGTATATTTATATAAATATATATGCTTCATTATATAAAAATTATTTCTTATCATTGATAATGATTACTAGAACATTGACTAGGAGAAACAGGTAAAGTTTAACCATAATAGGATGTTTGTATAGTCTGGATTTTTTATTGAGTTGTAATTTATCATAAAATAAATCCTTTCAAAGAGTACATTTCATTGGTTTTTAGTATATTGAGAAGATAGTAGAAACAACTGCAATCATTATCTAATTTTAAAATATTATCATTCAAAAAAGAAAACTCACAGTCATTAGCAGTCTCTCCTCGTGCCTTCCTCTCCATAACACCTAGCAACTACTAATATATTTTCTATCTCTATGGATTTGTCTGTCTTGGGCATTTCATATAAATGGAATCATACAATGGGTGGTCTCTTGTCTGACTACTTAGGTTTAGTGTAATGTTTTTGAGATCCATCCATATTTTAGAATGGATCAGAATTGCAGTCCTGCTTGTGGTTGAATACTCTCCTTCCAAAAGGATACAGCACATTTTGTTTATCCATTCATTACTTCATTACATTTTAATTATGCATAAAATTGGGTTTGGTTGAGGCATATTCACACTTTCATATATCATACTTTTATTCTACCTAGTCCTCTCATTACCCTCCCTTTCTCCCTCCCTGTATCCACTCCGTCTTCTCTAATAGTCTCCCTTCTGATTTAATGTCATCTTTCTTATTTTCTCGATTTCTGGTAGGAGGAAAAACATAATATTGTCCTTTCTGAGTCTTCTTTATTTCACTTAGCATGATGTCTTGACTTCCACCTATTTTCATAGAAATGACACGATTTCATTCTTTATGGGTGAATAGTACCCGGTATTGTATATACACCACATTTCCTTCATCTATTCATCTATTGACAGGCACCTAGGCTATTCCTATAACTTCACTATTGTGAATTGTACCATGATCAAAACAGCTATGCAGGTATCTTAGGCTAAGATGACTTCAATTCGTTTAAGTATATGTGGAAGAGTATTATAGCTGGGTTGTACTATAGTTGTATTTTTACTTTGTTTTTTTAAAGGAAATTCCATACTGATTTCCATAGTGGCTATACTAATTTAAATGCCTTCCAACAATGTAGGCATGTAAATTAGGCATGTATCAATGTAGGCGCATCCTCAATAGCATTTATAGTTTTTTGTATTCTTGAAGAGAATCACTATGACTGAGGTGAGATGATATCTTGGTGTAGTTTTGATTTACATTTCCCCAAGGACTAAAAATCTTCAAAATTTTTTCATATAATTATTGACCATTTTTACTTCTTTTAAAAGTATCTGTTCAAATCACCTGCTCATTTATTAACTGGGTTATTTGGGGTTTTGGGGGAGAGTGTTGAGTTTTTTGAGTAGTCTGTACTTCCATGCCTTCTTGTATTCCAAAAACTCCTAATTTTGCCTTTTGAATTATGTCACAGAAGTCTGCATACTTTGTTCCTAACTTATTTTTTCTTTATTGGTGTCTGAATGTGATAATTCTTCTTTTATAATAAAACTATCTTTTCCCAATAACACATGTACATAAGATATTTTATCATATTTGAAGTCTTTAAGTGATTTATTAGCATAAACATTACTGATACAGAATTCCTGAATTTTAGGTTTCAACTCTTACTCCTTCTTTAGGGTAATATCTCATCTTATGTACACTTAAATTACTATATTCCAAAGTAAAATATACTTCACAAAATTGGTATACATATTGGTGTACTAACCAATATGTGGATTCAGTGAAAGTAGATGAATTTATTTAAAAACTTTCTAGAGACTGTTCTCTCAACACTTACCATGAGGTAATGTAGGGAGAAAAACACATACCAAATTTTTTTATAATGCAGAATAAGTAACATGTCTTAATATAAATACTTAAATATTCAGAATCTCAGGATTAGGCTTTAAAATATTTTAGACTCCTATTCTTATTCCTCCAAAGGAGCATTATCATCAGAAATTTTGTGACTTAAAAACTTACTTTTGTTCAATTTGCTTTTACCTTGAAGTGCCAAGCACTTCATTAGAGACACAGAACATATACATACTATAAACTGCATGTGTAATGACAAGTTAGAAAGGTGACCAGTTATTTTAAATTTTTATTTATTTATTTTGATTTTTTGAGACAGGGTCTCATTACATAGATCACACTGGCCTTGAACTCAGTATGCAGCCCAGGCTGGCCTCAAATTTGCAGCAAACCTCCTGGCTCAGCTTCCTGAGTGGTGGGATTAGAGGCATGCACTACCACTACTACAGCTGGGTAAACAGGTATTTTTTTAAGTACCCCAAACCCTCTTCTCCCTTGCAATTTTTAAGTTATTTTTTCATCAGCCTGCTTCCCTGCCCCACCCAGGCTACATCAGGTTTAATAGAAACCTGGATCCCCTCAGTACTATCTTTATGCAGCCTCTTCCCAATTAGATTTGAACAATCTCTTTCTAGATCCTGCACTTTCCCACAGAGCTGCCTTCAGTGCTGCTTCATGGGCTACACACCTGACTTCGCAGGGCTGAGAAAGGTGCTGGGGGGACCAAATCTATGTTCCAAGTTACAGCAAGTGACTTGTAACCACCAAAACACAGGCCATGAGAAGTTGAGATATCCAGTGTAAGAAAAAAGTTTTATTATTATTGTCTTTAATGGCAATTTCCCCCAATTTTCAAATAAAAGGCTGCACAATTTCATTTGCTGCTGGGCAATGAAAATTACGTCGCTGAACCTGCTTCTGATGACATCCACAGCCAACACCTGTCTAGAATTTCATGGAACACTGTAGCAGAATGGTCCAACCAAACTATTCTCCAATTCCTCACCCACAGAATTATAAGCAAAAAAAAAAAATGCATTCCAATGAACAATTAAGTTTTAACATAATTTGTTATGCAACAATAGTTAACCTTCATCCTTGCTTTCCCAGGCAAATTCATTGTTCCTCCCCCATGCTCATCTAGGCTCATAGTTCCTCTGAAGATTCAGCATGCTTTCTGTGATATTTTGTGATATGTTTCTTCCATTATATAAATAATTACAATTTTGTTTGGAAAACTAGGGAAGAGTCACACAAACTAGAATCCTGGAGACGCTGGCTGGATGAATGTTTGTATTTCTAGAAATTCACATCTTTTGTTTCATCAAATGTGGATAATATGTTTTCAGAAGAGACAATTCTCTTCCTGGAAAAGAAAATAGAATCTAAATGTGAGGGATGACTTTAAGAAAGAAAGTGAATAGCATCTAAGGATATGAGTATGTGAAAAAATTAATAGGAAGATTCTCTGAATCTTGACATCTTTGAAACATTTGAAACATTCAGAAAAATCTGAATCTTTGTAATACAAACCCTGGTAAGGAAGATATAAGTGATGAAAACCTTAATTTCTGAAAGGAATTTCTAAATGGGTAATAATATACCATACCTCAACAAAATCAGCCAGTATAGACAGTATGCAAAACAACTGCTTTTTAAAAGACAGAATTTTTGAGGATATCAATAATGCAAAATTTTCCCTTAGTCACTCCTGATAAATATTTAGTCATCCAGAACTCTGGGACTTAATGTTTATAGGATGGTGCAGCTCTAACACCAACGAAAAGGCTCCTTGATACTTTGGTCTACATGTTCTCATAGTAGCCGTGCCTGAGAGAAGTTTTAATTTGTGATTTTCAGGATAATAGAAGAAACTGATGATCAAAGAAGTATGAAGAATACTACAAAAGAGGAAGTGGAGGAATTTTAAAGAAGTAATTTAAACTTGGACCATGCCTTATTTACTTTTTTCTCATTGCTGAGACAAAATACCCAACACCCCAAGTTAAAGGAGGAAAGGTTTATTTTGGCTCACAGTTTGTAGAGGTTTCAGTCCATAATCAGTTGGCTCCAAGGCAGGGTGGGATGGCAGAGGGGCATCACAGAGGAGAAAAACAATTCATGGCGTGGAAAGCAGGTAGAAACAAAAGCAACAAAAGCAGCAAGCAGCAAACAACAAGCAACAAGGAGTGACCCTACTTCTGTCCCTTATATCCTACCCAGGCTATCCACCCTTAAGGAAGGTAGCACTCACGCCCAGTGAGGGGCAGCCTTAATCCTAGCATTGCACCATGAATCAATCCCAGCATCACACACCCTAGATCCAGCCACCTCTGAAAAGCCCCACCTATGACTGCTTGAGACTTTAGGTGGACATCTAGATACAAGCTATAACAGTCCAGCATTGTATATTTAACATTACATCACACTCATACAATTAAAACTTTATAAATATAAAAGCACCATTAACCTTAAAGATGTGATGAAAATTACTTTAAATATGCTTAATATATATTATAAATAATATGGGTTTGGATACATTCATAGTCATGTTCCTACCATAGCCACCACCACAGAACATTTCTATCACACTAAAAATTCTCTTGTGTGGTCATTTTGTATTCAACTCCTCTTTTTTTTTTTTGGAAATAAATCACATTTTAATTACCTGGTTTTGCTTAACCCATAAAATCAAGTTCACAGTTTTTTTTTCTAATCTATTTTTCTAACAGTGTGGCCTAATACATTTTCTAAAAATTTCTACATTTAAAAAAATATGTTTTCTACCTTTCTGTCAACCTCAAAGCTAACTTCCCTTCCATTTTTAATCAAGAGGTAATAACCTCCTCAAGAAACATCACCTCAGGAAAGCTCAGTCACCTCAAAGAAGTATTAGTCCCACTAATGGGAGGGGAGGGCAGTGAACCATGGATGCAAAGAACTTCAGAAAAGGCAAAAAAGAAAACCCCACAAAAACACAGGAAGCAAGCAAGTGTTCATTGTTTCCTGGCCTCTTCCTGAAGGATCCACTTAGTAAGCTGTCAACTCCCTGGTGGGTCAGGTGGCCCCTGAAACATTCCATCCACTGCTCTGTCTCAGGCTCTGCAAGGCCTACACAGTGGTACCAGAGCAGGCCCGAAGCTTGTTTTTGCTCATGATCTAACCTGTGTTCCCTCCATGCCGTGTGAGCAGGCTCAGAGCCCATGCTTGGCCAGAACAAGCACCCGGCCTGCATGCCAGCACCACCATCCAGTGCTGTGCCAGTCTGGAGCCACAGTGGTGACAGATCAGAGAAGGTAGATGACAGATACTATACAAGTGTCTACCACAATAAGAAATTGGGCTTTATACTCCAGAATTCCTTTGAAATTCTGCTTTAGATGGTGGATTCCTCTGGGACTGACCCCTTCCCACATGGCCTAGATAAAGGAAAAAGGACTGTCCCCTGGGCTACAGCCTGAAAAGGCACACAGGAAAGACCCCTCCATGCTTGAGAGAGAAGCATGGCACTCAGGTGCACGCTGCCTACTGCTTCACCCCTGCTTGGTGTGCCTACTGTGGCAGTGATTTGTCTGTCTTCCAGACACAAAGTGAGGACACTTGCTTTGTTTTGAGGGTTGAAGTGTGACAACACAGCTCTGGCATCTCAAGCAGCAGGGGAGAAGGATAAGGCAGAAGAGTGTCTTCACATAATGGCGACACAACCACCTCAGTCACTAGCACAGTTTCCATGACCCACACGAAATCCTTCGAGTCTCACACATGCCCCATGACATCCCCGGCAGAGGGCTTCTCTAATCCACACCAGATAGGAAAGCTTTGCTTTATTTCTTGCAGTCTAAAAATACACATTGGTTTTCCAATTCTTTGTAGTGCAAGCTCAGATACCACACTTCAAAGATACACTCAGAAGCACTAAGTTAGACATAAACCCAGGGGCCACTGACTTTGCCCAGCCTCTCATACTACAGCACAGATTGAATCTGGAGGTACTTCTTTTCTTCTGAGAAAAAGCATAGAGCTCAGAGATGTAAGCTCCTTGAGTGGGGAAATTCCTATCATCACGCACAAGCTCCTGACCTGGGGAATGAAGTGTGGATGCAGGGAACTCGACACAAAGGCTGGCTGGGAGGGGCTGCTTGGTTTCCATCTTCGGTAACTTGGGCAAATCACACAGACCTCTGAGACTCACCCTACCCTATTCCTAGAACAAAATATATATTTGAGAAATTCTCATTATTATCACTGTACTTCTCACTTCCTAACACGGAAGGAAAAAGACTACTCTGGAACTCCCTATTGAAAACTAACATTAAGGGGGACACTAAAAACCAATCCAGTGGCCAACATAATAGTGGGAATCTCAGCAAGATCTAACTGGCTCGAGCAGGGAAGTATCTCCGGTAGAGATCACTAGCATCTTTGTCAGTCAAACCTAGTAGGAATAATCTAGAGTTCTTCAGCAGAAGAAAGGCCTTCAATTTCATCTCTGTCTCACCCAGCTGCCATCCACAAGGCCTTGGCCACCTTTTCTGTGTGCAACTTTCTTTGCTCAAGAGGAAACGTCGCAGCCTTGTCTTTCATTTCCTTTAGCTTTGAAAATAGTCTTTCAAAATTTTCCAAATCACCTCCTCCAGTGGTAAGGCTGTCTAATTCTTGAATATCCAGATCTAACATGGGATCCACAGTGCTACTGACCTGGGCATCTGCTGTGGTTGACACACCACCCCGACTGTCCGGGAGGGATTCTGTCCTGTCTGTTGCTGACAAAGGGGGCTGCTCTGAGTGATGGGTCTCTGTTGTTCCAAGGCTGTGGTTTGTCTCAGCCAATGAGTTGAGAAGGCTGAAGCCTTGGTTCCTATCATTCTTCATCACTACATTGGACCAGACACTAGCATTCAAGGCTTGTACAATTCGCTTTACTCCTGTAGATTCAGGGAAGTCATCATCCCCCTCAGGGAACTCCTCTGGACTAAGCTCCACTAGTTCAAAGCCATGTTTGATGCACCATTCTTGAGCTTTTTGTTGGCTTACTCCATCTTCATACACTGTCATAGACCAAGATCATCACCTCTGGCACCCACGTTTCTGCCAGGGGAAGCCACCAGGAGATGCTGTCGAGGCCTGATTTTTGTGAGCTGTCAAAGTAAACCACAAATGCCTGGACAGTGTCTGCAATTTCCAGGGTGACGAGGAATTTGTTTGGCACCACAGATAGATTAATATCCGCTGAGTAGTATTTATTATCAATGGTCCAGGAATAGAATCTCACAGCGTCATTGGAAGTCGCTTCCATAAGAAGATCTTCTGTTCTAAGGATATCACAATTTTGAATATTTGAATTTATTAAGGATCCTTCATTTTATGGACATTTAGAATAAGGAAACAATGTCACTCAGCGCTCTTAAAAATGTCACTTTTGGGCTAGGGATTTAGCTCAGTGGTGCTGCTGCCTGCCTCTCAAGCACAAGGTTCTGAGCTTGATCTATTGAGCCAGCTGGTCCCCGGCGAAGGTGAAGCAGCAGCTGGTGACAAATGCGCAGGGGACACCAGCAGCCATCGCTGTGCCCGCGCGAGCCAGGGCGATCCCGGCCGCTTGTATTCAACTCCTTTCCCAACTTCTGCAACTGGTCTGTTTTTACTGTAATTTTATTACATCAGATTTCATAACAGACAATATGCACAATTTGGGGTCTGCTTCTTTCACGTAGCAAAATGCATTTAAGATTCACTCATATTCCTGTATGAATCAATGCAAATAGAATTTTAAGACGCATGCCAAGTATATACTTAACTTTATTTGAATAATAATAGGAAGAATAAGGAAGAGGAAGAGAGGAGGAAGAGGAGAAAGTGGTGTATTACTTTGCATTACTATCAGTAGTGAATGGAATGCAAAATAATATAATACACTAGTGAAGTCCCTGTTCTGCAATATTATCATTCCATATTATAGGTGTTTACTTGTTTGTTTTTAAGCTATTCTGACAGGTATGCAGTTGTACCTCAAGTAATTTTAATTTGCATTTTCAAATTACTAATGATGCCAAACAACCTTTCATACGCTTATTTATCATTAATATATTATCTTTGGCAAAATATCTGTTCAAATTATTTGTATGTATTTTTAAATTATTATTGAGGTTTTGGCTCTGTCTCTTTCTTCTAAAAATATTGCATAGCCTGAGTCAAAACCGAAAAAGAAAGGAAGGAAGGGAAATGAAAAAAAAAAAAAAGAAAGAAAATAGAAGGAAAAATGGAAACAAAGCTTTTGTAAATAAGGAGGGGAAGAAGGGTTGAAGGGAGGGGAGGGGAATGGGAAAAAAAGAAGATATATACAGGTACAAATTCCCTATGATGAATGTTATCATTATGTATATCTAATATGTACCAATAAAATTAAGTAAATAATAAAATAAGAATAGAAGAGAATGGAAGGGAAAAAAAAAAGGACAGAGGAATATGAGAAATGAAACCAGTGATGTGTGAGGGGACAGCGCCCTCTACAGGTTGGATTTATGAGGACCAATGCTCCTCCCACATTGCCACCATACTCAGTTTACCTTCTCACTGATGTGCTTAGTTTTCTGAGAATTTTATGTAGCACTTATTTGGGGGAAAGAAGAAAAAAAGTCTTAGAACAATTGACTGGATGAGTTTCTAAGAATAAAATAAGAGTTTATTCATTTGAACATCCTCCAAACTACACTGAATGTTTACTACCTATAAGCTCTTTATTGAGTGTTCAAAGTGCATAAATTTATTCAATTACACAGATACTTACATATTGCCTGAAGTATGTGGGGTTTCAAGGGGCATTCTTGGCCTGACAGAAATAGTGGACGTAGAAGCAAACTTAGTTCACTTTAACCAGCAACAATAGAAACATGTGCTTACTATGAGGAAATGAGACAAGGAAGTGATCAGGCCTGTGAAGGTATAAGAGAGGCCATGGAAGCCTTCTGGGGAAAGAGGCCATCTGTGTGGGCCCGTGATTGACTTCTTTGGATTCAGGATAGTGTGGAGACGTGGAATCTAGTATTTACTGTTTAAGTGTGATACGGTGGAGATCCTTGGAAACTAAATAGAAATTCCAAGGATGGATAAGGAAGGAAGCAAGAAGGAAGAAAAGGTAGGGCAGAGACAGAAGCAGGTCGAGAGAGAGAAAGAAAGGAAGACATGGAGTGTCTGAAAGGAAATACATTATAGCTTGAAAATTATTATATCTGGTTTATTAGATTGTAAAATATTTTAAGTTTATTTTTTTATACTTTTATGCTAACATTTGTATATCACTTATGGAAAAATATTAAAAATTATGTTACAGCTTGTGGAAAATGAAGAAAACTACCAAAATTCTTATAAAGTAGCAGGCAGAAAGGAAGTTGCCATTTATAAGATGGGGAGCATATAAAATCTCTGGAGGCTACTAGCAAGGAGGCAATATAATATAATGTTTCTTTACAAAAACATACATCCACATGTGTGATGTGCACGGCCATGCACACATGCATGAACTCTGCTGCTATGCCAACCTTCAAATGTCTTTCCTGATGAAAAACAATATAGAAATTTTTTAATCTATTAAAATGCTTGGTAGTTTATAGAGTATAAAATTACGGAGAGTGAAAGAAATAGAAATGGTAAAATCTGATATAAATAGCTGTTAAAATTTCTTGGTAAAGTACTAGAGCCAACCTAGGAAATTGAAAGGCAATAATCATTTCCACTTTTCTATTTGGAGAACCTGAAACTGCACAGGTTAGGCGGTGTTCTGCAAGCACTTGGAATATTTTCAAGATCAGGAAGTTTGCCAAACCCCTAACGCTGTGTAGCTTTGGAACAGACATCAGAGTTCATACTCAATTTTTCCCACTTGGATCAGTCTTTCTCATGCCTCACTGGTGTATATTCTTTTATTGCATTATATACAGTTTTGATGGGAATAAAATGATCTGACAAGTGAGCCTGCTGCAGACAGACAGGCAGGTCTGCACACGCCCTACAGAGGTCCCGAGTCCCCCAGAACATGCCAAATCAGCCCGCTGAAAACAGGCAGGTCTGCGGACACCCTACCAAGGTCCCCAGTCCAGTGGAACATGCCAAATCAGCCTGCTGCAGACAGGCAGGTCTGCGCACGCCCTACCGAGGTCCTGAGTTGAGTGGAACATGCCGAATCAGCCAGCTGCAGACAGGCAGGCCTGCAGACACCCGACCAAGGTCCCAAGTCAAGCAGAACACGCCGAATCACCCGGCAACAATCCACTGGACCCCACCCCCACCCCCACCCCCACCCACCCCCGCTCCTATGTACAGCCAGCTGGTTCCACACTACAAAGACGCAGAGGACACTGGACCACCAGACCACGGTACTAAGTCCTGTTGCTCCCAGCCCAGAGGTAGGGGCTTCTGAGCCACCATCCCACTGCTCCTGGTCCAGAGCAAGGGGCTTCCCGGCCACCATTCCTCCCGCTGCTCCCAGCCAAGAGGAAAGGGCTTGTGGCCACCTTCTGTCACATTGCTCCTGGCCCAGAGGAAGGGGCTTCTGGGCCACCATCCAGCCCACTGCTCCCGGCCCAGAGGGAGGGGCTTCTGAGCTGCCATACCACTGCTCCTGGACCAGAGGAAGGGGCGTCCCAGCCACCATCCTTCCTGCTGCTCCCAGCCCACAGGGAAGGGCTTTTGGGCCACTATCCCTACCACTGTTCCCAGCCCCTGTCCCACCTCTCCCAGCTCAGAGGAGGTAATCCATACAGGCGCCAACAGCCGGCCCCGCCCCAGTCGAAATAAGAAAATACGTAAATATGTCTCAAAACCAGACTTCCAGATCACCTACAGCAACCCCAAAGGGAAATGAGAGGGAACACTGTGATACTCAACCACCTGGACCCACTGAACTGGCAACAAAAGGGGATCTGGAAAAAATGAAATCAGAAATAATTTCTCAGATAACAGGAGAAATTGTGCCCCTTTATTAATCAAGACATGATTAATAAATCCAGAGAGGAGCTCAGGAACATGAAGGAATCCCAACATAGGAAGCAAATGGAATCCATAAAACAGGTGCAAATAGATTTCCAGGACATGAAAAACTCCAATGAAAGTCTATACAGCAGAATGAGCCAATGTGAGGACAGAATTTCAGATATAGAAGATAAGATTGCAATTAGTGACCAGGAAAAGAAAAGTTGCTTCAAAATTATAAGGAAACATGAGAAATCAATCCAGCAACTGCTACATGATGCAAAGAAGCATAACATAAGACTGACTGGGCTCAATGAAGAAACAGGAGAGAGTGCAGATGACATAAAAAATCTCTTCACTGAAATAATGGCAGAAAACTTCCCAAGAAGGGGAAAAGAGCTTGACATACAGATAAGTGAGGCATATAGGACTCCAAATAGCCTTGATCAAAAAAAATCTACAGATAGGCATATAATTGTTAAGATTCCAGAAACTCAACAGAAGAACAAAATTCTACAAGCAGTCAGAGAAAAGAAACAGCATATACAAAGGAAAGCCCATCAGAATCACAGCAGACTTCTCAACACAAACCATCAAGGCAAGAAGAGCTTGGAGTGACATATTCCAAGCCCTAAAATAAAACAGCCTCCAACCCAGATTGATGTACTCTGCAAAACTACCTTTCAAAACTGATGGAGAAATGAGATACTTTCATGACAAAGAGCAACTTAGGAACTTTGTGAATACCAAACCAGCACTCCAAAGAATTTTACACAATATTATGGAAACAGACATTAAGGATCACAACCCCAGGAAGCAAAGCAGAATGAACCCATCTGGCATGACAAGAAATTAAATGTAAAGGGGATAACCCAACGAAAAGAAAAAGTCATGGCAATGACAAGTCAATACGTTTCAGTTATAATCATCAATGTTAATGGTCTCAACTCACCGATCAAAAGAAATAGACTGACAGAATGGGTCAAGAAGCAAAATCCAACAATATGCTGCATACAAGAAACACACTTAATTCAAAAGGAAACTCACAGACTGAAAGTTAAAGGGTGGAAAACAATAGTCCATGCGACAGGAACCTGAAAAAAAGCAGGAGTAGCTATCCTCTTGGCAGATCAAGTAGATTTCAAACCAACACTGATGAAGAGAGATGAAGACGGACACTACATCCTTGTAAAGGGAAGAATCCAATAGGAGGAGATGACAATCATAAATATCTATGCACCAAACACTAGTGCGCCCAGCTATATAAAAAAAATACTAATGGACATGAAAAGTCATATATGCACTAATACAATTCTAGTGGGGCACCTCAACACCCCATTGTCACAAAAAGATAGATCAACTAGACAAAAAATAAGCAATGAAATACTAGAACTCAATCGAACTCTTGAACAAATGAACTTAACAGATGTTTACAGAGTCTTCCACCCCAAAAAATCAGAATACACATTCTTCTCAGCTGCACATGGGTCATTCTCCAAAACAGACCACATAATCACACATAGAACATGTTTAAGTAAGTGCAAAGGGATTGAAGTTATCCCCTGTATATTATCAGACCATAGTGCAATGAAATTGGAGATCCATAGCAAAAGAAACTCAAAGAATTTCATAAACACGTGGAAATTGAACAATACACTTCTGAATAATGAATGGGTCACAGAGGAAATTAAAGAAGAAATCAGACAGTTCCTTCAATTAAATGACAATGACAATACAACATATCAGAATCTATGGGACACAATGAAAGCAATCTTATGAGGGAAATTCATAGCAGTGAATATTCATATTAGGAAAACAGAATGAGCCCAATTAAACAACCCAATGCTGCAACTCAAGCCTTTAGAAAAAGAACAGGACAACCCCAGAGCTCATACAAGGGAGGAAATTATAAAGATCAGAGGAGAAATCAATGCAATGGAGACTAAGAGAATGATACAAAAAAATCAATGAAGCCAAGAGTTGGTTCTTTGAAAGAATCAACAAAATTGACAAACCCTTAGCCAACTTTGTCAGAAAAAGGAAAGAAAAGGCCCAAATCCAAGCAATTAGGAATGAAAAGGTTGAAATTACAACAGACCCAGCAGAAATCCAGAGGATCATCAATACCTACTTCCAGAACCTATATGCCAATAAGATGGACAACACAGAAGAAATGGACAGATTCTTAGATACATATGAATTACCAAAGTTTAACGAAGAACTAAAATTTCTGAACAACCCAATATCAACCAATGAAATTGAAAATGTAATTAAAAACTTATCAACTAAGAAAAGCTCGGGCCCTGATGGCTTCACTGCTGAATTCTACAAGACATTTACAGAGGAACTACTGCCACTACTGTTTAAACTCTTCAATGAAATTGAAAGGGAAGCAATACTCCCAAATTCATTCCTGAAAGCAAGCATCACCTTGATCCCCAAACCAGAGAAAGACCCAACTGAAAAGGAGAACTATAGGCCAATCTCACTAATGAACATAGATGCAAAAATCCTTAATAAGATACTGGCAAACAGAATGCAGAAGATCATCAAGAAGATTATGCACCCTGATCAAGTGGGATTCATCCCAAGGATGCAGGGATGGTTCAACATATGCAAATCAATCAATGTAATACACTGTATCAATAGAGCCAAGGACAAAATCCATATGATTATCTCCATAGATGCAGAAAAAGCATTTGACAAAATCTAACATGCATTTATGATAAAAACCCTACAAAAAATTGGAATAGATGGTCTCTACCTCAAACTGATAGAAGCCATATATGAAAAGCCAACAGCCAATATCATACTAAATGGTCAAAAACTGAAATCCTTCACACGAAAATCAGGAACAAGATAAGGATGTCCACTATCACCACTCTTGTTCAATATAGTTCTGGAAACATTAGCCATGGCAATTGGACAAGAGAAAGAAATAAAAGGAATAAAGATAGGAAATGAAGAAGTCAAATTGTCATTATTTGCAGATGACATGATACTGTACATAGAAGACCCCAAGAACTCCACCAAAAGTCTTCTAGACTTAATAACCAAATTCAGTCAAGTAGCTGCTTACAAGATCAACACACAAAAATCAATAGCTTTCCTCTACACAAATGACAGACTCACTGAGAGAGAAATAGGGCAAATAATTCCTTTCACAATAGCATCCAAAAAACTGAAATACCTAGGAATGAACCTAACAAAAGAAATCAAAGACCTCTTCTCTGAAAACTATGGCACTCTGAAAAGAGAGATTGAAGATGATATCAGAAAATGGACAGACATCCCCTGCTCCTGGGTAGGAAGGATTAATATAGTGAAAATGGCCATACTTCCAAAGCTGCTATATAGATTTAATGCAATTCCAATTGAGATTCCCAGCAGCATATTTCATGGACCTTGAGAAAACAATCCAAAAATTCATTTGGAACAAGAAGAGACCCAGAATAGCAAAAGCAATTCTAGGCAACAGAGACATGGCAGGGGGTATCACAATCCCCAACCTGCAACTCTGCTACAGAGCTACTGTGATAAAAACAGCATGGTACTGGCAAAGAAACAGACTTGAGGACCAGTGAAACACATTAGAAGATGCAGAAACAATGCCAGACACACTCAGCCATCTCATCTTTGATAAAGGAGCCAAACACCCTCACTGGAAGAAAGATAGCCTCTTTAATAAATGGTGCTGGAAAAATTGGGCTTCAACTTGCCAAAGATTAAAACTAGACCTATATCTCTCACCATGCACTAAACTAAAATCAAAATGGATTAAAGATCTAAATATTAAAATAGAAACTCTGAACCAGTTAGAACAGAGGTTAGGTAGAACCCTTGAAGACATCGGTGTAGGAAAGGATTTTATGAACAAAACCTCAGTTGCCTCTGAACTAGCACAAACAATCCACAAGTGGGATCTCTTCTTATTAAAAGGCTTCTGCACAGCAAGAGAAACCACCAGCAGTGTGAAGAGACAACCTACAATGTGGGAAAACATCTTCACTTGCTCTTCCTCAGACAAAGGTCTACTATCTCAAATCCATAAAGAACTTAAAAAGATCAGACCTCCCAAATTTAAAGACCCAATCCAAAAGTAGGGATCTGAAATGAACAGACATTTCTCACACAAAGAAGTAGAAATAGCAAATAAATACATGAAAAAACATTCAACATCACTGGTCATTGGAGAGATGCAAATGAAAACAATGCTGAGATTCCACTTCACTCCAGAAAGAATGGCTGCTATCATGAAATCAACCAATAACAAATGCTGGTGGGGCTGTGGGGAAAGAGGAACCCTGCTCCACTGCTGGTGGGAGTGTAGACTGGTGCAACCACTATGGAAATCAGTATGGAGATATCTCAAAGAACTAGGACTGGAAGTCCAATTTGATCCCACTATTCCCCTGCTGGGGATCTTCCCCAAAGAATTAAAAGAATCATACCACAGTGATATATGTTCGCCCATGTTCATAGCAGTGCTGTTTGTGATACCTAAAACTTGGAAACAACACAAATGCCCATCAACTGGAGACTGGATAAAGAAAATGTGGGTTTTTTTTTTATAAAACGGAGTACTACTCAGCCATAAAAAATGAGAAATTAGAGACATTTATAGCTAAGTGGATGCACATTGAGGCAATACTCTTAAGTGAAATAAATACGACACACATGTATAAATACTGAATAGTTTCTCTGGTGTGAGAAACTGAAAGTGTAAATAAGGACTAAATGTATAATAGGTAATGTGAAATAGGAAGAAAAGGGGCAAAGGGGAAGGAAGTTGGAGGGGTAGGGGAAAGGATAAAAGGGAGTGGGATTAATATGAGAAAATGGAAAAATAGGAACACAATCTTTGTAAATAGGGAGGGATGGGCTTGAAGGGAGGGATGGGCAAGGGTGAAAAATAAGAATCAAGAGAGACTATGTAAAGGTGCAAATTTCCAACAATGAATGTCATTATATTGTATACCTAAAATGTACCAATGATTAGAATGAATAATCAATAATGCAAAATTAGAGGAAAAGGTCCAAAGGGTAGGGGTCGTGGGAGGGGCAGGGAAAAAGAAAGAAGGGAAAGGAAAAATGATGAGAAATGGAAAAAATGGAAATATAGTCTTTGCAAATAGGTAAGGGTGGAGGGGGTGAAGGGAGGGCTAGGAATGGGGAAAAAATAAGAACCAAGATGCATTATGTAAAGGTACAATTCCCAATGAGAAATGCAATTCTGTTGTATACCTACAATGTACCAATAAAAGAATTTAATAAAGTGTAAAAAAAATGATCTGACAAGCAAAACTTGAAGTTTAAAATAGTCAATGATTTGCAAATCTGGAATTTTAGAATTAGAGACTAAATTTTACCCTATTGGCTATTTTCTCCTATTTTGATACATTCACCTGTCTTTATCTTTTAATATAAGTTAATGAATTTTAGCTTTCCTTGTAATTTTTTCTGCTTATTCAGTAGAAAATTCTAGTTGCCCTTTTAACTCAAAAAAAATAAAGGGATGAGGCATGTATGTAAACTTAAATATGATAGACTGTGATGTGTTGGATACATGAGATGATTATAAGAGAAAAATAAAATTATTTAGAAAATACCACCACATAAACTTACTCAAAGTCATAAAGATTCTGAAAATAAGTACTTATCAGTAATTACCATCTTTTGAGGTACAAGTGGTTTGTTATTTCAAAGTTAAATATTGTCAACAAAATAACAATTTATAAAATTATGAAATATGGTAATTATTTTTTATCTTTTTGAGAAAGTAGAATGCAAAAATGTAGCCAGGAGAAAATAAGAAATTGCTATGATCTTAGTACCATCATTAACTGCCTAATATTTATTGAGTACTTATTTTTTATTGTTATATACTTCCAATATATGATAATTATGTTAGTTTTGGGTAATACATAAATAAAATGTCTTGATCATGTATTTTGTTTAATCTCTTTCAATAACTGTGAGTATAAACTATTATAAATCCCATTTGTTAATTAAGAAATAGGCACAAAACAAAAACAAATTGCACAAGATGTTACAATTAAATCATAAAAGGAATTTAAGCTCTAAGAATTCCTGTAATTAACAGTCATATTGTATCTTGCCCCAGCCTCGACCATTAACATTTTTGTATACTTCCTTTTAGGTTTCTCTATTCATACACATAAATATTTAAACAAATCACAATGTCATATATATGTAGGTAAATAGATAAAATTTTATTTTCTATTTACTTAGTGGTTATCCTGAAATCTCTGTGTTACTAAGTTTTTTTAATATAATTTTCAGTGTCTATATTCTATAATATGGCTAAACCACAACTTAGGTAATCATTCTTAGTAGGCATCTAGACAACTTCCTATTTTAGTTAATATTTATTCTCCTGAATCTATAGAACTTGCAGATAAATCTGTTTACTTCTCTTATATTTTTTGCAATTACTTTGCAACAAATATGTACATTTTCAAATTATCTTACATTTGTGAAATTATTACCAAATTGTCCTCTGGAATTGGTATGTCCCCCCATAGTGGTATGTAAGGTTATTTTCCTATAAATTCTTGTCACCATTGTCAAAGGCTTAACTCTTTTCAATTTGGTACATACAGAGAATTTATGATTCTGATTTAAAATTTTTTTGAGAATGGCATTTTTATAGACTAATAAAAATAAGCTAATTCAGATCTTATTTTGTGAATTTCTCTTTTTATCTGTTTTTCCTCCATTTTCCAATGCACTGTGCATTCTTTCTTTAGAACAATATACCACAAAGGGTGAACTTTATCATGTTATTTTTTAAAGAATAAAGTTAACCAACATAGCAGATGATCTCAAGGCAAAATGCAGATTATTACAGAAGAACCTAACTGTACTACAAAAGTATAAACCTATTTAAGGGGGTGGAAAACAGGAGCTGATCTAAGTAGTTCTAGAGAATGGTGTTTCCTAGGAATATTGCAAGGTTAAAGATAAAATGCACTGTATATAAACAATGTATGAGTAAGTAATTCTGAATTACTTCTTATGCAGTGGAGAAATGAATAAGTACATAAATTGTAGCCAGTGGATGCAGTCCTTCACAATATCAAACAAAGAAGTTACAAAAAAGCAAAGGGAAGGGCTAGAATGAACCCTTTGGTGTTGAATTAGACAGACATGTAAGTATGAACTGTGCTTAGATTAATATATGGACATAAAGGCACAAATGGTGAGTTTATGTACATAGATATATTTCTTAGCTAAGGAAATTGAGCTCAGTTGAGTGGGATCTAAACAGTAAGTACAAGAACGACCAGCAGATTTCTGTTTTTAAGTATCTTTTGCCAATAAGTGGTTGTAGGGCTTCTTAGGAAAATGGCTATTTCTAGGACTGGGGCAAGGAAAAAATAACATGGGGATGGATCATCTTGAAGTTTCAGAAAATGACAGAGCTTAAAGGAACAAAGCAATAAAGTGTCTCAAAAGGGCATGGGGCCACCATGGAATCCTCTATCTCCCAATGACCAAACCCAGAATAATCTGAACAATTCAATAAAAAATGATGGTATTCTCTACAACTCTTAGAGTAAAGAAAATGTGTCCCTATTTATTTTAATAACTGACTAAAATGCAGAAGAGATGGAACTTTCTTAAAGATGAATCCAAAATAATAATTGTACCAAAATGAGAATAGAAAATCATCACTGGAACACCATAATAAAAATTGCTGCTGGAAAAGTTCATGCATAAATGCTGAAAGTAGTGGGCAAAACTTAAAGGAGAAACAGGATATCTGGTTATCTATAGCATACCTTCCCACAGTATTTATTAATTACTCTGGTAGCTTCAACCTATGTCAGGATCTTTGATCTGCCTTCCTCCAGCAGGTGCAGGTTAATTCAAGTGTCCTTGAAGGTGGGCTGAAGTTACTCGTAAAACTTACAACTGACACAGTTTGGAAAGCGGAAAAGTTGAGTAACTTCATAGTAAGAACCTGGCAGACATCACCCTAACCCAATGATCAAGGTTAAAACCACTAGTGATGATGTTGATATCATTTAAACCTCAATATGAAGCCAAGGAAAGCAATACCCTTGGGTCTGTGGTATTTTCCCCCAAATCAATAATTTATGGGTAAATGTAAAATTAGAAACAAAAAACAGTTTGCAAAACACCTAACCAACACTCTTGAAAAATGGCAATGTCATAAAAACAAGGAAAGACTGAGGAACTGTTGTAGATTTGGAGACACTAAAGAGATATCACAACTGAATGCAACATGGCATCTGACTTTGGATACTGAAACACTAAAAAAAAAGGAAAAAATAAATGAAATCTGAATATGCTTTAGTGTACAGTATTATACCAATTTTAACATTTTAGTTTTGAAAAAACTATTATGGTTATGTAAGATGTGTGCATAAGAGAAGATGAGGGAAGGGCATCAAGAAACTCTGTTAACTGTATGACTGACAATTTTTGAAAATAAAAGAAAAAAATTCAGAATTTATACTGGAAGCATTGCCTATTACTAAGCACCAGAAAAATCACTTCATATAGCTGATCTAAACTTTTGTCGTATAATATGTTAATTTTAAACTTTTAAATATAGTTTATAAAATGACTGATCACAAAGACCAGGGGAAGTCACTAGTATATACTGAGTAGTAAAATATCCAAAATCAGTAAGCTAGTCCCCTCAAGTGAGATAGAAACATACTTCTCCTCAATTTGAAAACAAACATCTGTGTTTCCATGAAATGAATATGCATGACTAGCTAAATTGTAATTTGCCCAACCTCTGGCTTTTGCCAACCCCTGAATGAATGCACTGCTTCCTTATCCAAGAGAATAATGAGTAATTAGCAAAGAAACAACTTACAGCACAAAAAATCTTTGGAAAATCAAAAGCCAAATTCAAGTCCAAAAACACAAGAGCAGTGACAGAGTTATAGAGTCTAAGGAGTTGATTACATGCTTATAATTTTTCTAAGCAGGAGGTCTCAGTCTTTAGCATATAGATTCTAGTTGGAATTCAAATGGGGGAAGTTAAACTGTGAACTGGAAATGCAAAAATGTATGAAATATGTCCATTATAGTAAATATGTGAATTATCATGTCTTGTTTAAGACAACACATTCATATATATATTCTAGCCTTGAAAACAACATCTAGAAATTGGCAAAGTCATGAATAACACTGAAGTACGAGAACTTTTCAAAACAAATTTCAATGACAGAGGCAATTTGTCTGATTTTACCTTCAAAATAACCTAGAATAGCTGCTGTTGTGTCTATAAGCAAAATGAAGTTTAGCAAAGTCTAGTTCCTCTTTACTCAACACTTTTTTGTTAGCCTAAGAAATATTCTTCTCCCTCTGTATGCCTGAGATAATCAAGAAAACCAAAAATAACTTTAAACAATTTAGAGTTTGCTATGTCTTCTTCAAAATTGGTTGGCATTTTTCCTTAGTCAAAAAAATAATAATAATCACAGGCAATTTTGTAAGGCATAATGCTAGTAAATGTGGGACATGCAAAGAAAAATAAAATGTACTATCAAATTATAAAGAATCTTTGGCTTGGACCAGGGATGTAGCTCAGCGCAAGGTCCCGAGTTTGATCCCCAGTACCAAAAAAAGAGAATCTTTGGCTCTTTTGGGTGAAGTTAAAAATACAAACGGATAAATATTAATCAAGTTTTAAAACATTTTTGAGACCACAATATGATAAATCTCCTAAGAAGAGATCAACTCAAGATTTATCAAATAAATTGCACAGGTGTGGAGTAGAGAACATAGAAATAGAATGTATTTGGTCACTATCCTGGCACAGAGAGAGATAGCCAGACTGTTTCATTTAGCCTCATTATTTAGCCTTTGTCAGAGGCACTGGCACTGAAGAGTGCAGGAGTGGCAGGTTTCTGCGTCCTCTACCACTTCTCGCTGTCTTAGCTCCACACTTCATTACACTGACCAACTAGAGCAGTTTGTAGAGTGTATGCTAGCAACTCACAAGTAAATAAATACAGATAAAGTATGCTAGGTTGTATCCTCTTCTATAGTGTTTGGCAGGATCTTTTGGACCTTATCTGGAATTAACTGATTAAATATATGTTATTATTTGTATTATTTGTATTTGTAATATATTTGTCATTATATAGTGACTCATTTCTATGATGTTTCATCAATGTCTCTATAATCTAAAGTCAGTTAAATAAAAGCTTAAAAATCAGTCAATCACTCACTTGCTGGTCATTCCCTCCAGATGGTTTCAGACACATACCACTAAAGTTTTGGCCACTGGAAGAGAGGTTGTCCTCAAAAGACAGCATACTGAGAACAACTCAGGGTACAAATTGGCTTCAGATCTCCTTGTGGTCAGGAAGTAACAGCTGGCTACTTTTAAAAGCGGGCGTACTCAGGATGGTAGTGAGAAAGAACTTCAGTGAAGCTTCTACTTGTTCTCATGTCTTCATGGTCCATCTCCTTCCCTTCTTTTCCAGCCCAAAGACTATCACTCCAGGAAAAGGAAAAATCTTATTTCTAATGTATACTCATTTCTCTCTGTTTTACCCCTACGCCACCAGTATTTATAGCTGTGTGCTAAGAACTTGTACTTTACATTCTGTGGGTCTATGATAACTGACATCTGGAAAAGCACTTAGAGGCTTCTAACTCTTTGAGCATGGTGTGGAAGTGGGGAGTGTTTAGAAGTACAAATGAGAAAAAGAATTAAAACCAAGAGGGAGGACATCACATTTAATCATTACTTGGAAATATCCCACCACAAACAAAGCCATAATTCCTGTTAAAGTGCAGTGGAGTAATCCAGGCTGAGTAACCAGGGATGATTTCATATAGGAAGCCAACTTGGAGAGAGAAGTGAAAAAAAAAGGGAAGAAATTTGATAACTATGTAAAGAGAAAGAACATTCTGTAGTGCATCCAAAATGTCTGGAAAACTAGGACAAATGCATAATTTATATTACATAATACATAAGTTCAATAGCATTACACGATATATTCCATGTGTCACCACTCATTAGCAATGTGTATAATTTATCATTGTTCTGGGGAGAACTGCATCAATGGGGTAGGTTTGTACATTTCCATTAGCTCCTAATGTGCACCTACAATTGTATCTCCTCATTAAGTGAATCTGGGCCTATAGCATTACTGTGTCATCTGAGTCTTTATTCAGATCTGGCAAGCCAGCAGCTCTCTCCACATGGCCACCTTATCCAAACCAGTTCTGGGAATTATTGTACAAAGAGCCCTGCATCACTATATATACAGGATAGTATATTAATCTGTTAAAGTCACTCACAGAGACCTTTGCCTAGCCTAGATCATTAAATAAAGACATAAAGTAATCACTTAACATGGTCAAATGTACCAAAAATTGCCTATGCTTTAGACCTATAGTCACAATAAATTAGGAGAATGGTATGAGCTAAATTACTGAGATGAACATTTGAAGGGAGGAACAATGAGTTGTCAAGGTTTGAATTTCAAGATTTTGGATTAGACTGAAAAATACAGTCATATCTGATAGCAACAGGAAGCTATTGACAATTTCTGAGCAAGGGAGCAAGATTTTTAAAAAGCTGTCTTTTGGAAGTGGGGTAACATCAGAAAATAGGGAGAGAAAATAGCCTGCTATTATGACAGTGGAAATACCATGGACCAGGACCACGTGGAGGCAATAGAATTGAAAGGTTTCAGAGCTTTTGAAGGACAAGAAGAGTCAAAGTGCAGGGGCTGACTGGATTGTTTGAAAGAGGAGAGGGAAGGCAGCTCGCAGGTATTGAGCCTGAAAAAACAATGGTGCTGTTCTCAGGAAAAAGCAAGTGGGGTGAAGATGTTTTGAGCATAATTGGTTCAGACATAAAACAGATGATCAATACTTTTGGCCTATCCAAATTGGTGCTCAGCACTCCATCAAGGGGGACGTTCACTCAGTAACTCAAAATATGGCCTTTATGCTCAGGAAACAAGCAAGAGCACCTTTGAAATTTCCCCATTAAATATTTCTGACAATACTGACTAGAAATTTACATTACGTGTCAACAGCCAACATTTCAATTTAGGAAATTTCTTCATTGACTTACTACTATTCTACCAGAACAAAGAAAATTACTGAAAACCCTCTTGAGACGTTTTTTTTTATTTTCCTGTGAAGCCAATGAGCCTCTATAAACGAACAATTCCAAAAAGTGTTAGTAATCTGTTCAAGAAGTTTCTTAAAGTAAAAAAAAAGATACTAGCCATTATTAAGTTTTTGCTCTGGGATATGCAATACCTGTGGTATTTGACAGTGTGTTGCTTTGTCATAACAGCCTTACACTTGTGAAGTGATTTGTCTTGAAATTGTGTTAGTCTATGGAGAGTTTCGAGAGATATTTCCACTTAGCTTTTAAGCAAAGTGATAGCAGACAAGTGAACTTGAAAAAATCAGAAAATATGAAATATCAGAAACAAAAATAAAGTATTACAAATATCAAATATTCTCAGTATCAACACAGGAAGTAGAAAATTTCCATCTTTTACTTCTCAATAAAATTCCAGTCAAATCAAATCTAAATTGAGACACTTAGAATGATTAATAATTAATGTCCCTTTCTGGGACTTTAGCTCCCAAAGTGTAATTGATAAGTTTGAAATGGGATGGAGTTCAAAAGTGTTCAAATACCCTATAAATACTAATGATTTCATAGTATGCAAGCCTGCATTGAATTTACTATTTCATAAAACCTTCCAAAAGTAGGTATGTCATGTTTCATAGATGCAATCAAAAGTAACAGCAACTACTGAAAACATTTTAGATACAGCTATTATTTGGGGGAAATTTTTAATATATTTTTTAGTTCATCTACTATCCAACTTGGACTGGCATGCAGCCAGATGAATAAATGTAAGATCACTGAGTCTTCCAAGATCTCAAGATCAGATGTGATAACAAAATTTGTGCTAGATGAGCTGTAGCCTTGGAACAACCAGATCCAACACGGCCTGCCCTTTTAAGTTCTTTTCATTCCTATCAGAATTGCCCCAAAATGAATAGCTTCCAAGGGAGAGGGGGTAAGCCATGTTTTCTAAGTCCTATTTCAGTGTCAAACAAGAAATGCTATATACGGCCTTCAAAAAAATGTTGAAGTTTGAGTTTGGAGAGAAAGTACAAACAATAAATAAATACCGCCAAGTTTATAATTATTTTCTTCACTTTCAGGTTACTCCTTTATTTTTTAAAATAAAGAATAGTCACAATAAAAAGAGATGGGATTTATACAGTGATTTAGTTCACCAACATCCTGGCCCCAACATTCCTATCACCTGACACAAGTGTCCTGGGGCTGGTCCAGCCATGATTCCTATTTTCCAAGGAAACTTTTACTGCTGGTTTCAGTGTAACAAGTACTACACATGCCAGTGTGTTCCCAAAATATTTAGAGGCAATGCAGTATGATTCAGCTATTGAACTTCTCAAGGACAGGATAAACAATGAGAATGAGAGAGAGAGAGAGAATAAAGAGACCATATTTTCTCTTCTTAATTGCCATGTCAACCAATTAAAGCTTTTTAATTTTATAAAAATTCAGATTTAACAGCTTACATCAATACACAATAGATGGATATGTGCTGCACAACTTTAAAGGATTTAGAGAAAACTGTGAAAAAAAAGTGGTTCAGCAAATTGTTTGTTTTTCTCGTTCTGTACTTTTTTATTTTTTTAAGTCCATGTAGAAAATATTTACTCCCACCTGTCTTATCAGGCAGGATGATAAACTTCCTGAATCTGCCACAAATTAGAAGCAACTGTGATTGAAATTGACATGAAGAACCACTCTAATCAAATAATAATCGCTCTGAATCATTTGTAGGAAAATCCACAAAGTGATTTAGATTAAATGTCATGGCTCAATCTCTGCTCTTTCTGAAGGGGGAAGTCAGTCCCAACCAATCCCAGAGACAGGGCCAAGAAGCCAGCCTACAATTACTTCTACTTTCTGGCCCACAACATCGGCCAGGGAACTTGAACACTGTAGTAGACACTTGGATCACATTCTTAGAACCATGGATAATGAGGGGATGCTTTACCTGGGAACATTTTATTCCATCATTCAGTTATTGTTATTTGAATGGTTCACACAAGAGGAAATATTTCTTTTTGGTTTCTTTCTCTAAAACATCTCTCATCTGATTCTGTTGGTTTTTTTTCTTGTAGTGCTGAGGATTGAACACAGGGATTTCACGCTGAGCTACATCTGTATTAGCCCCTTCCCCCTTTTTATTTTAAACTTTGAGACAAGGTCCCACAAAGTCACTAAGTTGCCCAGGTATCACATTTTGGTATCATACCTGATCTTGAGATCCTGGAAGACCCAGTGATCTTATATTTATTTGGCTGGGTGCATACCAGTCCAAGTTGGATAGTAGATGAACTTAAAAAAAAAAGGATAAAAAAAATTCCCCCAACTCTACCTACAATGTTTTGCTATTACTTTTGGTTAAACTCGTGACCCTTTTGCCTCAGCCTCCCAGAGTACTGGTATTACAGCAAGTGTCATCATTCTGGATTTAAATTTCTATGATTCACAGCAAAATTATTTTTCAGTATTTAATTTTTTAAAAGGACTGTAGTGATTTTGCTTTTGTTGTGAGTAACCTCTCTCTACTATAAAGCATGTTGCCTACTGGTGTCCAAATATGTTCCCAATGTTTTATATACAAAGAGTGATTGAAAAATAGGGTGAAGGTTCAAATTTGAAAAATTATAGCAAAGACACATTGCCATTACTCCTCCTCAAAATCCTCTCCTTTGCTTTATCTCAGTGTTCATACCACCTTCTGAAGCAGTTCTGGAAGTCCTCTCTTGTGAGTGACTTTAGAAAGTATGATAAAAACAAAATGATATATGCAGCTGCCAAGTGCCATCTAACAGAAAGGCAGGCTTGGAAAACACCACAGTGTGACCTCACCTACCTTATTCACTGGATCTGGCAGCCACAGACTTTTGGCTCTTCCCCAAAGTGAAAAAGACCATGAAAGGGAAACAATATGAATCAGTTCAGGACATCAAGACAGCCACAGTAGTGCAACTAAAGAGATCCATAAAAGAGGATGTCCAGATATGCTTCAGAAAGTGGCAAGGATGCTAGATTGTGTTTGAAGCAAGTGAGAGTATTTTAAGGGGGATTAATGGCAATGTGTCTTTTACTACAATAAATTTTTAAAATTCAAAAACACTTCTCAACATTAGAAAGTATGAATTAAGTGACTATTTTGTGAGGGGGCTGTGGAAAGTAACACAGACACTTTCACCAAAGGATAATCAATCAACAAGTGAGAACATACTTATGACCTCAGTGATGATACACTACAAAACGTATTTCCTTTTATTTCAAACCCTAGAATGAGTTTGTTATAAACTTAACTGAAATGATATGGATTTTTAACTTTATAAAATGTGAGGTTAGTATCTAAATTGCTTGACATTCACACTAAATCATTCAAACAAAAAAGCTTGAATAGCTTTGATTGTTGCAATTAGTGATGAAAGTTTAAGAAAAAGATTATTGCATTTTTTAAATCTATAATGAAGATGGAAAAAAATAAATCCTTTCATGAATGACTTTGATATATATTGTACCAATTAAATTTCTCATTCTGTCTTGTACACCTCTATTCCCAAGCCCCTTTGCCTTTTTTGTTGATAAATAATATCTGTTCTTCCATATCCATACAGATTCTAATTATCGGACTTAACTTCTCAATGATTTTAGAATTGACATTCTCTGTGTAGATATGCTGGTGGTGTATATTGTGTATCTGTCAATCATACACACATGAACACATACACAGAATTCTATTGACATATACATGCAATTCAATTTATCCCCTACCCTATACATAATTTTATTTTTACACTCACAGTTTTATTTATACACACTTACCAACATACACAATTTTACCTGTCCTTTCTTTTCTATTAGGTTTTAAATTCCTGAACACTGAGGAGGTAGAACTCTACTAATTATTTCAATTATCTTAGGCCATTAACATGCTGCTTTCTCATTTTATTAATCTAGAGACTATTCAGTTTATGATGGTGTTACATCCCTACAAAACTCATTGCAAATGAAAAATGCTATACATCTAAATTACATTTACTAAGACTAACTTACTAAACATCATAGCTTAGCAACACAGTACTCTGCAGAGTATGGGTTATTTATCCTTGTGCTCCTGTAGGAGACTGGGAGCTGTGGCTTGCTGCTGGTGCTGCTGGAGCTGCCCAGCATCAAGAACCAGCATCGCACTGCACTGTCACTAGCCTGGGAAAAGACCAGAATTCCAAATGCAAAGCACAGTTTCTACTAAATGCATATTGCTCTCACAGCATCATAAAGTCAAAAAATCCTAAGCCAACCCTTCATAAGTTGGGGATGATCTGTAAAGTTCTTTAGAGTGCTGATCATTTAATACAGTAAGCCAACTAATTCATAGGAAGAATGATAGTTTTCAGTAATTGAAAAACCAGAAACATCTTTCCGTAAACTATATCTAAAAACTAAAGTTAAAATGGTAGAGAAAACGAAGTGTGTAAATTTAACAGTTGCATGCAACAATCTTCAACCCAGATTTTTAAACCATATGAAAAACCATTGCTAATAACTTATTTAAGCTCCAGAAATCTATACTAATGATTATGCCTTCAATAATATGAGATCTTAGAAATTTATATTCTGATGAATATTTGTTAGAAATACTATTAGAAATATAGTGCAATTTGTTGAAAATCATAGTTCAACTCATTTTATTTGCTTTTCAACAATTAACAGATTATCATTTATGTAAAAACATTGTCACAATTTTCTAATATGACAATTTGCACAGCATACTTCCCATGAATTCAAAAGTATTTGCATAAAAAAGAATTTTATAATGAATCTGAGCAAATTAGCTCACAGAAAGCATGCGGTAGTGATTTAAGTCTACAAGAAAAATGGCAAAATTGTTTGGTCATCCTTGGCGAAGCTGATGCTATAAAAATTGCTCTCTGAAGATTCTGCTTCCTGGCATCAGCCAAATCCCAACATTCAGCATTCTAATGTAATCAAGGTTATTCTAGTCAGTCATTCGCTTTGCAAATGGGAGAGAGACCCATCACCAACCACCTGCAGGGAAGGTAACAACCACATCTTCTGTACAGGAACACACAGTTGCCTCAAGGAAAAGCTAAGTTTTATTCATACATGATGAAGTTGAACTTTCTTTCTTTCATTCAACAAACATTTATTCAGAGCTTAATTTGTGCTAATCATGCAGTGAAACATTGAGAATACAGGGAAGAAGGCATACACACACACACACACACACACACACACACACACATATATATATATTCATTCCTTGCCTTTCATAAAGTGCTACAGGAGGAGGCTGAACATTAAAGAAACTCACCCAACTAATTATATAAAACTAAGGTCAAAGCTAGGTGCAGAAGTAGAAAGTGAGGCTCTCTCTACTGATCTTCCTCTTCAGAAGCACAAATATTGTCATTTGGATTTTGGCTTTTGTTATGTACTTGCTCTGTGACCTTGGCAAATTATTTGACTCCTCTTAGTTCACTCTTTCTCAACTCTACAGTAGGAATTAATTCCTGTATAAGGAAGTGACACTGCTCTTCAGGCGAGGTCAGATAAAGTCCAGGAGCTCACACCTATCTATCTCCCTTGGACACCTCCTCTCGGGACATGCTCTCTCAGAAGGTATCCTTATGCTGACAGAAGCCCAATCAGGAAGAAACTGCCTCAAGATCCCTGATGGATGATTCCAGCTCATTTACCCCTCATGAGAGTGAAGAAGCCATTTTGGTAGCAGGTAGCCCAGCTCTGACTGTTTTGTCCCAAGTATTGTACTTCTCAGCTGTTCAAAACTCTCCAGCCAAGAGTCCAGACTTGCAATGGACAAGCTAAGTCCATTCAGAATCTCCGCAGTCCCTAATTTTACAAGTTATGGGGATAACTGCCTCACTTTTTTGCTATTAAGTTTTGGATTGGTGTGTTGTGTTGCAATAAAAAATGAGAATTCTCTCCACTCATACTAGCCACTGTCACAATAAAAATCAAGTGGGTAGTACTGCATCTTAAGTGTCATAGGCACTAAGGGAGATTTTTTCATTATATGGCTTTTCAGAAATTCATAATGTGCCACACACTAAATACCATACTTTATGGTCTCTTAAGCATTCAACTGACATTCTACAACTTCCAGGACATTCCCACAACGTAATTCTGAACTAAATTTAGGAAATCTAATACTACGAATATTTATTTTTAAAAATTATCTAAGTACAATAATGCAATGCCTATTCTACCACACATCATTCTTTAAAGCCACTGAAGTAACCCTCTAATTCACACCAGGACTTTCCACTGACACTGTATTGTTCTCCTTGGTCATTTGGTTACTTCAGGGATGAAGTCAGGCAAGCTGATTTGTCATGCTGGAAATTACTAAGGATAGAAATTGATATGCTATCAAAAAATCCACAAATAACTGAAGAGTTAGCAGCAGCTTATGACGAATCCTTTCAGAGCTCTGAGAAATGCACACACTCACATTTGAAATAATGCTGAACTTCAATTCTAACTGTTGGAGGATAACACTGTGTTGCCCCTATTTATATTTAGGTCCATATCCACCTGAAACAAGAGATAGATGCATACGCCATGTCAGCTTTTCCCTTCTCAGAACAGCCTCTCCATCATGCAGGCTACAAGAATATTGATCAGCCCTTCAAGATGAACTGTCCACCATGTCTTTTATCAGAGGAATATTATCAAATTATCCAAAGCAGATCCATAGAAGGAAAACTTACTTTTGCCAAAAATAAACCTGAATCTTCATATAGCAAGAAATGAAGGCTATGTTTAGGTATTTATAGTTGTTCATTCTTGAATTTGTAATTTAGAAAAGAATAAGGAAGAGACATGATGAATTCAAAGAATTTGCCCTGAATTTTCTTCACATACAGCAAAACACAGGACTGTATACAATCATAAATATAATGAAAGAAATTGAAAAATTTTATAGATAGATTTCTATTCTAAAAGTGAGCAGTATCACGCTTTTTTTAAAGAATGCTGTCTTTAAAAATGTTTCATCTTAAATTTGATAGGGATGCTAAAACAGATTCATCAGCTTAGATTTTAACAAACATTGAGTGCTATGATGATTTTTTTTTTGGACAGGTGTATTTCTGGTTATCACCCTCCATAAGTTACCACTTCTTGTACTGGTGAAAATTTAATGGCATTTATGTAAATTGAAATGACTCCTTTTAACTGATCCATTAGGAGTGCCTTCAACACTCTGCATCTGCAACCTAACAATATACAAGCAAAATGTACTTGTTTAGATGAACCGGTAATATCTTCTGGAGTCCCAGTAAAAATGAAAATGTCAGCCTCTAGTTCAAACATTATGAATTTCAAGAGGATGAGGTTGGAGAATTAAACATAGCCTGGGATCTTCCTAAGCTCACAGCCGCATGCACTCCACAGTTCATGCAGATATCAAGCCAGCCTTGGCAATGGACAAGCCATGTCCATTCAGAATCTCCACAGTCCCCAATTTTAGATGTTATGAGCATAACTGTTGCATTTTTTTTCTGGCTGCAAAATATTTAGAGAACACTTCAGTGACCAAATGAGTGAAGAGAAAAATACAATGTCATTACAAAGTCCTAGTGTGTATCTGCAAGTACCTCAGTGTTTTTAAAATGGAACCCCTCTTGCCAAGAAAACTTTAATTCATAGAATCAAAAGCTCCTCAATAAATTTACTATTCAAGATTTTAAGGATCTTAAAAGGGTTTAAGAATCTACCAAACACCTCTGCAAATGGGTTTCCACCCCATTTGCTGTTATGGCTTATATCTAGATGTGCTCCCAAAGCCTCATGTGCTCATAGGTGGGGCTTTTGGGAGGTGGCTGCATCATGAATGTGATACCGGATTAGTCCACTGAGAGGTTTATAGCTGAGTGTGATGTTGGGAGGTAAAGCCTGGTGGGAATGGGTGGGTCACTGAGAGTGTGGTCTGGAAGTATATATATATCCTTCCACTCCGGTGATCTCTCTATTCCTTCCAGCCTAGCCATGAACCGCTTCTCCTCTGTGATGCCTCTCTGCTATACCATCCTGCCTTGGAGCCAGCCAATTATGCATAGAAACTTCTACATTACCAAGCTTCATTACATGCAGCCTCTTCCCCAAGCCCTTCCCTCACTCACTCCTCTCCTTGAAAATCTGAGTAACTCCATATTTGTAGAAATTTCTGTTTCTTCTCCTTGGACATCGCTCTCTCAACTTCAATACTATTGACGTTTTGGATGAAATAATTCTTTGTTGTGGAAGGCTGTCCTGGGCTTTGTCCTGGGTCAGCAGTCCTAGCTTCTCCTCACTAGAAGTCACTTTCACAGAGAACAAATGCTTTCTACCTGCTTCTGCACATGGTGAAGTGATGTGGCACAGCCATTTAGAGACAGGTTGGGGATCTGACACACACCATATTCAGTTCCATTTTTGTCACTTAGATGTTGCAAGGATGTGGGAAATTCAAATAGCTTCTTTAAAGTTCACTCTCCTATGTCAATTACAGTCTGGAGATTCATTTCACAGGACTTTGGCCAAGACTAAATGGATAATGGTGATAAAGTGTTTAGCTCAGTACTTGGCATATATGAACATCCAATAAGTGTTATTTAAAAACTGCAGTTGAAATGCAACCTAACTCAAATCAATAAAATGAGAATCAGGAATTCAGAGAAGAAAGATGAGAATGATGCATTTTCAAATCTAAACACTTCTGTGTCCCTCCATTTGGATGCAGAGTCTAGGATGCGACAAATTGTTGCCTCAGAATTTCAAAGAATTGCCTTGAAAGCTAAATTTTATGGTTGTTTTTAAGCATATATTTTGCTTATTCTTTTGAAGAGAAATTGGAGAGGAAGAGTACAGGTCATTATTTATTTCCCTGGTACTGAAGATTGAACCCAAGACCTTTGCACTGAGCTACCTCTCAAATCTGTTTTGTTTATTTGGTTTAGTTTTTGTTTTTTGAGACAGTCTTACTAAGTAGCTAATTTGCTCAGGCTTGGCTCAAAGTTGCTATTGTCCTCCCTCAGCTTCCCAGAGTGCTGGAATTACAGGTATGCACCACCATACCTGGCTTGCTCATTAAACTTCATACCAATATGCTGAATTTTCCCCAAGTTAAAAAATCATTTGATACTCTTTTACTTAATAAAAAAGAGTACATAGCCACTGCACTTTGGGGAAATAAATCCAACACAAAGATGCCTAAGGTGCAGAGCGTGACTTCCTGTGAACCCCAGTTTTAGGTGAGGTGAGTGTATAAGGCCCCAATTATATTACAAAGTAAGTGGTATGATAAATTATTAAAGGAACCCATGAGAGCAAAGATAAAAAACTACTAACATTAAAAGAAATTACCATTTATTTAGGATTATTGGCTGCTAAGCATTGGGCTAAATTGCTAGTATGTCTTATCTTATTTAACTAACACTGTCTGGGATGCTAAAATAGGCTGTGTTAGCAAATCTACAGAAGCTGGCATTGGCTATTGAAAAATGATACGTATGTATGGTATCAGACAGAGACAGAATGGGGAAGTGCATTTCAGAAAAAAGAAATGACATTTGTGCAACAGGCTTTAAATCATGAGGCATGTGTGAATAAGTTTAACAGGTTAGTGTAGCTGAAGCATAGGTATTATTTCTCATTTGAGAAGACAGAAGTGAAAATCAAGAGTCACATTGACCAAGACTGTAAAAATGTCTCTTATTTCAGGCTGTAAGTTTTATTTCTTAGAAAAACAAACAATTGTGTTGAGCCCAGCATGACACAGTAAAGTCTATTCTCACAAAAGTGATCCCAGTGGCACAGTGTGAATCTGAATTGATGTGCAAGGGGATTTTGATAGCCAATACATCTTAGCAAATGTGGGAGAAGGAAGTGTTTTAGACTGATCATGGTCTTCTACTCCAGGGGGAATGGATAGAATATAACAACAATTACTTAAATAAGGAACCCACACCAAAAATTACTTTTGTGAGTAGAAAGCTGTTAAGCTTGACAGGTACTGTAAATACACTGCTGGATTTGGTGTTGGGGTGGGGAGGAGTAAGAACTAAAATAACAATATGAAAACTAATTGAAATGATAATGATTAGTTAGAAAGGTAAGAATGGAGGAAAAAATAAGTTGTTCATAGGTTTTGAATTTCAATTTCAACTTCAACACCTTACTAAAACACATCTTCTTACTAGTTATATCTATAGCTACAAAGATTACAAACTTTTCAACCAGTACAATTCAATAGTTTTCCTTTTTATAATGCTGAGGATGACATGATGGTAAGGCATATGATATTCTCATGACATGAAGACCTACCAATGACAAAATTCTAATTCTCTGGTATGAAATTTTCATAGATTTAATGCAATACAATTAGAAACTCCAAATAAAATTAGTTTGGGATGCTTATTAATGATTCCTGGCAAGAATAATTAGATGAGAATAACCAACATATTGTAAAAGTAGACATATTAGAAACTATAATTACTGAAGTGTAGCACTGGACATAAAAATGGCCAAACACTGCCAGAATCAGATAGAAAAATCCAGAAATAAATAACAAACATGTTAGAAGAAGTATATCAAATACATTGGAAAATAAAACTGTTAGGAAAAATCACATTAGATTCTTTCTAACATACCAAAAGAAAAAACATACTTTCATAACAGCAACTCCAATAGCTATGAGTACATAAAAGCCACCTTTTTCTGTATGTTGACTAAACACATAAACACATTAAGAAGCACATAATTAACTAGAGAAATATAAATAATGTGCATAACCTACAAAGCATTAATGACTTTAATGTACAAAGTTCCCTTGTGATCAGTTAAAAAAGAGAAATTCTATTGAAAGAAATGGAGCAGGAGAAATATACAATTTATAAAAGAAAAAATTAAAATGAGCAATAAATATTTCTAAACTTGTGAGTCTTACTAGCAATCAATTATGCAAATGAAAGCAGTAATGGGTAATTTTCTTACTCAGCTGGCAAATATGGATGCATATATTTAGTTTTATTTCTCAGTGTAGGCAGAGTACACACATACTGATTTCCCTCCAGGGGCACAATCCTGAAGCATTTCTCTAGTTTCACTTTGACTTTCACTAACAGAAGTACAAAATTCAACAGCACAGGTATTCTGTGTGTGTATATTAATGTCATTTGTTTTTCCATTTGTTTATACGTTTCATTTAAAAATATCTATTATTCCTAAATACAGTTGACTTTATTTACTGCATAAACTATTAAAAACATTCAAATGTCCTCCCCCAAAATATCTTTGTAATCTCCAATACCTTGAGGCAAATTAATGCTGACATTGATTATATAATCATATGACGGTTCCCCTAAAATGGGACCATAAATAACACTAAGTTATATTCTCCCTCATTATTTAATGCAAACATAAATACATAGATATATGTTGTCACATTGCTTTAATTCTGGATATACTTTGTCTTATAGATAGTAAATTGTTTAAAGACTTCTTTCTTCATTTGGATGTTAATTATCTTTCCCACTCTTAACAAGGCTAGCTAAATCTATTAAATACCTCTGCAAATTTTCTAAGTTTTAAAAAATTCTGAACAAGATTGTTTTGTCAAAGACTTTTTGAAGATTTTGATAGGTAATGTATATAGCTATGAAAATGGTGGCGTATTTTATACTTCTTCATGCTTACTTCTCAGTCATTAAAATACTATTAAAACACATGTTAAAATTCCAGCTTCTAAAGATTTTATATTACATTATCCATTAATGTATATTTCTTTAAGAAGAGATAAAGTTTTATGCATATTTATGAACAGTTTGTATTTATTCTGAGAGTTTAAATTTCACAATTAGTTTAATGTTTTATTGGGACTTAGGTTTTCCTTAGTGATATATTGTTATTGAAAAAGTCTCTCCAAAAAGTGATGACCACTTTTTATGCTGTTGTTTACATTTTAACTTTGCTAATGAGGAAAACTTCACTTATCATCACACAGAAAGATGAAGTTTCCATAAAAAGGAATCTATAAATCTTTTTCTTTTAAGCATCTGATCACGAAACCATACTTCAGATAGTTCTTTCTCAGTTTGAGTGTAAAGTCCTGTATTTTTATTGATTTGGAATCTATGTATGTATAAGTCACGAGATAGCAATTTAATTTCCTTCTGTCTACAAGTGAAATGGTGATAAATCATAGTATTTGTAACAAAACATTTGCTGCTGTTGCTGTACTTTGCATTGTAGCAGTTATCTTGTCAAATGGTTATCCCATTGCCTTTAAAGACTGTATTTCTATAACAAAAATTCTCAGATGCTATATTTACCATATATTTATTCTACCATTAATGATTGTCTTTCATATGACGATTGTTATCACCATTCTTAGATATCATATAAAGATACACACCTGCCTTCATGGGCTCATCTTATTAAGGAAGATAGATTCTGACACAGTAAATATATAATACCAAATTTTCAAATTGTGCAAAATTAAGGAATTAGTTTATAAGGACAGAAAATATTTTTCTGGTTAAGAAAGACCTTTGAGAAAAAGTTATCTGTAATCTAAGAACTCATCAATGAATAGGCATCTGCCAATCAAAAATTTCTAGAGAGGTGGAAATGGCACTATACTTTGAGACCATGCAGAAGGGATGTGTGGCTGAAACGGTTCAACCTTGGGTGGCTTTCTCAAGCTTTCCCATCTAATTTGCACATATAGTTTATAGGCTTCTTAGTCCTGCTAAATAAAACTCTACCTTTTTATTTTCAATTTTTTAAATAAATTCCTTACTTTCAGCTTGTTCTATGGTCTCCTATCCCTTAAGAGGATTGTTTAAATCTATACTCAAAAACCTATCAATAATTTGCACAATTACCCATTTAAAAATTTTTCTTATCCCTTATATGCAGCTATATCATCATTTTGTCTTCTTTTTAGCAGTTCCTTGACTTTTTCCTCTACTTGGCATCGTTCTATTATGCACTCATTTTAGTATAGATTTTTCTAGAATTCATATGTGCTTCTCCTATTTGTGGTTTATATATTTTAAGAGGATTAGATTTGTTTAAAAAGGAAAATAATTTAGAACACCTCTACTCTGCCTAACATCTGAACAAAAGATATGAAAATGTCATCCCATCAATCTCCTATTCAAAGCCTCTGTTAAGTTGTCATTCTTTTAACTCATTTTACCACTCTAACTAAAAATGTAAATAAGTGGAATCTAGAACTTGTGTTATACCAACTGTGATCTTATCACATTATGATTAAAACACTTAAGAAATAAGAAAAATTTCTGTTGACTATCTCAAAGATCACATAATTTAGTACTAAATTATTTTCTAGTTTTATTTACAAAAGAAAAATAAGCTAGTGCTGCAAAATAATTACTTATGTTTAATTGTTTTGTGATTCATGAAAGTTATATGGCAATATTTAATAGTATCACTATACCTCAAAAAGACTTGTTATGTATGCTTGTATGTATGCATGTTTTTTGAGACAGGTTCTTGCTATGTATCCAGGCTTGCTTTGAACTCATTGTGTAGTGCAGGCTAGCTGAGGCGATCCTCCTGCATCAGCTTCCCAAGTGCTGGAATTACAGGTGTGTGCCACCATGCTTGGTCAAGAGAGTTGTTAAATAAAGTGACCCAGAGCTTAATGTTTCCTATATAAGTACAATGGAAAATGCAGCATACTGTGTGTGTACACTTCAGGAGTTCAGAGAGAGCCTGAATCTTTATAAATAGAATAGAATATATTTTTAGCCTCTCCACAGTCAAATTTACTCAAATTCAAATGTACCCAATTAATTAGAATAAACTGTCAAGGACAAAGGTCTATTATTGTAAGTTTTAAATATTAGAGATGAATTTTGCTCTTAAAAGGACTTGCGATATTTAAAAAAAGAAATTTTCTGTAAAGCCACACTTATGCAATATTTAAATAAGCAGAATGAGAATAATCATTGTTTTCTCAAGTCAGGATTTGCAACTACTTAAGTAAATATTAGTCATAGGAAATTGTAAAACAAAATATGTTTTTGTTGTTGTGGAAGAGATTGATATTTACTCTGCATAATATCATAAATATTTTGCTCTTAGCACCAAATTTATCATTCTTTTGAAATAATGACAGGGAAAGTCTTCTCTGGGCAACAGAACTCATAATAGTCCCCTTGAAAAAAATCTATGAATGAGTTTGATCTACTGCAGCAGTTCTCAAGCTTTTTGTTCTCAAATTCCTTTATAGTTTCAAAAATAAATGGAAACTCCAAAGATCATTTATGTGGGTTATATCTATTGTTATTTGCCATGTTAGATATGAAAACTTAGAGGTATTATTTTGATATTTATTAATTCATTTAAAAGTAAAAGAAATCCAATGCATGTAAAAATAACACATTTTATGAAAAAAATCTGTATTTTCAAAAAATATAACTTGGAAGAAAAACAGCTTTGTTTCAGAATCGTGCAAAATCTCTTTGTTTCCAGTATTCAATCTGTTGCAAAGTATTGCTTTGCTTGAAGCACGCAACTAAAAGTCAATCTCCTGAAGGCATGTATTTGACAAACAAAGAGTCCTTGAAATCTTCTGCAGACAATTATGGATATTCTTCTGAAAACGCATCAAAACCAACATGTGGTAGTTTTATAAAACTTAGTTGATATTTTATTATAAAATCATATAAATGAACTGTTTTGCCTGCGCATGGTGTTATACACTCATAATCCCAGCACTCTGGGAGGTTGAGGCAGAAGGATCATAAATTGAAGTCTACCTGAGCAATTTAGTAATTTAATGAGACACTCTGTAAAATTTGTTTTAAATAATAATAATAAAAAGGGCTGGGGATGTAGCTCAGTACAAAAACCCTAGGATCAATCCTTACTTTCCTAAAAAGAGAACTATTTTAAAGCAAATGTACTGTACTTTGATTAAATCTTTTGTGCATGATTCTTAATATTGTTCATTTAGAAAGTGGCAGTCTGTTATCATATTTTCCAAATATTATTGTATTTTCCAGATATTCCAGATGCCTCTGTATTATACTATATTAATATATATTATTAATATAATTTTCTAATGTCACTACTGAGTTAATTTATAAAAGGCATTAAGAAATATAAAGTTATGTAAATGGTGCCACATTCAAGTTTTCCAAAGTTTCAATTTTCACTTCAACCTTGAATTTGGCTGGCAGCAAACACAGAGAACTATTTTCCTTGAAATGATATGCTCACTTGATTCTGCCAAATGTCAGTGTATGAATAGCCATAGTTTGTCAGTTTTCCTTTCAAGCACAATTGGCATTCTATGATAAAAATCATACAAGCTTAGCCTAGAATTCAATCACACAACTGTCTTTCTTCAAGATAGCTGTCATTTTTTGGTACATACAAATGTTCCGTGCTTCATTACCATTTTGTCAGCAGCATATTAAAAAGATGTGAATTTAAGTTTTGAGATTAAGTAACATAAATAATTTTCACTGCTGCATAGGAGAAAATTCTGAAATAAAACTAGTTAAAACACTTCTGCGCAAATGGTGATGAAGCCTATACTGACCCTTGAGCAGTACAAAGGCACCAGCAGGTTTACCTACCAGGGATTTGTTGCCCATTAGTGCAAAGATCAAGGAAGTGAAAAAAGGAAATTAAAGTTCTAGTCTTTTTTCTGATACTCAGTTTTCCCCTCTCAGACACTATGAAGGAAAACAATCAACACTGTATGCAGCTACTTTCAAGATCTCAAAGTCCACATAAAAGAGAAAAGGATTGTCAGGACATGAGAAGATCAGAAAGAAAACAGAGAAACTGAATGTGTGAAAGAAGTATGCAAATAAAGAACAATTAATGTAAAAGCACAAGTAATTAAATTATTTCCAGTGTGTACTCTATTCTGTGTAAGTTATTTAAATATATTCCACTCAGATTACATGGAGGCCAGCACCACCTCCTGACCATGCTATGCGATATCTGAATCCAAACTGCAGAGGCATCAGGGGCCATAAGGACCATGTTTATAAGCTCCAGAAGATAGAGCAGAACTGAACAACAGAGAGAGGGCCTCTCTGAGGCTCCTCAATGAAAATTAAAGCCCAATTGGAAAGTGAAGAAAATCTCTGTAATAAAGGCACACTGGATCACCATGATTGGTAAGTTGGAGGGATCAGCACCTCCCATAGTAACCCAGACTTGCACTGGGGCAAGGGCAGTTGGAACCTGCAGTAGAACCTTGCAGAGTTCAATCCTGCAGGAGGACAGGGAGCTCAACTTGGGACTTGCAGCCAGAAATTAGCCTGAATCTCAGTGGACTAAGGCTGGTTGGCTGAGACTAATCAACTTAGAGCTGCACACTGCTGCCCATGTTGTCTACTGTGACAGCAGCTACATACCCTGAAGGAGGCTCCCCCTTTTTAAAATTTTTATATACATATATTTTTTTCTTTTCTTTTGCTCTCTCCCTTCTTGTTCCTAATTTCTCTCTCTCTCTTTGTTCCTATTCCTGTCCTATTTCAGAGAGTTTTACTCTCTCTTTCCTTCTCTCCATTGTCATTATTCTTACAGAAAGATGAATACAGTTTCTAGCTTCCCTATTGATGTTAGTTTGTTCTGTTCTGGTCTTTGCCCCTTCACTCTGTCTTTTCCTCTTGTTGTCAGCAGTTTATCTTCCTGTGTCCTCTAGCCTCAATTCTAACCTCTTCCTCTCCTTCTATCTCTCTATCCCTCCCTCCCAACTCCTTCTAAGTCCTCATCCCAAAGGATAAATTTGCTATATTGAAGGGTTTATTCACTATAAAAGTATTTTGGGCTGGTCTTGAATTTTTATTTGATTCACACAGTTCAAGGTGATAGATTACTAACTACCACAAATTTTCATTTTCTAAGCTATGCTCGATAGTATTGTTGCTGCTGATTGTATCACTTGGGCTAAGGTGAGGTGATTGAGCTAATCAGTTGTCCTCCCTGGTATACTGAAAACTAGATTGTCTAAGAGTCATGAGAGACTAAAGACCAGCTATACCTGGAAGACACCTCTGAGAAGCAATCATTCCATAAGGGTTCTAATTACAAGCAATAAAGTGACTCACAATATGCAATATTGAATTATCAGCCCAGGAATTAAACCAAAAACAACACCAACAACAAAAATAGAAATGAGCAGACACCTAAACAAGGCACAAACCCAGACTTCCAGCTCACCACAGTCAAATTCCTGGGGCAACAAAGTGGAAAAATCTGATAATCAATCACCTGGACACCCTGAACTGACAGCATGGGGAGTAACAAAACAGATGAACATGAATGAGGCTCTATAAAAATTTGAAACAGAAATAATTTCCCAGAAAACTACAGAGATGGTGAGAAGAATGCAAGATATGATTAGAGGCTCTAGAACAGAAACAGATAAAAAACTAGATAAGCTCAGGACCATGATGGAAGCCATGAATGCCCAGCATAGGAAAGAAATGGAAACCATGAATGCCCAACACACGAAAGAAATGGAATTCATGAAACAGATTCAAACACATATCCAGGAGATTAAAAACTCCACTGAAAGTATTTGCAGCAGAACGAGCCAATGGTGAAATAGAATATGAGGTATAGAAGACAGGATTGTGGTTAGTGTCATGAAAACAGAGATTTCTTAAAAATAGTAAGGGACCATGAGAAATTGATCCAGCAGCTGCTAGATGATGCAAAGAAGAATAATATTAGACTGTCAGGAGTCCACAAAATAGCCTGAGAAAATACAAATGACATAAAAAAATTGTTCACACAAATAATGGCAAAAAAAATTCTCAAGCAGAGGAAAAGAATTTGAAATACAGTTAAGTGAGGCATATAGGACTCCAACTAGCCATGATCAAAATAATCTACACATGGACATATAATAGTCAAGATCCCAGAAACTCAACAGAAGAACAAAATCCTGCAAGCAGTTAGAGAAAAGAAACAAATCACATAAAAGGAAAGCTCATCAGAATCACAGTAGACTTTTCAATACAAACCTTCAAGTCAAGGAGAGCCTGGAGTGAAGTATTGCAAGCCCTAAAAGAAAATAACCTCTAACCTATTGTGTTGTATCCTGCAAAATTATCTTTCAAAATCAATGGGGAAATTAGATACTTCCACAATGAAGAACACCTGAGAAACTTCATGAACACCAAACCAGCACTGCAAACAATTCTAAACAATATCCTAGAAAAAGAAAGGGAGGATTACAACTTCATGAGGCCCAACAGAGCAAAGCCATAGGATAAGGCAAGAAAAAAAGGGAAAGGGAGAAAAATAAAAAATAAAAGAGCCAACAACAGGAAAATATCACAACAAGGATGAGTCAATAGGTATTAATTTAATCATCAATGTTAATGTTCTCAATTCACCAATCGAAAGAAATAGACTGGGCTGGAGATTTAGCTCAGTGGTGCTGCACCTGCTCTGCAAGTACAAGGTCCTGAGTTCAATTCTCAGTACTCCAAAAAAAATAGACTGGGAGAATGGATTAAGAAGCAAAAGCTAACAATATGCTGTATACAAGAAACACTCTTAACTCAAAAAGAAATTCAAAGACTGAAAGTAAAAGGATGGCAAATAATTCTCCATGTGACATGAACCCAGAGAAAAGCAGAGGTAGTTATTTTATTTGCCGATGAGGTAGATTTCAAACCAAAACTAATTAAGAGACAAAGAAGGTCACTACATCCTTGTAAAGGGAACAATCGAAGAGGAAGAGATGACAATCATAAACATATATGCACTAAATACTAGTGCCCCCAACTATATAAAACAAATATTAATGGAAATGAAAAACCAAATAAGCACTAATACAATTGTAGTGGGGGACCTCAATACCCCACTGTCACAAATACAAAGATAATCTAGACAGAAAATCAATGAAGAAATACTAGAACTGAACCAAACTTCTGAAGAAATGGACTTAATAGATGTCTACAGAGTGTTTTACCTCACAAAATACACATTCTTTTCAGCTGCACATGGGTGATTCTCCAAAATAAACCACACATTAGCTCAAAGAACATGTTTAAGTAAATGCAAAGGAACTGAAGTTATCCCCTGTATATTATCAGGCAGTAGTGCAAGTAAACTGGAGATCAATAGCATAAGAAACCACAAGAACTTCACAAACACATGGAAATTGAATAACACTCTCCTGAACAACCAATAGGTCACAGAAGAAATTAAAGAAGAAATTAGACAGTTTTTACAATTAAATGATAATGCCAATACAACATATAGGAATCTATGGGACACAATGAAAGTAGTTCTAAGAGGGAAATTCATAGCAGTGAATGCCCATACTAGGAAAACCAGGGGAGCTGAAATAATATAATGCTGAACCTCAAGCTCCTAGAATAATAAGAGCACAACAAACCCAAAGCTCATACAAGGGAGGAAATTATAAAGATTGCAACAGAAATCAATGCAATGGAGACTAAGAAAATGATACAAAAAATCAATGAATTGAAGAGCAGGTTCTTCAAAAGAGTAAATAAAATCTACAAACCCTTAGCCAACCCTATCAAAATTGGAGATCAATAGCAAAAGAAAATGCAAGAATTTCATAAACACATGGAAACTGAACAACACACTTCTAAATAATCAATGGATAAGAGAGGAAATTAAAGAAGAAATCAGACAGTTCCTACAATTAAATAATAATGCCAATACAACATACTGGAATCTATGGGACACAATGAAAGCAGTCTTATGAGGGAAATTCATAGCAGTGAATACTTACATGAGGAAAACAGAGTGAGCTCAATTACAGAAACTGATGCTGAGCCTCAAGCTTCTACAAAAAGAACAGCAGGACAAACCCAAAGCTCATACAAGGGAGGAAATTATAAAGATCAGGGCAGAAATCAATGCAATGGAGACTAAGAGAATGATACAAAAAATCAATGAAGCCAAGAGTTGGTTCTTCAAATTAATGAAAAAAATTGACAAACCCTTAGCCAACCTTATAAGAAAAAGGAAAGAAAAGGCCAAAAATCCATGCAATTAGGAATGAAAAGGGTGAAAATACAATAGACCAAGCAGAAATCCAGAGGATCATCAATATCTACTTCAAGAACATAAACGCCAATAAGATGGAAAACACAAAAGAAATGGACAGATTCCTAAATACATGTGAATTACCAAAGTTGACCAAATAAGACTTAAATATTCTAAACAACCCAATATCAATCAATGAAATTGAAAACATAATTAAAAACTTACCAACTAAGAAAAGCCAAGTCCTGATGGCTTCACTGCTGAATTCTACAAGACATTTACGAAGGAACTACTGCCACTACGGTTTAAACTCTTCAATGAAATTGAAAGGGAAGCAATATGCCTGAATTCATTCCTGGAAGCAAGCATCACCTTGATCCCCAAAGCAGAGAAAGACCCAAATGAAAAAGAGAACTATTGGCCAGTCTCACTAATGAACACAGATGCAAAAGTCCTTGCTAAGATACTGGCAAATAGAATGCAGAAGATTATCAAGAAGATCATACACCCTGACCAAGTGGGATTCATCCCAGGGATGCAAGGATGGTTCAACATGTGCAAATCAATCAATGTAACACACTATATCAATAGAGCCAAGGACAAAATCCATATGATCATCTCAATAGATGCAAAAAAAGCATTTGACAAAATCCAACATGCATTTATGATAAAAACCCCACAAAATTTGAAAGAGACAGTCTCTACCTCAATCTGATAAAAACCATCTATGAAAATCCAAAGGCCAATATCATACTAAATGGTCAAAAACTGAAATAGCATCCCAAAAACTGAAATACCTAGGAATCAACCAAACCAAGGAAATTAAAGACCTCTTCTCTGAAAACTATAGCACTCTGAAAAGGGAGATTGAAGGTGATATCAGAAAATGGAAAGACATCCTGGGTAGGAAGAATCAACACAGTAAAAATGGCCATACTTCCAAAACTACTATATAGATTCAATGCAATCCCAATTGAAATTCCAGGAGCATACATCATGGACCTTGAGAAAACAATCCAAAAATTTATTTGGAACAAGAAGAGACCTAGAATAGCAAAAGCAATTCTAGGCAACAGAGACATGGTAGTGGGTATCACAACCTCCAACTTGAAACTATACTACGAAGCTACTGTGATAAAAACAGCATGGTACTGGCAAAAAAACAGACTGGAGGACCAGTGGAACAGATTAGAAGATGCAGAAACAACGCCAGACACACTCAGCCTCCTCATCTTCAACAAAGGTGCCAAAAACCCTGACTAGGGGAAAGAACCTCTTTAATAAATGGTGCTGGAAAAATTGGGCTTCAACTTGCCAAAGATTATAACTAGACCTGTATCTCTCATCATGCACTAAACTAAAATCAAAATGCATTAAAGATCTAAATATTAAAACAGAAATGCTGAACTGGCTGGAACAGAGAGGTTAGGTAGAACTCTTGAAGACATCGGTGTAGAAAAAGATGTTATGAACAAAACCTCAGCTGTCTGTGAACTAGCACAAACAGTCCACAAGTGGGATGTCTTCTTATTAAAAAGCTTCTGCACAGCAAGAGAAACCAGTAACAGTGTGAAGAGACAACCCATAATGTGGGAAAAAATTTTCACCTACTGTTCCTCAGACAAAGGTCTACTATTTAGAAACTAGAAAGAACTTAAAAAAAAATCAGACCTCCCAAATTTAAAGACCCAATCCAAAAATTGGCATCTGAAATGAACAGACATTTCTCACACAAAGAAGTAGAAATAGCAAATAAATACATGAAAAAATGTTCAACATCACTGCTCATTCGAGAGATGCAAATGAAAACAATGCTGAGATTCCACCTCACTCCAGAAAGAATGGCTGCTATCATGAAATCAACTAATAACAAATGCTGGTGGGGCTCTAGGGAAAGAGGAACCCTGCTCCCCTGCTGGTGGGAGTGTAGACTGGTGCAACCACTATGGAAATCAGTATGGAGATACCTGAAAGAACTAGGACTGGAAGTCCCATTTGACTCACCTATTCCCCTGGTGGGTATGTTTCACAAAGAACTGAAAGAATCATACCACAGTGATATATGTGCACCCATGTTCACAGCAGCACAATTTGTAATAGCTAAAACTTGGAACCAGCCCAATTGCCCATCAACTGGAGACTGGATAAAGAAAATGTGGGGTTTTTTTTTAATAAAATGGAGTACAACTCAGACATAAAAAATAAGAAATTAGAGACATTTATACTCAAATGGATGCACATTGAGGCCATAGTCTTAAGTGAAATAAATAGGACACACATGTGTAAATACCGAATAGTTCCTTTGTGTGACAAACTGGAAGTATAAATAGGAATCAAAAATGTATAATAAATAATGTGAAACAGGAAGAAAAGGTCTAAAGTGGAAGAGGAAGTAGGAAGAGTAGGAAAAAGGAAAGAAGGGAAAGGAAAAAATGGAAACAAAGTCTTTATAAATAAGGAATGGTTGGGGGTTGAAGGGAGGGCAGGGGAATGGGGAAAACATAAAAACCAAGATATATCACATAAAGTTACAAATTCCCAATGATGAATGTCATCATATTATATACCTAAAATGTACAAATAAACTTAATGAATAAAAAAAATATGTGTTCCATTCAGACTTTTGGCAGTGATATAGATTCTAAAGAAAAATGAAATAATATTTTAATTTTAATTGTGACTATTACATCCAATAAATAGAAGTTACAATTGTTTTTTATAGGTTGCAAACTACTTTTATTTTCTTAGAATAAAATGAAGTTATAGAGACTTAGGCATATCTAATTTATATTGAACAAGGTTCTGTTAGTAAAAAGGACCTAAATCTGCCTGCACTCAAAAAGGAAGGTTTTATAGTTATCATAATTACTTTCTCATTTTCTTCTAAGTAAAAATGATTTAAGTATAAATTTTTGTTTATAGTCTGAATTTTAAACATTTAATATATTAGTCCTGCAACATTTCTCAAACTGAAAAAATTTGCAGCCAGATTTTCAATTCTGAAGACATGTGTTTTTATCAATTATTGAATGGAAATAATTTCAGTGAAAAAATAAGTTTAATATACCCATCAATTATGCTATTATTTCAAAATAACTTCAAAGCATGGATTTCTACAGAAATTTCAGGGACATTAAAAGTGGCATTTTAAATTCAAGTAAGGATAATTATTTGACTTATGTGTACAAGAAGTGGGTAGAATTAATTTAACCAACAGTATTGTCCTTGGAATTATTTGTGAATCTACCTACTTACCTTCCTATCTAGGTATTTATATTATCCCAACTTTCTGCTGGTCCACATTCTTCCAACATCAAAGTAGTAAAGGCCAGACACTATGACATATTTAATTATTTGAAAGAGAGACAGAATCAGCCAGAGAAACTACAGCATCATTATGAGTAGGTGGAAAATGATGCAGGATCATACAAGGAAAATAATAGAATTCATGGCTTAACACCAAATGCATTGAGTGGCATTTGGACTGAGAAGAGGTGGCTGAATTAGTCTGGTAAGTATCATAAAAACAGTGCCAGAGGACCAAAAGGCAAGAATATATGAAGAAAGCTGTTGGGAGCTAGTGTGCTTTAAAAAAGTAATGTCATGCATTGTATGTGCTGAGTTTGCCTCTCCAGAAACACTTCTCTGTCCCTACTCTGCTCTGTGCCTGGGAGCCTAACTTTCCTGATCTGCCTCAGTGGGCCCCTTGTTCTCTGTGTTCTTCCTGGACTGAGTTACTGGAGGAGGAGGAGAGGTGGAGACATTAACAGGAAACCTGTGGGTAGGGGAAAGCGAGGTAGAAATCTTCATCTGCACTTGCCTTGTTGCCTAAGATGTGCTGTGCCCCTCGACAAAGGTCACAGTGCCCATCTTTGGGGCATTTCTGCAACAGGAGTTCCCTCTCTGAGTTCTGTCTCCCACTTGTTCATGTCTTCCACTTGCCCAGGGTCTAAGTAGAAAGGCTCCTTTTGCTTCTGGTCCTGTAGTGTTTCCCATCTTCAGCAGAGGTCTCTTGAATGGGTAGTGTTCTACTTACTTCTTACAACAACACTGACTGGTAGAATCACTGGAATAGATTGACTCATTATCACATTATCACATTTTAATTTTAGCATATTATCATCAAAAGGATTTAAGAATAATATTCTAAAAGTATTTCACTACTAGTTTTTTGTTTTTAGGGTTATACCTCTTCTAAAAGGTATTCTTAAGTTTTATCATTCTTTTTCTATTTTCTTTTACCCAGGGAGTCAGGAAAGACAAACTAGAAAATATTTACATTTTAGTAACAATATGATGAAGTGCTTTGAGGAAGGAGACCTCAGCTATTCTGTGAATAACCATCTCAATGCCAGAGGCTGTGGGGTTCAAAGGCAATAACAAGAAAGGAATATTTAGAAATATTTTCCAATTGACACATGGAGTTAATTCACCATGAATGAGAAAGAGAAGAGGAACAAGACTCAGAAAGGGCTTTTGGGGAAAGTTTAGGAAGCTGTGGTTAGTCCAACTGTCTTGGTGTTTTCCCCAATTTCATCCTTGATTTTAACAATAATAGAGATGAAAAGGAAAAACAGAAACAAGTTCCTTAAAGACATACATTTTCAGTTTTTGTACTTTAGTGCAAAAGATACTAGCACGTGTTTTATATTGCCAGGTTTTAACCTAAAAATACCAAAAAATATTTGGCAACTATAACTAAGGGGATAATTTCATTCAGAGTCTTGCTTTAGAGCTTACGTTTTTTTAGTTAAAATCATGGTTCACTCAAGATTTCTGGACTTTAGTTTTTTCATTTCAAAAAATGATTGTACCAACAGCATCTGTTTTTGTGGTGTTCGGAGGACAATAATTGATAATTCAGGTATAACTACTTATTCCCAATATGCCTGCCAATGTTCAGAACTGAGCTCTTAATCCACCGCTTCCAGACTAGCTCCTCCCCCTGCGTCTTCTCTAGCTGAGAAAATGGCATCAGCATGCACCCAGATACTTGAGCCTCTGACTCACCTACCAGCCTTTCCTTTACTTACACACTCACAGGTTAATCCAAGCCCACTTTCAACTGAGATCTCTTAGCCTAATGACATCTCACCCTCCAGCAACCGCAGCTGCAGTTACCGTTGTCATCTCTTACTTCTTTGTCACCTCTAAAGGACTCTCTCCAGTTCCATTCTTGGCAGTCCTGTGCAGAGCAGTCAGAATTCCTTTACCAACCAGTTCAAAGCGCTGAAACGACTTCTCATCATGAGTGGGATCTGTCATTACACTCAGTCCTTCTTCAATGCACTCCAGCCATGCTGGTCATCTTGCTGTTTCTCACTGACAAGCATGTTCCCACTCAGAGACATCCCGCTCTCTGCTTTCTCCCATCTGCAGTGGTTTTGTCCAATAAATTTACAAAACACTCAACTTTCATTCTTTTATACCTTTACTACAAAGTTATCTCCTTGGAGAAATGTTCTTTGGTTATTTTATCTAGAATAGTTCTTTGCCTCCTTGATTTCTTTCTCTTTATTTATTGCACTTTCATGAAGTAACCTTACTGTATAGTACTTTTCCATAAATTTATTATACTTTCCTTCCACAAAAATGTAAGTTTTATAAATAGGGAAGCATGGAGGGGTTGAAAGAAGGGCAGGATATGGGAAAAAATAAGAATCAAGATATATTATGTAAAGGTACAAATTTCCAGTGATGAATATCATTATGTTGTATACCTAAAATCTACCAATAAAAATTTTTAAAAATAAATATTGAAAGAGAAATATAAGCTGTCTAAGGACATAGATTTTTGTCTATATTTATGATAACTATAGTTTTAAAGCATCCAACAGATTCTAACACCAAGTAGGTGCTTAATAAACATTTGTTGAATGCATGAAGGGAGGAATAAATGAGCAAGTGGAAAGTGCCTTGGTAACTCAAAAACAGATGTATTCAATCAGTGACAACTTTGAACCCAGGGGACATCTGGCAATGTCTAAAGAGTTTTTTACAGTTACAACTGGAGAGGGATGTTACTGGTATCTGCTGGGTATTGCCAGAGGTCCTGTCAAACATTCTTCAATGTACCAGACACTCCCTCACTGCAAAGAATTATCTGACATATAATTTTAATTATGTACGGGTGTGGTGATGTATGCTTGTAATCCCAGCACTCTCAGAGGTCAAGTCAATGGGATTGCAAGTTCTAGCCCAGCCTGGGCAACTTAGTGAGTAAGTGAGACCTTGTCTCAAAATAAAAATAAATAAATAAATAAAAGGGCAGGGGATTTAGCTCAGTGTAAGAGTCTGAGGTTCAATTACCAATACTGAAAAAAATGTTAAAAATTAGGAGTAATATTCCTAATGAGAAATTATTTGCTTTTTTCCTCATTTATTTCCCTGCTATCATAACTGCACAGCTTTGAGCAAGGCAACTACATACATATGAAGTCCACAGGGGCAGGGGATACAGTGGGTAAGCCAAGAAGAAGAGAAGACAGACTAAAAAGCTAGTAAGACTGAAAGAATCTGATTATGATCCAAAATCCAAGGCATGTAAAAGAATGTGGGCTGTGTGCTGGCAGAAATTCAGGAAGTATGTGGGACAGTAAGGCTGGTAATAGGTCAAAATCTTTCATCAGTTAATGCAGAACAGGAAATCATCTGACCTTTACTATACAAAAAGACATTGCTTCTTCTTAAATAAGACTAGCAAGACAAAAGAAGGTAGCAGGACTTTGGTTAAGAGAGATGGGTTTTGGGGCAGAACACCAATCCCAAAGGAAGGGATGAATGTTTAGTAGAACCCAAAACAATAAGCCAGTGACAGGTCTGGGCTTATATGGCAAGGAGAAAGGAACTGAATCCAGCAATGCATCTTTCAATGCAGAATGGCCATGTAGACATGTCTATACATGTCTATCATGTAGACAACATGATAGAACTGAAGAACATAATGTCTCTCCCTTAGAAAAAGCTTTGGTAAGACTCTTCTCACATCTTAACTTGGGGTTTCCCACTTGCTTTCTTCATTATACATACACAATACATAACCATATATCAATGTGTATATTTACTGATTAACATGGGTCCCTATTGCATGCTAAAGTGTAGGGACTAAGAGTCCTATCTGTGTAGTGGTTGGTATACAAATCAGGGGATGAATTCTTGTTGAATAACATAATGAATCTTTAAAGGTACACTCAGTAATGAATTGTGCTGCAGTAAAAAAGCTTCATTATCAAAAATGAGTGCTCAGGTCACTGAAATTCCACTCTCCATCCCAGTGTACAAGAAAGGGATCCAAATAATTATGCTGAGTTCCTTCAAGCAAAGCATTCTTCAAATCCTGATCCTGCAGTAGCCTTGAGATTTCCTGAAACTCCAAACTCCTCTTCCTTCTACTCCAAAATCCTCAGGTAAAGGATCTTTTGCCATTCAAAATATATTTTATTAAACACTTTCTATGTGCCATGAATAGAAAGAGCTAGATTTGTGGGATAGAATAATAAACAAAATAAAACTGGTCTCAATTCTCAAGGAGTTTACAAACTAGTGAAGGAGGTCAGCATTAAAAAAACGTATCTGCAAATTGTGGTAGGTGCCATGGAAAGAGAAACAAAAAATACAGCCAATGACAACAAGTTACAATCTACACAGATAATATGATTAGAAAAGACCTCTCTAAGAAGGTGATGTTTAAGCTAAGAACATTTAAGCACTTTTTAAAAGGCAGCCTTCAGTTCTGTAATCATTTTAAAATGAATAAAGACACTTAAGCTATCATAATGAAATTACAAATTCTTTTTGTAAGACATTATTGGCAAATGAGGTTAAATACACTCTCTGTATCTAAATAATACGCATTTATAGAGCAGAAACATTAAAACTCACCATTTAAACTCACTTTTAAGGTTGTCACATACCACAGGATCAAAGTTGATTACTTAGAAAGAAAAGCAAACTGAATTCAACTGGCCTTGCCACTGTCAACCTGGCCCATTCTATCAAATCAGTTTTTGTCATGGAAGGATTATGACACAAGACCTGTGAGTCAGCAGTCGAAATCCATTGAGTGATCTGAATTATATGAATTACAGACATGAAAGAAAGGAGCAATCAGAAAAGACTGGCTTTAATATCAAAACTCTGGAGGCTCTTACAGAAAATAAATTATCTCATATCCAACATCTACTATGCTTAAGGATGCTGCGAAGTGTTTTAACATTTGCCATCTGATTTTAGCCCTGTATATGGTAATACCATTCTTGCAGGTGGAAAATAGAGTCACATGTTAAGCCACTTACCTTGACATCAGATAACTAATAAGTAGAGTTGTGGTCTGACACCAACTCCATGACTCCAAAGTTCCTTTCTGTTGAACATGTTGCCTCCTTTGTTTTGGGACCAGCAAACTCTATCGCCCATGTTTCCTCCACTTTCCATCTATAAAATGAATATTCTGACCTAGATTCCCTTGAATAGCCCTATAGCTCTGGCATTTCTTTCAACATCTGATTTCCCTAAGCTTGTTTCATATCACAGTTCTGCAAGTTGAAAAAAATAATCTGTCCACATGGGCCTTGATAAATTTCACTGCCTCTCTTGTTTGAAAGAGGAGCTGAAGTGACTGAACTGCTCATCACTCTCTCTTTCCCAGTTTGCCCATTGCAAGGAACAAAGTAAAATAAAAGTAAATAGTAAAATAAAAATAAAAAAAATAAAAGTAAATAGTAAAATAAAATTAAAGTAAAAAAGTACAATAAAGTAAAATACTCATTCTCACTCTGGCTCAAACTGCTTCTTAATGAACCTCTCTTGATCAGAATGAAAAAGCAAAATTAAATGCTTTCCATCAGAATAAGAGCTTAAAATAAATCGCCAGGTAGAAGTGTGTGGATCAGTTGTTCATACACATATAGTCTATTGGCTGGCTTACTGCTATTTTGCATTAGCTCAAACTTGCTACTATGATGTTCCTAAATAAAGAATAACAATACCTCAGAAAGTAACAGAAACACCAAGAAAGCACAACTAGGAAGGATACAGGTGGGTTTAAGAGTGTCAGTCTTAGGAAAGCTGGATATTCAAGGGCTAAGTATAATAGTTAAAACAGGTAGACAGTGTACAATGGAAATTTTCTGTACTGGTTGCAAAGATATTTCTCCAACTTGCTGTATACTTATATTTAATGTCCCAAGGCAGTATTCTTCTTGGCCACTGCATTTAACTGCATTATTTGATAAGGCTGCTCAACTATTATCAGGGAGTAACGTCCTTGAATATATGATGATGCACAGATATTGAAGTAGAGTCATTTTCTCTTTTCTTGGAAAGGCAGTGTCATCCATGATTTAAATTCCATTTATAAAACCAAGGAAAACAAAACAAAATGAACTTCCAAGGATATGTAATGACAATAAATACAATACCTGATACTTTGAAATAATTTTCCAAATATCCAGAGGTTTCATGCATTATTTAAAGCAAAACACAAATAGAGTAAGCAACTCCCTTCTGAAATTTAATTTGTAAAATATAAAGAGGTCAGTTTACTTAATTGTCTTCATAATTATCTAAGTCATGGCTTTCTTCAGGGAAGGATCTGAAAAAAAATTGAACTTGCAGCAAATGTCTGTTGGAAAAAGTATTTGAGAAGTAGTTACTGTTTATCTAGATTAATTAAGTAGTTAAACTTCAAAAAATTTATAGCACTCAGAATCTACTCCACTCCAAGTAAAATTTATGCTTATTTAAATCTACAGATTCTTTGTCATAATCTAAAAGATCCATCTATAATTTCTAAACAGTTTTTCCATTACATTTAAACAATAAACATCATTTTAGAAACTGCACATTTATACACTCACTTTTCTTTCAAGAACTAGAAGGCAAATAATAATTTGCATATGCACCAAGAAATTCTATTTTTTCTTATTTTGAAAAGTTTTGAGTATTCCACTTTCATAAATTATAGTGCCAGTACAATTAGATCAGTAGTTAAATCAATATTTCTCAGTATTGTTCATAACCTCACATAAATAATAATAGAATAAAATTTCCTTTAATTTCATTAAAATTTCATTATTTTATTAATCACACTTTCCTTTATTTGTCATGTAAAAAGGTTGTTACAAATGACTGATTTCTTAAATGCATTCCCAAGTTAGAATGATGCATATACAATCAAATGCCCTATTTTGTTTTCATTTCATCTATTAAATTATTAAAAACAAACCAAGCACCAAGTAATTAAAGTATTAAAAATATACACTTAATTAACACTTTTTGTTTTATTTGAAATGAAAGGCAATAAAAGCACTAGTGGAACAGCATAAATATGGAACATGTTCTCATTTAAAGTTAAAAAAATTAAAACCTAATTTGTTACTATTTCCTGTTTAGTTTATGTTGCGGTAGTCTGATAATGGAAAGAAAGCATATATTCTTTCTCCCCTTTTCCAGTTACACTTTAGTATGTACTACAAAGGACACATAATTACGTGAATATATTTTCCAACTGTAGATTACGCTAAGTGCCAAGAGAAATGTATTATGTAGCTCTGCAACATGCAACAATAAAAGCACCAATAAAAAGAACTGCTACTGTGTGGATGGAGATCCACCTGTCCAGTATCAGGGACATATCACGATAATACAATCCAGCTGTGTTCCCTGAGAGAAAGAATTAACAGCTAATTCTTACTGAGACTATTTAAAATTATATAATTGCAATACATAGAGTTTATTTTCTTCCATTGTTTCATTACAAATGTTATATGTGGTATATACAAACATATATAAACAGATTTTTGATGTTATGTCTAAGTAATGAACTAGTTTTGCTGTGTAAAACTTTTAAGCAGAGGGTGGCATACTTTACCTGTGAAGAGCAGCGATTTTAGGCTTTGCACACCAGAAGGTTACTGCTGCACCACCTCACCCTGTACCATGGCCAGCACTAAAGCGGTCATGGGTGATTTGTAAGCAAATGGGATGGCTGAATTCTAAGGCAATCTTACTTACAAAATAAATTTGGCATGACTGTAATTCACAGATTTCTGGTATAGAAGAGAGCGGGAAGTAGTATTAGAATATAAAAGAAGTAAATCTACCTTCATCTATGTGCTTCAGAGCAAATATTATGCAGTGAAGACTCTGGAGACAGCCCACCTCAGTTTGCATCCGAACACTAACTACTACTTGCTAGTGATACAGCCTTTTGCCAAGTACACAACCCTATTTTCTCATTTTCTTTGCAAAGTGGCAGCAGGTAGAAGGGAATCAGGTTGCTGTGAAGATTAAACGAATTAACACTGGTAATTCACCCAGAACCATGTTCAGTAAATACTAAGAACTAAATAAATATTAGCTATTATCAAAAAAGTTCACTTAGGTACACCATGATCTGTTAGGACTTTAAAAAGGCTCATGCATATTGCACATCTTCTTGTTATCAGTAAGTAAACAAGCAAAGAGACAGATTATGTGCTTCTAGAATACAAGAATTCTGTGTGTATGAGATCATTTGCAGTTCCCCAAGGAATAATCCCAAAGCTTATTTATTCTTGTATCTCCAGCACTAAGCCATTGTCTAATATAATAGATGAGAGATGTGAAATGCATGAGGGAAAGAATGGCAGAATGAATCTATGAAGAGAAGAACAGAGGCATCCCTGAGAGCAGAGGACCATGGTGATAAGAAGTCTCCTGAGAGTTAACCAGAGAGGATATGTTTGACAGGATAAAAGCAAAGCACAACAGAAGTGAGGTGCTAAAACAGACACATCTTAGAAATTACAGCAGTAGGGGTTTTGAGGGCTAGAATATACAGTATTGTACGAGGAATCCAATGTCAGGGCTAGGATACAGCCACAGAAATTTAGGTCCCATCTGATGACTTCAATATAACTTTCTATAGATCACTGAAAGCCTGGCAGAGTTTGAGTGATGAGGGAGAGTGTGCTGGTAATTTAAAATACATTTCAAGAAGAGGAATATATTGAAAGGTGAAACTGAATTAAGTGACAAAGTGGGAGAAAGGATTTGTAGCTTCTTCAACGTCTCCAAAGAAAAAATATACTTGAACATTTTCTTTCTTTGTAGAGGAAGGACAATTAATATGAGTTTCAAACAACACACTGTAGAATCATTTCTCCACTTTCTTAAATCCTACTGCTTGTCTAAATCTCAGTGCTAATCCTAAACCCTAATGAACCTTAATTGAGAAATCTAAGCTCGGTCTCATGAGTACTGTTTTCTTAGGATCTGTTAATCAGCCTTCAGTTCTGTACTGAAATTCAGCCTACACTTTTTCCTATGCTCTTCGGTAGTGTGCAGCGGCATTCCTCTGGCTTCAGCGTGGACAAAGATCATCTGGATACCTCGTGAAAATGCAGACTGGCTCAGATGTGCAGTGTGAACTGACAGTCTGAACATTCAGCAAGCTGCTGATCCATGAGTCCCGCTTTGAGGTGCAAAGATGTAGAGAACAACAAGTTCATATTGCCAGCCTAATTTTATACTGTGCTCTTCCCTAGGAAAAGGCTCTTCTCTGGCTCCCAGCTCAAACAAGATATTTTAGTATTTACTCTTTCTCTCTTCACCTTGTGAAAATACCCAGCATTGCTCTCAGTCGCCTAAATAGATTTGTTCAGGCAGCTGCTATGTTGGCACAGTACCTGTGAGATTTCTCCAAATGAAGCTATCCAACAGTGCTTTCATACAGAATTTTTGACCCTCGTTTTGATAGGGAAGTTGTCTTGCTTCCCTGCTAAATTCTAACATCATTTTTTCTTAATTTTTCTTTGAATATTTCTTGAAAAGCTTTATGCCATCTTTTCCCTGCTGGATACACTTATGTTTAAGTTCAAAGGCAGCTCCCATTTCTCATTTTAAATTGTATTATCATATAGACTGAATGATAATCATATATAAATACTTCTCAGGGTATAATAAAATTTAACCGTTTTGCTGTTATAGGGTAAGAAAGCATATAGAAACTATAAACTCTCATTATATGAAACTGCATTCTTTGCACTAATTATACAATTTCTGCTACTTTTCCATTGACAGTAAATATTCTTTATGATGACAACATTTGAAATTTGAAAATTACTCTCTGAGCAATTTTGAAATGTATTTACTTCCCTGTTAACATTATCACCACTCTGCACAATAAATCTTAAAGATAGATCGATTAATAAAATATACTCAATGCTGATTGTAATTAAGTGTTACTTTTTTTTGCTCAAATTCTTTTATTGGTACATTTTAGGTATACAATACATTTACATTTATCATTGGGTGACTGTACCTGTGCATGATGTACCTTGGTTCTTATTTTTTACCCATTACCTGAGTGTCCTTCACTCCCTCCACCCTTCCCTATTTACACAGACTTTGTTTCCATTTTTTTCTTTTCTCATAAGTTTTCCTTTCCCTTCTTTCCTTTCCCCTTCCCCTCCCACTTCCCCTAAACAAATAATTGATAATTTGAAATAGGAAGAAATGGTCCAAAAATGTGTTACATTTTTTAATACACAAGTTGAATTTACATAAATTTCCTTAGCTTTTTTTTGGTGTTGGAAATTCTGAAGCCAGGAACCAATATTATACAACATCTTTTTGCGTGCACATTGGACACATTTCTCAGCTAATCCCCAAATGTATTCTTTGTTTCTGTCGCTTTGTAGTTTCCATTCTTTTATTTTTAATCAATTTTATTGGTATACTTTTGACATACATGATGATCACATTCATAAGGAACTTACCTGTACATAATATATCTTATTTCTTTTTTTCCCATTACTCTCCCTTCCCTTCAATTTTCTCCTCTCCATTCACAAAATTTGTTTCTATTGTTTTCTTTCCATTATTTATTTTTTTATTCCTATTACCTGCCTTCTTTTCCCCCTTCACCTTTGCTTATTCCCCTTCCCATTTAACATTTTTTCCTACTTCCGAGTATCTGTTATACAGTTTGGTCCTTATTTACCCTCTAGGTTTCTCACACAGGGTAAACAATGCAATATTTATTTAAACATGTTTGTCCAACGTATTTTACTTAAAATCCTGTTTTCAAGATGCATTCACTTTCCTACAAACGACAAATATTTATCTTTCTTTATGGCAGTGTAACACTATATTGTATATAAATACATTTGCTTAATATCTTCATTTTTTGATGGGCTGTTTCCAAGGTTTAGCTACTACATATTTAGCTGCTATAAGCATCTGCAACGTGATACTTTTAACTCTTTCAGGAAGATACCGAGAAGGGGAATGCCTGGGTTAAGTAACCTCTAGCTTTAGTTTTATGAGGAATCTCCACTCTGATTTCCACAGGGGTTGCACCAGTCTACACTCCCACCAACAGTGGAGCAGGGTTCCTTTTTTCCCACAGCTCCACCAGCATTTGTTATTGGTTGAGTTCTTGATAAAAGTCATTCTTTCTAGAGTGAGATGGAATCTCAGTGTTGTTTTAATTTGCATCTCTTGAATGACCAATGATGTTGAAGATTTTTTTCGTACATTTATTTGCTGCTTGTACTTCTTCATCTGAGAAATGTTTATTCATTTCAAAGGATCTATTTTTGGATTGGGTCTTTAAATTTGAGGGTCTGACTTTTTTGAGATCTTTATAGATTCCAGATATGAGTCCTTTGTCTGAGGAATAGATTGTAAAATTGTTTTCCCATTCTGTGGGCTGTGTCTTTACTCTGTTGGTAGTTTCTTTTCCTGTGCAAAAGCTTTTTAGTATGATGTGATCCCAGTTTTTGATTCTTTGTAATATTTGCTCCATGATGAGGGTTTTGTTCATAAAGTCTTTGCCTACACCTATGTCTTCAAGAGTTTTACCTATTCTGTCTTCCAGGAGATTTAGTGTTTTGTTTTAATAGATTGTTGGGATTTTGCTGTTTTTTTGGTTTTCTTTTTTTTGGTACCGGGGATTGAACTCAGGACCTTGCACTTGAAGACAGGTGTGGTGCCACTGAGATAAATCCCCAGCACAATAGTTAGATTTGTGTTCATTTCAATCAACCACATGGTCCCTTTAAGGGTATATATGTAGGTATTTTGAAAACAATAAAGAAAATCTTGGGAACAATAAATGAAATATATGGATACTGATTACTTGACGCAAGGAGATGTGATCATCAAGCAACACCCAGTATTTCAATTTGTGATGAGTATTAAATGTTTCATTTAAGGATTTTTTTAACATGAAAAAGAAGGTGCAGAAATACAGATTACATTATGAACGAGGCAGCATTCTACATGACAAATTCAAAACAAAACATATTTATGAAGGAAATGTATCAGCACTGAACAGAGTAGTTGAAATTTAACCCAGGCTGCATATGCATAAAATGATCTGACCACAGGGCTATGCAAAATAAATTATTTTCAGAACACCAAAATGTCAACCATTCTGACTGAAACTGCCCCATTCCCTTGGTGAGTATTTGGAGAGAACTTGTATATAATGTGAAAACAATTGGCATGATACTTAAAGACTGCAAAGAATAGAACATAGTTACAAACATACTTGTAATGCAATTCTGCATAAAATATACACAGTCAATCTTACTACTACAGAGTTTTAAAAACAAAAGACCATCCAGACTAAAAGTTAGAACTTCATAAAAGAAGAGTGCTTATCATTTGTATATTATTGATAGAAAACCAATAAGATTTGTTGGAACAGGGAAGATATCTAATGAAGTTATTCATTTAAAATTTGTTCAAAAATGTTTATAACATTGTAAATTGCTGCTTATACCATCTTAAAATAGTATACTATGAATACACTTTAAATACACTCTTTAATCAGAGAACAAAAGAAGAACTTGAAGAAAGTGTTTCTCAAAATGAGGTCCAAAGGCCCAAAAGAATTCCAATGTGAAATCAGTAATAAACATGTGAAACAAACACCATGCATGATTATTCTACATTCCGAATACCCTAAGGCAAAGAGCAACACTTAAAAGCAAGATCATAAACATATTTCTGACATGTTAGAATTCTCTATATTGTTATGTTGTGAAGACTGCTTTTTGTTTTAAATCAAGTTCCAGGCATTAAGAGAAACATATATGCCTTAGAAGGGAACACATGAATGTCTAAAAATATTTTCCTTTGATATTGTCATTATGTTCATACTTAGTTATTTGGAGAAAAGACAATAAATGCTTTGGAAAAGTTACATTTCAAATAAAATGCGGCATCTAAATAAATGAACAGATAATTTATTAAATGCTAACAAATTTTAAATAATTCTATATTTAAAACTACATATCTTATCTAAAACTAAATTTGACTAAGATTGTACCATTGTAACTTATTTAGATGATGATGGTTACTTTGCATAAAAATAGTACTAAAACAGCGGGATGCTATATCTGGAAACTCCTTAATAATAAATTGCTACCAATTTTAATAAAGATAGTGTGAAGAACTCTGCTCTTGACATGAATTCAACTATGTATTTCATGTTATTCTATTAAATAAAAAACTTAACTAAGAAGATAGAGCTATAATATAAGTGTTTTCTGCAGATTTATTCAAAATTGGTATTTTTTGTATTTCCCTAAAGACTACATAAACTAGGCCCTAAAAGAACAGGTAATACGGTTTGACGAGAATCTAGCATAGGTAAGACATTGTATTTAAAAGACAGATTATTTTACGGTATAATAAATAAGAAGAAAAAATATTAGGCATTCTGTCTCCACTCAACAAATGGAATGTGTTCACAAGTTAACAAACAATTACCTCATCGTTATTTAAGTCAAATGATGAAAAGCAACTCAACAAAAAATTCAATATTCTGTATTATAGATTATAAGCCAGTATTATATCTAAATATTACTATATAAATGAAATGAAAATAAGTTTCCAGACATTATGAAATGGTTAATTCTATCCAGGATGGTAATAAGTTTTTCCATGCATTAAATGGCAAAAGCAGAATGCATAGTTGAAAAATCAGGATCAGACCCATTCTTCTTCATACATTATAAGTCAATGGATATACTCAAAACCTGCAAATTCATATCCTTCAACTTTCCTCACGATGTCATTATCATTGTAAGCTGGAAAGGTTCATTAGTAAATTGAGGATCAAAGTTGTCCAAACCGAATCCATCAGAGATATTTGGTTTAAAAGGAGGTATCACCTGCTTTCGCTCCATCATATCCCAGTCAACATTTTGAAAGAATGGATGCTCTTGAACATCAGCAAAGCCCCTGTAAGGATGATAACCCAGTCATTCTTTTGGGTCCCTTTTGAGAAAACTCTCCAGGACACTTGCAGCTTTTACAGACAGGAAAAGAGGTATGAGAATGTCTCTTTCCAAAATTACTTGCAAGAGATTATTGTTTGAATTTTGGTCGGAGTTATCAGAGGTCTCATCAAGATGGAATGGAGACTCTCCGATCATCATCTCATACATCAGTACTCCAAGAGCCCACCAGTCCACAGCAAAACCATAATCTTCCCCTCTTACAATTTCTGGAGCCAGGTAATTAGGAATGCCACAGAAAGTGCTGGTCATACCTCCTGGCTGTAAGCCTTCCTTACACACACAGTAATCGGTGAGTTTAATGTGCCCTTCTGAGTTGAGTAATAAATTGTCCAATTTCAAATTTCTAAACAGTATCCCTCGCTGATGAAGACAGTTGAATGCTAAACTGATTTCTGCAGAGTAAAACCTGGTGTGTTCTTCAGGAAGCATTCTTTGTTGCGGCATATGAAACATCAGATCCCCACCATTTATGTAGTCTAGAACAAAGAACACTCTGCTTTCTGTCTGTAAGCAAGAATGCAGTCCAACTAGAAAATGACAGTTGGATGCCTGCCATGAAACGCACTTCTCTGTCTGTACCCGATAATGTTGACATGCTCTTTTTTCACTGCTTTCATTGCATACACACAATCTGATTTTTTCAGTTGGACTAACAGTACTTTCCCATAACTTCCTCTGCCAATCACACGGAGCAAATCAAAGCCCTCAAGACCTAAACCAGATGAAGTTTTGCCACTTTCCCTGTTGTTCCCTGCCTCACTCTCTTCATCAACTTGTTCTAAAGCCTCATGAGTTGAAAGGTTACGTGGCATTACTGTGTGCGCATGGTCTGAAGCCATGGATGATGGATCGACTGGCACCATGGTCTCCGATGGTAAAGAATGCTGCCCACATTCAATTGTGACAAGTTTGTGGCACTTCTTGTGAACCGAGAGTTTCTAGTTGGTGCACTTATATACCTGGCAGCCAAGTTCCCCTACATGGTCTGTGCAGACAGCACAGTGAGCCTGCCTGCTGAAGGGTTTGGCCTGAAAAGCATGGCCATTTGCAGAATACAGCTTTCTCCAGCAGCCTGCAGCTCTGTGGTAGATGGATTTCTCTTCTCCTGGACAAGGCACTTTAGGATGTTCTGGTGTACAAGATGATGCCTGAATTAAGAGCCCAGAATCGTTCTTTAGCTCAGAAAGCCTAATGGCTTCATCTAACTCCAACTGAGGTGACGCAGTAATACATGTCCCCTTCCTGCTCTACCCAGTGTGTGGTGAAAAGCTGTTTATTATCAAACATCACACATCTCACTCTTTATCACACAGGCCCTCAAAGGAGCTGGAATTCTCAAAAGATCTTGTCATGATGTCTCTTCCCAAAATCAGGGCCGATCAGGTAGAGGTGTGGGTGGTGGTGGTGCCCGGGAAGAAGGGATCATAGACAGCTTGGCCGCCCAGGGAAACAGGCAGGCCAGGGCTTGGAGAACAAGAGCGGCCTGACTGCCTTCAGGGACCACACTGACTGGAATTCTGCAAGGCTCTCTGTGAAGATGTGTCCAGTAGTGGCAGCCAGGCCTGGGTGGATGTACACCAGGCTTCTCAGTATCTCTCAGGGGCCAGTGGCTGTGACTTCAGTCTCCCTCCCTGGACTTTGACTCTCTAGGATTTTTGTGCCTGGATCTGGGGAGACCTGACCAGAGGTACTGGGTGTTTCTGGGCCTGGTAATACTTGCCCTGGACTCTTCCCAGTTTCTGTACCATTGGTATTTGGGCTTAGGGGCCCTTCCCTGGGGTACCTTGATTTTGGTAGGTCACTGTGGTCACTCCCAGGGAGACCTTCCCTGGGGTGTCTGTGACAGTCATGTGGCTGCTGCAGTGTGGTCTGCAGTGTCTGGATGGAGTCAGCCATCTTCTTAGTCTTTCACAGACACTTTCTCTGCCTGGGGTCCTGAGGCTGCGGCCTCTCGAAGTGGAGAAGCAGCTCATGTTCGCTGTTGACCGTCTCTGGCCAAGTGAGCTTGGGAAATGGCTGTTACTAGATTGTGATGCCCATTAGCAAGGGTTCCAAGTTCTGTTTGGACATAATGCCAAGGAAGTGAGGTCACGTCTTGGGGTTCCACAACCTGTGTCTTCCCTCTAATAAGAAGACTCAATGGCTTATCTTTTTCTTCATACTAAGTAAAATCAGTGGCTACTTACTTATTATTTTTATCTGAGTATTCTGAGTATTAATGAATCCTATCTATGTGTCATCTTTTAGTTTTTTACTTGTGTATTACTGGGGCTTGTATTTTGCATCTCCACAGTCAACTATATCCTCAGACTTTTTTTTTTCCCAGATACCTACTAAGGGTCTCACTAACACACCAAGTTAATGGTGTTGGACTCCACCATGTGATCTTTCCTCAGCCTCCCAGAGTGCTGGACTGCAGCCACACACCATCCTGCCTGATTTAGTGTGCTATTTAGAAACAGCACAACTGTGATATCAGGCACTGATGTCATTTTCACTTTTACATCAACATGTGTGCAGTGACACTGTGCATGTGGTGGGCACAGTGCTGAGGGGTCTTTTCCATATAAAGAAGGAATTTTCTATGATAATGCAGTGCTATAGATTTACTCTTAGAGAGCCACAAAATTTTGTAATTCTTTTATTTTCTGGATTTTTCAAATTAATTTTATTGGTGTAATTTAGATACACATAATGATCACATTCATCCTAGGGAATTTGTACCTGTACGTGATATATCTTGCTTCTTCTTTCCCCAAATCCCTCCCCTCCCTTCAATTCCTCTTCTCCTCCTTATTTACAAAAGCTTTGTTTCCTTTTTTCCTTCTATTATCTTTTTCTTTCTTTTCCTTTCCTTCTTTTCCCACTCTCTCTTCCATTGATCCCCTCTCATTTGAACATTTTTTCCTATTTAACAATATTTATATTTGACCTGATTTGTCAATTTGATTTCTCACACCAAGAAACAGTACAATGTCTAAACATGTGCATCTGATTTATTTCACTTAAGAGTATGGTCTCAAGGTATATCCATTTATCTAGAAGCATCTCAAGTTTAACTTTCCTTATGGCAGAATAGTACTCAATTGCATAAAAAAAGCATAACCCACTGAGATTCCATCTCACCCCAGAAAGAATGACTGCTATCATGAAATCAACCAATAACAAATGCTGGTGGGGCTGTGGGGAAAGAGGAACGCTACTCCACTGCTGGTGGGAGTGTAGACTGGTCCAACCACTGTGGAAATCAGTATGGAGACACCTCAAAGAACTAAGACTGGAAGTCCCATTTGACACACCTATTCCCCTGTTGGGTATCTTCCACAAAGAATTAAAAGAATCATACCACAGTGATATATCTGCACCCATGTTCATAGCAGCACAATTTGTAATAGCTAAAACTTGCAAGCAGCCCAAATGCCCATCAACTGGAGACTGGATAAAGAAAATGTGGGTTTTTTTAATAAAATGGAGTACTACTCAACCATAAAAAATGAGAAATTAGAGACATTTATAGCTAAATGGATGCACATTGAGGCCATACTCTTAAGTGAAATAAATAGGACACACATGTATAAATACCGAATAGTTTCTGTAGTGTGAAAAACTGAAAGTGTATATGAGGAATAAAAGGTAGAAAAGATAATGTGAACTAGGAAAAAAACGGTCAAAGGTGAAGGAGAAGGGAGAGGCGTAGGGGAAAGGAAAGAAGGGAATAGAATTAATATGAGAAAATGAAAAAATGGAAAGAAAGTCTTAGTAAATAGGGAGGAGTGGAGGGGTTGAAGGGAGGGCAGGGGAACTGGGAAAAATAAGAACCAAGAGAGATTATGTAAAGGTGTAAATTTCCAATAATGGATGCCATTATATTGTATACCTAAAATGTACCAATAAAATTAATTTTTAATATACCACATCTTTTTTATCTATTCATCCATTGTTGGGCATTTGGCCTATTTCCAAGATTTAGCTATTACAAACTGATCTGGTACAAACACAGGTGTGCAAATATCACTGTGGTATGATGCTTTTAAGTTTTCCAGATGATACCAAGAGGGGGAATAGCTGGATTAAATGGAACCTCTAGTGTTAGTTTTATGAAGAATCTCCACTCTGATTTCTACAGTGGTTGCAACAGTCTGCAATCCCACAAACAGTGGAGAAGGGTTTTCTTTTCTCCACAGCCCCACTGGCATTTGTTCTTTGTAGAGTGAGATGGAAGGAATCTCAGTGTTGTTTTTATTTGCATCTCTTGAATGACCAGTGATGTTGAAGATTTTTTCATATATTTATTGGCTGCTCTTACTTCTTTGAGAAGTGTCTTCATCATTTGAGAAATTTGGGAGGGTCTGACTTTTTGAGTTCTTTATATATTCTAGACTTTAGTCCTTTGTCTGTGGAATAACAAATAAAATTGTTTTCCCATTCTGTGGGTTGTTTCTTCACTCTCTTGGTGGTTTATTTTGCTGTGCAAAATCTTTTCAGCATAATGTGAAGTTTTTCGACTCTTTGAAATTTTTGCTCTGTGATCAGGCTTTTGTTCATAAAGTCTTTGCCTACACCTATGTCTTCAGGAGTTTTACCTATTCTATCTTCCAGAAGATTGTGGTTCTGTTTAATATTTAGATTTTTGAGCCAATTTAGTTTAGTTTAGTGCATGGTAAGAGCTATGAGTCTAGCTTTAATCTTTGGCATGTGTAAAGTCAGGTTTTCCAGCACCATTTATTAAAGAGATTATCTTTCTTCTATTGAGGGTATTTGACCCAAAGCTTTGTCAAAATAAGGTGCCTGAGTGCATTTGGATCTTGATTCTGAATCTTTGAATCTGTTCCAGGGATCCTCAGGTCTTTTTCTTTTTTTTTTTTTTCCTCAGTACCATGTTATTTTTATCACAGTAGCTTTTTTTTTCCTTTTTGCACTTTATTAAATTCTTTTATTGGTACATTGTAGGTGTACAACACAATTACATTTCTCATTGGGAATTGTACCTTTACATAATGCATCCTGGTTCTTATTTTTACCCCATTCCTAGGCCTCCCTTCACTCCCTCCACCCTTCCCTATTTACAAAGACTTTATTTGCATTTTTTCCATTTCTCATCATTTTTCCTTTCCCTTCTTTCCTTCCCCCTGCCCCTCCCACTTCTTTCCCTTTGTCCTTTTTCTTCCTATTTCACATTACCTATTATATATTTTAGTCCTTATTTACACTTTCAGTTTCTCACACCAGAGAAACTATTCAGTATTTTTACATGTGTATTCTATTTATTTCATGTAAGAGTATCGCCTCAATGTGCATCCACTTAGCTATAAATGTCTCTAATTCCTCATTTTTTATGGCTCAGTAGTACTCCATTTTATTTAAAAACCCCACATTTTCTTTATACAGTCTCCAGTTGATGGGCATGTGGGCTGTTTCCAAGTTTTAGCTATCACAAACTGTGCTGCTATGAACGTGGGCGAACATATATCACTGTGGTATGATTCTTTTAAGTCTTTGGGGAAGATCCCCAGCAGTGGAATAGTGGGATCAAATCGGACTTCCAGACGTAGTTCTTTGAGGTATCTCCATACTGATTTCCACAGTGGTTGCACCAGTCTACACTCCCACCAGCAGTGGAGCAGGGTTCCTTTTTCCCCACAGACCCGCCAGCATTTGTTATTGGTTGATTTCATGATAGCAGCCATTCTTTCTGGAGTGAAGTGGAATCTCAGCATTGTTTTCATTTGTATCTCTCGAATGGCCAAGTGATGTTGAACATTTTTTTCATGTTTATTTGCTATTTGTACTTCTTTGTGTGAGAAATGTCTGTTCATTTCAGATGCCCATTTTTGGATTGGGTCTTTAAATTTGGGAGGTTTGATCTTTTTAAGTTCTTTATAGATTCGAGATAGTAGACCTTTGTCTGAGGAAGAGCAGGTGAAGATTTTTTCTCACATTGTGGGTTGTCTCTTCACACTGCTGGTGGTTTCTCTTGCTGTGAAGAAGCCTTTTAATAAGAAGAGATCCCATTTGTGGATTGTTTGTGCTAGTTCAGAGGCAACTGAGGTTTTGTTCATAAAATCTTTTCCTACACCAATGTCTTCAAGGGTTCTACCTAACCCCTGTTCCAACTGGTTCAGAGTTTCTATTTTAATATTTAGATCTTTAATCCATTTTGATTTTAGTTTAGTGCATGGTGAGAGATATAGGTCTAGTTTTAATCTTTGGCAAGTTGAAGCCCAATTTCTCCAGCACCCTTTATTAAAGAGGCTATCTTTCCCCTAATCAGGGTTTTTGGCACCTTTGTTGAAGATGAGGAGGCTGAGTGTGTCTGGGGTTGTTTCTGCATCTTCTAATATGTTCCACTGGTCCCCAGGTCTGTTTTTTTGGCAGTACCATGCTGTTTTTATCACAGTAGCTTTGTAGTAGAGTTGCAGGTTGGGGATTGTGATACTTCCTGCCATGTCTCTGTTACCTAGAATTGCTTTTGCTATTCTGGCTCTCTTCTTGTTCCAAATGAATTTTTGGATTGTTTTCTCAAGGTCCATGAAGTATGCTGCTGGAGTCTCAATTGGAATTGCATTAAATCTATATAGCAGTTTGGGAAGTATGGCCATTTTCACTATATTAATCCTTCCTACCCAGGAGCAGGGGATGTCTGTCCATTTTCTGATATCATCTTCAATCTTTCTTTTCAGTGTGCCATAGTTTTTCAGAGAAGAGGTCTTTGATTTCTTTCGTTAGGATGATTCCTAGGTATTTCAGGTTTTTGGATGCTATTGTGAAAGGAATTGTTTGCCCTATTTCTCTCTGAGTGAGCGTGTTGTTCACATAGAGGAAAGCTATTGATTTTTGTGTGTTGACCTTGTAACCAGCTACTTGACTGAATTTGGTTATTAAGTCTAGAAGACTTTTGGTGGAGTTCTTGGGGTCTTCTATGTACAGTATCATGTCATCTGCAAATAATGACAATTTGACTTCTTCATTTCCTATCTTTATTCCTTTTATTTCTTTTTCTTGTCCAATTGCCATGGCTAATGTTTCCAGAACTATATTGAACAAGAGTGGTGATAGTGGACATCCTTGTCTTGTTCCTGATTTTCGTGTGAAGGATTTCAGTTTTTGACCATTTAGTATGATATTGGCTGTTGGTTTTTCATAGATGGCTTTTATCAGTTTGAGGTAGAGACCATCTATTCCAACTTTTTGTAGGGTTTTTATCATAAATGCATGTTAGATTTTGTCAAATGCTTTTTCTGTGTCTATGGAGATAATTATATGGTTTTTGTCCTTGGCTCTATTAATATAGTGTATTACATTGATTGATTTGTGTATATTTAACCATCCCTGCATCCCTGGGATGAATCCCACTTGATCAGGGTGTATGATCTTCTTGATCATTCTGCATTCTGTTTGCCATTATCTTATTAAGGATTTTTGAATCTATGTTCATTAGTGAGATTGGCCTACAGTTCTCTGTTTCAGTTGGGTCTTTCTCTGGTTTGGGGATCAAGGTGATGCTTGTTTCCAGGAATGAATTTGGGAGTATTGCTTCCCTTTCAATTTCATTGAAGAGTTTAAACAGTAGTGGCAGCAGTTCCTCTCTAAATGTCTTGTAGAATTCAGCAGTGAAGCCATCAGGGCCTGGGATTTTCTTAGTTGATAAGTTTTTAATTACATTTTCAATTTCTTTGGTTGATATTGGATTGTTCAGAATTTTTAGTTCTTCTTCGTTTGACTTTGGTAATTCATATGTATCTAAGAATCTGTCCATTTCTTCTGTGTTTTCCATCTTATTGGCGTATAGGTTCTGGAAGTAGGTACTGATGATCCTCTGGATTTCTGCTGGATCTGTTGTAATTTCACCCTTTTCATTCCTAATTGCATGGATTTGGGCCTTTTCTTTCCTTTTTCTGACCAGGTTGGCTAAGGGTTTGTCAATTTTGTTGATTCTTTCGAAGAACTAACTCTTGGCTTCATTGATCTTTTGTGTCATTCTCTTGGTCTCCATTGCATTGATTTCTCCTCTGATTTTTATAATTTCCTCCCTTGTATGAGCTCTGGGGTTGTCCTGTTCTTCTTTTCCTAAAAGCTTGAGGTCCAGCATCAGGTTGTTTAATTGGGCTCATTCTGTTTTCCTAATATACGTATTCACTGCTATGAATTTCCCTCATAAGACTGCTTTCTTTGTATCCCATAGATTCCGATATGTTGTATTGTCATTGTCATTTAATTGAAGGAACTGTCTGATTTCTTCTTTAATTTCCTCTGTGACCCATTGGTTATTCAGAAGTGTGCTGTTCAATTTCCACATGTTTATGAAATTCTTTGAGTTTCTTTTGCTATAGATCTCCAATTTCATCGCACTATGGTCTGATAATATACAAGGGATAACTTCAATTTCTTTGCACTTACTTAAACATGTTCTATGTGTGAGTATGTGGTTTATTTTGGAGAATGACCCATGTGCAGCTGAGAAGAATGTGTATTCTGATTTTGTGGGGTGGAAGACTCTGTAAGCATCTGTTAAGTTCATTTGTTCAAGAGTTCGATTGAGTTCTAGTATTTCATTGCTTATTTTTTGTCTAGTTGATCTATCTATTTATGACAGTGGGGTGTTCAGGTCCCCCACTAGAATTGTATTAGTGCATATATGACTTTTCATGTCCATTACTATTTGTTTTATATAGTTGGGTGCACTAGTGTTTGGTGCATAGATATTTATGATTGTCATCTCTTCCTCTTGGATTCTTCCCTTTACAAGGATGTAGTGTCCTTCTTCGTCTCTCTTCATCAGTGTTGGTTTGAAATCTACTTGATCTACAAAGAGGATAGCTACTCCTGCTTTTTTGGGGGGTCCTATCACATGGAGTTTTCCACCCTTTAACTTTCAGTCTATGAGTTTCCTTTTGAATTAAGTGTGTTTCTTGCATGGAGCATATTGTTGGATTTTGCTTCTTGACCCATTCTGCCAGTCTATTTCTTTGATTGGTGAGTTGAGACCATTAATGTTGATGGTTATAACTGAAACGTATTGACTTGCCATTGCCATGACTTTTTCATTTTGTTGGGTTCTCCCCCTTTACATTTAATTTCTTGTCATGCCAGATGGGTTCATTCTGCTTTGCTTCCTGGGGTTGTGATCCTCAATGTGTGTTCCCAGGATATTGTGTAAAATTCTTTGGAGTGCTGCTTTGGTATTCATGAAGTTCCTAAGGTGCTCTTTGTCATGAAAGTATCTTATTTCTCCATCATTTTTGAAAGATAGTTTTTCAGAGTACATCAATCTGGGTTGGAGGCTGTTTTATTTTAGGGCTTGGAATATGTCACTCCAAGCTCTTCTTGTCTTGATGGTTTGTGTTGAGAAGTCTGCTGTGATTCTGATGGGCTTTCCTTTGTATGTGATGTGTTTCTTTTCTCTAACTGCTTGTAGAACTTTGTTCTTCCATTGAGTTTCTGGAATCTTAACAATTATATACCTATGTGTAGATTTTTTTTGATCAAGGCTATTTGGAGTCCTATATGCCTCATTTATCTGTATGTCAAGCTCTTTTCCCCTTCTTGGGAAGTTTTCTGCCATTATTTCTGTGAAGAGATTTTTTTATGTCATCTGCACTCTCTCCTGTTTCTTCATTGACTCCAATCAGTGTTATGTTATTCTTCTTTGCATCATCTAGCAGTTGCTGGATTGATTTCTCATGTTCCCTTATAATTTTGAAGCAATTTTTCTTCTCCTGGTCACTAATTGCAATCTTATCTTCTATATCTGTAATTCTGTCCTCACATTGGCTCATTCTGCTGTGTAGACTTTAATGGAGTTTTTCATGTCCTGGAAATCTATTTGCATCTGTTTTATGGATTCCATTTGTTTCCTATGTTGAGATTCCATGATGTTCCTCAGGTCCTCTCTAGATTTATTAATCATGTCTTGCACTAGGAGCACAATTTCTCCTGTCATCTGAGAAATTATTTCTGATTTCATTTTTTCCAGATCCCCTTTTGTTGCCCGTTCAGTGGGTTCAGGTTGTTGAGTATCAGAGTGTTTTATCTCATTTCCCTTTGGGGTTGCTGTAGGTGATCTGGAAGATTGGTTTTGAGATTTATGTGTTTTCGCCTTTTGACTGTGGGGCGGGGCGGCGGGGGCTGTTTGTTCCTGCAAGGATTACCTCCTCTGAGATGGGAGAGGTGGGACAGGGGCCAGGAACAGTGGTAGGGATGGTGGCCCAAATCCCTTTCCTGTAGGCTGGGAGCAACAGGAGGGATGGTGGCCAGGAAGCCCCTTCCTCTGGTCCAGGAGCAGTGGGATGGCAGCTCAGAAGCCCCTACCTCTGGCTCAGGAACGGTGGGAGGGATGGTGGCCCTGAAGTCCCTTCCTCTGGGCCAGGAGCAGCGGGACAGAAGGTGGCCCACAAGCCCTTTCCTCTTGGCTGGGAGCAGCGGGAGGAATGGTAGCCGGGAAGCCCCTTCCTCTGGACCAGGAGCAGTGGGACGGTGGCTCAGAAGCCCCTACCTCTGGGCCAGGAGTGGCAGGACTCAGTACCACGGTCTGGTGGTCCAGTGTCCTCTGTGTCTTTGTAGTGTAGAACCAGGTGGCTTTACGGGGGGGGGGGGGGGATCCAGTGTATTGTTGCCAGGGCATGGGCTGATTCAGCCTGTTCTGCATGACTCAGGACCTTGGTAGGGTGTGCGCAGACCTGTCTGTCTGCAGTGGGCTGATTATATCACAGTAATTTTGTAGTATAATTTTCAGTCAAGGATTGTGATGCCCCTGGCCTTGTCTCTGTTGCCCAGAATTGCTTTTGCTAGCCTAGGTCTCTTCTGGTTCCAAATGAATTTTAAGATTGTTTTCTCTAATTCCTTGAGGTATGCTACTGGTATTTTGATCTCAGGGTTGTGTAACAGTTTTTGAAGTATGGCCATTTTCACTATATGGCTCTGCCCATCCAAGATCAAGGGATATCTTTCCATTTTCTGATATCCTCTTCAACCTCCTTTTTCAAACTACTGTAGTAAAAACTACTGTAGTAAAGATCTTTGACTTCCTTTGTTAGATTGATTCCTAAGTATTTCATTTTTCTGGATGCCAATGTGCAAGGTGTTGTTTCACTAATTTCGCTCTCAGTGAGTTTGTTATTTGTATACAGGAATGCTACTGATTTCTGAGTGCTGACTTTGAATCCAGGCATGCAGCCAAATTTGGTTATTAAATCTAGGAGTGGTGTTTTTTGTGGTGTTTTGGGGGTCCTCTATGTAGGGTGTCAGTTCATCTACAAATAATGATAATTTAACTTCTTTTCCTCTCCTTATTCCTTTACTTCTTTTGTCTAAATGCTCTGGATAATGTTTCTAGAATTATACTGAATAGGAATGGTGATAGTGGCCATCCTTGCCTTGTTCCTGATTTTAGTGTGAAAGCTTTCAGATATTGAGCATTTAGTATGATGTTGGGTATTGGTTTGCAATAGATGGCTTTTATCAGATTGATATAAATGCCTTCCTTTCCAATTTCCTAAGTGTTTTTTATCATGAATAGGTGTTGGACTTTCTCAAATGTGTTTTCTGCATCTATTGTGATTGTCATGTGGTTTTTGTCCTTGGTTCTGTTAATGGTGGTATATTCCATTTATTGATTTGCATATGTTCAACTATTCCTGCATCCTTGGGATGAATCCTACTTGGTCACCCTGCATAATCTTAATGATTTGCTGCATTTTGTTTGCCAGTATCTTATTGAGGAGCTTTGCATTCATATTCATTAAGGAGATTGGCCTGTAGTTCTGTTTTTTGACTGGATCCTTCTCTGGTTTTCCTATCAGGGTAACACTTGTTTCCAGGACTGAGCTTGGAAATAGTGTTTGCTTTTCCATTTCATTAAAGATTTTAAGGAGTAGTTGCTCTAAATTTCTGGTAGAATTCAACAGTGATACCATCAAGACATAGGTTTTTCTTTTTCTTTTTCCTTTTTTTTTTTGGTACAGGGGTACAGGGGATCAAACTTGGGTCCTTGTGCTTGTGCAGCAGGAGGCGAAACCACTGAGATAAATCCCTGGCCCTAAACTTTTTTTTTTTTTGGTACTGGTGATCGAACTCTGGTCCTTGAGCTTTTGGGGCAGAAGGTTGAACCACTAAGCTAAATCACCAGCCTGGGTTTTTCTTTCTTAGTAGATTTTAATTACTTCTTCAATTTCATTATGAATATTGGGTTATTTAAAAATGCTGTATCTTCTTGATTCAGCTTTGCTAATTCATATGTATCTAGGAATAGCAGTCCATTTCTTCTAGGAATTTGTCCATTTCTTCTGAGTTTTCCATCTTATTAGTGTATAGGTGTTCTCGAAGTAGGTGTTGATGATCTTCTGGATTTCTGCAGGATCTGCTTTGATTTTACCCTTCTCATTCCTAATTGCGTGGATTTGAGACCTTTCCTTCCTTTTTTTTGATAAGGTTGACTATCTCTCTCAAGGAATCAACTCTTTGATTCATTGATTCTTTGTACTATTTTCAATTGCTTTAATTTCTGCTCTTACTTTTATAATATCTGCCCTCTTACATGCTTGGGATTTAACTTGATCTTTTTCTAGAAGCTTGAGGTTCAATATTAGGTTATTTATTTGAGACTTCTGTTTTTCTGATGTGGGAATTCACTGCTATAACTTTTTTCCTGCTTTCATTTCATCCCATAAATTCCAGTATGTTATATTGACATTATCATTTAATTGTAGAAACTGATTTCTTCTTTATTTTCACCTGTGACCTATTTGTTGTACAGGACAGTGTTGTTTAATTTCCATGTGTTTACATAGTTTTGGGGGTTTCGTCATTGATTTCCAATTTCTTTCCACTATGATTGGATAATACGCATGGGAGAATTTTAAATCCTTTGCATTTACTTCAGCATGATCCATGAGCTAGTATGTGGTCTAATTTGAAGCAAGTCCCATGTGCTGTGAAGAATGTGTATTCTGATGTTGTGGAGTGGAACACTCTACAGATATCTACTACGTCCATTTTTTCAAAGGTTTTGTTCAGCGTAGATATTTCTCTGATTTTTTTTGTCTAGTTGATCTATTTGTGACAGTGGGGCCCACTTTTACAATTAGTACTTACCTGATTTTTCATATCCATTAGTATTTGTTTTATATAATTGGGTGTGTTGGTATTTGGTGCATATATATTTAAGATTTTTATCTCTTCACCTTGGATTGTTTCCTTAACAAGTAGGTAGTGACCTCCCTGTCTCTTCTGATTAGTCTTTACTTGAAATTCACCTCGTCAGCACTTAAAATAGCTAACCCTGTTTTTTTCTGGGTTCTTGTGACATGGAGTATTTTCTTCCATTCTTTGACTTTTAGTCTATCCATTTCTTTATGAGTTATATGTGTTTCTTGTATGAAGCATATTATGCCACTCTACCAATCTGTTTCTATTGATTGGTGAGTTAAGCCTGTTCATATTGATTGCTATAACTGATATGTATTGACATTTTCCTGTTGTTGGTTCCCTTTCTTTCTCTTCTATTTAATGTTTGCCTTGCCTGGTGGATTCAGTCTATTGGGATTCATGGAATTTTTTCTTCATTGTCTTTTTCTAGAATATCATTCAGAACTTTCTGGAGTGTTGGTTTGGTGGTCATGAATTTCTTTAGGTGATCTTTATCATAGAAGTATCATTCCTCCATCAATTTTGAAGGATAACTTTGTGGAGTAGATACATGTGTGTTAGAGGTTGTTGTCTTTTAGGGCTTGAAATACTTCAATCTCTCCTTGACTTAAGGGTTTGTGTTGAGAAGTCTGCTATGATTCTGATGGGTTTCCTTTTATAGGTGATTTCTTTTTCTCTAATAGCTTTTAATATTCTGTTCTTGTGTTAAATTTCTGGAATCTTGACTATTACACTTGACTATTAGTTTTTTGTCATGGCTAATGTGACTTTTATATGCCTCACTTATTTGTATGTCAAATTCTTTTTCTGTGAGTGGGAAGTTTCCTGAAATTACTTCTGTGAACAGGTTCTGTATGTCCTTTGTGCTATCTTCTGATTTTTCATTGATTTTGATTAATCTTATGTTATTCTTTCTTGCATTATCTAGAAGCTGCTAGATCAATTTTTTGTGGTCATTTGCTATTTTTAAGGTGTTTCATTTGATGATCATTAAACAAACCTGTCTTCCAGATCTGACAGTCTATCTTCACATTGGTTTTTTTGTTGCCTATACTTTCAATAGAATTTTTAATCTCCTGGATATCTGTTTGAATCCATTTTATAGAATCCAGTTCTCTCCTCTGTTGGGCATTCATGGTTTCCATCACTTTCCTAAGCTCCTCTATTTTTTAATCTGTATCTACTCTAGATTTATTAACCATGATTTTCATTATGTTCATCTTCTCTTTAGTTATTTGTGGAATTACTCATGATTTGTTTTTTTCTAGAGACTCATTCATTTGCTTTCTTACTTCTGCTGCAACCATTTCAAAAAGTTCAGGTGGGAGGATTTTGATGTTTTTCTACTTCAGTGCTCCCTGAGTTTGCCCTGGGTGAACTAGAGGTCTGGAGTTGCATCTTATTTCTTTGTTTTCTTATTTTCTATATTTTTTATTTGTTTTCTGAATTGATGCTTGCTAATTGCTTATGGTAGGTAACTTTATTACTAGTGTCAAGAACTTTTTAGGAAATGATTAGTTTTCAAATGTCTTCTAGGTGTTGCTGGATTTTGGCTTTTGAGCCTGTCTGAAGATCCTGCCTCTTCAATTTATTAATCATAAGAAGTTGTTGCCCGTTTGGCCCAGCACCCAGTTCTTTGGTACTTAATTATGGTAATGTTTATGACCTCAGACAATCTGGGTATTGGCATACAAAGAAGAACAACTGATCACATAACTATGTCACCTTCACTAAAGAAGTACAACCCAGTGATACCAATAACATCAAGCCAAGTCTAGAAAATGACAAACTGTGGTAAATGTTACTTTAGCATATTTAACCAGAGGTACAACATTCATAGTTATATAACAAAATCTAAAACAAATCAGAAAATATATACAATAAATGTCCACACAATGGAGTGATTTTCTCAAGGGAGAAAATTTAAAAGGGATAAGAAAAAAAAGCAGAGAAATAAAAGACGAGAAAGCAATTAGAAGCAAGGTTGAAGGACAAAGGAAAATTACCAAAACTTTTGGAATCTGATGGAGAAGGCAGGAGGGAAAGAAAGAAGGAAAAAATTTTAGAAAAAGAAATCAAAACAAAGCAAAAATCCTAAAAACAATGTTCACACATGAAAAAAACAAAAACTAATCAAGACAAAAAACCTATGAACAAAGAAACAAAGAAAAAACAAAAGCAAAGAGAGGAAGAAATTTCTCTGTGATTTCAAGCCTGTGGTTATTTTTTGAGGCCTACAGTTTTGCAGTAGTGTCTGATTCAAGGCATTCCTCTGCTCTCATTGGTAGACTAAGAAGGTTAAACCTAGATTCATGCTGCATCTGTGCTGGTAGCAAGTTGACAGTAGGATTAGGATGGGATGCTGGATAATACCAGTAAGCCTGCAATAGGGTTAGCATAGGATGCCGATTCTGGTGCTTTGCAAACCACAGAAGTTCAAGCTGATCCTGGCCTCTGATGGTGGCTTTGGGACCTGAGTTGTTCAGCCTACTACACTCTGGGTATCTCTTCCTGGAACGACCATGGCTCCCTAACCCTGGATGTCTCCCACAGTTGTCCCTCACCCAGTCCCTTTCAGATTTCAACACTGGGAGCCCTGAGATAAAGCCAAACCATGGCTGTTCTGAGTAACAGATTCAGTTTGTCCTTCCATAAAATTACATCTGGCCCAGGACCCTATCCAGGGGACATAGCAGTTGCTCGGACTGGAGTCACTCACCTGCTCTTGTAGCACCTTATCATAAACTGCTCCATTCCACTGGTATGCTTCTTCCTGGAGATCTCTGGAGTCATCCACCCTTATTATTGTGTCTCTGTAGATTCAATGATCCTCTCTTATGTTGTGAACTGGGCAGAAAGTGGAGTTTCTCTCCTCCTTTTCTTTGTTGTGGTTTGTCTCCTCATTTTCTCTGTGGGCTCCAATTTTCCCTTCTGATCCTTCCTGGGTCTCAGGGATCCACCTCCCTCCTTCTTTTCTTCCCTAAGTTGTTATTTTCCAGTGTCTGAGTTCTGAATCTTGGAGAAGTTGATTTGTTGCTGTTTACTACTCTGCTGTCTTCCCAGAAGTCTTGACAGTTTCCATTCTTGGTGTTATCTACTGAACACCCTTTGAGGTCTTCACCTCATTGTATCCCTTGGCTTTGTTTCCCCATGATCATTTTTTCTCTAGCATCCCTGGCTTGAGCCAGATTCTGTCATGTATCCACCTCCCCAGTGCTCTATTCATTCATCTATTCTCATGCATTGGTATTCAGCATGTAGAAACCTAAATGGTAGAAACCTACATACATAAAAATACACAGCAATATCTTTGGATAAAATAGTTGAGAGACAGCAATAGCAGCTCTCCTTTACAGGAAGCAAAGAAGGGGGAGAAGAAAGCAAGAAAAAAGGAGATAGCAAAAGGAAAAAAAGGCTGTTAGAATAAAAAGAAAGAAAAATTAAACCTGATTGCTTAGAAGCAAAAGAAATTACATTTATAACAAAAACCTGAATCCTTATCAAAGCTTAAAAGTTCCCACTTCATCTGGCTTAACCTGGCTACAGATTCACCATTTGCATTTCATGCCCTGAAGTCGACCTCAGCCATGCTCCAGGATTTGTTTCATGAACAACAACTTAATTCACACTATAACATTTTGTACTTCTTGTTCTTTCAGCTTTAAAGATCCTTTTATTCCAAGGTTGTCTCATTCCCATCATTTAAGCTTTTTTCAGATGTCCTATCTTTAGAAAGGCCTCCTGATCTTCCCTGTCCTCTCCCAGGAAAACATGCCCTCAGGATGAACCAATTTATCTTATTTTATATCTTGTTTTTGCACATCTCAACAGCTAGTATTATCTTATGTTTCATCTGTACTTTATTTTCTTTCTCCTTGGAATATAAAATATAATCCCCTTGATGGTAGGATATCTGTCTTAAAGTTTAATTTTAAATACCACCAATGAGATTAGCTTTAGACATCAGCTTTTAGACTTTAGAGGTGTATTACCCTTACCACTGCCTTTGCACAAATGTTTTTTGCTGACTTGTACAGGAAGGCAGTGACCTTGTAAAAATCTGTGATTAAGTTTATGTAGAGACATTGTAAAGACATCATTTACCAGTGACATGCCCATGCCACTATTCAAAACTCTCTTTTTGTCATATTTTATCTTGGAATAATTATCAGAAAATAGATTATACTGTATTTGTTTCCCATTGCTCATATGAAAATGATTGTGTTTCTTGTTTTGCTTTGTCATCAGTAAGCTAAACCAATAATATCTTGGACTAGTTTTTGTATCAGTATGGTTTCTGACACATTACATAACATGAGCCAAAATGCATTCTAAGTGCTTGTGTCACTTCTTGTACAATGTAGTCACACGTTGCTTAATGATAAGAATACATTCTGAGAAATGCTTAGGTGATTTGGTGATTGTATGAACACCATAGAGTGTACTTACAGAAATCTGCATGGTACATACCTAGGGTAGCTGATGTGGCCTACTGTAGATCAGATTTTTTTTTTTGTCAGATTGCTCTGCTATGCTCTGCCAGATTTCTTGTGCAGATGTAGTCTACCAAGTAATTTCTTCCAAAAGCAACTCATGTACAATTTCCAAAAACTGTTCAGTGGTCTTCACCCAAGACTCACCACTCTATATCCCATTGTGTAATGAATAACAATTTGTGAACTGCTTAAATCATCCAGTTAGCGGAAAACTCAACATCATTGTCAGGTCTATCCTTTGCTTTCAACATACAAACATTTTGCAATGGTTGTGATTAGGGTATGGAGGGAGATGTGCTTCTATGTCCCAACTTCATTAGAGATCATTAGAAGCTTCTCCATGTCTAAGATAGGCCATCCTTCAATGTTTGTTAGCCTCTTTACCTTTTATCACTTTGTTCTTGTTCTTCAAGATAGATTGTGGCTACAATGGTGTGGGATGTACCTGACTAGCAAGTATGGCTACCACTGATTTTCCAATGTTATGATCATTAATCGCTCCATCACTTGACACACCCTCTAAGTAGAAAATCAACAGTGGATCTGGCACACTTAAGAGCTAAGTGTACAAAAGAACAAGAGATTAAATCAAGGACATGAAAAAGTAGATCCATTCATGAGATGCAGTAAACATGAGATGTATGAGGTAGCTACTGGCATAACATGACATTCTATTTTACAATAAACTTATTTAATAAGTAGGAGTACACTAAAATAAAGCTTAGAAGTACAGTAATTAAATAAACCAATAATATCACTTACTATCATTATCAGGAATCATGTAATATGCTATACTGTGCTATACTTTTATATGACTGGCAATGCAGTTTTGTTTACACTCACATCACCACAAACACATGAGTAACTGCTTGTACTATGATGTTAAAATGGCTACGATGCCACTGTGCGATAGGAATTTTTCAGTTCCATCATAATATTACGGGATCACCACCATATATCTGATCCATCCCCAAAGAAAATACTTTGCAGTATATTTCACTTGTAGATTACCACAGTGCCCAACTTTCAGGGGCTATCAGGGATAACAGAGAACAATAATAATGATAACTGCTTTCACATCTGTGTCTATTGTTGGCTTATTTTCCAGATACACAGTGTGCCCTTGCACTTAGAAATGGAAGAAACCAGGGAAAGAGATAAAGAAGAGAAAGGTAGAAAACAGAAAAAAAAAAACCTGAAATAACAAATGTTTCCAAGGATCAAGAGGTAAAAAAGAATCTACGTAAACAGGATATAACACCAAAAAGGAATTAGATCCAAGGTTCCTTAAAGCAAATTTGTGTTTGGACTTATTCATAACCAAATCTGTAGGACGTGGCACCACAACACACATACATATATGTATCCACATTGCTAATAATAAATATTAGTTGAATTAATAAATAAACCAAGGATATTAGGTTTTGTTGAAAATGAGAACATACATATTTTTCCCCAGGGCAGTGTTTCTGAGCCAGGGATGATTTTAAATATTCTCAGTTGGAACTTGGCAAGTCTAGAGATGTTTCAGAGTAGTAGTATTGAAAGCTAATGGATAGAGGCCCATAAGGCTGCTAGACATCCTATATCACACAGGATAGGTCCTCACAATAAAGAATTACCTGATGCAAAATGCCGAAACAACTGAAGTTGAGAATTTGCCCTAGAGAGAGGAGTAATAAAAGACAATGTTCAAAGAAGGATAAAATCATGACTCTCATACAGATATAAAATTAATATGCCTTGAAGAATTAATTTCAGTTAATCAGTGAGGGAACTAGGCAGATATAAGAGGCTTTAAAAAGATATTCAATAACCAAACACCTTTATAGATCAAAAAATGGTAATGGATGTGCATAGGAAGACAAAGCTATCTTTTTCACAAGATGAGGAGGGCATTCAATCGAACTTTTATGGAGGTAATAGGCAATATATGGAGCTATGCAAGAGTTTCCACTAACTCACGAACAGGTGAGCCAGAAAGGTATGCTATATATGGAAAAAGAGTAGATGTCCACTGTAATACATATTGATTTTTTTCTAGATAACTGCACAACCTAGAAAGCTATTGCTGCTATTGATGCATAACATACTGCTATCACTGGTATATGTATATATATTTATATTTATATATTGAATACACATATATATTGAATTTTTTTAAACCTTAAATGTGCCATCAACTTTGGAAAAAGTTATCCCAGTTTGTTGTGTTCAATGGACATTGTACAGAAATTAACACCCATATAGGTCTAAAAACATTAAACTTAATTTTTTCGCATTTGTACAGGTGTAACACACTGTGTTAATATGTAAGGCCTTATCTACATGGTTTGGTCACAGAAACTAATAAAGTATTCTCTAAATAATCAAAGAAAGGAAGTCAGGAAGGAAGGGAGGGAGGGATGGAGGGAGGGAGAGAGGGAGAGAGAGAGAGAAAGAAAGTGGAGTAAAAATATTGGCCACTATTAAATGCTAACATTGACTAAGTGTATCTGGTAGATTTGTAGTAGTGTTCATCAAAAAATTGGGTTTAGTCAGAGCAATACTTCTACTTAACTATATTCTAATTCACCCCCTTCTCTTGAAAGATACATCTCAAATTTAGGCCCCCATCCTAAATGAGCACAGCAAAAATAGGTTTTTATGTAAATTGAATTTTCTTCTACCCATCTCCACCTCAACAAGTTCAATCAAAATATAGATAAAAGAAAACAGAACAGTATATATTAAATACCACCTCTGTTTGTCTAAATAATAATACTAGACTCAAATTTTATGTCCTTTCAAATGGAACTTATGGAAGAAGATATACATTTCATTGTAATAAAAGAACAAGGACAGTATCTCATAATAATGTATATGAAGGACAAATTAATGATTCATAAAAACTACAGGCCTGAAAATAATGACTGAGACAGTAAGTTTAATAAAGACTATTTAGAATGTCCAGAATAGGGCCCTGAGGAAGCATGGATAATTCAACTTCATATAAATTACTTAGATTTTTTTAATGACACACTATCTTAACATCGTTAATGTGTGAACTATTTCACCAAGATTGGCCAAGAGTCTATTGTAGTCAAAATGTTTCATTCCTTTAGCTTTCTAACAGTTCATCTGACTGAATGTAAAAATATAATATTTTCAGCCAATTATACCAAACATGTTCATTTTACTTAATTTGAAAAAAACAGAAAATATGCTTGAATGAAATTGTCTGCATAAAATCATCTTTTCTCCTCAACCATCTAGTAGAAATAAAAATTATGACTAACAAAGATAATATTCATTTTTTAAAAATGTATAGCTTATTCTTCTTAGCTAAAATACTGAAATATTTAAAAATATCTTTACCGAAATTCAGAATGACAGAGCTATCAAAAGTACAATCAAAATTTCGCATATTTAAGTATATAAAAACTGAGCTCAACATAACAAATAATATTTGTTTACCTGAGCAAAGAAATGAGGATTTATGTATATGATAGGTTAATTCATTATAGGATCAGAAAAACCCAGGGGATCTACCAGGTTTATTGAAAAGTTCTTTTATTGAACATGAATCCCAGAAACTTCTGGTTATCAATAATTTATAAATTAGTTAGCTGGGCTCTGTTTTCTCTCTATTATCATTTGTCATTTTTTTGAGAACATTATGTCACATATAACTAGTGTTAACACATAGTAAAGATACATGCTTCAACGACACTAATGAAAACAAATTTTCCTCTACAGACACATTTCATTGTGTTCTATTTCCTCCTATGATTCCTGTGGCATTAATCAAAATGAAACCTGATTAGCAAGTGAAAATTTTGATTAGCTCTTTGCAGAATAGGGAAAAGGATATTAATCAAAGATTATCAGCTGGGCATAACTAGTCCTCTACTTTAACCAACACCTGCGCACTGAAAGCAGAGAGATGATGGCTGTTAACACATGAGAATTTGAGAGTCCTCTAATTGCAGTGAAACCTTTTTTTATTCTTCTTCAATCAAGGCAATTACAGTGTAAAATAGTTCTTCAAAGTTTTTAGTCTATCAAGGTAAGATTAAGATGTTTTTAGGACATTGTTCTCTTGTGCTGAGGCTAGGAAAAGCAACATCTTCTTTCTCTACCAATCCTGGTGTTGTAGATTTAGTTTTTCCTTTCAAAAATTAAAATATTGACTAATATTTTTCTGAGATAATACTATATTTCAATACTGGTAACATGAGTATTTGAACTTGAGAAAAGAAAATTATATTTTATCAACTTTAAAAATGACCAACCTACATCCTTACATCTGGTGATGTCAAAAGGTTTTCATAGTAAAATTCTAAAGAAACTTTCAATAAATTAGCATATTCATTTTTTAAGAACATGAGAATTGAAATAGTGACAGTAAATAAATAGCATTGCAACAACAATGAAAATTTCTTCTTTATTATGAGTGGATTCAAATTTGTTTGGTAATGTATATTTCAATAGATCTATGATGTCAGTGGAGAAGCTCTAGAATTCAGTCCTTAGCATGAAAGTTCAGAACTTAAATTGGAAAGATTCAACCTTCTACAAATCTGTCTTTTAATTTGCACTCTACATTTTAATGTATAATAGCTTATCTTGTTATTTATAGAACCAGTAAATGCTTTACGAATACTATTCTTGGCATAGCGATCTAACAAAGAGGTAGAGAGTTTAACAGAAATGATCCGGGAGTAAGGATCCTAAATCCTGCATTTGAGACTCAATTCTACCAACTCTGTATTTTTACTAGCTCAGGAATGTTTGATATAGTATTTGAAAACTGAAGATGATGGTGCACTCTACTTATGTCAGGATGGTGCTTTGTGGATTGAAAAGGAAATACATTTGGAAAATTGGAGTTAAACTACTTTTAGTATTAGTTTTCTAATCATTGTGCATTTCACATAGGTGGTACAAATGGCTACAGAGTATTTGCAGCTACATTTTTTGCTTGCCCAACCAAAGCACTAGTCTTGGTAGCTAATGGATAGCACACTCTTGAAAAACAAAAAACTATCAGTAAGGATGTAAAGAGCAAGAAATATAAAATAGAACTTAATAATAAAAATCTGCAGCTGAAAAAATATCATGGGTGTAAAATTGTCAGAAATTAATAAGAGATTGCTGTGATTATGCAAAGACATGCATACACTTAATACTTTATTTTACACAGTTGGTAAGAAAGAACAGAAAATGAAGGCAGTGATTATTAAACAAAATATATTTCATTGTATTGTATTTGTACATGAATTTGTCTCTTTCTCCCCTTACAAAGGATGAAATAACTCAAAATTCTAGTTTTAAGCAACAGATTTAACTCTTTCTACAGAAAAACTATCTTAATAGTTCTTACAAAGTAAACTAAACAAAATAAACTAAAGACAAGATTGGAGAAATCAGTGCACCTAAAAGCAGCAAATTAAAAGTACTGAGATTAGAAGCAGGCCTGTGGGTTTAAGGGAGGCAGAGAAAAGTCCAAAATGACCACAGGAAAATCAAGCCAGATGACTAGCCAGAGAACCCCCAATGCCCAACTCCTCCATAAACAAAAGGATCATAACAATGGATGAACAACTACAGTCATATATTCCTTGACAATGACAATGGGGACTCAATCTAAGAAGAGCATCCCTACATGATTTCATCAAGTGAACATCCAAGAGGGAGCTTGCCCAAATCGAGATGATACAGCCTACTACATACCTAGGCTATCTGGTACAGCATGTCATTTAAAGGAAATTCTGGAGAATGATTAAAAATGCTATTTGTACATCTAAGCATATGTAAACATAGACAATCAATAGAAAAATATCAGGAAATCAGAATTTTCAGCTCCTTATCATTGAATATGTAAACCATCACTGCCAAAACCTCACTGTGGGGTGCATGACTGCATATTCCAATTAGATTGTCTAACAGAGAGACTGGAATGGCAGAGATCCTCTGGCACATAGAGACACAGGAGGGTCACATACAAAAGGGAATGAAACACTTTACCTCTTCCCACCAATCTCCCCAGTCAGGAACAATGTGTAACTAAGAGAGACCTCTCACAGTTAAAAAAATATAAGCAAGAGGCCCTCGGCAACCTCCTTTAAAACTATGGACATCAGCTAGACACGATGGCTCAGCCTGTAATCCCAGCCCTCTGGGATGCTGAGGCAGGAGGATCACAAGATCAAGCCCAGCCTGGGCAATTTAGGAAGGCCCTGTTTCAAAAATAAATAGATAGACAGATAGATAGATAGTGGTGTCAACTTGAAGGAGAAACACCTAGAAGATTGGTTTAGCACAGTTCTAGTTGTGTCTGAATGACTGACTAAAGATGGAAGACTCACTCTGGGTGTAGGTGGCACCAACCAATAGGCTTGTAGCCTGGATAGAATAAAAAGGGAAAGAAGAAAGAACTTTTTTTCTGCTTCTTCAGAAGAGGTCCTGTTTTCATCTTCTCCTTGGAAGCCTGTCTCCAGGGTTCCAGTGCAAACACTTCAACCTTCTAACACCTTTGGTTTCCCAAACACAGACTTGCACAGGACTCTGAAGTGAACTCCAGGTCTTCGACCTTTGATTGGATCCTCTGGCTCTCTAGTGCACAGATGGCTCCTTTGCATTCTTCCATATCTGACTCTGCAGGTGGCCATTATAAGCCTACCTTGTAAATCCTTTATATATCACATATATTTATATTAAATCTGTTCCTCTAGTGACCCCTAACTGATTCATATAGATATAGATATACAGATGTATAAAGATACATACAAAAGATACATATATCTATATATGGGTATATAGTTATAGGCCTGGGATGTAGAGCTCAATGTGAAAAGTCTGAGTTCCATCTTCAGAATGGGAAAAGGAGAGACTGTGAATATCTGCAAATTTTGCTACTGGAGAATCCTAAAGTGCTCACCGTCCCTGAACACAGTATAAGTAGCTACCTGAAGTACCTCTAGTTGCATTGCTCCAAAAAGTAGTTAAATCTTAATTTGATTAGGCAAGAAATAAAAGTTATGTACATTATGGTAAACTGATTATAGGATAAGATGAACCCAGTGGATTGTTACAAGACTGGCCTGTCTCACATAACAAGCTACTGCAATGTGGTGCTATCTTGGGAGCAGAGCCATTGCTAGAGTGTGTACTGCTCTAGGGGTCCGTAGCCACTGCATCACCCAATTCTTGAACTTCCAAAAAGACTACAGCATTCTTTTTTAGGTGGCTTCTGTTCCCTGATCCTGGATATGGGGACCTGAGGCCTGGTGGATCAATTGAAACCCCTTTGGTAGAGAGCAGATAATCTCCCTAGAGACCCCACCCTATTGCCCTCAATATACCTAGGAGTCCATGGCAGCCTTATCTCTAGCATGATGGAGGCTGTATGCCACCCAGAGGAGTCCAGCCAGCCCTCAACCCTGCCTCTAATGGGAAGGATGCTGTTGACCTGACAGAGAAACTACATTACTTTCTATAGCTTATTCCATAAAGACCTAGCAGACATTACTGATTGATTACTGTTGAAGAAAATTTCAGGCAGTCTACATTACAGTGCCTACCCACAACCAAATGCAACACATGCTACCCCACCTACATCTTTAGATGTATCTACAGGTAAAAATATTTCCTAGTACAAAAGTCACTCTATAAAATAGGAAGAAATAAATGTTCTACTAGATATTCATATATAAATGCAGAGACATGAGAAGCATGAAAGAGTAAGGAAATATGACATTCCCCAAATCTACAGTCTCTCTAGGGAATGATTTCAAAGAAAGGGAAATTTATAAATTGCTTAAAAAGTAGTTCAAAATAGGATCCTAAGAAAATTCAGCAAGATATAAGAAAATACAGACAGGCAATTTAATGAAACGAGGAAAAGAATTTTAATCTAAATAGAAAATTAAACAGATAGATATTTTTAAAAATAACTTGGAACTAAATATTTCAATAAATGAAATTTAAAATTCTCTTGAAAGTCTCAACAGTAGACAGGTCAAGAAGAAAGAATTTCTGAACTTGAAAATGGATTTCATAAAATAACCTGGTTAAGGAGGGGAAAAAATGAAAAAGAAGAAATTAGGGACACCATAAAGTGAATCAATATTCTAATTACAGGATATTTAGAGAAAGAGAAAAGAGGGAGAGAGAGTAAAAAACACATTCTAATTCTCTTTTTAATTTTCTTTCCTTTTCCTCCCTCTCACCTCTCTCCATGTCTTTATCCCCTTCCCATTTGAACAAAACCTTCCTCCCTACTTCCTATTATCTTTTATTTTGCTCTTTATATTTTGTTTTTCTCAAATAAGAGAAACCATTGCAATATTTAAGCTTGAGGGTCTGATTTATTTCACTTAACATTATGGTCTCAAGGTGCATCCATTTTCCTACAAATGACTCAAGTTTGTCCTTCTATATGGCAGAGTATTTCGATTGCATATGTATATTAAAATATGTTGTGCACATGCACCAACTGGTCACAAGGAATGTAATCACTATGTAATGCAAACATACTAATGAAAATAAAAACTGAAAAAATGAAAAAAATTACTAGAAACCAGTAATAATCCAAACAACATCATACTGGCATGAAAACAAACACATGAACCAAAGGAACGTAACTTAAGAATCCAGAAATAAAACCAACCATTTACAGCTAACTAATTTTCAACCAAAGAGCCAAGAACACAATTAGGGAAAGGAGAATCTCTTCAATGCACGGTACTGGGACAACTGGATACCTACATGCAGAAGAATGAAAGTAAACAATGACGAGTTTAAAAATCAACTCAAAATAGGTTAAAGATTTAAATGTAAGGCCTCAAAGTGAAACTACTGAAAGAAAACTTAGGGTAATTCTCTATGACATTAGACAAAGGTCAGATCCCAAGAGGACAGGCAACAAAAACAAAAATAGATGAGATTATATCAAACTAAGAAGCATCTGCACAGAATATGAAACAGACAGACAACTGTAGAATGGGAGAAAATATTTATAATGTATGTATCTGAAGAGGGGTTAGCATCCAGAAAGTGAAAAAAATTCAAACATCTGAATAGCAAAAGTAAATAATCTGATTCCAATCTTTAAAAAACCATTTGAACAGACATTTCTCAAAAGCAAACATACAAAATTTTTTTAAATAAAAGCATGAGATATCATCTAATCTCAGAGTAGCTATTATCAAAAAGACAAAAAGTGACAAATGTTGGCAAAAATATGAAAAAGGGGATCTCTCATACACTTTGAGTGGGAATGCAAATTAATAGAGCCATTATGAAAATAACATGGGAGAAACTTTAAGACACGAAAAATAAAGTTAACATATGGTCCAGTAATCCTACTAATAGTTATATATTCAAAGGAAATAAAATCCTCAAAGAGGCATCTGCATTCCTATACTGACTGCAGAACTACTCACAACAGCCAAGGCTTGAAACCAAACTAAGAGTCAAATAACAGATGAATAAAGAAAATGTGGCATATATACAACAGAACACTATTCAGCCATAAAAGACATGAAATCTTGTCAGTTGTGTCAACATGGATGAACCTAACATGAAGGACATTATGTTAAGCAAAATGAGCCAACTACAGAACACTGTAGGAACTCATGTGGAATCTACAGAAAGCTCACTTCACAGAAGTAGAGAGTAGAGCAGTGTACGCCAGAGACTGGGAAAAGTTAGAGAGGAGAGAAGGTAGGAAGAAAGGTTGATCAACGGGTAGATACTTACAAATACACAGGAGGAATAAGCTTTGGTGCTCTGTTAACTATGGTGTTAACAATAATGCACATTTCTAAAGAGTTAGAAAAGAGGTTTTTGAATGTTCTCACCCCAAAAAATGATAAAGGTATGAGGTAGTAAATATGCTAATTACCATAACTTGATCATTGTACAATATATTAGATGAATGAGAACATTACTTTGTACCCCATAAACATGTACAATTCTGTGTTTTAAAAATAGAAAAAAATGAGTATTTAAAAACAGGTCGGTAGTAGAGAATTCAAGTACATTTGGGTGGCTCAGCCTTAAAGAATTCCTAGACACAACTCATGAGGCAAAGGGATGTTTGTCTGGATGCCAGCATCTGAGCTATAGCCTGAAAGACCACAGCAGAAGGCAACAGGCCCATCAGACAGCTCACAAAGAGTAAAATCATCAAATTGAAGAAAGCAAGGCAGGAAAGAAGTGCTGAAAGGCAAAATAATTACACACGGATTAATGAATCCCAAAACAATGTCAGTTAAATTAATGCAGTAAATTTTTATCATGTTCTTACCAGATGCTAGAAATAGCATACTGAAGAAAACAGACGAGACCTTCAGTCTCATGCAACTTATAATTTCAGGGAAATAAAAGGCATTGGCAATACTTTTGCTTTCAAAAGTCTTCCTGATTACTCTTGTCATGGTTGGATGCTGTTCTCTGCCTTCTCTAAAGCTGTGTGTTTGTCTTTTCCACTGTACTTACTAGATTTCCTGATAATCCACTTGCATGATTAGTATTGAATAGACAATATTAATCAGTTATAGATACAATCATTACGTATACAACACTAAATTCAAAAAACACAGTCACAGAAAGTTAATGAAACCTCCCATTTTTACCATCCTAAGTGTATCATCATTTTGACCATTCTAATATATTTCTAATCTGAAGCTAGCATGTTTTCATCTACTCTAGGAATAAATCTGATCCTTACGTAACTGATTTATTAAAGAATCTAAACATCACAAGAGAGATTTTTCTTCTCCACTCACTTTGTTTTCTCCTCTAGTTGTGTTTTATTCACTGTCTCTTTCTTTCTTTTTCCCCCTCTTCTGATTGAGCCCAGGCCTTCATACATGGGCTCTGACACTGGAGTGACATCCTCACCCCTACTCTCATTTTCTGTCCTGTAAACTCATCTTGGTCATATTCAATGACTTCCCAATAATTTAAGGATTGAAAAATCCAGTTCAGTTAATTAAATTAATATGTGATCTTATGTCCAAGTTAGTTCTCCAATTCTCCTCTTCAAACTCTTATATTAGTCAACCCTTTGCCCAGAGCCAAAAGCTGGAAGAATTTATACCTGTACATTCTTCTTCCTCCCTACCACCTTCCACTTCCCTACAGTTCTTTCAGGATGGGGTTAAGAAAAGGATTAGAGAAAACTGATAAAAATCATTTCACTTAAAACATGTATCGATACTCTTCTCCCAGTTAACAATTCCCTCCCTTGGTCAGGGATCCAAACATTGTTTCTCTCATGGGTCCTGGGTCCATTGGGAAGCCTTGTGGGACCTCCCTACTGTGAACATGGAGCATAGAACTGGGGTAGCATTTTCCAAATTCTGCTTGGTTCTCTCCTGGACAGAACTGCCCCCCACCAAGCTCTCTCTCTCTCTCTGGATTCCCTTGCCTAATAGGCAGGCCTCTTGGAAAGGTTACTGGAAATACAGACCTAGACCTTCTACTGTCCATACTGTCTACTTGCTGCACAGGGATATTTGTACCTCCTGCCATAGCAAGCAGTGCTGTGAACTGCTTTCTAATTTCTGCTTTTCCTTCTTACATAGCCATAAGTCAGAGATCTGCAAGTCTGATGGGTAACTATATGTTCAATCAGGGACTAGAGAGAAAATATTAACAGGGTTTTTTTTTTTGCCTTTACATCAATATTTATTTTTTATTAATACAGTGCATGCTTGCAGTATATATTGATTACATTCCCTGTGGGGAGTTGGTACACATACATAAACATCTCAGTTCTTCTTTCATTCCCTTTTCCTCCCTGCCCTCACCCCTTTCTCCAGTATAATTTTTTTTTGCTTAAATTCTTTTATTGGTACATTTTAGGTATACATTTACATTTATCATTGGGTGCTTGTACCTGTACATGATGCATCTTGGTTCTTATTTTTTCCCCATTACCTGTGCACCCTTCCCTAGTTACATACTTCATTTACTTTTTTTTTCTTTTCTCAAAACTTTTCCTTTCCATTCTTCCCTTTCCCCATCTCCTCCCACCACTCCTACCCCTTTGGACCTTTTCCTATTTCAAACTATCAATTATTAGTTATTAACCCTTTTAATCCTTATTTACACTCTCAGTTTCTCACACTAGAGAAACTATTCGGTATTTACACGTGTGTCTTATTTATTTCACTTAAGAGTATGGCCTCAATATGCATCCATTTAGCTATAAATGACTAGTTTCTTGTTCTTTATGGCTGAGTAGTACTCCATTTTATAAAAAAAAAAACACATCTTCTTTATCCACTTTCCAATTGATGGGCACTTGGGCTGCTTCCAAGCTTTAGCTATTACAAACTGTGCCGCTATAAACATGGGTGCACATATATCACTGTGGTATGATTCTTTTAATTCTTTGGGGAAAATACCCAGCAGGTGAATAGCTGGGTCAAATGGGACCTCCAGCCCTAGTTCTTTGAGGTATCTCCATACTGACTTCCATAGTGTTTTCACCAGTCTACACTCCCACCAACAGCAGAGCAGGGTTCCTTACTCCCCCCACACCCACCAGCATTTGTTATTGGTTGATTTCTTGATAGCAGCCATTCTTTCTGGGATGAGGTGGAATCTCAGTGTTGTTTTCATCTGCATCTCTCGAATGACCAGTGATGTTGAACATTTTTTCATATGTTTATTTGCTGCTTTTACTTCGTCTGAGAAATGTCTGTTCATTTCAGATGCCCATTTTTGAATTGGGTCTTTGAATTTGGGGGGGGTCTAATTTTTTTCAGTTCTTTATAGATTCGAGATAGTAGCCCTCTGCCCAGTATTTTTTTTTTTTTTTTTTTTTTTTGGTACCGGGGATCGAACTTGGGACCTTGCACTTGCAGGGCAGGCGCCAGAACCACTGAGCTAAGTCCCCAGCTGCCCAATATAATTTTTAATGAGTGAAGAAATGTTGGACCAGAAAATATGGTCTTGAACCCATAGTCTTACAGATAATAGCTGTGTATAACCTTGAGCAACTTTTTCTATACTTAATTTCCACATCTGTCTATTAAAAGTAGCAGTAGTTTCTGCCTTAGAGAGTGGCTGTAGGAAGAAGCTGGGTTCATGATAAGTGTAATATTTTTAATCCACTGCCTAGCACAGAGTGAATATCACTAAATTTTTTCTATTATTGCATTTTTTCTTAATTTCCCTGCATTTAGCATGAGGTATAATCTCATCCATTTGCCTCATAAGAAAAAAAAGAGAAAAAGCTTTTAACAGTAATAACACACTTCCAGTCATTTCTGAGTTTCAAATTCTTCTACTACTTTAGGAAGAAGGTAGGGAAGGTGGTTAAGGTCCTATAACTGGGACTGATGCTCTTTAATGAGACCTTTTATGCTGTGCCTAGTGCTGAGCTGTGCCTTTATTATGTGTGGATATTTGGACATAATTCCAAAATCCAACTTCCTTTCATAGGTACTTATGACAAAGTACTACAGCTGCCACTCTATGTCTACCAATAAAAAGAAATGCTATTCTTTAAAAGTTTAAGTATTATCAACAAGGTATCTTTTAAATGCCCTTAAAACTTTTGATCGTCATGCATCAATTCTAAACTGTAGAAACTACCTATTCCTATTTAGGAATATGGGATGTTTCTCCATAGCACTTAATTTAAAGTACTGATTTTACAATATGGAAGGCACTTTAAATTATATATACAACCTGGCAAACATATTTTTGGCTTGATTTTAAATCAGCTAATTGATGTTTTCCTAATTCTTCTAGAGTAGTACAGTATACTAAAACTTGCACTTGTATGCAAAGCATAATGAACAAAACAACATTTTGTTTTGTTTTCATAGCAAAAGGAGCTCTGAACTCTTGAATTTCTGGAAAAATCATTTTGTTTAAATAATCTTAATCACTATTCTTTAAAAAAGTAGATCCTCATACTTAGGAATGTATAGACTATTAATAAAGTTTTGTTGTTGGTACTTGTTATTTATTAACAGTATTTGAATCAACTCAGGATCATAAAACTAAACATCAAAGACCACTCCACCTTCTAAGGCCACAGGTATAGAAATCTGATACCAATAACACTGTCCCAGGCCATTCTCTAAAAAGTTGATACACACACGTGTTCCCAAATTTTCTAGATTTAACTTTGTCTTAAAAAAAAAGAGGATAGAAAATTATTGTTAAATTGGAAGTTCAAGAAATTTGGAATTTTATTAGGAAAACAACATTTCAAGGCTGTAATGAGGTATATAGGAAGGACTTAAGCATACTTTTTGTCAAGTTTTTCCACATTGGGTGAACACTGAAATCACCTGACCAATACATCTGTGGAGCTTCAAAAGAAAATAAAAAGAGTTTTTACTTTTCTGACATTACAATCTAGTCAACAATCCACAGAAAATATTTTAAAAGCATATTTATGACCTTTCACTCAACATGCCACTTATGTTACATTAGCCACAGTTGTAAAAATGGTAATCTCTCTATTTAAAAAATTAAAGAATATTTGTTCCCCTCTTTTTCTTTGAACTTCGAATAAAATTCTCTAAGTGATCTCTAAAATAAGTTTAACATTTTCATCATGAAAGTCACATATATTTAGGTGACCATGCCATTATGTTCCACAGTTCCCCAACCATCCCAAGTACAATAGCTTTGCTAATTTCAGGCCAATTTCCTAAGACACGTATAAAAGCAGTTTTATTGTCCTATAAATTTTCAGCAAAGTAAACGAAATAGGAATCACAAGCTAGATAGTTGTGAAGGTCAACAAGCAAAACAGCTGATCACACACAAAAGGGAAGAAACTGTCTCATCAGCTAAAATTATTTAGTTGCTACCAGGTGCATGAAGAGACTGTCACCACTCTTACTCTACATTGTTCTTGCTTGAGGTGCTATAGATATTCAAGGAGGACTGATTAGGAAAGAATATAAGACAATCTTAGAATTTTAAAGTCAGCAGGAGCCTTAGACATGAGCTCATTTAACTATGTTAGGATGAAGTCATAAAATGTGGCACAACATGACCTGCATATGCCCTCTGTGTTCCTTCATTCACCTCAGCAGACACTAGTAAGCTCTCTCCCAGCCTCAAGTCTGTGCTATAGCCTCTTCTACTAGGTGACAAATACCTAAACTTTGAGAGGAAATTTCAAAGATGTACCTAAAAAGAAGCAAACTAAATTAGTGCTTCTTCAGTGAAAAGTCTTCTAAGATACATTCTTAAACGAAAATAAGGTACAAAACACTGTAAAATTGTTGCCTATACCATATGTGCTATTTTGAAATTTATTTCCATTTACTTTACAATATATTGTGGGTGTTTCATATGTTGAAAACTCTGGGACCTACTTTTTTCTACTGTTGTATTTTAATTGAAAGATAAGTACATATATTTCTGGAGTAAAATGTGATGTTACAATACAGGTACTATTGTGGAATGATTAAGTTGGGCTAGTTATTATATCCACCTGTCATTTCTTTGTGACAAGAACATTTAACATCTACTATTTTCATAATTTTGAAATACAAAATATATTATTATTAACTTTAATCACCATGCCGGGCAATAGATCACCACAGATAATTTCTCCAGCCTAAGTGAAATTTTATATGCTTTAACTAACATCCTTTTATTATTTACACCCCACCTCCAACCAGCTTTGGTAATTACCACTCCATTCTCTGCATCTATGATTTTGACACTTTTAGATTCTTATAAGTAAGATGATTTGGAATTTGTCTTTCAGTGTCTGACTTATTTCCACTAGCATAATGCCTTCCAGGTTTGTCCACCTTGTTGCAGATGAAAGAACTTTCTTCTCTTTTAAAGTTTAAAGAGTACTGCACTATATAAATATGCCAAATTTTCTTTATCCATTTATTTATTTATAGGCACTTAGGTTGATTCTGTATCTTGGCTATTGTGAATACTGCTGCAATGAACATAAGAGTTCAGATGTTTCTTCAACATACTGATTTCAATTCCTTTGGCTATATATCCAGAAATGGGACTGCTGGATCATATGGTATTTCTCTTCTGTTTTTTAAGGAACTTCTGTTATGTACTCCACAGTGGCTGAACTTACATTTCTACCAACAGGATACAAAGATTTCCTTTTCTCCATATCCTCAACAACTCTTATCTTCTTTCTTTGATTAGAGGCATTCAAAAAAGTGTGATTAGTGATGATGAATATTTTTTTCATATACCTGCTGCCCATTTATATGTCTTCTTTTGAGAAGTATTTAGTCAAGTCCTCTGCTCATTTTTAGTCAGGCTGTCTGCCATTCTGCCACCGACCTGTTTGACTACTTTATATACATTTTGGATACTAACGCCTTTCCATACATACAATTTGTGAATTTTCCATTCTGTAAATTGTGTCTTTACTTTGTGAACTGTTTCCTTTGTTATCCAGAAACTGTATAATTTGCAGCAATCTCATTTGTCTATTTTCCTTTTATTGCCTGACTTTTGTAACCTAGATCAAATTTTTGTAGTAGTTTTGCTGCTTTAGGTTTTATATTTAATGTTAAACCCATTTGGAATTGATTGTTGTATATAGTACTAGTTCAATTTCATTCCTTTGCATGTGAATATCCAACTTTCCAAACACTACTTATTGTAAAGATTATCTTTTTCTTATTTCTTGGCCCCATTGTTGAAAGTCAATTCATTTCACTTCTGTGCTTTCTAGGTTTTTCTATTGACTAATGTGTCTGTGCTATAGCTTGAAATCAAAATTATTGTAGGTAGTATGATACCTCCAGCTTTGTTCTTTCTACTTAAAATGCCTTAAATATTTTGGGGTCTTTGTCAGTTCCACACAAATTTTAAGATTTTTTCTATTTCTTGAACAATATTATAGGGATTGTATGGACATTTTAACAATTTCGATTCTTCCAATACATGAACATGGAATGTTTCCATTTATTTGTATTTGTCAATTTCTTTCATGAATGTTACATAATTTTCAGTCTCCATATTTTTTCTCCTTGGTTAAATTATTCCTGTTTTGATACAGCATTTTAGCTACTATAAATGAGATTTTTCTTAATTCTTTTTTTAGATAGTTCACTATAAGTGCATAGCAATGCTGGAGTTTCAATGTTGATTTTGTATCCTATAACTTTCTAAATCCATGTTCACTTCTAACCAGTTTTTGGAAGAGAATCTAGGGTCTTCTATATGTGAGGTAAAGACAAGCAATTTAACTTCTTTCTTTCTTATTTGATTGATTTATTTCCTTTCTTGTTGAATTGTTCTGGCTAAGAATTGCACAACTACACTGAACAGAAGTGATGACAGTGGAAATTCTTTTCTTATTCCTGATCTTAGAGGAAAAACTTTCAATTTCTCACCACTGAATAAGATATTAGCTGTGGGTTTATTATATACAGTCTTTATTTTGTTAAGGTATGTTATTTCTATCTTGATTTGTTAATAGTATTTTTTTTGTTTTGGTACCGGGGATCGAACTCGGGACCTTGTGCTTGCAAGGCTGGCAGCAGAACCACTGAGCTAAATCCCTGGCCCCCTGTTAATAGTATTTTTAATCATAAACAGATATTGAATTTTGTCAAATCTTTTTCTGCATCTCTTGAGATGATAATGTAATTTTGACCTTCATATTGGATAATATGTTGAATCACATTTATTGATTTGTATTTGTTGTTCAATACTTGCATTTTTAGGATAAATCCCACCTGAATGATCTTTTTGTTTTGTTTTGTTTTTTTGGTACCGGGGATCAAACTCGGGTCCTTGCACTTGCGAGGCAGGCAGCAGAACCAGCTGAATGATCTTTTTAATGTGCTGTTGCATTTGATTTGCCAGTACTTTGTTGAGGATTTTTGTATCTATGTTTAGTAGAGATATTGCCTTGTTTATTTTCTTTTCTTTTAATTTCTTTGGCCTTCATATCACAAACTGGCTCTATAAAATGAGGTGGAAATAATGCTGTTCAATATTTTGGAAGAGTTTGAAAGGACTGATATTAGTGTTTTCTTGAATTATTTGGTAGAATTCACCACCAAAGAACTCAATAGTGCACTTTACTTCAGTGGGAGACTTTATTACTGATTCAATTTCATTATTCGTTATTGGTCTGTTCAGATTTTAGATTTCCTCATGATTCAGTCCTAGTAGGATGTGTGTTTCCAGTAATTTATTCATTCCTTGTAGGTTATAGGTTAACAATTTTTTGGCATATAAATGTTTATAGCATTTCTTCTGATCTTCTCTATTTTAAGTCATAATGTCACCTTTATTTCTGATTCTGAGTTTTCTTCTCCCTACCTGTTAGTAGAGCTACAGATGTGTCAATTTTATTTTTTCAAAGAAATAACTCGTTTGGACAGGTGTATTTTCTTAGTTTCCCACTACAAAGGAGTCTGTCTCTCAACTTTTGTGACATTCTTTCAAAGGTAATTGATCCATGCTCATGTGTTTATTCTGTGTGGTAGTAAGTGAAGAAAGAGTCAGGAGCCTCCTATTTCAGGTGGCTGACCTCACCTTTTCATATCCCCTTTGACAGCTTTTATATACACAGATACACCACATTCACTTCCCAGGATTTTCTCAATCATTCTCCCCTAACCAGTAAGTACATTTTTGGGAGCCTTTTCTCATTGTATGCATGAGGATGGAGAGTGAGCTCTCTTAATGTCTCTTCCTAAGTTCCACCCTGAGAGCTGCACTATTATGACCTCAAGTAACCTTCATGACCTCCTCATGTTCCTGTCTATGGACACCATTGCCCTAGAGGTGGGAACTTGAAACTATTAATTTGAAGTAGGGGATAAAACACTTCAGTCCATAACACCCTCCTTTTACCATTATTATTCTTTGTCAAAATGGTCTTCACTATTTTCTCATTTTATTTTCCAAGTGAACTTTAAACTCACTTGATAAAGCTTTCCCCCACATACCACAAAATCACTGACACTTTCATCTTGATCATGCTATAAATTATACATTTTTGCAGGTAGAATTACACTGTTTTACAACATTTAATCATCAAGGTTTATTTTCTGCCCCTATAAAGTTTTGCATTTAAAAAATTATTTAGGTTCTGCATTATTTCTTGATAACATTATTTCAAGGTACATTAATTAATTTAATAGTAAATTATTGAATACAATACTTTTCTATTTAATTTTATATCTCACTAAATATAAACATTAATAACTTCCCTAAGTATCTTCTATAATTGAGGACATTATTAAACTTTATTTCCAAAAGACTTTAATGATTGAGTCTATTATTTACAAATGATAGCTTTATACTAGTTTTGCCACAGTTAAAATTATTATACTTCTTCACTATCTTACTGCATTACCAAGAACTACTTGAATTATTTTAAGTATTGTTGGTTCTGTAATCATGAGGATCTCTGCCCTTTTTTCACTTAATTAGAAATATTTTGCAATGATGTGATACTTTATAACAGATTTAGTTATACTGAACAATTTTGCATTCTTAGTATTAATCCCACTTATTTAAGTTCTTTCAATAGGCTAACATTAAAACTTGATTGTTTTATATATTTATATATACTTATTTCAGTTTCACATGTGAAATTAGTCAGATATTTCCTTTTCTCCATTATGTTTCTCATAATTCAATGTCATAATCATGTTGGATTCATAAAATCTATTGAGAATTAGTTAATCTTTGCAAAAGATAATCACATCCTCTGTGCTCTCTTATCTTTCTGAGTATAATGGAATCTTTTCTGTTCTAATTTTCATCCCTGCCATTTTCTTGAGATCTGAATGAATTCTTAATATTGGCTTCTAATTGAATAATTCTGTCATATCAAATACACATTCTATTACAGCCATTATTTTCCAATGTTATCACTTCGTGAGTTATAGCATGAACTTGAAAGGTTGTTTATATTTTGGCTTTATTTTTTTAAAAGGATACAAGGAAAGTCAATCCATTGAGCCCTAAAATATACATAGAATTTTTTTTTCTTTTTTGCTTGAGACATTCTTGCTATGTAGTTCAGGATGGCTTTGAATTCATCATGTACTCAAAGCCAGCCCTGAACTAACAATGATCCTCCTGCCTCAGCCTCCCAAGTGCTGGAATTACAGGCATGTGCCACCATGCCCAGCTATGTAGAAATTTTATTGTTGTCTTTACATTTAAAATAAAATGCTGGATATTTGAGTCATATTTTCATCTCATTTTTGAAAGATATTTCACCAATGTAGTCTGCAGTTACGTGTTGCACAAAAGTCTAAGGTTTTATTTATATTTATAGGTAAAACAGATTGTAGATTTTATTTTTGGTTTGAAGGTTTTTAAAATTCTTAGGGAGGATAGTACTTGATTCTTAATTACTGGCAATATTATCAAGAACTGCATGGGAGATTCTATATATCTCTTCTTTTTATTTTGCTTTGTTTTATTTAATTTTTAATCTTTTTTATTCTTGTTAGTATAAGTTTTCAGTACATAATGATTACATTCATGGTAGGAAATTGGTACATGTACCTAACACATTTCTTTTTTTCCCCTTTCTATCTCCCTTTTATTTTTCCAGCATCAGATTCATTTATTTATAAGAGCTTATAAAGTTAGTCATCAGATTTTAGTATATAAAGATTAAAAATCAGACTAATAGGCCAAAGAACACACAAAACACATAAGACAGTTACACAAAGTCAAGGTAGAAGGCTGGGGATTTAGCTCAGTGGTTCCGCCACCTGCCTCGCAAGCTCAAGGTCCAGAGTTCAATCCCCAGTACCAAAAAAAAAATAATTAAAATAAAATAAAATATGTCTTCAAAGTCAAGGTATACTTTCAGATTCATTGTACCTTCTAAATTATAATAATTTTTTCTTTCTCATATATATACACACACATAGTCATATACTGTGTGTGTGTGTGTGTGTGTGTGTGTATATATATGAGTATATACATACAAAAGGTGCTCAAAGTGGTGTTCGTTAGCATCCAGACATTTATTAGTACAGCAAACTGCTGCTTCGGTAACTTCGATTATTAAGACTGCTGCACCTGCATTTTCAATTTCTTCTCTAAGGGCTAGTAATGTGAGTTTTCTGCAAAATATAACATCCTCCAGGGTCTCCCATATAGGCATAACACCATCTGTTGAAAAAAACATCATACTGTTTTTCTTTTCCTGAAGTGTGTATACAGTTTTGGGTGGGAAAACAATAATTATAGTATTTTACGTAAAAGAAACCATGCAATGTTTAAGTTTGTGTGTCTGAGTTACTTCACTTAACATTATGTCAAGGTGCATCCATTTTCCTAAAAATGACTCAAGTTTAACCTGTATGGGAGAGTAGTACTCTCCTGTGTATAAATAACACCAATCAACATGACTGGAGGAGTTTCAAAATGAAAAATTTGAATTTTCTGTATTTTACATGACCAAGTTCATGTAAAATGGGACCAATTTCATGTATGATGGGAAGACAACAGATAAAAAAGAAAATAGTGGCACAGAGTTTTACTTCCATTAAAAAAGTGTTTTCTATATTTGATAGAGATTATAAAGGATAGGCTTAAATTCTATTCTTTCCCTGATATATTTTGCCACTGACCCCTAGTGGTTCCATTATTCCTAGAACAAAAATTCTATAGTAAAAGAAAAACAAAAATTCTATAGTAAAAGAAAAAAAAAATCAAGAGGTGATTTTCATAGCAGCTGATACAACTGTCCTAGTTCCACATCTCCAAAACATTATCTCTGACTCAGGTTCCTCCTCTACCCTCAGACATGATACTAATAAGTCAACCAATATATATGGAACAACTTAGGACTTCTTATCTCCACTGATTTCAAGTTACTTGAAGGAGCAATATGTTAGCAACTAGAAGCGCTCTTAAATGTATATGCTTAAATTTACCACTTTATACTTTACACAAATACCATCTTATCATTTTAATTATATATTCCTCCAAAATGCTTCTATAAAAAATACCCCACAACTGATTCTTCATTTGCATGTGTCATTGTGGTTTAATTACTTTGGAGAGTAAGCCCCATTATAAGAGCAACCAGGAGTCAGAAATATATTGAAAACCTTTGCTACTTTTGATTAAACTCCATCTATGTCCTTGGCTGACCTTAATTAGTGGTCATACGAATCCCTAATTTAATCTTTCTCCCTCTATCCATAAGATTTTAATAAATTATACATCTTCCTTTTAATTTGGAAACTTCAGACATCCTCTCTCCAGAATCTGAATCTGATCCTTTTTTTCTGAACCCATATAATAGATGGGTTTTTGGTCAGTGATGTCATCTCAGCAACTGCTCTTACAAGCTTTTTATTACAGTTACCTAGTATCACATTCAAGCTCAGTAGAAGCTAGGATTAAATTGCCCAGAGGGTAAATACATGTTTGATGGCCCACGTTATCTTTTCTGCCAAGTGAGTGCTATCTGGCTATTTTCCCCAGGTATTCCACAGCCTGTCACGACCCCTCCTCCTGGCTCTCACTTCTTCATATGGGACAAGGTTTCCAAAGCATGGTGCCATGAACAGCAGTGTCAACTTCACCATCCGCATTATCAGGTACCTTTCTATAAATAAATGTAAAGTCATGGCCCCATTCCAGAACCACTGAATCAGAAACCCAAGGGTGAGCCCAGCAACATAGTTAAACAATACCAAGGTGATTATGGCAAATACTGATGGCTAAAGCGCTGGTCTAAAGCAGTGATGGCACACCTTTTAGAGCTTTCAATGATATAAACAGCCCACTGTAGCACACGTCCTGTACATTCACCACAACTGATCTAAGGGTTCAGCTGAAAGTTTCTTCTACTTCCTATATATTTGGTCATTTAGCTTTTGTTAGATTTTGAGTCATTGGATTTTCTTCCTCAGGTTTGGTAATTCTAATTCTAAGGACTCACCCCTTATTAATATTTTTTATTTATCTATTTTATTAGTACATGTTTGCAGTATGTAATGATTACATTCATTGTGGTGAGTTCGTACATGTACATAATACATCTTAATTATTTCTTTGTCTCCTTCTCCTCCCCTTCTTTCCTGTTCCCCCCAATTTTAATTTATTATACTCTCATGAGTATTTGTAGGAGAAGTATTGGATGTACACATTAAAGATACCTTGGTTATCTTTATACCCTGATTCTGCATTGTGTACTTTTGTTACTACTCTATAGTGTTACATAGAAAATTTCTGCTGAGTAGGTGTGAGAAACAAAACTGTGGCAGAAAACTACAAAAATTGGCTCTACTCAGTAGAAAGTGGATGAAGTTTTTGAATTCCCACAACATACTACTCCTACTGGTGTTCCTTGATACTATTTTCCTCCTAATGAGCCTCTAGCATTAAGGACTATTTTCTGCATATTTCCCACCAGATCTCTCTTGATAAGCAAAGTGCTCTTGGGAATCTTTTTCTTATTTCATTATTAGAGAGTACATACATTTTCCCCTTTTCTTCATGATTCTAAATGGCTAGGTAAATTGAAACACTGTTTTAAGGCTTCAAGGCTAAAGTAAATCAAATAAAAGAAAACATAAAATTTAGAATCAGATAAAACAGGGCTTTAATCCTGGTAGTGATAATTACCAGCTTTGTGTTGCTATCTAAGTCTCTAAGCTTCTGCTTTCTCAATCACAAAGAAAGAAGTTGATGCAAAATTGTAGATTATTGTTAAGAAATAAAAATAAATGGGTAAATTATCAAAACAGTAGGAATCCTGCATATTTTAGCTTTTATTATGGAGTTATTAAATGTAAAGCTTTAATCTGTTACCCCTATTAGTTATCTTTTGTGTTTAAAAGAAGCATTGAACATATTAATTCAAAGATATCTGGCTTCAAGCACAGGGTGAGAATAACAGTCTTTCTCTGTCAATATATTTATACACATACTCATACAAATCTTTCACTATAGGGCCATAATTGGTTTCAAAATGTTTGCTTATGGGCCATTAATTTCCATTATTATTAGTGGGAAAATACCACTGTTCCTATTGATAGAAAAGTCATCATGCTGGCAATAACACTAACATGTGTTTGGAATTACATACTATTGATAACAATAAATTCTTTCTGTACACTTGAATAAAAAACTGTATAGGCTTGGCAGTCTTTCAGAGGCTGAATAAATTATAGTAAAATAATACTAAAATTTTATGAATATGTTAGAATATAATTTTTGCACAGAAAAAAGACGATATTCTAGAAAAAAGTTTGAATATTGATGCAAATACATGAGATTTGGAACAAACTATATAGCATTCATACAGCAGGAACTGATGACATCCTTACTCACGTGCATCTGAAGGCTGTGATCTGCCTCAGGTGAGAATATGCCAAATCAAATAAAATGAATTTAAATGAATAAAAATAAATGTACATTATCAAAGTGAAAATGGACATACATGTAAGTGTACTGCTCAAATTTTCAAAATGTCACAATACACAGTCATGTAAGAGCACTTAAGCATGAGAAGATTCTATCATCATTGCTAACTAGCATGGAACTGAAATGGGTAGACTTGAATCTTTGGTGGCCCAAAAAAATGAAAATAAAAGAAAATGCATCAAATTTTAATCACTTTGCACATCTCACAGTCTGACCTCAGATGTTTAAGGCTGGCTCATATTTAAGAGTCTTTATCAAATATTTTCCATCACCTTTTCAACACGTCCTGAAAGGCCATAACCTTTGCAGAATGTGATCACAGAAAGTGACCAACCCTACCCTAGGGAGTTACCCAGGAAGAAAATCAAGAGACAGTAAGGCTAATCCTTGAAAGGGATTGCATTTAGCTAATGGAAAAAGAAACAGAGGAAAGTGAACAGAATATTCAATAGAATGTTCAGGCCAAAGGAGAAGAAAAGAAATGACAGTTTCATGAGATCAAGTGATAGGCCCATCTATAACATTTGCATGGTTTATGGGGAAAACACACATGGCAGTCCAAATACCATTTAACCAAATATCAAAAAACACATAAAAGTTATAAATCAAACCAATCCTATAGATTTTTAGATTTTTTAACAATAATACCTACTACAAGTTGCAAGTTCTTTCAGGTTATCTAATCCTGCATACTACTAAAATGTTTAGACCTTACCCTATTTATTATCAGTATTCTACAATCTAGGGAGCACTTGGTGGAGGCATGTTGTTATTATGCATGTAGCATTGCATGGGGTGGTTAGAATGGCTGTGGACTGGCTGAAATGATGTTGCAAGTGTCACTTGTTAGGGTCCTAGGTTCTTGCTAATGGCTAGTTCCTTCATTTGTGTCAACTGGGTTTTTCAGAAAGAAGATACCCAAATGTAGTTAAGATTGCCAGCAGTTTAGGGGGGAAAAGAGGAAGGCTTATGCCTATGAAAGTTGGAATTGGACAGAGAATCCCTTCACACTACAGTGAAATTTGGCCACCAATGAAAGGAAAAGAGGTAGGAAACTGACAGGCAGAGAGAGCTTTTAATTGCTATAAAGACCTGATAAAGTCTTGATCAATCCAATGTTGAGATCCAGAGCAAAGATTATCATGTTTGCAGGACCTAGTATCTCCACTCTGCTCTGTCACTGGCTGGTGGGTAAAATAGTATAGTCTTGACTTCTCAACACTGAAGTAAATCCTGAAGGAGCTCCATGTAGAGTCTTTCCATTAACTACATTTCTTGCCATAGCTAACTTTTCTAAGAGGGTATTCCATACTTCTATACTTCAACGTGGCCTCTCCATGTGGTGGGAATGAGCTGTCTCACTGAACAGTTGTCTTGGGCATGGGGGTTTGAGTACAAAAGTGGAAACTGCCAGGCCTTCTTAAGCCTTTAGCCAGTAACAGGCATGGTGGCACTTCTACTATGTTGTGGAAGTTAAAACAGGAGGAAGAAAGAGCCAGCCTAGATTATACAAGATTGCAAATATCAAGATGAATAATATCGCTGGAAGTATCAACAAACCCACTCTCTCACTTTTAGAGACTGAAACAAAAGTATAAATCGGAGCCCTCATACTTTCCTATTATTTGTGTTATAGATTGTATTTCAGTTATACAGAGAACCAGTAAACTACTAAAATATGTTGCATTACTTGATTTTGAAAAACAATTTCCTAAGGACCAAAGGACTAGATTTCAAATTTGGAATTCTTGGAATTTTCAGTTCTTTACTTTAGAACATGCTGGTAGAGGAAAACCAACTGACTCCCAGTCTCCAGCTCCCAGACCAGGCCCTCTGTCTTTATTCCTAGTCCTATATTCCTCCAGAAGTACCAACAAAACCTATATGTGGTTACCCTAAATGACATATTCCAAGTCAATCCACTTTCTTCACTGTTACCTTTATCTGAGAGAAGCCTTTTTTTTTTGCCAGATCTTGAACACAGTCTACCATCAGGAGGGTATGATGAGGAAGGATATCCTAGAGAAATTCCAGGAGGAATACTCACAGAAAACTCTAGATGGGCTGATACAAGATAAAGATGGGAAGCTCCATGATCTACAAATTTCTTACTTCACAGAGGGAGAGGGCATGGCCAGAGGAGGGCTCAGCACAGGGCAAAGTCTAGAGCAGAAGTCCCTTTTGTCCAAGAAATATTGGCCAAAGAGAAGAATTGTCAAGAGGAGTGGAGCAGTGGGTAACCTGACTTCATATTGCTCTCTTCCTTCCATAGTCCTTTTTGGAATAGCATAATAACCAAAGCAAACCTATGTGAGGAGAATGTGTAACTGTAGGGAAATTTCTTATACAAAAGTGTATTATATATATATATATATATATATATATATATATATATATATGACACACATTACAATATATCAAAATACAAAAATATTTAAAATAAAATGAATGGCACAATTATCTGTATTGACCTGGAAGAATTTTCCATAGGGTTACATTTTTAAAGTATGCTTAAATGTACAATGTATGTTTTTGCCTAATATTTACAAACACTGAAATGAATAAAAAAAATAACCTCTTCACATATAAATATGATCTGACAGTCTCACCACGGAGAAAATTAAGTAGTGACAATGACTATCCTATTAACATTGGTCGCATTTGGGGAAGTTGATGGAAGATGCAGAGAAGAGTGTGTTTCTGAGCGCCTTCCCATGTGTATCTCTATTGTTTAAGTCAACAAAACAGGTAAAAACTTTTTAGTGCTTAAAAATTTAGTCCAGTGAATTAAAGTTAAGGAAAAATGTAAGCTATTAAAGATAAAATTTTGCAAAAGGTTAGGGTTAATAAAAACTGTACCATAACTAAAGAAAATATAGACTTAAGAAAGGCCATCAGCCTCCGTAACTTAAAGGCCACTGTCCAAAATCCCATGTCACAGAGAAGTAGAAATAGAAAACTAACAAAAGACTTAAATAGAAAATGAAAAGTGAGGAAAAAAATGTATGTGACCATCCACAGCCCCCTTGGCAAAGCTCTGTAGAGTACACAGTGGATATAAAATAGTCTGTTCAGTAAATGCTGTTGGAAACACTTTATATCCACATGGAGATGAAGAATTAGACCCGTATCTCACGTCATATATAAAGTCAACTCCAAAGGTTCCAAAGATTTTAAGTTAATAACTAGTAGAAACAGAAGAAAAGCTCCATGACAAGGGTCTGGGCACATTTTTGGATATGACTCCCAAAGCCAGGCAACAGAAGAAAAAATAGACAAATAGGATTAAAGCAAACTATAAAAGCTTCTGGACAACAAAAGAAACAGTACAGAATAAAGGGATAACCTATGGAATGGGAGAAAATATTTGTAAATCATACAACTGATAAGGGGTTAACATCTAAGAAATTTAAGGAACTCAATTCAATAGCAAGAAAACAAAAAATTTGACTGAAAAGTGGGCAAATTACATGAAGAAATGCTTCTCAAAAGAGGACTGGCAAGAGTTTGGGCAATGCTGGGCAATGGATTCAAAATTTCACTTAAGAAGAATAAATATATTGTATGACATGGTGACTATAGTTAATAACAATGTATTGTATTCTTGGAAATTACTAGGAAGATAAATTGTAATTGTTTCACTGTAAGAAATGAGAAGTATGTAAGGTAATTTATAAATTAGTTAACTTGACTTAGTTATTTCACAATGTATACATATTTTAAAATATGTCATACACTGCTTTTTAACTATTAAAACAATTACAAAGAATAGCAATAAAAATTTTTGTTGGAAAAAGTACATACACAAAAGATTTAAAAAATCTATGTAATCAAATTAAGATATTAAATATATGAAATATAAAGTATAGTTGAATATAAAGTATAGTTGAATCCTCTACTCTCAACACATTCCTCACCCTTGTATCTAGAGGAATACATTATGAACTTAAAATACATTATTTCAAGCTACTGCATATGATCTTAGTATATTATACTGCAATATATGCTATTAACTTGCATATTTTAAAACTTATAAAAAAGGTATACTGCATGTATCCTTTTTTATCTTTACTCTGTTATTGTGGTTTTGAAATTGTTTTCTGTTCTATTGCATAGAAATCTTGTTTCTTTAGTATATATACACCTTGTACTTCATTATTTACCAGAGTGACACTTCATCATTCATTCATTCTCTTCATTATTAACATTGATGTTTCAATTTTTGCATTTTGTAAACAATGCTAATATGAAATTTCTTATTTATGTCTCCTTATACATGTAGTCTTAGAATTTTCTAAACCACACAAATGGATTCACACTTCCAGACTTTAAGGATATAGATTTTCAATTTTATATTTTATCTACAAAGTTGTTCTAGAAATTTCCACCACTCACCAGCTACCTGAGAGATTCCGTCTCTCAGATCCTCAACACCACCTATACTGCCATGATTTTAAAAATTTTGTTTACAATTTCTGTGTGTGAGTTGCTTTCTCATTCTGATTTTAATTTGTATATATATATAATGTATAACATAGCTAGAAATGAGTTATACATATAATATATACACAAATATGATATAAATATTTATTTCTGTGAATTGCCTACTCACTGATTTACAATGCTCCATTGTGCTATGTACAGTTTATATTTATGTTTGGTTCTTTCTTAGGATAAACACTATAGTTTTATAAATTTATTCTACATTTTATATTGTTTTGGCAAATTTTCTGGTTTTTGCTTTTCTATTAAGATTAAAATTTTCAATTCAGATAGGACATCTTTGTTGAGTTTTTAATTGGATTACACTTAATTTGTACATTAATTTGGAGAGAATTAAGATTCCCACTATTTGCACATGGATCTATCTCTGTTCATATATTTTCTAATTTCTTTCCTAATAGTTTTAATATTTTCTATCAAGGTTTCACATGTAATTCATCAAAGTTATTCTTATCACTTAATATGTCTTTTTATTTTCAGTAGTTTAAATTGTTTTATTTCTCTACCAAAAAATGTAAAATGTCTTATAGCAGTTGTTATTTTCTTAATTTTGTTAGTATTTTAATTCTGAAAAGGTGTAAAATTTTAATTAATTCTCTAATCCAAATTTGAAAAATGACGGTTAATCTTTTTTTGTTATTACTGCTAACGTCACTGTATTCTGATCAGAACAAGATCTGTACATACTAATTCTTGGATGGTCATTAAAACTGGCTGCCACATTCAAAAATAGCAATTCCTCTTTGTCCTGCATTTCCTTCTTCAGTGATAACAAAGTAGTTGTTTTTCGTGTTGCTGAGGATGAGGACCACAGCTGCTCTGGCTCTCTTGCAGTAACATAGCACGGAGTGCCTTCCAATGGACTACTGGATTTGAATTTCCCACTTTGTACATACTCTAGATTTTTTTTTTCTCTCAATACTTAGAATTGAACCCAGGACCTTCATATCAACATACAACCTCAATTCTTTTTTTACCTTTATTTTGAGACAGGATCTTGCTAAGTCACTAAATTGCCCAGGCTGGCCTCAAACTTGTGATTTTCTTGCCTCAGCTTTCCAGACTGATGGTATTACACCTGTGTGTCACTATGCCAGGCTCATGCTGTGGATTCTGTCACCTGCCCCCATTCTATTCCATAAACACAGGGCCTGTTAAAAGCAAAAGTTCTAGCCCTCATAGACCTGCTTGTGTGCCTAAAAGACATGCTCAGACTGAAACGCTTTCATATCTTTTGCTTCATTCCTCTTTTGCTTATAAGGATTTTGACATTTGTCAACATGTCTATGCATGGAATATGATTTGTAAAACATATTCTATCCAGACTTTTTTAGCTTTTCTGTTCCAGGAGAGTTAATCTGTTTCCTAGTTAACCACACCACTATAATTAAAGTCAAACAATTAGTCTTGTCTTTTCATGTTATATATAAATAAGTAGTATTTTTTAATATAGAATAGCATATGACTTCAATTAGTAACTATGTTGTTTCTTTCTTTCCAGACACATAGTTGTCTCTTTTTGTAGCACACATTTCTAGTATATGAGGCGTACTTGAAACACATGGTGGATGTTTAAATTCTTAAAAAAATACAGTAAAAGACATATTGCCATTACTCTCCCTCAAAATACTCTCCTCACTTCAAATACACTTATTCCATCATTCTTACTTTTTGAAACAGTTCTGGAAGTCCACTTTCATGAGTGTCTATAGTGTGCTATGTAGCTGCTTTACTGTCTTGAATTGATCCAAAATATTTACCTTGCATGATCATTTGGACCTTAGGTCAGAGCAAAAAGTCACAGGGCTTCAGACCTGGTGAGTAAGGTAATGAAGATGCATTATAGTGATTTTACAAGCCTGCCTTTGTGTTGGATGGCACTCAGCTGAAGCATTTGCCATACATTTAATCACACTTTGTAATGATACTCACTAACCAAGATTTCTAGAACTGCTTCAGAAAGTGGCAACAACAATGGGTTAAATGTGTTTGAAGCAAAAGAGGGAGTATTCCGAGGGGCATTAATGGCAATGTGTTTTTGTGTAAAAATTTTTGAAGAATTTTTAAATATTCACTGTACTTTTCAGTCATACTTTGTAATTTTCAATGAAAAGGCTGACAGCAGGCAGTTTTTGTCTTTTCAAAAGCATACCCCTAGCATGCATTTTCCAAGTGGGTATAATATCAAAAATTGTGTTTTAAACATAACAATATTATGCTTTATGACATAATAGATACATTTTACATGTCAAAATCTTTTTGTTCACAACTTATACTGAATTTAAATTATTTTAAAATTTTTGAATCTATATATTTTATCCAATAAACATGTGTGATTTCTTTTTGGGCGAGATTATTTTCTGGCATTAATTTCAATGTTGTGCTAATATTGCCATGGAGATTGTCTTCCTTATATGCGAGAAATTATGAAGCAAATAACCTTTAAGTCTTTCGGAGGTGAGGGCCCTTGTTGGCAATAACTCTGAAAAATTTTTAATCTTTTTCATGGTTAGTAATGTAGTCACATCACTTTTTCTAGCATTTATTTTGATTACCTCCCTTTTTGTGGACAATGATTGTACAATAAGAAGGTTTCCAACTATATCTAATATTTTTTCTTTAAAATTTCATATTTATACCTGTACCTTATACTCAAAGATGGGATGGAGTTGTAGAGTGCTTTTATAACACAATATGACTGTTAAAAGCAAGGATTGACTCTTTTGTTTTATTTTGACATGGCATGTCCTGAAATAAATATTGATTCAATATGGAAAAAATTTTCATATTTATGGCTGTAATAGTTTTCTTATTGCTGATATTTAATACTTCTTATTTTCTCTTTTGACATGATCAAGCATGGTGGAACTGTTTTTAACTTTTAAAATATCCAGATTTATTTATCAGTTCTAGTCTTTATTTTCTTGTATTTCAATTAACGTTCCTTTTAACACTTGTCAAATTTAAGTGTTTTTATGTTTTAGTAAAATCATTTGCTCATTCATTACACTTATTTTTTAATGAAGAAAGTATTGAATGCTTTGTAATTATTTCTATTTTTCTATAGTGTCTGTTTGGTTCTTTATTATACCCTATAAAGATTTCCAGCTCAATTTTGCATTTTTTATCTCTGTTTAGTTTTTGTATCTCCTCCAGCTCACATTTAATCTCAGCCTTCATCTTAGGTTCTTTTAATCTTTTTTATTACTTTGTAATCTCTTCATTCATGTATTATTATTGCATATTAGATTTTATTGAGAACACAAAGCAGATGCTTTCTAAATGTGTATCTAATTCTATTTTTTTTCTCCTAAATTATATCATCACTTATCTGCTAGTAGAGTATTATACTACTCTTCTTGTTCAGAGACCTTCTCATAGGTTCTGGAGTGGTATTTTTTTTTTCCTTTTTTTTCCTTCTTTCTTCTCCCTTTAAATTAATTGCTCCTTCTAAAAACACTGTTAGAAAGAAGCTGTCCTTCATTTTTCCTAGCTCTCATATATGCATAAAACATTTACTCATGACTTTAAAAGTTCTTCTTAGGTACTTGTCATTCTACTTCAGCACCTGGAGAGTATTCTATTTGTACCAGTTCCCCCAGGAGAATACTACTAAAGTAATATTCTTATTTACCAAGGCTGATCTACCTTCCTGTCTTCTGAATGGCCTGTCTGGTAATATTTCTATGATAATGATGAAGGAAGTACGGCTCCATTGAATAACTACCCCATAATCAAGTAAAGAAGCAGCTGCTAATCAATTCAGTGGAAGAAAGAGGAGGGCAATGTTACAGAGCAGACTAGGAAAAGCTATTCTAGCAGGATGAGGGAAGCCCAGTTTAATTGGATGGAAATTTCTGGTATGCCCCTTATTCTGATATGGCTCCAAAGCAAGTTGAATGGGTGTGAGGTATGTCCAATGGAGAGAGATTTACTAATTAATAAATATGGAGTAAGGGATTCACAGTGGGTTTAGACATAAAGAAAACAGAGCAAAGGTAAATGTTAGATATAATATTTTGGAAGAACCACTCCTGTGCTCAAGGAATTTGCACATACCGGACGTAAACACAAGGCTGCTGGTAGTATTTATTCAAAGAAGTTCTGTATACAGTTGCACTAGAATTCCAAGGAGGCTGAGATGACATCCCACTGGTGATTCTGTAGATGGGATTTAATCTGAAAGTCAAATAAATGAACTGAGCCCCTTTTATTCCTCAAGAGACTGAAGTGTGAACTACAAGAATAGACTTGAGGTTTCTGACCATGGGAAGCGGAACCCTGAAGACTGGGACAGACAAGAAGGCAAAAGTCCTTGTGGGGTGGGGAGATAGGTTGTGTTTGAGAAAGAGCCACTTTAATTAAAGCAGGTAGAACCAGAAAGAAAAGAATGAAAATTAGTCTGCAATAACAGGTCAGAGTCATCATGTAGACTCACTCGAATGGTACAGTGAAGACTTTAAATTTAATAGCATAGATAATAGACACTTACATCAAAGAACTAAAGTTTGGGAGCCATTATACTGGAAACCTTCCTGACAGCAGTGACTGAAAGTCAAACATCCCATCTGGAGATGAGAATTGAAGTTCAGGGCCAACCATAGCTATGTGAAGAATATAAAGTAGTGTATTTGTGTGTCTGCATGTGTGTGCATGTGTACATGCACATAAATGTCATTTAACCAATCACATCTGTGCAACATATGGTATATATCGAGCAAATCATAACTTACAGGGACTCTGGTAGACTCAGTATCTCATGAACTAGAGAGAGAGAGAGAATCAGAGACAGAGAGACAGAGAGGGGGATATGTAAGTATCTGAGTTCCTTGGTATGTGTTGATCTAGTGGTAAGAGGTATTTATTTTTGTATTTAAAACCTGTCACACTCTTAGCATACCTAAGATTTATTCCTCCCACTTAATGAGAAAGAAAAACGCATTCCATTTTTATGGTAATATAAAATAGACAAGTTTCAAGGAAAATAACATAAAATACATACACAAAGAAGCAACGCTTTATTTGCAGGAAAGGTTTATAGTGTCACCAAATTCTTGTTTATTTCTAAGGGGAAATTTTTAAAAGGAAAATGAGAATATTGAAACTCAAAGTCAAATAGAATTAAAATTACCCTTAAGGTTTGAACTTGAACCAAATCTTTTAAAAATATATAATCAAACAAATTTTGTACTATGTTTTCCACCTGTGGAAAACATTTATTTCACATCTGGAGAAGAGAGAAGTGATTTAAAGCACCCATATTATTCAACAGCTTTCTGTCTATCTGAAGAGTGGCTAAAATGTCAAAAAGAATGTACATTATTTATAGCACAAAGAAAATCTACTTCTAAGTGCCAAAAATTCTGGAACAATTATTATATTAGAAAACCACATGCTCTACATTACATTTTATTCTTTATTTTAGGTTATTATTCATCTAAGTGGAATTTTATAATTTAAAAAAAATCTTTCCCCTTCTTTCCCTCATATGAATTCCATGATTTTTATATAAATTCCAAAACATTAACATTATTGCTCACCATTCTAATTTAATAAATTATTTAAGGAAAACCATTTTCTTATAACAAAATATTGAAAGAATACTACAATTTGCCTTTTTTTGAGAGAGAGACAGAGGGAGAGAGAGACACAGACAGAGAAAGTGTTGAATTCCATTGTAGGATTTCCAGTGAACAGACAGAAAACTTTGTTATAGGAAAACAGAAAGTTCCCTAACGATGCAACACATAATCGCTGCTGACTGGGTACTGCTCAGAAGGGACAGAGACACATTTGGAGAGAGAAAGGGTAGGAAAAGTCACTGAGATGAGGTTTGCTAAAAGGGGAGCTCATTCTGACTAAACCAAGTAGTGCCAATGATTACCATGTTGGAAAAATAAAATGTGGAGCATTTAACAATGATTTTCAAAAATATTACCCTATATGAATTTGGGGCCAATCTATTTTTCATATGAGGCTCCACTTTTGTATTAGCAACCAAAAACATGGCCAAAATCCTTCTTCAGATTGTAAATTAATAAATTTCCAAGCTTTGCTTAATAATTTGGGGGAATTTTTTCTATCCGCAGATTGATTAATCTCTGCATTATTTCTACAATCAAATGTGAGCCTGTAAAGGTGCCTTTTCCATTTTCTGTACTTGTATTAAAGTACTGCCAGAAAGGAAATAATAACCCAGAAAACCACACTGTGAAGGTCTGAGGGTGCCAAGATATTCCACTAATGGATTGAAATAATAAAGGAAAAGCAGCCCTTCTGTTAATTTCCAAGCTATTCACCATTTTGGAGAAGTGCACTAAAATGTGAAAAGGAAGAATGTATTTGTTCCTTTACAAGAAAGGCAACACAATTCCCAATTCTCTTCTGCAGCTGCTTTTGCTTTAAATAAAAATGTGGTTTTGCTTATAATTATTTACTTATCTTTGCCCTGTGCATTGAAAACTTTAATTATGCATATGGTAATATAATAAAGTAGTCAAAGGAAGGAGACAAGCAAATATAAGTAAAACATTTCTTGGATTTAAGAGGGCATGACCTTGTCCCAGTTACTCACTTCTAAAGGTGAAAATAAAGACATCAAACTATTTTGGTCTAGGCTATATAGAGAGTATTAATACGATTATAAGGTCAAACATGTATTCTGTTCAAGTGTTGAAATACATAAGAAAAGTTAAAATGTGAAGAACTTGAAATATGAAAGACAGGCTCCTAGGTAAACCATAGCCATATCTAGAACAAAACTAAAATGCATATAGCTAGCTTTATTTTATTTTTAAAAAATTAGAAAGTCAGTGGTGACGGTCAATAATTATGGTGATTAAACTAATTTGTGTAGTATGTTCTGCTTTTGTAATCTCAAGGGTTAATCACTCTTTTGGAAAGTATTTTCCTTCTGTCCCCTGTCATTAGTCTTTCAAAAGTCATTCTTTTCCTACATTAGTTTCTCTTCCTTTCCTTTCTACTTCCCATCCTGGGACTTTCTCATTCTGAACTAACTTTGAGGTCGAAGGAAAGAAGGCAGTGATGGCCAGTAGGCTGGAATTTTGTACCCATTAAAAACTGACATTATAAGGTCCAAAATAAGTAGGAGAAAACGTGTGATTCTCCTACACAGCCATGGAGGCTTGGTGTCTTGTTTGATGGACCAGAGTCCTCTCCCAAGAGGTTCAGGCTGATCCAAGAAGCAATGAGACCTCAACAAAACACTTTTACTATTTTAGATTTCACACTATGTCAACTGCAATATCATATTTGTTTTCACAACATTAGATTGTGATCACTGACCAATTGGATGACCACATAATGTAGAGGATAAAAGTATACTCCATAGACAATCTCCTGGATTTTTCTCCAGGCTTCACAAGTTTAAGACATGAACAAAAGCAAGAAATTTAACTTCTAGGAGCTTCATTTTACTATGAGTAAATCAGAAAAATAATCTTCCTGACAGCTGTGAGAACGATATTACACAAAATGGCCTAGCACAGAAAATGACTCTCCATGATAACTCTCATTATTGTATAACCCAAATCCTTGAAAACAGAATTGAATGCTTATATTTTTAGATATTTTACAATGTATTTATGATCATTAGCTTTTTTAACATTTATGCTATTCATAGATTTTCACTGTTGTAAATATTACTGTGATAAAACTTCACAGCTGGATTTCTGATTAGTTGCTTAAGTGAAAATCCTGGAATTGTTGAGTCAAATAAATATTTTAAAATAGTTCATATGTATTATTAAATTGCTCCCTTAGGTGGGAGAATGAATTTAAACTTTTAGTCATCTTTATCATCACTAAAAAAATTTTCTCTAATGTTCTCAAAATTTGCAAGTGAAAAATATATGTATGTATATAGTTTTCATTGTAGCACTTTTATAATCAGTAAGGTTCAACACTTTTATAAATTTACTTCCCATTTTCGTATTAACATGAAATGTTGTTCAATCACTTTAAGATAGCAATTTTTGACTGATTTCTAAGTTCAGTTGTATATCACGTTTTTCTTGTTACATTGATTACATAATTTCTCTGAACCTTTTATTTTGTACCTGATGCTTTTGATTTTGAAGAGTTACTAAGTTTTTTAAGTCAAAACTATCAGCATTTTCCTTTGTGTATCATATAATGATTAATACTTTGAAAGTCATTACTATATCCAGATACAAATGATTACCTGAATATTAATGCTTTTATTTTTATATTAAATATTTTAATTCATTTTACTTAAATAAGGTATACTGGAAACTTAATTTTTTAGTATGTTTTTCTTACTTTCCTTAAAATGGAATGCTTCAAAACCTGTATAAGTTGCTTTATATGTTGATATCACCAACATTCTATCATTTTAATAAATGTATCTTCATAAGTTGTTTTCATTTCTAATTGGGAAAATTCTTTTTTTTTGTTTCTTTAAACAATATCATCAGATATTCATTCTTTCAGTAAAATTTTGTTTAAATTATAACCTATCCAAAGACAGAGAAAGTTAGATGGAAAAATAAAGAAAAAATTAATATGTAAATGTAAATTCTACCAATTTTTATATTCAGGTTGGATTTATATATTTGAAATATTAATTCTGGTTGAGATTATAATGCAGGAAAGAAAATATTACATTAATGCTTTGTTATCTATAATGTGACATAAATCTAGTATTCTTAATGCTTTGGAAATTTTGGCAACCTATATAATTTAAAAGCCCAGCATTAATTTTCACTTCGGAATGCTTGGGTTCACAGATGAAAAGAATGGTTTCAGGACCCAGACTCTTTTCCTCTTCTCTTTATTCATCCTTCCATCTGTGTCCTCATATTGGTTCTGTTCTTGGACATCCTCTTGCTTGGTAGGATTAGAAATTTACAGAAGTTCCAATCAGGATTTTTTTCAGATTCCAGCGCTTTAGGAAATCTCAATCTCCCCTCCTTTCCTCTCCCCTCCCCTCTCTCTCTGTTTCTCAAGCTTTCTTCCTTTGTCATTCCCCTTAAGGGACCTTTGATACATTCTTTCCTAATTGTTCTTTGCCTAGGAAATTAAGAAGTGAGATTGTCAGAGAGGGATGAGCACTGTGGCTGTCCTCTGGAGAGCCACAAATCACTAATATTTAAGACGTGCTCCCATTTTAAGACATCACTGAGAATGCATGTTCTAGTTGAGGTGCCACAGGCCCCAGAGCTAAGTAGATCTAACTGCACTCCATGCCTAAACCAATCACCCCAAGCCATTTAGATTGGCCAGGTCTGGATGGCATCCTATCCTGCAGGTGAGAACAGATGGAAACAGCTCCACATAAACCAAACAGGTGGTGGAAAAAACTGTGCAACAAAGGGAAATTCATAGTATTCTGATCAAGAGAACAATAAATGAACATGGAGTGAGGGTCAAAAAAAAAATCCATCACATCTATGTTTGGAGAAAGGCTTACCTATACAAAGGAGACATTGTGAAAGCAGAACTAAATAAGAGAATGACTTAATATAGGTTATTGTGACAGGTGACATCCATAGATCAGATGACGAAAAGAGGAGTACAACCAGAGACAAAGGAAGCAGAACTTTTGCAATGGAATAAATACCACTTGATTAGAGAAGATAAAGGAAAAGTAGAAAACAAGACATCTTAGCTAAGCAGGTAAGTTTATTAAAAAAACAAGTCACCCTAGGTGAACGAAAGGCTCAGAGAAATAATAATTTGTTTTATTGGCATTTGATTATCCTTAGGTTCTGCAGGAAGAGATGACTGTGAGAAAGCTGGAAATTCAGGTCTGGCAATTAAGAGAGACATCAAGGTTAAAGTTATAATAGAGGGACACTGACGTCACTTGAAAACTTGAAAGATAATTAGATGCACAGAGGTCTGATTATACAGCATACAATATCCAAAGACAGAACTTTGGGGAGCACATTAACTGGAGAGAGGCTAAAAACACTAAGGAAAGATGAGAAGAGTTTCAAAAATAGTATGAGAGAAGGCAGAGGAGGGAAGGAATTAAAAATAGAAGGTGTTGCCTTACTGAAAACAATGTTAACACCACAGAAGGTTGAGCTAAAACATGATATTAAATGGAGTAGTTCTTGCTTCAATCGCTACACATAGGAATATTTTGACTCATTATTTACATTAAAGTGACTAAGCTATAAATCAAGAATGAAACAATTGAGCCAAGAAAGGTAGTTTTCTCCCAATAAGCTTGAAGGTATAAGGAAGGTTACAGTAAAGGAACAAGGCACTGAAGAGCATTTGTTTTGGAGCTGACATTGGAGTTGACCTGGATTTAAGTCCCATATTTACATGATCCCGAGCAGTTTATCCAGATTCTATAAGACTCAGCATGCTCATTGATAAATTGGGTTAATAATAATAGTATTTGGCATTCAGGATCCCATTTTATTTTAATGAACAAATTCAGTAATTAATGTAAAATGTGAAGTCGAGTGCCAGTACATGGGCATGCTCAATGTGCTGTGGCTTCTGTTACTTTTTAACTGGGAGGAAGAATTCTGAGGAAATTACAATATTGAAAAATGCTAATGGTGGAGAATAATTGACATAGCGAGGTGCAAATGGAAGCAAAGATTGTACTGAGTGCCCAAAAGCAAAAAGCAAGCTTTAAGTAGGAAGAAATGAAATTATTTATCAATATGAGGCAAGACTGAGAAAATGGATGAAGATGCAGGGGAAATTTGATGTGGGAAGGAAACCAGGAAAAGTGCTAACATCAGAAAATGTTGATTGATCAATAAAGAATCAGACAAGTTTGTCTCCAGCATGAAGGTGAGGTCAGTGGCTTGAAGTAAATGGAAAATTATGGAACAAGAGATGTGGAAAGGACACTAGGAGATAAATAATAAGTTGAGTATAAATGTTTCTGATTGAGAGAGGAGCCAAGATGAATTAGCACTGAGTGAGTTGGTGGTTGAAGAAACTGACCCACTGCCTGACATTTTCAGCAATATTTTGGAGGTAGAGAGAACAGAAATAGATATTAAATATCAGGAATTGTCCAAGTAACACAAGACTAGAAGAAAATATCCCAGGGACATCTCAAACTTTGAGAGAAAGGGATCATAGTGTGCTAGACTGAGCCCTGTTGAAGTAGTTAAGTATTGTATGAAAGAAAGACATACTGTGAAAAAAATACAATTAGGAAGTCAGAGGTCATGACGGTAATAAAGGTAAATTTCAGTGGAAATGAGACAAATGGATATTTGATAGCTTTCAACAGAGAAAAAATATTCAAAGGTTAAATTTTTGTGTATGCACCTTTGAAAAAGAAAATACTTTCCTTTTTAAAAGCATGAATAATGTCCTTATAAATGACCAAAGAGGTTACCTAAAATGCCTGCAGTGCAGACTTTTAAAAACTGTTCCATTTCATAAAATATGCCAAAAATTAGCATAAAGCAGAAGCTAAATTTATAACTATCATGCAGCTGCTCAATATAATCAGCATGGGAGACAATGGATGGTATTTTTAAAGGGATATGGAGAGAAAACATCCAAAGCTATTGTTTTGCCAAGTCTTCACTAGTATACATACAGACCTTTACAAAGATTTGTGAAATATTATCTAGTACATTTGAAGTATTAATTCAAAAATTTCTGTTGAATGAGTAACTATGTCTTAAACTATCACCACAAATAAATATGCAATATAAGTTTAAAAATTAGTTAAATGTGTAATATATTAAATATTAAATAACATACAATACTAAAATAGCTTCTCTGTGGTTATAAAATTGGGGGCAAAATTAATACAAATAACTTGGGAAAAAGAAAAGAATAAGGAGAGACCGGGGAAAGGTGGCCACTGGTCACTAGAAACAATGTTCTTCACATGTCATAGACAAGGAATGTCCCACTAAAATGGAAACAGAACATAGTTGTAGAATTTAAAGTTGGCCATCTCAAGATTATAGGATGAAAGCCACAGATCTTCTACTTAGAGAAATGTAATGAAGTGCTCCCTCTTGAAGCCCACACACTACAATTGGGTAGACACAGAGAAGACTGTCATGTTCTCTGCTCAAGGGTGACACATAAATTCATGAAAAATATAATTATGCACAAATGCAGATATTTGCATACAATGTCACGAGTCTACAGATCTCCCGATAGTCTGTAGGTTCTAGTTCATGAATTCATAAACACTGACTCACAACCTTCTGCTGTGAAAAACTATGCTCTCAGGCAGTAATCTGATGATCTCCTATGAAAATATTGACAAAACCGTCTTATTCTTAAGGATGAGAGCAGGTCTGGGACCAATAAAAACCACAGAAAGTACAAAGCTGATACTGCAGATGACTATTTAATTCTGACATGAAAGAGCTGACTATCAATTTATTTCAATTTCTTATTTTTTAAAGGATGGCATCTTGTTAATTTCATTTAAGTATATCTGTTGTAATGCCCCATCAGTTTTATCATAGAACACTTGATCATCTATTATTTTCAGAAGGTTTATAATCAGAACTCCCTTTGATCCAGCCAGGAAGGACCCCTGCCCCAGACATCATGGTTTGCATTTTGTAATACAACTGCCCAGAAGTTTCTAAAAAATAGATGTGTGGTTCATGCAGGATATGATGCTGTGTACATATTCAACACTTTTTCTTATCTGTTAAACAAGTGAGGTCCTAAGGAAAACCCTTCTGTACTTCTACCCTATGTCCTCAAGAACTACTGAAGATTATTTCTAAGCATTGTCAGAGTTGGTGGGTTACTCTGTAGCTGTTAGCAGAGATGAACACTGCTTTAGAGCTCAAGGAGAATTTGAGAGGGATTAGGGATTAGTATCACAGTAAAGGACAAGTTAACTGGTCCCACATCCTTCCTTTCAGCCTTCATGAATGTAGTATATTTTTGCATAAAGAATCATTTCTGTAATGTTCCCTGACCTTATTTTTATTGATGTTTCAATTGATAATCTAGAAGTACTCACAAATTAATGCAGATAATTCCAAACATGGTCACGGTTGTTTCTGTATGTGACAGTGAGGAAATATTTACTATATTAAATAATTCATCAGTCTTAAATTTATACACGTACAAATGGATTTGTATAGAAGTAACATGCACTAAAACATTTGCTGATTCTGTATCTTGGCAACTAGATGGATATTACATAATAAAATGGGGAATTTTCTTTTTATTAAAGTACTAGAATAAAATTAAATTTCTAAAAATTGATTTTAGGATGTTAGCATTCTTTAAAAATATTATTTTATTGTTCAATATTAATTTAATAATTTCAATGCTTTTTCTTCAGTTTATTTTTTCACTGGCATATATTTACGGTACATAATGATTACTTTCCTTGTAGGGAGTTGGTACATGTACATCTAACTATCTCAATTCTTCTTTTCTTCCCCTTCCCCTTCCCCCTCCCTCCATCGCTCTTAATCCTCTTCCCATTTGAAAAAGATCTTTCTTCCTACTTCCTCTTACCTATCTTTGATTTTCTTCTTTATTTATATTTTGGGTTTCTCATATAAGAGAAACCATGTAATATTTAAACTTAAGTGTGATTTATTTCACTTAACATTATAGTCTCCAGGAAAGTAACTTTTTGATCTTATATAAATTAACTTTTTAATCTTTAGTATTTCATTAATTTATATTGTACATGAAAATTTTTGTTTACTTTAAATATAATTATATTTTGTTTAGATTATAGCTATTTCTTGAACAAAAATTGATATCATTAAACATTTTACTGAAATTAAAACAAAAAAAAATAAATTATATGGAAAAACAATCATGAGTCATGTTACATGGTTTCATGTACACAAGTCCTGATTTTTACAACTGTTTCATAAATCATACTTTCTCTTATTATCCAATTTCACTTTTCATCACATTTGTGTTTTTAACCCTTTCACTTTTTTTGATAGTAATAATACTGATAGTACTTTTTCCCCCTTGTTCTTAGTATTTTTTTTACCACCACCTTATTATCAATCTTTCAATATCATTTTAAGAGTATCCCATGTAAATAATATATAATCCTTTGTTCATTTCTTTCTACAAGTCTTTGAATTTTAATGGTGGAGTGAGACTCATACTACTTACATTAATATAATCACACGTATACTTTGGTTTATTCCTTGCAAGTTACATTCTTTTATTATTCATTTTAAGTGCTGTTTTCTCTCTATTTCCCTTTCTCTTGTCACTGTGTTAATAAGTTACTGTTCATTTCATTCTTTCCTTTGCCAAATACGAAGATTTACTTTTGTATTTCTTTAATGGTCTACATTCTTTTAATAGCTACAGGTCTTATAGGGTCTGTTATTTTTTTAATAGATAATTATTTCTCTTCCCTATCCAATCTGTTTATCTCACTGTTATTCATCACTTCTCTTTCCCACTTCTGTTCCCATCACAACCGTAATAGAATGAGATCCCTAGAAAACTTCCTTCTTCCCTCAACCCAGCTTTTCTTCTGAAGCTGTTTAGCCTTTTCAGGTCTGAGTATTACTAAATGTTGAGTAGTGATATATACTTTCTTTCTTTTAGAGTCCTTCATTCACACTTAAAACCAAAATCTTGGGCAATATATGCTTTCCACATTCATATACATCATCATTCACCACCATTTTACCCTCCTCATCGTTCCCTAACTATAGTACCTGTTGTTTGTTGCTTATGGTCTCTAAATATTTGCTTCAGACAGGGAGAGGAATGATAATACTGACTTTTTATATCCTCACATTTTTTTCTTTATTAAAGGATATCTTGACTGAGTATAACAACATTACTTAGTAGTACTTTCTCTTTGATGTCCAGACATTCCACCATCCTCTATCTCCCAGTGTTACAGAGGAGAAACACAATGAGTCTGAGTCTTTTAGGTAGCTTGATTTAATTTTTCAGATTTTCATAAGGTTTCCCCCTTATCCATAGATCTGAGCAACTTTGCCAGTCTATACTAGTCTTTCTCATCAACTAAGACTATTCATTCTGTCCAATCAGCTATTTCTTAAGTTCAGGAATATTTTAGTCTATTATTGAACTTTTGTCTCTTTTTCCAGCTATGCTATTCCCTCAATCCGGAATGCCATTACTTGCATAAAATATGCACTGGGTATATTCTCCGAGTCTCATGTAAATATTTATATGCTATCCATCTCTTTGTTTTCCCTTCCAATTGTTCAACCATTCAGTGATTATTTTTCTCCTTCAACTCTTCTCCTAATTTATTAAACTCAGAAATCATGTTTTTTTAAATTTCAGTTTCAGATTTCTTCACTTAAGTTTTTTGGGTTTTGTTTTGTTTTTTACTTTTAATCAGCCTGTCATCTGCTAGCAGGTGTGGCTGTATCTATTCTACCTTTTCTCTTTCTTATTGCTAGTGTGCCTGTAGGACTACAGGCGATCACAGTCCTGAAGATGGTAGAAACCTATCAATTGCTGCCTGTCACTTATTGTACCCTCTCAAGAGAGAAAATGTGTAAAAGACCTCTGCCAAAGAATGCATCCCAGTCTTCCTGTATGCTTATATGCAGGAGAAACTTTGCTGCCTTCCTGCACTCTTGGTGGCCTTCAGGGAGATATGGCAAAAACATTTGGGGTTAATATCAATAGTCCCCATACCCAAGATCACATGTTTCCATGGCTCAAGGTCTTTCTAGAATCTATCCCTTTCTGGCCCTGCCCAAAGCTCCTGTTGCTGGTACACAAAGATATGCCTGTAACTGAGAAAACATCTCTCATCATCTCTGATACTTATAACCCCGACAGAGTTCATGATAGTAAACAGATAAGAGAAGAGAATGGAGCAGAAAGAGTGGGAGAGAGAACTGATGGGTCACTGGACTCCCTACATGCACGCATACTCACACATACAAGACATACGCACATGGACCCTGATCTTGAGCTGACTGCAATGCAGAGGCATTTAACTGTAATAGCCTTCTAGATTTAAAACCTCAAGAGTACAAAACTAGAATAAGGAAGAGGGAGCTCAAATACGGAATTTAGCTAAGACTGCTAAATTTCTTATTTTCAATAGTGGGAAATATTGTTTCATTCTTAAAGATTCCCTAAAATAGAAATTTTTAAAGCTAAAATAACAAAAAATGTTTACAGAACAATTTTGCTTCTGGGTATAGAGGAAAAATCATACATAAAATATTAAACTGAATCTGTTTTTTAATGAAGAATAATAACAAATAAACTCTATTATGTATTTAAAATAATCCAGGCAATGTACTAAGAAACAAACATGAATTATCCACCCAAATAGTCCTATACGGGAAAAATTACTCTTCATGTTTACATAATAAGGCTCAGAATAATGAGGGAAAATCTAAAGGATCACATAAGTAATACTTGATAAAACTGGAATACACAAATCTGTCATCAAAAGATTTTACCTTGGGACAGTATGTATTACTCACAACATGAGTTCATTCTAGGAATGAGTTCATGATTAAATCCCTAGGATATACATAACGAAATGTTTTAATAAGAAGAGGCTTCAAGAAATCATAGAATCTCCTGAAGTAGCATTTGATAAAATTCCATAATTGTACTAAAAATAATTAAAAATCAGGGGAGAGGAACAGAAGAATGCCTCCTTAATGAGACAAAGAACTTCTAACTCAATTCAAGAACTTGAAAGTGAAATAATTATGATCTTCCTAATAGGATGCTAATTATCATCAGTACTGTTCAGAACATTATAAAATTGATAATTAATGTATAAATTTTTTGAATGAAAAATGAAATACTCATTAATTTTGAATAGTATTAAGCAGTGGAATGACAACCACAACAATTAAGAGGAAAAAAATCTACTAGAACTAATAAGATATTTCAGTAAAGGGTCCATTTGTCAAATAAACACAGAGGATTTAATGATGTTTCTATATACAAAGAATGGGATTTATAATACAATGGAAGTCTATTTGCAGAAGCAGCACAAATAAAACTAGAAATAAATATACGTGGCTTACTTGGAGAAATGTAAGACAGATTAAAATAGAAATAACTTTTATGACCCTATGAGCCATTTCAGTATCCTAAAGATTTCAGTTTTCCCCAAATCATCTATATGTTCAGTAAAACTATCAAAATCACAACATTATCTTTCTAATGAATTTTGACAAGCTAATTCTAAAGTACTTTAGGGTAAGGAAACACACAGAGAGCACTTTGGGTAAAAAAGGTCTGTTACTGCCACTGACACACCTTGACCTTCTTAATCACAAGGGCTGCCTTCTGAATTTCTCCTTTTGACCTACTATCACCAGCACCTACACGGCCATGAGGTTAACAAAGTGGTCTTTTTAAAAATAGCAAAATAATGATTAAAAAACAGAGATCCTGGGGCAGCCAAACTGTCTGGGGTTCAATCTGACCTCTACTAGTCACCATCTGTTTGATTTTGAACAAGTTATTTAACCTCTCTGTGCATCAGGTTCTTCTTTGCTAAAATGAAGATTAGAGTTATAACAATAGCACTTATTTTTTATAAATTTTGGGGAAAAATTAAACAAATGTAAATATAAAGTGCTCAAAAGGGGACACATCACAAAGTACTCTATAAATATTAACGATGATCTTTAATAAAATAAATTCTGACACAAAGGAATCCATGATTTTTGTTCTTGAGTTTCATTAGAAAATTTCAAGAATTTTTAAAGATAATGAAACATTAACTAGTTAGAAAGTTCCAGCTTCAAGACTTTCAAATATAGTTGGGGATGTTGAATCCACTTTTGTTTTTATTTTAGTGGGAAGAAGGGATAGATGAGACAAACTCTCCAGTCAATCATTTAGCTGTACAACAATAAAGCAAATTTCCATCCCAAATAGACATGTTCTGGAAATTGTACTATAAATCTTTATCAAATAATGCACATAATCTGAGAAAACTGAGCTATCTTGCCTTCTCTTAAGATACAGTTACAAAATCACAAGGGAACAAAAAATAATCACTTTTTCTCTAAAATCTATTACTGACAATTTCCAAATGTCTTCAAATGTGGCAAAGAGAAATTCACCATATAACAAAGGCAACGGGAGGCCTCCTCCTCCCTCTCAGCCACTACCTGCCTCCTACAAGGGAAATCACTGGATTATTTTGTCTGTTTTTTACTTGATTTACATGGAATCAGGCTACATTAATTTTCTGTAGCCAGCACTGTTCACTCAATATCTTTTGTAAGATTTATTCCTACTTGACATATAATTGTAAATTTCTCATTCTTGCTATTTTATAGCATCAAATAAGCATTCTATAGGAATCCTCATAAATATTTGATTACTAAATAATCTGGGCTTGGTAATGGAGCAGTGACCATGTTAACTACATTGTGTGAATGACATCATTTCATCCTCGCAATGATCTGCCAAGTTATGGTGATGCCACTCTAACATGTTATGGTGGTGGTGAAGATGTTGATGCCCATCTTAGTGGTTAGAAGATTAAGGTTTAGAAAAACTGAAGTAGCCTATAGTAATCTAATTATAAGTAGCAATTTAAATTTAGTATGATTTAAATTTAGATAGATTATTCTTAGAGGAGTCTCTAAGCTATACTCTGCCTGTAATAAACATTATTATACCCTAAGATTATTAGTGATAAACTCAGCAGTGTAGACTGGGTCTAGAGGCATATCCAGAGTGGCTTGGTTGGTAAACAGAAGCCTCCTTAAATCAAGATTTTGGCTCATTATATAAACAACTATATTATCACATCACCTATAATAAAGTTCCAATAGATAATTACATATTTGTTTTTATTATGTGACTTTTTATTCAGATTTTGCCTGAGAAATTAAGTTTAAGAAATAAAAATGCATGAAGTATTTTATATTATTCTTCACATCTATGTCTGTATTTATCATAAGGCTGAAAGCAAATTCATAAAAACAGCGAGGGTGCCAGAAAATAGGAAATCATATCATGTTTAAATCTTTAAGCCATTCTCAAGGTTCCAGGTCTTTTTGCTTGGGTCATTAACACTTCAGTGTGAGTGGAGAAAGGGAGAGCAGATGGAAGTGAAACCCAAATGACTTATTTTTTTTAACCTATTTTAAGTACTTGTAAAAAAATGAAGGAGAAAAGTACAAAAATTACAGCCTAAAATGAGGTTTGAAGATTATTTGAGGGTTTCTTTATTATCACTCAACCACCCTTACTAATTTGCAAGTATAATTGAGAATAGGGCATAAAAGTCAATTTGAAAACCGGTTTTCAGGAGCATTAAACCTTACAAGTTGAATGGATTCTATAAGGATAGCTTTCCTACTTCCAAAAAGGATAGGAAAAAAATCATCTTCCAGGATGACAATTACTGTAAAGTAAGAAATGCAATTTCCTAAGTTAAATTGCAAGCAGCAAAAGTAAAACTGTGCAAAAGTCTTGTTTCCTCCTATCGGTTCCACAGGCCCATGATAACTAATGGATCTCAGAGTGCGAGAAGTAAAACTGCAGGTACTAAGTCACAGATAGGAGCAAAAAGTTCTGGCATTAATTATAATTGTACAGAGTGATGATGTACCTCATTGTTCAAAAAGCTAGAGGGAAAGATTTTCAAAGTTTTCTCCCTAAAGAAATGATAAATACTTTAGCTGTGTTTATCTAATTTGAACACTGAACATCGGACAATAAATATATGTATCAAAGCATTACATGATGCCTATCTCATTAATGTGCTCATTTTTATGTTTTCATAAAGAAACCTCAAGAAACATTCACTTCTCCAAAACTTGATGGAATTACCTATCACACTGAAAAATGCATTTAGCCACATCTTTGTATATAATTTCAGGAATCCCAAGATTTTCCTAAAGCCTAACACAAATGTATCACACTAAGAACCGAGGTCCATCTAGCACTGTGAGATCCTCTTCACACTGCAATCTGCACAGAGCAGGGGGCCGTCTGTTCTCACTTTGCACAGCCAGGGACCGACTGCACAGTGCTTGGAAGAGGTGAGCAGCCTGATGTGCATTTAAACCGAGGCACAGGGAATGCAGCCATATCTCAGTGATGGCGCAGAGATGTTATTTATTGCCTTTGCTCCTGTGTTTTCTAAACTTGTACAGAAAAGAACATTGCTATTTCTTAAGTCATTTCTCTTCAACTTGTCTGTTTCAGCATTTGAGGTATAAAGTAAAAACCTAATAATAAGAACAAGAAAATATCATCTTGAAAAAACTTGTGAAATAAGTAACCTGCATTCAATAATTTGTATGTGATAAGCACTCTACTAAACACACATTTTTCCTTATTTTAAAATAAGTAACATTTACTGAATGAGTAGTGTGCAGTAAGCACTCTGCTAAACATACTGTTTAAAAAATATTTTGTGTTTGTTTTGCATTATCTGAGTTTTTACACATGCCTTTAAACTGGGATTTTTGTTGGCGTTTTTTTGGTCTGACAATTTCTGCTTTTAATCAGAGTATTTAATACACTTACAGGCAGTATGACTATTGATTCATGTAGACTTTTAAAGTTTTTTATTTTATATTTCTTGCTTTCTATTCCTTTTACCTCTCTTTTTTAACCCTTTAATTTCATATCTCTGTTTGATTTATATATTTCTCTTAAGTCCTTTTTCCTACTTTTCATATAGCTATTTCTTAACATTTATTCTTTCTTAAAAATTACTTTTAAATTCACAATTCATATTCTTGATTATAAATGAGCCTAAAACATACTATTAACTGAGTCAAATTTCTAGATCCCAAATGTTTCCATACTCTTACATATACATCAAACCTCTGCATCACCACGTTATCACTTTTACCTACCTCAACTTTACCTAGTTTGAAATTTTAAAAATAGACATAAGAAAAAAACAATTACATTTAATATTTGGTCATTTTCTATATATTTTCTATATATTTTCTATATATTTGGTCTTTAGTATTTCTCATATGCCAAGTCCTCCTTTGATCATATCCTCGCTTATATATGTCCTTCAAAAACTTGGTGGGGTTTTTTTTTGTTGTTTTTTTGGTACTGGGGATCGAACTCGGGACCTTGCGCTTGCGAGACAGGTGGCAGAACCACTGAGCTAAATTCCCAGCCCCAAAAACTTGTTTTTTGAGGATCTGTGGATGGTAAACTAACTAGATGTTATTTTTGGAAAAATAGTCTTTCTTTATTCTTTTTTCCTGTTCCTTGAGTAATGGTTTGGTTTGATAAAACATTGTTGGACTGACTGTTATTCTTACTCATCCATTTAAATGTTATTTCATTATCTGTGGCCTCCAAGACTCTATCATCAATCCATACAAGTATTATTATTTCAGAGACCACCTGTTGGTGCAGACTAGTAGTTCCAAAATTGTTCTCTTTATACCCGAGCCTCTTCAATTTCATTATAAGGTTCTCAAGTACAGCTTTAATTTATGATGACAATTCCATTTTGATATGACTATACCTATTCTTTCTCCAACTATACAAAAAGTCCACTAATATCCTTGCAAATATCTTTTCTCTACCATTTCCTCTGATATTATTCACCAAACTCTTGTACAAGAGTATATATTATGTAGAACACTGTCCACAAGAAGTGTGACACAAGCTGCACATGCAATTTAAGATTTTCTTCTGTAGCCACATGAAAAAGTAAAATGAAAGATGTTTTAATTTAATATATGTTTACTTAACCCATTGTATCTATGATAATATCATTTTAACATGTAATCAGTATAAACATTATAGATGATTCTTTTTAAATCTAGTCTGTATTTTCCACTTACTGCACATCTCCATTCAGACCACCTGCATTTCATATGCTCCCTAGTCAGACTACAGGTTAATAGCTATCATACTGGATAGCATATGTTATAAAGCATAAAAATGATCCTCTGTATTATTTAACTGCATTCTAGTATGTTTTTCTCTTTGTCTATCATTATGGCAAGTTCTCTTATTCTCTTTTAAACTTTTATTCTAATATTTATCCATCTATTCTGCTTTTTATTTCTATGATTCTATGTTTACTTCCAAAATTATTAATCATTGCTTTCTTCAGGATTGTCTTAGGAACTATTCTTGTCAACTATTCTTGCCTTTTCTTTCATACTTTCATTTTTAATTCTCAAGGAAAAGTAAGCCTGATGCATCCATTTAAACATTCTAAAAATGTTTATTTTAAATCTTTGTCAGACTTCCATAAAGTCAATTTTATCTGGCATGAAACCATGTACTGATTATTGGGTTTTTAAATTTGTTTGTTTGTATTGTCATTTTTAGAGGTACAAGTGTTCAAATGTTCTGGAATCTAAATTGGAAGGACCACTCAGGTAGGAGTTTATTTCCTCTTGTGTTGTTTTGATGCTTTCACTCTTAATTCTCCTTTTATAATAGTTGGGAGCTCATCTGCATCCCTGGGATCCTTAGTATTTCAGGCCTCACCTCTGAGATGCCATCACAGGTCACCTGGGGTCAAATGTTTCAGCTTCTTTTCAGGGGGTTCATTTCCCACTTTTTCTCTCACTCTGGTTCTCCTCATTACCCATGAGATCCTTTTCACTGCAATAAAAGCTCTCTGCAAGTGGGGATTCATGTTTGTACAAAGGCATATGTTATGGCTTGTGTCTAAATGTCCCCTGGGGGCCCCCAAAGCCTCATGTGGTCACAGGTGGAGCTTTTTCAGAGGTGGCTGGATCTACAGTGTGTGATGCTGGGATTAAGGGTGTGTGATTACTAAATTAGTCCACTGATTGATTTGACATAGTTCAGAGTGTGGATAATGGGAAGGCCCATTTTAGGTGTGAGTTCTACCTGCCATAAGGGCAGGTAGCATGGATATAATATAAAGGCTAGAAAGAGGGCTGCTATGGCCACTTGCTGCTTGCTTCCTCGCTACTTTGCTGCCTTCTTGGCTTCTGCCCACCGTGAACTGTCTTTCCTCTGCGATGCCCCTTTGCCATGCCACCCTGCCTTGGAGCCAGCCAGCTATGAACTGAAACCTGTACTAACTGTGAGCCAAATAAACCTTTCCTCCCTTAATTTCTGTGTTGAGTATTTTGTCTCAGCAACTAGAAAAGTAACTAAGACAGCATACCTGCCATCAGAATACTAAAGGCTCTGAGTATTTGTTGAATGAATTACTGAATAAATAGTCTTGTCAAAGTTTTGTTTTAGGTACTAAGTTTGCCTTTACTCTGTACTCTTTTGTACCTGTAACCCCACAGGGCCAAAACTCTGAACAATCACATTTCAAATTTAGATCCAGAAGTCAGAAGGCCTGTAGCATCAGCCCAAAATTTGGTTTACAATATCTGTTTCTTTTCTGGTATGTGGCTAGGTGACGTTATTATTCTGGAACACATGCCTTTTTGCTTTTAAAAACTCAAATACAAGTATACATAAACATTTCTATATGTATATAGCTGTATATATGTACATGTATATAGCCATATATATGCATACATGTCTCATTACTTTGTGTTTGTAACAGAAAGTTATAGAAGCTTTAACTTCTATCCCAAATTGACTTAAGAGCTGGCTATTCACTAAGTATTCCTATAGCAAATATATTAATGCCTTTATTGTGAATATCCGTAATGCTGGTCATTTATTATTTTTTAGTTCATCTTATGCTTTATGAGGAAAAGATTTCACTTAGATTCTATAGTATGAATAGCATTGAAGCCCTGAAAGTTAGGGCCACTGAGGAAAATCCATCAATTAGGATAAATTATAGGAAGTTTTTATTTCTTAAATATTAATTTAATAAATTACTTTCATGATTTCTAACCAGTTAATGATTATAGAAACTATAACAACATTTGTACACAGTAATATGAATGAAACAAAGACTTTATATTCACATATTTACTTTCACAGCGATATATAACTATAACCTTAAAGAGTTAACTATCATTATTTCATGAAATTATCCAATACATAATGGCAAAGTGACAGTTTTGTCATTAATACCCATGCTATAATTATCACACCACAAAATTTATACATGTATTTTTCCAAATCAGGACAGAAAAACAACCTATATGACAGTGATGGGGAACCTTTTAGAGCTTTCAATGATAACAAACAACGGGCTGTGGTACTTGTGCCATAGATTTGCCATCACTGGCCTATATGATGTAGAACTTCGTACAAAGAATAAACTTTGTTCAGGGTAGTTTTAGTCACAATTAAAAATGAATTTGTACTGGACTAGGGATTTACCTCAGTGGCACCATGCCTGCCTCACGAGCTCAAAGTCCTGAGTTCAATTCCCAGTATCAAAAAAAGAATTTGTATTGTTTATAGGGTACTAAAATATGTGCCCCATATTTTCATTAGAAAATTAAGAAGCATTTTTGACTCACCTAGGTTTTTCAAACTCCTGCTAAGAAAGAAACATCATGTATATAGTGATATGATTGAGTTTATAATTATCAGATTCAAAACTCAGTATCTGAGTTTAGATAATTTCTATAGTAATTTCAGAAAAATTATTTATGTAGAATCCTGGTACATGTACTTAATTTAAAATGTGTGATTTTATTTTACCGAATACCACTTACTGTATTTTTATACTAAGCTTACTAGTTTGAAACATTTAAACTTGCAAAATATTTATATAATAAAAAAATACTCAAAAACTTCAAGTTGAAACAGTTGTTAATAATTTACTAGTTATAAAGCCAATATTCCCATCTAATACTTCTAAAAATGTACCTTGTTTTAACTTTAATCTTCGATTTACCCATTATTGACTAAATGGAGATCCATAAAGGATGTATTCTACCAATATTCAGTATATGTTGGTTATTTTTGCCCCACTCCCTCATATCTATCTCTGCAACTATAAGTTCATCTGAGGGCTAGGAAAATTCCATTTCAGAATTACATCAATAATAACAGGGTTGTTTGCCAATCTATTGTTTCAATTCCCAGCAACCAATAGGTTTTCATCTAGTATGGCATTATAGTCAGCACTTTTCTCACACACAAATAACATTAGTCTGAAGATCCAAAGACAAAATGATTTATGAAAATGATTTATATAGAAATAAAGTATTTTGAAGACCTTTTGGTATTGTCAAAGGAACCAGGGATGACAGGTATGTACTGCAAGTTGAAACCAATAAAAGGAAAAGAGATTTATACTATCATACAATAGGTTGAGACTTAAAAACTGAACAATAGTAAGATGAGAATGAACTATAGCATAAAGAAACCAAAAATACAATAACTGGATTTCAAATAGTGAATTGGAGATAATAAAGCACTTAATTCATTTTGCAGATTATGAATTTAAATCATATAGAAAACTGAGATGAGAATTTGATTCAGTATGTGGAAGCCAGCCTATAGGAGAAATATAATCACAAATATCTGGTTATGTAAATGTAATAATCTTTTATTTATCCCAAATTTACTTGGAATTTGACTTTTTCTTGATTTTTTAAAGGTTTCTTTCTGGTTACATTTTCTATCTCTATGAAAAAATTTCCTGTATCATTCTTTTAGAGTAGGTATGCTGCAAATAATTACCTTATATTTTCTTCATCATAGAATGTCTTTATTTCACCTTCATTTCAAAATGATAATTTGCTAGACATACAATTCTAGGTTGACACTTCTTCTCAACACTTTAAAATGTTATGCACTGTATTCTGACTTCTATAATCTGATCAAACAGCTACTGTATTTCAAATCATTGTTCCCACATAGCTTTTTCTCTTACTGTATTCAAGGATTTATCTTTAGTTGTCTTACATTTTTTCCTGAAACTTTATATGTTTCCATTCATTTCAATACTTTTCACTCTTATGTGTTGGAGCATTTTTATAATAGCTTTCCCTGCTGTCACTGAATAGAGACCCTTTCTACGACCCTCAACCCTGATCTAGATGCTTCTCCTGGGGCCACCTCCATCTGTGCTGGTGCAGCCACCTCAGTTTTAGAGTGTTAGGTATAGGCTGTTTAATACCAGAGAGGAAAAATGTATATTCATTCCTAACTGGATGGTACCACAACTTCTGGTCCCCTACAATCTTTCCATTGCTATTTATTGTCAATCTTTAAATGGCTTATCCATTCTCTTCAGGTTTGATTGCTACATTCACTATGAAAGACAAGGTAAGGTATACTCCTTACACTTTTCCTTGTAAATCATGTGGATCCATATACTTAAGTTAATTCCCTTACAAATCCAGACTCACAATCTTTAGTTACTATAGTAGTTTTCTTAACATTTGTTATTATCACTGATCTATTTGGTTTTAAAGTAACCTCAACTCTCTTACTTAATTTCTATGTGTCTGTCCATAGTTGGTCACTTTTTCTCCTTTCTTGAACGTTTTGGTTTTATTCCTTTTCATAATCCATTTTCACCTCTTTAGCTTTATAGTTCTGTACTCTTTTGTTATGTTTGGTGATGACCATAAAAATTAGACAAGTATTACTGACTGATGAAAGCTTAAGACTGAAAAGACTATAGAATGCTTTGACTCCACTTAGCATTTCTATATATATATATATATATATATATATATATATATATTTCGGGGATCGAACTTGGGACCTCGCGCTTGCGAGGCAGGCAGCAGAACCACTGAGCTAAATCCCTGGCCCCTTTCAAAATATTTTTAAGTCCTGTGTATATTTTAAATCCTAAACTTTCATAAGATCAATTAATTTAGCCCATAATTTTAATATCGGTGTCTATTTCTCTTATTTTTCTGAGCTTCTATCTAGCATCATTTTTCTTTTGCATGAAGAACCCCACACACACACTGTTTTTTCAATGTGGATATGCTGTTGATGAATTCCCTCAACTTGCCTAAAAATGTCATTATCTGACCATAATAGTTTAAAGACACTTTCTTAAATACAAAATTCTATTTTATCGTAGAACTTTGAAGATGTCATTCCATTGTTTCAGATTCCATTTGCTTTTGCTGAAAAGTCAGCCTCTTTGAAGATTTTTTAATCACATCTGCTTTTGAGCAGTTTTGCCAGTACTTTCTCTGGAAAGATCAGAAGGGAATGCAACCATGTCCAGCTCTCTGAGAGTATATCTTCTGTTGAATATAAGATACCATTGTAGCATGTGGAAAGAAGAAAAGCAGCCTCCGTGATCTGAGACTGAGGACTTGTTCTTGGTGGGCCTGGCACTCACTGGCAGTTAGTTCTCTAGTTCCCTTGGTAAATGTGAATAATTTCAACATCAGATAAAGCTGTCTGTGACCATGACAGCTCTAGACAAAAGTTAGGTCACTCTGTAATGTCTGAACAGAGACATATCATGAATGTTGCCAGTGTACACAAATGAAAAACCTTTCACTACCCTGGCTAGTGTGAGTGACTGCTGCTTCCTTACCAATTACAAATAACACTGCCCTTGGTCTAGTTGGCTCTCCTAGATAGCCACTCATTATAGAATTAACCCCGCTTCCCAAAAGCATTCAATCTGAGTTAAGGCCTTACTTCCATAAACATTCACTCAGCTCTCTTAACATAAAGCCTAATCCTATCATCAGTGCTCTCTATTACCCTCATATAGAATGCCCAATGGTCCCGTCCCCCATGGCATGTAACTCCCTCACCAGAGAAGGTAATAAAAGTCCAACCTGCTCAAGTACAGGTGTGTGGTCTCTGAAGGTCACTGACCTGTATGTTTATATGTGTAGAAAAACAGGAGAAAATTGCCATACTTGTTTCTGAGGAAGATCTCTACTTTTACTTTCCAGATTTTTGTTAAAAACATATTTTTATTATGAAATTGTGAATATTAAGTGTTCTGTTTATAAATGTGTATACATATAAGATCTCTTTCCACATGTCTTCCTCTAGAATGTGGTAATATTTGTGTTGTCTGCTGGATTGAAAACAAATGTCTGGATGAGAAGCTTTTGTGTGATTCATGTTTTTGGGGTATTTTTTTGTTTATTGTTGTTTTGTTTGGGGTACCAGGAATCAAACTCAGGGCCTTGTGCTTGCCAGGCAGTTGCAGTGCCACTAAGCTAAATCCCTGGCCCCTTACGATTCATGTTTATACACTGGGCCTTTTCACATTTTCTAAAACGTCTACATACTTAACTCTCAGTCTAATAAATCAATTTTCTTAAGACACTAGCATGGATGTTGTGGATTAAAATTAACTAAATTACAGATACAGATTAAACTAAGTAATCTGAAAGATTATGACTCATCCTCATTTCCAGAGAGCCTGGGGCAATTTGTTTTATCTTCTCCTTGGATAAGGCTTAAATGGCAAAATTTCTCACCGAAGAGGCTCACTAAAGAGAAAAGGTACAATGAAAAATACAATATATTCTAGAAATCTTAAACATAGAAAAAGATACACGCCACTATGTTATAATGTTATATTTTAGGTTAAATATTTAGAGAGCTATTCTTCTCAGGTGATGCCTGATATAATATTGAAAGTTTATAACAATCAAAGCCTAATGTATTTTTCTTTTATTTTTTGGAAATAAAAAAAAACATTCCATTGTATAAAAATAGTTTTCTAGAACTTATTCAGCAGATCTCTAAATTAGCTTGTGCCTTTTGAAATGTTTTATCTTAATTACAATAGGTAATTTATATATTTTCTATGACTTTCACTGAAGAAATCCAAATTAGTATTTTCAAAAGTTAAGCTGGTGACCACAAAGGAAATTATGTATTTTATCATCTTTTATTTTTCACAGACAGATATTATCAAGTATTTTGCTGCATATCAAATTTTACATATGTAATTGGTAAAATGGAACATTGAAGGAGACCAAAATTCTGTATCATTTCTATTTAGAAATCTATTTTTATTACAGCATTCCTAAAAAACAGAGCCATATTTTATACCAAGTTTTATCATAATGTGAGTTAGTATTGCAAAACAATAAGCTTTAGTACATAAGACTAGAGTGTCTGAGGAAAATGCCACCTGTGCCTTAAATATTTTATTGCAGACATAATGGTAATGCATGACATCCTTGAAACCACTGTACCGAAGGTGTATTATTTTTTGCTAACAAAAATAGCATTATTGTTGAAGGGATATTTTATGTACCTTTAATGAATACTTCTAGTAGTTTTCTTCACCTACAATAATTTAAACAGTCATAAAATTTCATTCACTTACCTTATGTCAAATAGAAAATCATCAAAAATAACACATTTAGTAACACTGTGTAACTCATTCCAATGGTGTTTCATGCATTACTTCCACATTTGGAAATAAAGCTTACCTTTTTCCATGGAGTTGCTTTTTTTAATATGCTATGTTCATTACAAGAATGACTGGTTCCATATTTTATCAAAACAAATTCAGTTATATATTTACTTTTTACTATAATCTACCCAACATGCCTAATTAGCTCTGAAAAGTAGATAGCTTTGACATAGACTTTAAGAAATATCTGATGAAAATGGAAATTAAGCAGGAGAAATGGTTGACATGTTTTATTTTCTCTTTTTGCTTTTCCTTTCATATTTTCATGAAGTCATAGCATTTCAAAGGGGCAGGAAAGGAAGGGCACTATATTAGTTTTATATCTGGAAGATAAAATGAAAGAACTAGAAATGGTTGGAGCTCTGTCTAGTTTTACACCCAGTTATTGGTTGACTTAGTGATCTGAAATTGTACAGAATAAAAAGAATGGAACTTTTGACTTTCCAACAATTACCTTTTTTGTAAACATGTTGATTGAAAAAAGAAAAGACAAAACCTCTTTCCCAGCTAGGGTTTGTGTTGCTGCAGGGCAGGAATTTTGTCTCATCCACACATCACTTGCCTCTGAGCCTATAAAATAATGCAGAAAGCACAGAAACTTTCACTAACTAAAATTTGGTTGAAATATTTTTCTAATAAGATGAGAAAATGAAGAGAAGTTAAGAGAAAAAAAGACTATTAATACTGAAAATAACTTCAGTAAATTAATTATAACTTATCTCTTAAGTAATTATCTTAATGTTTTCCTTACCATGCAAGGACTGCTTAATTTTATGTACAATATAAAACTTGACTAAAGCACGAACTACTTTGAAAAGTCTACTTTCTGACAGAAACTTTGGTGAAAATATAATTTCCTCACAATTTCAAGTTTCATAATTCAAATAAGGGAGAGAAAACATGTGAGTTCTGATAACATGGAATTTCATAATAGTTTGGCAACTAAAGACTTGTAAAGGTGTACTTTGCACTTTTGGTGGGAAAAGGTATGAGTATAATTTTTACAATGGATAAATACTGACATTACAGAAATATCACCACAGAATGCATAGAAATTGATGTGGACTCTAGAATAAGTTTAATATAAATAACTGTAGATACTTCTCACCTTTTCTACTTTGAATTGCTTTCATAGCATAGAATGTAATAAGATTTTTAGTTTTGAAATTCATAAAGCAATATAAAAGGAATAGAAAGGAAAGAAAGAATATAGCAATATCTTTTTTAAATGATGCTTAAATGTGTATATATAAATGATAGATAATATAAACATGTACACATAAATTCACCTACATACACATTATCCATGCATACGTGTTTTAGGGACGTGTTAACTGCATGCCACCTTGCTTAAGACCCACTTGTCCCTGTTTGTCCATTCTGTAACGTGGAAAGTAACGTAAATTCAGTAGTTTTTGCTGAAGCCTAATGACTAAATGCTATAAAAGCCTGATAACATAAAACAGTTATAAGAAATTGAAGTTGCTCAAGTACATAGCTAAAATATTTGGAAATAATTTATTGTTATATTAATATAGTTCACTATTATTCCAAATCAGTTTTTCATTTCCTTTGTGAACAGCACCTCGTCTTCTCTTTTCAGCTAATATTTCAACTAATATCAAATGTATACTATATGCTATATACTACGCTAGGTGATAACTAGTTAAAGATAAACTAACCATGTCTCCAACCCCAAAAGGCTATCCTAGATGAATGTAATAAAATAAATATGTCACATAGAAACTTAAGCTGAAAATCTAATTATCTCCAGAAAACATCAGGTGTTAATACATCACTTTTCTATTAATCCTTTCCATTTGATGCTAAGGAGTGAACAAATATCTTTTTCTAAAAAAAAAAAAAAGATGAGTATTTGTGCTGCTGTTCTACAGGCCATTTTAGTTTCCCAAATTTCTGAAATTAATGCTCACCTGCTCTATATGCTATCTACACATCAATACACTGGTTTCTGGCCTATCTTGAACTATCACTAAAAGCGGCACTAATTACTTCTCAAACGCCAAGTCTAGTGGTAGGTTCTGCAGTTAGTGATGACGTTGTTTTGTTTTGAGACAGGGTCTCAATAAGTTGCCCAGCCTGCTGTCTGACTGACAATCTTCCTGCCTCAGCCACCCATGAACCTGGAATTACAAGTGTGCACTACTGCACCAGGCTTATCTATAGCTCTTGACTCTATTCCACATTTGCTGTTTTTTAAAACTCTTCCCTCTGAACCTCTGGCCTTCTGAGTTCCTCAGTTCTGCATCCAGCTCTCAGAGCCCCTGTCTGTGACAGTTGCTGTCTTCTATCTCCTACTTCTGGTGCACACTGCTCTCACTTCATCAGGCAAGCATGCAGACTCATCCCCCCACTTTGCTTCATAAGTATCTGACATTTTATAGATTCAATTAAAATTTCATTTAAAAAGTGAAATAGACTAAATATTATCCATGAGTAGAAATAAAACAATATTTATAAGGGGAGAAATTCAGAACTTTTGTTTACTTCAGTATTATTCTTATGAAACATAGATTTTATATGAAATATAGTCTACAAGGATGCCTCTTAAATTGCCACTTTATGAGCAAATGTTTGAGTTATGTCAGACCCCAAAGAGCGTATCTGAGATCAAACACTGGAATGGTTGAAAACTTGATCAAATTTATGACCACACTGTTTTACATTGAAACAAAAATAAGATGTGAATAGGACTGGTGCAAGGGTATTATAGGACCTGCATTCCTAGTGTTCTACTTCACCCACAATGTGATATCAACAGGACCATTTAATTGCACCCTTGTGGAATGGGAAACTTGCCATGATAAGGGAATCTAGAGTCACAGGCTCACTGCCTTTCATGGCAGTAGGCTAGAAAAGAACCCATGTCAGCTGTAATGTGTGCCTACTTCCACCCAGGGAATTCTTTGCTCTCCCATCACTTATTTCTTTCCTCTGTTTTATTTCTTCCCTTCATGGGCATTGAACCACAGGAGAAAGCATTAAAATGCAACAGACCTAGGTGATGGCTGAGATTCTACATTTCTAACAAACTCACTGGACATACTTATATTGATGGTCTGTGGACCGTATTTGAGTAGCAAGGTTTCAGAGTATATTAGCTATATTTGCTATAGTATATTTGCTATCTCTGTATATTTTTTAAAGCTGAACTGAAAATATTTTTTCTACTTCTTCTTTATCTTTTCACTCACCAAGATCCATCTCAACTTTCCTGTTTCATGCTTCCTAAAACATACAGACACCTCTGTGTAATGACTTTATTGCACATGTACTCCAGTCCTATGAAAATTAATTATAAACCGTTCTATTTTGTCTATTATGTTTTGCTGAAATTTTTCAGGGACATGGTTGGTTGGTGTGTGTGTGTGTGTGTGTGTGTGTGTGTGTGTGTGTGTGTATGTGTGTGTGTTTTCAATTACATGACAAGGAAGTATAAGAGTTCACTAGAAAGGAAGGGGACTTTGAAGTCAGAGCTGGATTTGACTTTTAACTCTACTTACCCATTAACTGCAGTATCAGTAATTTCTCTGCGGTTCATTCAGTCTTGTCTTTAAAGCAAGGTTAATATTATCTTTATTTTAAATAGCATTTGCTTCTAATAGTAACATTACAGTCTGGGTTTTTTTTTTTGGTAAAGATTTAAAGCAATTATTGAGGATTAATTCTTAAGAGCCTTGGCACAATACAGTTGATGAATAAAGGCTGATTATATTTCTTTTCTTTCCCTTTTCTGAGCCTCTGTTTCAATGCAACAACCAATTGGTGTAAAACTGCAGTGCTCATGAAACGTCCTGGGAAATTTTTGAAAACTGCAGTTGCCCATCCCTACTCAGTGAGATGCTTAGGACTCCTAACTTTCATATGCATTTCCTCTGACTCTGTTGTGGGTGGTTCAGGGACTTTAGTTTGAGAAGCATAGATGAAGTTCTACAAGAAACAGGTATTACAATCACGATGGCTCCTAGTGCAATATTCCTCAGTCCTGGTATTCAACAGGTACTGACTATATGAAGCAGCATTAGCAATAAAAACAATAGTAATTAATATAAATCATATTAATAATTTAAATAGCATTATTGTTTATATTGTAGATTACATTTATGGTAGTTCTCTACCAACTGAATTATTTTACTGTTCAGGAAATTCCCTTAGTACCTCTAGAAGATATGGAAGAGAGTTTCCAACTCCTCAGTTTATCCAACAGTTATAAATGTCTTATCAGGAATTTAAAAATAAATTCACCTACATTTCTCTCATGGCTTGTGTTTAGATGTCCCGCCAAAGCTTCATGTAGTCCTAAGTGGGGCCTTTTCAGAGGTGGCTGGATCTAGAGTGTGTGACTGATTCATGATGCAGTGCTAGGATTAAGGGTGCTAGGATTAAGGGTGCGGGCGCTATCCGCCCTAAGGCCAGGTATGCTAGATACAATATAAGAGACAGCAAGAGTCTTGCTGCTAGTTACCTGTGGTTGGTTGCTTGCTGGTTGCTACTTCATTACTGGCTACCTTCTACCTCTCCTTCTTTGCCATGGACCGTTTCTCCTTTGTGATGCCCCTCTGCCATACCACCCTGCCCTGGACCCAGGCAACTATGGACTGAAACTTCTACAAACTGTGAGCCAAATAACCTTTTCTACTTGAACTTTGCATGTTGGGTATTTTGTCTCAGCAACAGGAAAAGTAACCAAGACAAGTTCCAATAATTAAAACTTGTATAATATCTCACATCTTTACACATGAAGTAAAATCCTGAGGTTTACAATATAAAAGCTTCAAATTATTTTACTAAAAGTGGGGGTATCTCCATACTGATTTCCACAGTGGGTGCAGCAGTCTGTACTTCCAGCAACAATGGAGAAGGATTCCTTTTTCCCCACAACCCCGGCAGCATTTATTATTAGTTGATTTATTGATAGCATCTATTCTTTCTGGAGTGAAAACTAGGATTAGAGTTCCCATTTGACCCAGCTATTCCCCTGCTGGTATCTTCCCAAAAGAATTAAAAGAATCATACCACAGTGATATATGCGCACCCATGTTTAGAGTGGCACAGTTTGTAATAGCTAAAACTTGGAAACAGCCCAAATGCCCATCAATTGGAGAATGGATAAAGAAGATGTGGTTTTTTTCAATATAAAATGGAGTACTACTCAGCCATAAAGAATGAGAAACTAGAGACATTTATAGCTAAACGGTTGCACATTGAGGCCATACTCTTAAGTGAAATAAATAGGACACACATGTGTAAATACCAAATAGCTTTTTTGGTGTAAGAAACTGAAAGTGTAAATGAGGATCAAACGGCATAATAGATAATGTGAAATAGGTAGAAAAGGTCTAAAGGGTGAGGGGAAGTGGGAAGGGTAGGGGAAAGGAAAGAGGAAAAGGAATAAATATGAGAAAAGGAAAAACTGGAAACAAAGTCTTTGTAAATAGGGAGGGGTGGAGGGGCTGAAGGGAGGGCGGGGAAGGGGGAAAAAATAAGAACCAAGATACATCATGTAAAGGTAGAAATTCCCAATGATGAATGACATCATATTGTATACCTAAAATGTACCAATAAACTTAATGAATTAAAAAAGTGAGGGTTCTTTTTTATGACAATAAGTAACAACAAGGACCCATGTGCCACTAGAGGCAATGGAGGCACATCCCCTGTTGTTTCATCTTATGGAGTTTCATTTGGTGGAAAGACAGACAAAAGCAAAGTAAATAAGAAGATACTTAACGCAATTTACATAGAGAAAATAAATAAATTTTGTATAGGACAGTGGCTGTGCGGTGTGTACTGGGCTCCACCAGCAAAATTCCTCCTTGAAGTCTAAATGACAAGCTTGCAGAAGTGCTATTAGCTGATACACAGTAAGAAAGCTGCATTTTTTTCTCCTGAAGAGAGTCCCCTGACCCAAGACCATGTTTCTTTCTCAGGACACTTACACTCACTCACTGTCAACATAAGGATATAAAATAGCAAGGCCTATTCTAGGACTCCCTGAGTTATACTGAACCATTTTTGTGATTGTGTCATGATCCAATCTCTGCCTTGTCCCAATTCTGCCTTCTTCTCTTTCTCTACACATACCAAATCTCTGCACATTACTCTCCCTGAGTCAGCTTTCTGTGGAAGTCAGAAGCAATGGGCCAGAAATGGAAACTGAATGTTTACCTGACTCCCCTAGAATACCACAATTTATTTCATATTTCCTAATCTCATTGCATTTATGCTCATAGAATTACTTCATTTATAAAGCAGGTTCTCTACAAATTCATGCCTACTGCTTCCTTTAGTCCTAAAAATAGGACTCTTTGCCTCAAATAAATATTCATTTTTTCTTCTAAAGCTATTTATCTGAAATTCAAATAATGTCATACTTTTGTGAAGAAAAGGGTCTCTGAATTGTGTGAGGTATCATACTGGGAAATCTCCCTTCACTCCATTCTAAAGTTTTTTTTTTTCACAACAATCTTACCACATTACATTTATAAGACATTTGTTATCCCTCTGGTATTATATAAAGTACTTTCACATTTATTATTTCATTTTATCCCAAGAACAATTTTATGAATTTACAAATTATTATACCATTATAATAAGAAACTTGAGATTTAATATGTTTTAATAAACATGTCCAACAACATCAATCCAGTAGGTAATTAAATTTTAACTTAAACCCAGGAAAGATACTTGACCCACCTTTATTATGTTCATATATTAATTTTTTTAAAACTCATTCTCTTCTCTTACCAAAAAGGAACCCAGTACATTTTATTCTAGTAATGAAAATAAAGACAAAAGTAATTTTCAAAAATGCAAATTTTAAACGCAATCTGCCACTTCTGAATACTTTAAAAAGAAAAAGAAAATTTCCTTTTTTCCAGAATTCCACACTCTACTATCATAAAACTTCCTTTTATTCTGTTCTGGTCTAAGATCAGTCACATATTGTTAATACCCTAGTGGGACAATATAAATACAAGAGCCCATCAGAAGAGTTGATTATATGGGACTTTTAATACATACCAGAATAAATGCCAATCGATTTAGTGTTCAAAAAAGGAATAAGATTTCAAGAATTAAGGAAGGACACTGTGGAAAGGAAAATGACAAAAGGAGAGAACAGTATATTTTGAACCATATCTTATTTTTTCAATACTCTTTCCAAACTGTATTTCATTTTGAGTTACAGACTAAAATCAGATGGTTTGGTTTTAATATATTTGTTCATATGGTAATTACTTCCATTTAAGCAACAAACTTAATTAAATTTATCCTGGATATTTATTTTTAAATGGCTTTGAAAAATTATAGTTTATTAGAATATGTGTCACCAGTAGTATCGGAACACAATTATTTCAGGTCAAACCATAGCAAAGAAGAAAACTTTCTCTTCCTTAGTTTTGATCTATGTAGTTCTGAACTGAAGTCAACAAGCCTCTCCTAGAATCATCCTCATAAACTGTGTTTGACCTGTATTCCCCAAGGAAGAGAAAGCAAAGCTGATGCTGAGTTAATTTTAAAAAAGGCTACCTAATATCAGAAAAACTGCACTGCTTCACAACAGACACACCAGGAGACAGGCCATTTACTGCTCAACAAAATAAAAATCTAAGTAGGAATCTAAAAATAGATTCTAAAACTTGGCCGTATCATTAAAAGAGTTAGGATAAACTGTTAGTAAGGTTATAAAAGGACATAACTGTTCAGTTTTGTATCTGTTGCAAAACAGTACAGGATTTATAAAAGGATGAGAATAGAACACAATCTCAGCTATGAAATTTTGGCAACAAAATTTCTAAAACTACATTTATATGAAACTATATACTTGTATCTCAAATAATGATTTTAGTTTTACATATAAGTCAATACAGTTCCAAGTTCTTATTCTGAAAACCTCACTCATCATTGCAATAACTACACTGGATAAAATGAAACGTGCAATAGCTACAGCTTGGCTTTCAATGAGATAGCTTTGTCTTGTTCCTTCTGCAGTATCATTAAATTCCATCAGAAGTTGTGGTATCTCTATCTCTGGAATTCTGTGACAAATGCAACATGTATGGAACCTAAGGTCAATACTTAGAGCATAACTAATAATGGGGTATTTTCATTACCTGGCACATGTTGTTCATAAACTTTACACAAATAATAGGGTAAGCAACTAGTTATTTAATGGGCTTTTTAAAAGTAGCATACAATGGAATTAAAGTTGATACAATGACATTGGTATAGTTTAGGCTGAATTGTGTCCCCAAGAAACTCAAATGCTGAAGTCCTAAACCCTTTACCTCAGAATGTGACTGTACTAGGAGAAAAAAAATCTTTAAAGAGATAAGTAAGTTAAAATGAGGTCATTAGGTTGGACTCTAATCCTTCAGAAATGACAATTTTATAAGAGGAGAGAATTAGAATTTGAACATTTACAGGAGACAGACCATGTGAAGACACAGGGAGAAGTTAGCCACCTATTAGCCAAGATTTGATATTACTGCCTTCTAAAATTGTGAGACATTAAGTGTCTGCTGTCAAAGCCTCTAGTCTGTGGTACTGTTATAACACTGCTAGAAAATTAGTACAAGTGTGCAAACAAAGGTAGCCACCAAGTGGGACAACTACATAAAGCTGTTCACTTGAGTAGTTAGGAGACTAAGACTCCAACCAGAGCAAATGCTAATTGTTATATTCATGACTTAAACAATGAATCCTACCATCTTTACTTACCATTGCATTAATATTTGTTTAAAATTCAGAAGTCTCTGATTCCTCACTCTGTACATGTCTCAAGGATAAAACTCAACATTTATTCACCTTTATATACAGTGCACCTAGAGGAGAGCCTGGCAGTCATTAAATGCTATAAGAATAGAATGAGCTTCTGAAGTGGTAAACAAGCAGGCACATATTTGACTGAACACAAGGACACCAAGTTGCACCTAGACAAGTACAATATGAGTTACTCATTCACGATATTCACCATCACAATGTGAATACGAATTGGTCATACAAGTCTTTGTTTTGAAAAAGTGTGGTTTCCTGGAAAGGCTGTTGATGCAAATCAAGTCATTCTGAATTCTAGTGCCAGTTTCATACCCAAGTAAGCTGGTTCCCATCCTAGTCTGCTTTAGTGGCACGCTGGCTTTCTCTAGCTCAAACATACTGACTACTTACTCTTCAAGAATGAGAAATAAACAAGATAATGCAATCGAACATATTTTCTAAAACATCTTTTATGAGATTTGACATTTCTGGGACCAAACCCAATGTTTTACTGTTTCTGGTAATTCTTCATTTTAAAAACTGAAAGGCAGGTTTGATCAAGGACAGATGAAAGATAATGAACATATTGGATCATAAATCAAGAGGACACCTGAGTTCTCACGTAATTTCCAAGGCAATATTTATGGTCTGCACCAACTAGGCTTATTGTGAGAATGAAATAAAGATTCAAACGTGCATTGAGAACCACTCACTTTTATACATTTTTAGACATTGCTGTTATTTTTCTTTTAATGTTCCAATTGTAGGATAGAATGCTGACAAGTTAATAATGTAAGATGTAACCACCCACGAAACTGTAAGATATAAGCAAAAGAATTTCAAACAAGGATTTTAAAAAATGATAAGGCAATTGTGTAAAATGTGAAATAAAGCTTAGCTCTGTTATAAGTAAGCATGTATATACACTTGAGTTTAGTTCAATTGCTCAAGATATAACCACACAATATTTGATAGAAGTGTCTAAAATTCCCTTGTGTTCTGTAAATTTATAGCGCTCAAGGCCTGAATGCCAATGTGTCCACATTATTTACCCAAGACACCAGACCAAGTGTTTTATATTCAAATTACCCTACTTTCTAGAAAAAAAAAACCTGTAAAATATGTCAGTTGATAATTATGTCTCAACTTTGCATTATTTTATAACTTTACATGTTAAATTGAATACTTTTTTTAAAAAATCAATGTATGTTTGTGAAATATCTCAGTAAAAATTGCCTTTTATAGTTAACCCTATAGATTGGTATTACCCATGCATTCAAGTGCTCACCCTTGCACGTAACTTTGGGATGTTATCTTAATAAAATGTTGGCTATGAAAAGTGTTCTCCATAATTAATGATCAAAGTTCAAACTATGAGCATTCAGAGCACTAGGCCAAGATAAATCTATTTGGGTAAGCTACAGAGTTGGGGCTTGGCAAACCTTCACAAAATCTTAATGGAACTAATAGTTGTTGAGAACACATGGTTTGCAAAATTCTATTTAAGCATTATCTTCAAAAAATGATAATTTGATAAAGAAGATAAGCATACATTAAAGTAACAACAATCTAAGAAGATCATATATTCTATAAATAAGGACAAACAAGAATCTTTTCTATGTACAGTCACATCTTTATAGGATGCATCAATTTCTTGAAAGAGTGCCTATTTTGAGTGTATGACTAGATATTTTCCACTGTGCTCTGCCATGTAGGAAATGTGTTCTTTTCGGTGATAATACCAAAGCTAGGATATAGTGCAACCTTTTGGTGATAATGTTAACAATAACTACTACTTATTAGGTGCCAGGTGCACCCCACACATACATACATCTCAAATCATTTATGTTTTACACTACATTGATGAAGAAACTATTTGTAAGACTGCATAACTATGTAAGGTGTCATCACTAGGAACCCTAATGACAGATTGAGTAGACCTGTTTCATTCTGGTTTATGTGTACTTATCCACAATGATGTACTGACATCAGCAAAGAGAAATTAGTATTATTTTTTCAACTGTGTTTGTATCTATAATTATCTCAAAATAAAAAGGTTTATTTAAAAAAGTAATTCACCCAGTAAAACAACCACTTGGGTTATAAAATAGGAATACAAAGCAGCCAGTACTGTTTGCATTTGTCAAATTTTTTTTTATTTTAACCAGAATACTCTGCATTTTAAAATCACTGAGACTCTATCAAAGCCCTTCCCTAAAACCACTGTAATATAATAGTCACCTGTCTTTTGTCTCTACACATTAAAAAATAACTCTCTGGCCAGGGATTTAGCTCAGCGGTTCTGGCGCCTGACTCTCAAGTGCCCAAGGTCCCGAGTTCAATCCTCGGTACCAAAAAATAAATAAATAAAATAAAAAATAAAAACTAACTCTCCGGAAGATTCCATATTTCAGAAATGAGAGGTTTACACACAGAATGGGTACTCAAACCAAAGAGATGTAATTAATAAAAATTAACAAGCACACTCATACCACAGTAACTTGGACAAACTGGGTAAAAACATTTTAAGTGTCATTTTCCAAATTCTAGCACTTTATCTGAATCAAATCTTTAGATACAAAACTACAATATAAAGACTATTTTTTCATAACTGGGTTACTTCAAATATGTCCAAGAACTCAATGTAATGAGATTACAAAGCTGAAAGCCCAATGCAAACAAGCCAACAAGGATACATAGTAATAGTTTAAAACTCAAGTAAATATCTATCAGCATAAAGCACACTAAAATTAACTCTTACATCAGCAATATAGATCCCAAGTAATGGTACCATTATAGGTTTCACAGCCTGAATTCCCAGCCTGAATTCATAGCCTGAAGATCTGAATTGCTCTTTTCCCTGCCAGGAAAAAAAAAGGCAATTCAAAAATGAGGTTAAGTATGAGTGGTGAATTTAAGTTAGCTTTCTTTCCAAAGATAGAATGAAAACTGTACCAACCTGAAGACAAAGAAAAAAATTTCTTGTGCTCTTCTTACTGACCCTTAAATGGGACTTTCTCGTATATATCTTGTGCATCATTGTTTCATATTGCTCACATGGCCACCATAAATGGAATATGTCAGTGCTTCTTTGAGTTGGCCACAAGCCTTTACACAGAGGCAAGAGAGAAACCATTCTACTGCATAATGAATAACACAGACTTTCTTCCACTATGCACGACAATTCTTTAATAACTCCAATAGGAGGTAGTCCATAATTCTACTTGAAGAAGGAAAAAGATGAAAGTTATCAATTTCCTGCTTAAAAATCTTTGATGTTAGTTCCTGCTATTCTTCCTTTAATAAGCCTGTGAACATTTTCAATTACAAATAACATGAGCAGATTTCACCAAAGCATTGCGGAGTGTTTTAAACAGAACTCATCTCCATCTGTGTTAGCACAACCACAGGTGATCTCTGCTCCTGCACAAGACACAGTATGACAGGGGTTTGCCTCTTCCAAGGGGAAATGTGTGATTCACAGCCCAGAGGGGAGATTTTCCCAAAGAGTAGTACTGGATTTCAAAATAAAAGATTTCTTTGGATAAGTGATTCCTATAACATAATTATTCCCAACACATGCTTAGAAAGTAGCTTCATCTTGATATAGTCACCATGCAGGCCTCTATGATTCGTGTCACAGAAGACTTACATGCAAATGTCCTCAAGTCTTAGGTAAGCAATACCAAATTGTAAGGAAACCTAGTTGTTCATTCACTCCAAATATTCAATTGGTAACAATTAGGGGGCATATATATTTCTGCCAATGTTTTATGTGGAAGTTCCTTTTTCTATCAGGTAAAAGTCCTCCTTAACGTTTCAGTTTAATTCTAAATTCCGTCAGTCCTTTCAAGATTATTAAGTCACTCTCATGTATGCTAACACTGGAGTCTCCTATGTGAGTGTTCTCCCCTCCCCTCTGAGCTCTAGGGCCCTGCATAGAGGGACATGAGGCCACATCTGATGGCACAACTCTTTCTTGCAGACGGCTTCATATTCCAGTAGAGATAAGCTGGGAAGGAAGATGACAGGAAAGAGCTGCTTCATGCTATGCGAGCCCATGGAAATCTGGCTGTCTTTCCCTAATGGCTGTGTATGAACAGTCCCATGGTCTCAAGGTACATTTATGGGTTCCTTTCTGTCATCCTCTATGAGGATAGTATCTAAGGGGACAGCATTTGTCCTTCTCCACTCCTACCACCTTAAGTGAACTCCGGATGAGGAGGTGTGGTCCTACCTAAACCCACTGGCCCTGCCATAGCCTCATGCTCCTGGAATATCTTCCGGATGGTTCCCTACCCATGGAAATGAGGGCATCCATTCATCATTACCATGCCAAACAATGGAAACACAGATTGTGGTCTTGATACTCCCTCTCTGAACTCCACCACATCTCCTGGACCATGTCTATGCCCAAGCAGCATCAAGCCATCTTCCAGGTAAGTGGCTCAGAAAATTTCATACAGGATACAATCTCTCCTCTATAATGTATTGTTGCAATCTCTGTACTATTTGGTAGGTCCAAGTGCAAGGAGCATGCCCAATTTAAAACCACAACATCTTGAGAAAATTGTTTGTTATGTGCCAGATTCTGCCATTACAACAAACAATAGAATGTGGTGATTGTCATATATTAGATCATACATCATCCCTCTGCCTTACTGCAGTCATCCACAGCTACGCTCAAGACTGTAAATTCTGCTTCACAATCATTCTCTTCAGAACTGTTTCTAACATAATTCATAATTTCAGTATCAATTAGATGACCCTTCTAAAGCCCTATTTTTTCCACTCATTTCAGGTTGATTTATCTTTCCTTCTTTCCTACCTCAGCAGCACATTCACCTTTATACTATATTTTATTGTTCCTCATTTCCCTTTTGTGCAATATAAATTCCATGAACAATCATTCTAATCACAAACACATGAACCCTCAACTCCTTTGATTTTTCTTGCTTTATCGTCTTTCTAGATTGGCCAGACCATAACTCTGTTCAATCTACCATTCCACCTGCTTCTCACTAGCACCCCCTCTGCTGAACGTAGGAGGAGAAGAAGTTATGCTGATTAATGAGCTTTTCTATTGCTTGATTGTAAGCCAGATTCTCTCCTTCCCACTTCTATTTTTCTAGCTGAGTAAAATTTGGCAAGCAATATAAATTCTCTGTACTAGGTTCTTCAGTTGCTTCATCTGTAATATAAAGAATATGGCAGTATATAGTTTCAAATAGACCCAGTAAGGATTACCTAGTCTTGATAAACATTGATTATTCTTTTTGCTGTTATAAAAAAGGTTCTTTTGTATCTTCTAAATACACAGACTCAGTCCAAGAGACACAGTTAAATAAATTATAAAAATTATCACTTAACTACGACCAAAGTGTTGATATGAAAGAAATGAAAATTTTGTTTATGAATTATTAAAATCTTTAGGAATAATTTGGATACCATAGTTTTATAACATAACACTACCCATCGGCCAGTTTATCTTCAAAATAATGCTTTGTTACTTTTACCATAAACTTCATTTTAAGACTAGACAGAATAAAGAACATCACAAAAACCTGTAATTAATGACTCCTGCTAGAAACAATCGCCATTAACATGTTGGAGTATAATAGCCTTTTATACCTGTGCTGTTCAATAGTGTGTTATAGTTGTTCAATTTAAATTGATCAAAATTTGAAATTCAGTTCCTTGGTTTCATTAACCACATTTCATATACTTAATAGCCACATGTTACTAGTAGCTACCATATTGGAAAATACAGATACAAAGCGCTATACCCTCAATGCAGAAGTTATTACTGAACGATACTATCTATATCCTTTACTATACACATTACAAAATTAGATAAAATTGGAATTTATTATACATTTGTTTGGGTTTCCTCATATTACAACATATTTTGTATATTTCAGTATCACAGATGTATTCTGCAACATCACATACACCATCATGTTGCTGAAATGTATTTTAAAGTCCTTTACATGGTCTCTATCTTTTATTGCAAAACAAGTTGTAGCTACAGGCTTATCATTAAAACTTTATGGGTATTGAAATATTTTCATTTAAAAATACATTTTAGAAGAAATTCTCTTGAATTATGATTCATTAGATCAAAGTGCATGTATTTTAAAATCTCTGTATATATGCTTTCAAATCATTTGCCATGACTCAGACATATTTGACACCACACATACATATGTTTATATTCCTTTAAATGATAGCCAGATTGAGGAAAACAATGATGAGTTATTTTAAAAAATGCAAAATAAGGGTGTGCAAAGTGAAATAGAATTTCAGAATTGTAGCTTTTGAGGAAGATTAGAGAGCAACTGAACCAAGAAGTCAGTGAACTCCGTGATGATTTAAAGAAGAGCTCTAGAATGAATTCTAAGAAATTAATAAGAAGTTGGGCAATATTTACCAGATGAAGGAAGAGTTCCTCTATTAACAAAATAAATCAGTTAAATTCCAGGAAAATGTAATAAAATGTAGAATATCATAACTAAATATAAAACAAACTAAAGTGTGTCATGACCTTGATTAATCTATGGAGTATAAAGATATAATGTTCTTTTAAACCCATAAAATTTAAAAGTAGATTTTTAGTATAGTCAGTATACAACCTGTAATGGTTAATCTTGATTGTCAACTTGATTGGCTAGAGAGACATCATGAGATCAGTCAGCCACACTTTGGGGTATGTCTGAGCAGGTCATCGGGCATGATCTTGGGGACTATATGTGGTCCCTAGCCCCTTCCTCTCTGGCTCTTCCTATGCTCTTTGCTTCCTGGATTCCAGGCATTGAGCTGCTTTCCTCTGCCATGTGCTTCCACATGATGTTTGTGCATTGAACCCACCTAACCACAGACTGAAACCTCTGAAACCATAAGCCAAATAAAACTTTCCTTTACACTAAGGGTTTTAGATATTTTGTACCAGCAAAAGAAAAACTGGCTAAATAAAATTATATTAGAAATTTAAAAGTAGGTCTCACTGACAAAGAAAAATACATTTTCAAGTCATGGAAGTACAGAAACTACAAGATTTGAAGAACCATATTACAGCATGTAAACACATAACT